>NW_017729029.1:68849967-68897851 GCF_001723915.1 Gavialis gangeticus | reverse complement strand
TAAGCCCTGCTCTTGTCTCTTCTCTGTCCCCAGTGCATCTCCCTCGTGCTGGCCACACAGCTCCTTTACATCCTCCAGGGCTGCACCCCTGAAGTCTTCCGGACCTGACACTTTGCAGACTTCAATCAAGTCTGAGGAAGCTCTTCTCCCCCCCCCCCCCCCCCCGGAAAGGGGAGTGATTTTATTTCTCTTGGTGCCTCCTGATTGGTGGATGGGCTCCACCAATCAAAACAGCAGGATCTCAAGCCTGGGACTCAACCCAAGCTCTGAAAGGTAAGCCTGCTACACCCCTAAAGCAGTTTTCTTATTTTCTCACAGGAGGTCCAGCCCTGCTCCCAGTAGCATATCTGGGGCATGGAAGTGGGGCACAAATAGGATCCAATCCAAGGAGACTCTGCCACCAGGGTGCCATTGGACTCTCTCTGCAAGGACAGGGACAGATTAAGATTCACTGGGGCTTTGGGCCTGACTCCCCCCCGTCCCACAGCCTGGGGCCACCCTGACCCACACCTTGCTTCAAAGCCACGGACTCTGTCCCTGGCCGGCACAGTGAGAGCAGCAGCTGGAGTAGGACATGCTATCCCCCAGGCCCAGGGCAGGAGCCATGGCCACCTCTGCCTGCAGGTCCATACTGGAGCTGGTGGTGGGAGTGCAGAGCTGCTGCCCACCAGGCATGTGCATTGTGGACTGAGCTCTGGATACAGTTCCTCCCCCTGCCATGACTCAGTCCAGCTGCAGCAGTGCCCAGTAAACAGCACCTGGCAGCCACAGCCCACCGCGTTGCACATGCGTGTCCCAGCCCAGCCGCCAGCTTTGTCCATACCAAGGCAGGAGCCCCTGGGCCCAAGCCTATCTGGCCCATGCTTTAATTTGCCTATGTACATGGGGAAGTCTGCTGCTATTGCTGCTGCTACTGCAGCTGCCCTCTTTGTGCAGATTACCCAGTAAATACGGCTTCCTTTCCCTGCCCTACCCACACCCTAGCACTAGTTTTTCAGAACATTCTTAATCTACGCCAGGCACTGAATGAGCTCGCTACACATCTTCTTGTCCTCAAGCCCATTCTTTTTTCTTCCTGGCACCAGAAATGGTGTGAAAATCTTTTGCTCAGTGTTTCAGGGAGAGAGAGGACAGTGTTTCATATCACTAACCCCTGATTCTTTGCAAGACAGAAATCATTATTGATCAAAGGGTTATGATAATGATGTGGGACTTGGTTAAAATAAAAAAGGTGTTTAAAAAGGAGTAGGAATTTGGCAAGCACAAGAAAGTATATAACAGTGCATCTGTAGAAATTTTATGAAGCAGCATAAAAACTCTTCTTTTCTCTCACGCAGCAAAGTATTAGTTCTTGATTTATTCTGCAACCCTATCCTAATGGTGATCTGGTGGTGTTGTGAGGAATGGGTATCCAGTAGGTTGCCTGCTTTTGAACTATCAGATCTGTTTTTCTAGTCTGATAATGTAACCACTTTTATTGTGAAATGCCTCCAAACCAGGACTTGAACAACTCCAAACTTTGAGGAAATTTTGCAGTATGCATGCCCATTGTATGATTCTCTGTGTCTTTCTCCAGTACAAACAACTGAAACATACAGTTTTTGAGTCCAGATAATTAAGCCAAGGAAGATTTTGTGTGATCAATGTTCCATTATTCCTGAGATACATGAAGTCCAGGATCGGCTCACATCACATTAACTTTTCAATTTATTTTATTATTAAATATTGAATTATGTGTACTGTGGCAAATTCATGTATATTATTTTGAACATTTCCATTTTGATCTGACAGCTAAGGTCATCAGATTTGATTCACTCAGCTCTACAGTAAACTCAGATATCTCCTTTTACTTAACAGGCTTCTAGATATACTGCATTTGGCTTGCTTACAAAAATGAGCAAGAACGTATTGATTCATGATAGAGTAAGAGCAGTGATGTAGGAACGAGGTGAAACAGGTCACCTCCTACTGATTTTATTTTTATTTTTTCTCTTTAATTTCCCAAAGGAAATTGAAAGGTGCTCAAAATGACCTGCAGCATACTGTCATTTCAATCAGTTTCTACTGCAGCAGTACTAGACCAAGAAGAAATTACCTAACAGGATGAAGTGAAATAATCTAGGAACCAAATCAATTTACCATATGTTAGCATGCATTCTCTTTCTTCTTTCCTTTCTTTGATGTTGCTGCCCTACATGATCATCTCCATGAGTGAGTCCTTCCTGATAAGGGTTCTTTGGATGCTCCCTCTTTATCATAACATATCACTTCTATCATGGATGGCAACGAAGGTTGCCATGCCCAGTGATAGCAGCACTGGCATCTGTTTTAAGAGCCTATTCAGGAAAGTCGGGGGTGGCATGCCCATGACTTTGCTGCCTGCTCTGGCATGACCTGAAGGCAATGCCTACTGGAAGCAGTGTAAAAGCATCATAATATTGACCAATTTTGTTGCACTGGGTCATAAACAGAATACAATGTACAGTTAAAAATGTCTGCCTAGTCCTGAAAGTAGAATTTCACAAATTGTTTGAGGGATGGAAGATGAGGGGTCCAATCTCTGGTTATGATGCAAGTTTGACTGATTAATGTTTTTGTGCCCAACCCCTTGTGGGGTTATGTACTTTCACTTTTTTAAAAGATTTTTTTTAAAAAAAGATTTTGGAATAAAGGCCTTTTCTTCTTTTCACTCCTGCGCTGTACTGTAGGAGCATTTATTGTGTGAAAAATTGGCCAGCGTGCACATTTATCCCTGCTGTATATGGGCTAGAGTTCTGTTGAACTGCATTATGTCATAGGCCCTATTGGATGCTGGGGATTTTCCTTAAGTGTGGGTGCATCTACACGAGATGCTGACTACACAGTAGATGAAAAATACTGTGCAGTAGCACAGCACATCACAGCATGGACAGTGCTAATACACTACTGTACAGTATATTAGGCTACTGTGCAGTAGTGTCACCTAAAAGACTTTCACCAGTGTTACTGAGCAGCAACTCTGATTATTGTGCATCCATTTAGTACTTGCTAATACAAGTACTAAATAAAAGTGCAGTAGCATCTCATGTAGATATGCCCTATAAGTATTAGGTGCCTGTGAGGGTCTGAGAAAAGGCATTTGAGTTCTATTGTACTGCTACTCCGAATTTCTGGAAAATCATGAATGTAACATAGTGGGCATGTCTACATGTGCCATTAGGGGGCAGCAATAAACTACAGAGCTTATTGCTTTGCACTTCATTGTTCCCAGGAAACTTCTGGGCATGTGTCTACATGTTTGCCCCCTGATTTGCGGGGGCCCAGCTCAGCACACTGATCTGGGTTGCAGTAGCTCTGACTGGCATGGGGCCCAGGAGGTCAGTCTGTCAGGACAGGGCTGCTCCGACCGGTCTCAGCGTGCTGTGGAGGGGCTGGCTGGGTCATGAGGATGCTTCAGTACAGGGTTAGTGGGTAGGCTAAGTGAGTGGCTCGCGGCTTCATCCCACACCCTACACTGGCTGAGCAGCATCTGTTGGTGCCCCTTCACTTTGGCACCCAGGGCAATTACCCCGCTCGCCCCAACGTGCACAAAAAACCCTGCTGCAGAGTGGGGGTTTTTTTGTGCACAGCAGTGCATGTGTAGATGTGATAAGTGTGCACAGTAGACAATTTATGGTACAAAAAAAATGCTCCTACAGTACAGTGCCAGAGTAGAAAGAAGAAAAGACTTCTTAAAGGTTTTTATTATAATTTTTTTTAAGGTAAAAGCACATTACACCACAAGGGGTTGAGCATGACGACATTCATCAGTCAAATAATCAAAATTCATCAGTCAACTAAAAAGCTACAGAGCAGCAGGGTAGTACTTATATTTACAAATCTTATACTGCTGTGGAGTTTATTAGTTTTGTGCACCCTAATAGGGGCACACTTGTAGATGCTGAGATGTTTACTGCGCAGTTAATTAGTCAACTGCACAGTAAACAACTCATGTAGATATGCCCAGTGAAAGTCATTAAATCACAGTGGGCAGATATTTGAACAGTAAACTACTTTCACATTTCAGGGAGACAGATTTATTATAAAGTCAATTATAATAAACTATACAGATGTGCCCATTGCTAATTCTTGAATCACTAGTCGGCTATTCCTACAATACTGATTACTAAATATAAATAATTGTAGCCACTGTGGGTTTGCAGGCACATGAATCTTATTACGTAAATTTCACAGGGGACAGGATACGTGCAGAAGAAGTTGTCTAGATAGTTAGTTATTTTATGTATGTACTAAATTAGGAAAGAATATTTTGTAATATACATCTGGTTGGTTCCCCCCCTCCCACTGCCACCCCATTTTCCCTTCACCTTAAGCATCAGAAGCTGGACACGTCTGGAGAGAGAATACTGGTAAGGTAGACCAGAGCTCTGGGATGGTGCAGAGTATTCTAATACCTAGGAAATGTCTTGCTCATATGATTGGTGTCATAAAGATCATTGTTTCAGGGACAGGAAACATATTTCCTCATTTCAGAGTGTCAGTGACCTTGGGAGTTTTGTCTTCTTCTGTAGCATGGGGCACGGATCACCTGTTGGGAGTTATCTGGGCACATCTTACCTAATCAATTCACTGCTATTGCAGACGCCCGAGGCATCCCTGTCATTCTGGTGTTTCCTGTTCTATACTGGTGGCCTGTAATTTAGTCTCCTGAAGAGGCAAATGTTTTAGTCTAACTAAATCTTTGGGCCTAACACAGCAAAAGCCATTCAATTTCACCATAAATACTATATGGAGAGAACAGATCAGAACTTCTGGTCTTAAACTCTATGGGCATTTTTACACATGCTCTGGGTTACAGCGCTGGACACTTTAATTAGCAAGCTGCTCTAATTAAAAGCGCCCACACAGCATGTGTATCAGTGTCCCTGTGCTGAAAAAATGGCAGCGGGGTGCTTTGAACTAAATCTCATCGAACGTGTTTTATTCCAGAGCGCCCTGCCACCATTTTTTCCAACACAGAGACACTGATGCATGTGATGCAGAAGGTTGCTGGAGCATATCAATTTCCATGTTCCAGCAGACTTGATTAATCATTGATTGATTGATGACATTGATTACTGAGTATTTACATGCCTATGAACACACTTCAACTAAAGCTTCCAGCAATAATTTAAACTTTTTAATATATTGTTTCATAAGGGTAATATGCAACATTATTTTTTTAAATGTGACATTGTAAAAGATATTTACATAAAATAAAATTGCTAAGTTAGCAGTTTACCTACAAAGGAAAGTTGTAAATGGCACTGCATTGCTTTGTTACAGCATTTAATATACAATTTATATTTATATATCGTTGGTCAAAGCAGCATTGTTGGATATCAGTGTTTTGTTTATGTACAGCTGGTTGATTCTGCATTGTTATTCAAAAAGAAAAGTTGTTTTCATTCAAATAAGTACACAAGAAACATAGCAACTGTTTATACAGGTTGCATGTTAAGAGATTCATTTCAAGAATTAAAGAGCAGAGATTATTTTTAGGGGGTTTTTAAAGTGGTAACTAGGTAAATAATGGTTATGCATGCTACTTGGTTGGCTTCTTTTAATAAAAGAAAAATCACTTCACTATCCTTTCAGTTGAAGTGTGATAAACCAGAAGGTTGCTTTAAAATCAAAATATCTGACAAGATTCGCTGTTCCTATTTTATTCCAAATCAGAAAATATACCTGTGCTTGGATCCTCTTTTGCTTTACTGATGAGTCTTTATTGAAGTTTTATACTCTCCCAGTAATCCATTATATTTACCTCTGCATGTAAAATTTTGCAAATTGTGGGGGGCAGGGCAAACATTCTTTAATAAGAACTTTAAAATGTCTTTTTTTTATTCCCTCAAGCATTATAGTGAAATTCTATGTAGGGATGAGATGTGAAATTAAAGAGACCTACTTTCTCTTTTGAGGCAGCCCAGATGATTAAAAATTGGCTGTTAAAGGGGAGGCTACAGCTGCACATTAAGTGCAATACTGTTATTACTACCCATCTATCATTTTAAATGACATTCTGGTTCATCAACGACTAATACCACCAACTCTGACACATAAATTTTAGAAGTTGTCCCCAGGGGATAGACAAAATAAGATGGAATATAAAAGGCTTTAACTGATTCTAATAACACTACTTTGCCATAAGAATCATTCTGAATTAAATTCTTAATTTTAAAGCCTTGCATCAGCAGCAAAATTTACATTACTTTTCCTTTTCAGTCTTGTGAAGGCCCACAGTGCTACAGAAGAGAGAGAGCATGACTTTCACATATATTAAGGCACCTTTATCTGATGCTAGCAATGAAAAGAGGCCTTAAAATGGATATTAACTCAATAAGCAATGTAAGTGACAATGAAACTCAATATTTTTATCATCATAAATATATCTGTAGGAATTTGGTAAAATAAATTATATCTTTATGCGGCATCTGCTTCAGCTTTGTTTTATGCGCTATTTGCTGTCAAATTCAGTCAGGGCCTGAGTAGAGTCATATAGCAATTTTTTTTTATGTGGGTACCTGTATTGCAGCAGGGCCAATGAAATCATATTTGTGGATGAGTTGAAAGGGATTCCAAGATTGAAAGAACCAAATCATACATTAAACTCAAAATAGGAAATCTTACTACAGACAAAAAATGATGTCATAGCAAAAAAGGATATTGATTAAGTTATTTCTTTGGGTAAGTGAGATCCTCCTGTTTGAGTTGCTGTGTTTTTTGGTAATGTAGCAAATTTGGGGAAAATTGAGCTGTTTTTTCTCATTCATGGTCTTCAAACATTATTCTGTGAGATTTCACAGGTGCACCTTCTGTCTATCTGTGTGATCAGAATGCAATTGCAGAGGGTCTCTAGCAATGCAGGCATGGGCTAGGATTTTCAAAGCATCTAAAGATTTCATTTATTCTCTCTTTTATTAAGTCAATAGGATTTGAATCCTTTACATCCCTTTTCAAAGTTCTAGTCAGAGGAAGATGCAGAGTGTGATAGAGATGCCAAACTGGATTTAAATAAGCTGGCTTGTGTGTTAGAGGCCATCTACCATCTAGTGACAACAGCATTGAGCTTAATATGGGCCAGTTTGCCATTTTCTTGACAGGAAAATTAGCTTGTATTGAACTATGTGCTGTTGTGTTTAGACTATTTATGGTACCCAACTCAACCAATTTAAAGCTAGCTTAGGCGTCTTAAAATTACATTCCAATTTTCACTTTAGCAATATTGTAGCACATCAGGGTCCAAGGGGTGGCCATGATGTCCTCTGGTGGTTCTACAACTGTGCCTCACTCTGCCTTCCCTTCTGTCTTGCCCGAAATGCCTTGAATAATAAGATTGAAAGGGAGGCTGTCCAGGGGCCTTTGCACGGGCCCCAATCCAAGTGAAACTCCACTGGGATTCCTTGACACCCTACTGGTCTCCACTATGCTATTTCCAGGCCCCTATCTGGGCTGCTGGACCCTGGCAGGGCTCAAGGTGATTGCGTGCCCTGCCGGCACTAATGGGACCTCTGTATACTGCCCCTACAATCTCAACCCAAACCACCAGTGTAACTTCAACATAAACAATAAGGCCCCAGGCTATAACAAATATCAAAAGGGGAAGCAGCCCTTTGCCCCTTTAAAAGGGTGAACAGCTAGGATAGTCTCCCAGCCCTGAACTATGTCCTAGTGAGTTCTCCCGGCTTCAACCAGGAATCCACATGCAGCACCACAGTCCCTTCAAGAGCCCTGCTGCCAGGAGCTCTTAACCTTGTGGCTGCCAGGGAGAGACTGCTTGACCAGCTCTGGCTCAGTCTGGGCTTTTATAGCTCCAGCCTGAGCCCTCTTTTGGCGAGTCTCTTGTTCACCCCTGCACCACCTGCAAGCAGCCTACGCCAAAGGAGCAGGCACACCCCAGGGCCCTGCTGAAGATATACAGATATTAAGCCTGGGTGTAGACATGTACAGTTTAGATGTCCACATGGCAGTTACCCAACCATGTAACTGCCATTTCTGGCACTTATGCACACTTAGTTACACTCAAGCTGGGCAGGTATGCATCACGGAGTGGGGCCTAGGAGCGGCCGTGATCTCTCTAGCGCCCCCCACCATGCCAAGCAGATGATCCAGCACCCTCTCTCACCTGCTACGTCCTGTTGTCATATAATTTTATATGAGAGGCTGCCTCTTGTCCCCGGTACTATGTTTGTTCTGGCCTCTGCTCTGTAAGGAGTGACCTGGTGCACCCCCCAGCCTTAAGAGCTATGCATGCCTCCAACCTCCCCTTTAGCACGCCCCAAGCCTCGCAGATCTTCCGGACGTTATCCCATCAATCTACTTTCCCTAGAGGCCCTCTCAAAGGCCTCCGCCCAAGTGTTAACTCTTACCGGGCTCTCTACTTTCAATATGCGCCCTCTCCTGGGGCTTCTCCTGGTATGAGGCCTCTCCTGGGGCTTCTCTCTTACAGAGAGTGCCATGCTAGGGCTTGCCTCCCATGTGTCCCACGGTCACCCACATTTAGCCTGGGCCTCATGCTTCCCGCTGTCACTCACACTCGGGCCTCATCACCCGCTCTTCTCACAGTTGCGGCTCAGGTGGCCGTAGCTGTGCCTGGCCCCCTTGACCCACTGTCTGGGTCTTACGCCCTGCTCGGTCTTCTCCCAATAGGGCTCAGGCGGCCATGGCCTTACCTGGCCCCTCTCCCATGCTTCCCATGGTCGGGGCTCAGGTGGCCGTAGCCATGCCTGGCCCCCTGACCCACTGTCTGGGTCTTACGCTCTGCTCGGGCTCCTCCTGTTATCGCTCCCGCAGGGCTGGGGTCAACACACCCCTAACACAGCGCCACCCTGGCACCAGACAGCTGTGCCCCCCCGGCATGGCTCGCTGTGCCCTCACAGGGCACCAGGAACACCCACTCTACTGGGGAGCTCCCCCGAGGCCTCCTCCAACCCCTACAGCCTCACCTGGTCCTCCAGTATAACAATAACAAGTCAGGGAACATAAAGCCATGAGCCAGCTGGCTATAACTCAAAATAAGCCCCCTGGCTAGAACATAAGTGCTGTGCTACCATGGCTTACCTTCCAAACCTCCCTGTCAGGGTTCTCTCCCCCCATACCTTGCTGCAGCCACTTGGGTGGTCAGGCTGCTCTGCTCTGCAGCAGAGTTGCTGCTCCTTAGGCTGCCTGAGGGGGACTGACCACCTAGGCTTCAGCCTGGACTGTTTATAAAGGCCTGGCCCTGCCCCCTTCTGCTCACCTGACCAGTGCGGTTGCCCCAGCAACTGGCACCTGAGCTGCCCTGATGATTGGCAGCTGCCCTTATTCCTTCAATAGACACAGGGCACCTGAGTGCCCCTGTGACATACCTCCCCCCTTAAGTTTATCATTCACCAGGGCCGTTCTTTCACTTTGCGCGGGGTGGCCTTCCTCCCGGGTTCTTTTCTTGATCTTTCTTCAGGCATTCAGCAGCATAGACTCTGGAGGCCGAGGTTTTCAGGCGCCTCCAACTCGCCTTTTCCCCCAAGGTGCACTGTGTGGGATTTACCCGCCACAGGTAGTCCCCCCACATTAGCTACCCTTGGTAAATTGCCTACCTCGCTGGCTGAATTCCTGCCTACTCTCCAAAGCCTCCTTCCTTGTTCCACCCTCTTGGGTCCTTTCTCCCAGTTAACTTGCAGGGTTCTAGATCTTGTCCCATCATCCTGGATATCCTGGAGCTTGCCCCAGATCTCCCACTGGCAGCGCAGTGCCCTCTGGGCATCTTTTTCGTTCCAGAACTCCACTCTCCCATGGCTGGTGGATCTCCCTCCAGGCCCCTCAAATTTCTACATATGCCACCCGTCCTATTTTGGCCTCGAGGATCCCTCTTAGCGTCCTCAATCTGATCTTTCTGGGTAGGCCATGCACATACAGCTGAGGTCTTTTCTTAACCGATTGCTCTTGCTTCCTTCTCCCCAGACCGTCAGCTCCGTCTCCTTTCTTGGGCTGGACTGTTCCCTTGTTCACAGAACCTATTCCTGTCCTTGGCCCCCTTGGGCTAGGGAGTTTCACTGCCTTTCCTCTATATATTGTGCTGGGGGTTTCCCCCTGAGGGGGAATGCATTTGTCTGCCCCTATGACCTCTCCCTCTATTAAGCCGGTTACTTCAGGCATCTCAGGCCTACCTATGTCTCCTTTCCCCTTACTCTGCAGTAAGGATAACTTGCTCAATTTGCAACTTATCTGGCTCATTTCCTGGGCGTGATGTTCCCACCACTGGTCCCATCTGAGGTCCCAATATTCCTGAGCTGCTGCCAGAAACTCCCTCTTTAAGGCCTCCTGTTTCTCAGTTAAGAAGCCCTCTTCCTGAGCACTCCTCCCTGGCTGTCCTGGTCCGGCTTCCTCTCTAGGGTTTTCCAGATTCCCAGCGGTGGGACACCCCTTTTCCTCTAGGCCTTGTACTATTTTAGGCCATACCTCCTCCACGTTGTCCTCAACTTGGCGCAGTACCTTCATGAGCGTCTCTTTCGCTCATCTCCACCTCAACAGCTTTCCTTTCCTTGGCTAATTGCCCTTCAAGATCTCCCAATTTCTGCCTTATTGAGCTCGTAATCTCTACAGTCTGCCCTTCCCACTCTGCTCAGGTCATCTCTTTTAGCCCCTCAGCTTCCCTGACCTTTCGTACTTCCAGGGCTAGCTGGTCATTGGCCTCCCTCAGCCCCTGTATTTCTTCCTTCAGGGTCTACGTCTCTCCCTGTAGCTGTTCATTGTCTGCAACTAAGCTTGTCTCGCAATCCTGGCCATCTTTCAGGAGGGTCTCCAGAAACTGAGCCTGTTCCCTCATTTGTTCATTTTCTATTCTCAGGCTCTGCACTTGCCACCTTAACACCTCCTTCTCGCAGTCTGCCAGCAGCATCTCATGGTTCACCATAAACGCTTTCATCTTCTCCATCTCTTGTGTTATTATCTTACTATTCTCCTCAGTTTGTGTGCGGCTTAGACTTAACTCCTCTTGCAGCTGATCAACTATACGCTCGGCCCCCACGCATTTCTCCTGCCATCTCTCCAGGTCTTCCTTCAGACCTTCTATCTGGTCCACTTGAGTGTGGACCTCCCTTTGCAGCACTGCTACCACACCCCTGGCCACTTCCAGCTTCTGCTGCGTCTCCTGCAGTTCTCCTGCTGGAATTACGCCTGCCTCCGAAGACTGTGTCATCCAGGCATCCATCTCGGCCTGCATCCTCTGCAGCCTTTCTTCCCTGACTTGACCCCTCTGGGCCTCTTGGGCAAACAGCCGTTCTAGTTCCCTAGTTTTCTCTGCCTCCTCCACCATCAGGCACCCAATTTCTTTTGTTCCCTTTTCTTTCTTTCCTAGCTGCTCTAGCATCGCGGCCTTAGCCTCGGTCCCCTTCTGCTGGGTCTCTGCTAGGGTTAAGTCATGTTCTAGCTAGGCTACCTTTTCAGTCAACTCTTCAAGTCTAAGTCGCCAGAGGAAGTTTTCCCAACCCTGACCCTCCATAAACCCTTCCTGCGCCATGACAATCCTGACCTCATTTCTCTGGTTCAGGGCCTCCGTCTTGCTAAGGATTTCTGGGCAGTGGGTATCTTTACTCATCTCCCCCTGGCAAGCTGTGGTAAAAATTCTCTTTCTATAACATCTATCTTTTAGCCTAATTCGGGGTTCAGTCTTCCCCTTTCTAAAGGGGACATGGGTTTCTTCCCCGTGTACGGCCAGTTTCCCGGCCAATGCACCACTTTGTCATGGAGTGGGGCCTAGGAGCAGTCATGATCTCTCTAGTGCCCTCTACCATGCCAAGTAGATGATCCAGCACCCTCTCTCTTGCCCGCCACGTCTTGTTGTCATAATTTTATAAGGGAGGCTGCCTCTTGTCCCCTTGGCCACGGTACTATGTTTGCCCTGGCCTCTGCTCTGTAAGGAGTGACCTGGTGCACCCCCCAGCCTTAAGGGCTATACATGCCTCCAACCTCCCCTTTAGCATGTCCCAGGCCTCGCAGATCTTCCGGACATTATCCCACCAATCTACTTTCCCTAGAGGCCCCCTCAAAGGCCTCCGCCCAAGTGTTCACTCTTACCGGGCTCTCTACTTTCAATATGCGCCCTCTCCTGGGGCTTTGCTCAGAGCGCACCCTCTCCTGGGGCTTTGCTCCCACATGTCCCGTGGTCACCCGCATTTAGCCTATGCCTCACGCTTCCCACTGTCACTCGCACCTCATCACCCACTCTTCTCATGGTTGGGGCTTAGGTGGCCATAGCCATGCCTGGCCCCCTTGACACACCATCTGGGTCTTATGCCCTGCTCACGTTTCTCCCAATAGGGCTCAGGCGGCCGTGGCCTTACTTGGCCCCTCTCCCACACTTCCCACAGTCAGGAGTCAGGTGGCCATAGCCGTGCCTGGCCCCCTGACCCACCGTCTGGGTCTTACGCCCTGCTTGGGCTTCTTCCGCTATCGCTCCTGCAGGGCTGGGGTCAGCACACCCCTAACAGAGCGCCACCCTGGCACCAAACAGCTGCACCCCCCTGGCATGGCTCACTGTGCCCTGAGGCCTCCTCTAACCCCTACAGCCTCACCCAGTCCTCCAGTATAACAATAACAAATCAAGGAACATAAAGCCATCAGCCAACTGGCTATAACTCAAAATAAACCCCCTGGCTAGAACATAAATGCCATGCTACCATGGCTCACCTTCCAAACCTCCCTGTCAGGAGGTTCTCTCCTCCCATACCTTGCTGCAGCCGCTCAGGCAGTCTGCTCTGCTCTGCTCTGCTCTGCAGCAAAGCTGCTGCTCCTTAGGCTGCCCAAGGGGGACTGACCACCTAGGCTTCAGCCTGGGTTGTTTATAAAAGCCCGGCCCTGCCCCCTTCTGGTCACCTGACCAGTGCGGTTGCCCCACCAACTGGCACCTGAGCTGCCCTGATGATTGGCAGCTACCCTTATTCCTTCATAGACACAGGGCACCTGAGTGCCCCTGTGACAGTATGAAGCTCCATGTGCTCATGTCTGGGAGACTGCAAGCCCAATCAGTAGTAAGTACCAGATGATAGAGAAAGAGGGGAGTCCTCCCATGTTTTAGGCCAGGAAGCAGCAGTTCTAGGTCCCTTTCTGCTACCCAAGGGAGTTGGGAAATCAAAGAGATTTAGATCAATAAAATATGCTATACGCACAAAGCCATGGGTTAGGCCATGGATTAAAAGTAATCTAATCTGACCCTTTGCACTGAAGCAGCTGTTTGAAGATGGGTACTAAATGATAAGAGACAGAGTAAAAATTCTGTATATGCAGATCCGAAAGAATCAGACTGATGAGTTTAGAGGGGAGACAAATAAGGTAATATGTTAGAAGAAGACAAATCAATGACTGCACAGAGAAGATAAATTAGGGATGACTATTTGTTGCTTCTTATCATGTAACTGACTTTCTATTAAACTGAAAATGATAAAAGGAAAAACAATGCATGCTTAAGCTGTGGAACTTGCTGCCAGAAATGATCACTTACGTCAAAATGTTAGTAACAGACGGCATTTTTATGGATAGTGAAAATGTTACTGTTGTATTAGGAAGTGAAAAATGACATTTTTAGATATGTAATATAAGTTGTGATTTATCAGGATATAAGATTGCACTTAGAAAAAAATTCCCCTTTGGACGAATTACCCCTTAACTGTCAAATGCCTGATTCTGGATTACATAAATCATATATCTAATCCAGTTAGAAATGTCTTTGTCTCTAGGAAATATTAGACCCCAAAGTATTTTCTTTAACTGTAAACTAGAGAACATCAGGTGAATAAACGAGTCCCCTTAATTATGTCTGCAGTGTTGCTGAGATGAAATTATACTAAATACGTTAACAAACTATACTGTATTGAAGCCAGAAAATTATTATGTAAAATTCTTAGCTACTATAGCTCAATTTGTCTGAAATGATTCCCCTTGCACTGCTAGGCAAATCCTGCTTCCACAAACAGAGTATTTTAAAATGACAATTATACAGTTGCTATCAGAAGAATAAACAGCTGCTGAGTTCTGGTTCCCACTTTGTAAATCCAGTATAGCAGCCAGGCAAGTCAGTAAACAGAACTAAAATACACTAAAAGTAAAATAATTTGATTTCTAGAGTTAATGCTTCCAAAACAGGAGCTCAGTATTATCTAGACTTATTATGACTACAAAGGGAAGAAAGCTTTTATTCTCATATCCCATGGCATAGCACTGTGTAGCTAAGGTGGCAGGTGGGGGAAGAAGGTGCTGTGACTTCAACACTACATGCCCTTGATCAAGTGCGTAGGGAGTAAATAGTGTCATGGGTTCCACAAATTTATACAGCAGCGCTGTGCCCTGAAAAGGATTCAACTATCTCTTTCCCAAAGGAGACCCTGAGGCAAAGTACAGACATTTAAAAAGACAGAGGCAGAATCGATCCAATCTACGTGGGTTTCTCTAAGCTGTGTAGATTGTATCAGGAGTGAATGCAATGAATGTTCCCCCTTCAGTGGGGGAAGGCATGCAAATGCCTGAACTTGCCGAGGCCAGAAGGTGGGGGGTGCTCCCATATGCCTCCTAGCATGCTGGAGATTGCTGAGTGCAGCCAAATGGGGACCACCCCGATTGGCTGCTAGGTACAATCCGCCCAATCCCCCACTGCCACCATGGACCCCTCCCTCTGCCTTCCCAGCCTCAGGCCCCCAGGAGAGCCCCAGAGGGGGCCACCAGGCATGCTGCCACTGGCCAGGCATGATATGGTGACCCCCCATGGGGCCCCCCTGAAAGTCCAGGGCTTGGTGCAGGGGAGAGCCCAGTCAGGAGTGCCTTGGCTCTTTAGAAGGAAGGATCAGCTTCTGAGGGGCCCAATCCTTTCTTCTATGGGGTGCTCCCATCCCCAACACCTGACACAAGCTGTCTGCGCCACCTGTCACATCCCACTGGAGCTCAGCACCAGTGGCAACTGGCCAGATGCACTGGGCAACCTAGCAGGCCCACACTGGGCAGCCAGGGCAGGAGCGCTTCATTGAAGGGCAACCCCCCATTGCTGCTGAGAGCTGGGCACTTGTGGGGGGCTGAAGCTGGGGAGAGGAGCTGCGCTGGCCAGCCAGGTCGGGGTGACTGCCCACCCTGTGGCCTCCCCAGGTCAGGCTGGGGCCAGGGCCAGCCAATCCCTCTTCCGCCCAGGTGCTGCACCTCCTGCCTACACCTGCTCCACCATGTCCAACTCGAGTCCTGCACAAGCTGGCACAGCTGGCACAGGAAGCAGGACTGGAGACCTCTCCCCCACTTCCACAGGAGCAGCATCCATGCATTCTTGGGGGTGGGTGGGTGCTCCACAAAAGGAAGGACCAGGCACCCCCCATAGCCCTGGGAAACTGCGGGTGGTGGCAGTGGATGTTTGGCAAAACTTCAGGAATCATGATAGCAGGAATTGCACTTTGAGCCTGCTGCCTACAGCCCCCAAGGGCCCATTCCCCACCCCACATGGAACCTGCCCCCACTGCCTAGGGACATTGTATAAAGATAGAAAATCCCTGAGCTACAGATGCTCCTTTCCTCCCTCTGCCAGCCTGCAGCTGACAGCTGAGCATGGTAGAGGTTAGTAAGCCACTATGTAACAGCGGTTTAGGGAGGGGCCCACAAATCAGCTTGGGGTGCCAGGGAACTGTGACCTACCTTGAGTCAGAAGGGGATCTGGTACTAAAGTTCGATACACCAGTTTAACCTAAATTGGTAATGTCTGATACTACATCCATCCAGGTCTTTGTTAGACTGGGTTCTCCTGTTTTTAAATCGGTGGTCCAAACTTCTGTTCTATGTGGTCTGAGCTTCTGTTCCGTTATGTGTATACACTGGTTTCCAACCACTTAAATCAGAAAAATGTAATGTCTGCACCTGGCCTGAGAGGAGCAAGGGAAGAGCTGTGACAATGAGCTCTTGAGATGCCTTTACATTGTTAGCACAGAATCATAGAAAATTAGGTCTGGAAGGGACCTCAGGAGGTCATCTAGTCCAACCCCCTGCTCAAAACAGGATCATCCCTAACTATAACATCCCAGCCAAGGCTTTGTCTAGCTGGTTCTTAAAAACCTCCAAGAATGGAGATTCCACAACCTCTCTGGGTAACCTGTTCCAGTGTTTTAATACCTTCCTAATGAGAAAGTTTTCCCTAATATCTAACCTACACTTCCCTTGCTGCAATTTGTCTTCTTTGGCATAAACTTCACTTGGATCAGCTGAGTATGCACTACTTTTTCTAGCTGCTTTCCAGTTAGAGATTGGGTACTTAAAGGTCGATGGACTAAATTAGAACATGGATCTTTGTATGAACATATGGGAGGGGCAACGGCATTCAAGTTGATACTTTCTACAGTAAAGCAAGCTGTCACACATGCACAATCAGGGCAAGTGATTTTGCATTTCTAAGCTTAAAGATTATGCTACATTAGTACAGGGTTAGAACCACTAAAGAACATATGGTGTAATTCTCTTTCCCTTGGTGCATCTACATGGTAGCTTTCTAGCTGTGTAGGTGGCATTTTCTGTGATTTTTTGTAGCATGGATATGTATGACTGTAGCTGAGCAGTTAGGGTACATACCTATAATGGGGATCCTGCATTAAGAGCTGTTTCTTAATGTTATATTTGATACAAACCAAAAATAATCCTTACAGCAAGAACTAGAATCCAGGCCTCCTTTCTCCCACGTGCGCCCCCTTTTCTCCTTGCTCTTCTTGGTCTCATTAAGTCTTGCATTTTCTCCATCAGTGTTATAGTTTTAACAGATGGTGGTGGATGGGGTGAGTGCTCCCCCCTCAACCTTCTTCCCTTTAGCCTGCTTTTTAGGGCAGTCTCGAGTAAAGTGGCAGATGTGGCTATGATGAGGAGGGCATTGAGTTCAGATCTCCTATTTCTTGAGTAAATAACAACTATTACACTTTTATCTGAGAAGTATGGGGCTGTAGTAGCAGCAGCATTATAAAAAGAAAGTGACCACAGCTGCTTTTTCTGAAGGATCTAATTCTACTGTGTATGTTAGGCATGCTTTGATCATGCCTGCCTATCAGGTTACTCAGTGGGCTTCCCTGTGTGCTGTGCAGTGGCTGGAAACTTAGTCTGGGACAGCTCTGGACACGCACAGAGGCAGAGATATTGACAGCTGGGGAACTTTCCAGTCAAACAGCGAGGTGCCTACATTTACACACTTCTAGGATTGAGTATTGTTTTCCTAGGTCACAATGGTGGATTTAGGCATGTAAAGTCTGCCTACATCCTATTTTAGAAGCTTAAGTTCATTTTTTAGACTTGCTGGGAGGGTCTACACGTGCCCTTATAGTGTCATCGTTACTGCGCCGTCATTTAGTACTTCCTTTTTGAAGTGCTAAATGATGGCACAGTAACAGCCCGTACTGCAGCATGTTGGTGGCACACAGTTATTTTTAGCTATGTTGCTGTAGCAATATGCTCTGCCAAGGGAGTGCGTTGCTATGGCGACTTAGCGACAGTGTCACAGTTTTTGCCCGCAGAAGCTACTTCGCTGTGGCATCACATGTAGATGCACCCACTCTTCCATACACTGAAGCTGGGATAATTTAATCTGGAGAAGAGAAGACTGAGGAAGGATTTGACAGCTCTCTTTTAATACAAAAAGACTGTTATAAAGAGAATGTTAATCAATTATTCTGTATGTCTATGGGGGAATGACACAAAAAACAATGGGCTGAAATAGCACAAGGGAGATTTTCATTGGATATTAGAAAGAATTTTCAACCTAGGAGAACAGTTAAGTACTGGAATAGATTACTAGCAGAGGCTGGGGACTCTCCATCATTGGAAGTGTTAAAGTGCTGGGTAGATGTCCTATTTATCTGGGATGGTTTAGATAGGGGGGCACTTATCCTGAGCAGAAAGTTGAACCCAATGACCTCCTGAGATCTCTTGCAGCCTTACTTTTCTATGAGATTCTCAGGTACAAATGAGAGAAAGAGCTTCAGTGAGCTGCTTGTCTCATTCAAACATGGAAAGATGAAATAAACCCCTGCAGATTTCCATTAAAACACAACCCTACTTCTCCCCTCTCACTAGCTCGTTATAGTCTGTGCCCATGCTGAACGTATCAGATTGTTTATTTCAGGTGTCATATTCCTGCTGAAGGCTCTTGTTTTGTCCTGTTCTGAAGCAGACAGTTAAAATCAGTGAGAAGCAGTGACAGAAACTGGAAGGGAGCCTGGGAGAGGCTGCATATTTCTATTAAATATTTTGGTATAAATGAGGTGCTTACACATCTGGTACTGGAGAGCTTGAGAGAGTGCCAATTTGTATTATAAAAATATACATTAAGCAGAGTGCAAATCTGGCATTGTGGATAGTACTTAGCAGCTGGGAGAGGGCAGAAGAAGGGGACAAGTTATACTGTATTTAATGAGTTATTGGTGTCTTAGTATATTCAGACAGAGTAACTGGTATATGCCAATAGAAATGGAAAAGAGAGGGGAGAATATTTCTTTCTACCAGTCCGTCCACCCAGTACATGTTTTCTCTTGTTTTCCTTCAGTAACCAACAATATACTCATGCTGAGATCCTTTCACTGCAGTTCAGCTCCTGGCCCTCCCAAGGCACCATCAAGATGTGATAAGATTTTCAATCTGTGTTCAGTCATTCATCTCCTGCCTGATAAATTTCAGTGGGCATACAAACCTTTTTTTATAAATGAATAATTCATTAAAGAGGACCCATTTCTATCTAGAATTTCTATATAGTGTCAGATCAAATTTACAGATTGTATGAATGCTGCTACAGTTTATTACAAATGATTCAGAAACCTGCACTATTCTTATCCTTTTCAGTTCATTAGAAGAGATTTATTAATTGAAAGATAAGTAATTTCCTTGACTGACCTAATCCATTTTATAAAGTTAACCTTGATAGGGTTCCCTCTCCTACTTGAGCATATCCTGACCTTGCTGCTTCTCCTTGTATGCATGACCATAACTCTAATAATCAGGTTTTTGCTACAATTAGTCAGAAAAAGCAGTTTTAACAACTTATTTTCATAAGTATTCTACAAGTGAGCTTAAGTATTACTTTTTTAGGAATATTCAATTAGAAAAAGAGTGGAGTTTTGGAATGATTTTCTAAAAAAAAAGTAGGTTTAAAGAAGCTGAATTGCTTCAAGATTGAGCTTAACAAGTTTATGGAAAGGATAGTATCGTTGGATACGGATGTTTCTGGAAAAGTAATCGGTGCATGTGATGTGTGGATTCAAGTACTTGACATCCCTGTGGAAGGAATGAAAGAAAACCTAAGTGCCTAAGTGGAACCTAAGTGGAAGTGCCTGGTAAAGCATAGTTGATATGCCAGGAAGGAATTTTTTCTCTGTGAATTTGTTATATTATTTCTGTGTGGTGTCTTTTCTCTATCTTCCTATGAAGCATTGAAGAAATTGGGCCAGGATCCTACTTATACTTAAAAACCATTCAGGTGCCTATTTCAAGGGTTTTCACTATGCACTTGGTAACATACCTGTACTAATCTCTAGATTTGGGATGAGAAAGAAGTTTTCCTCAGGTCAGATTGGCAAGGACCATATATTTCTATTAGACTCCTTTGTAGCATGAGGTGTAGGCCTCTTCCTAGGATGGTATATTGATCTAACAACTCCCTCCGATTGCAGTGGCAAGGCACTGATAATTCCCTTGCCTCCTTTGTTCCTTATCTGTGGCATCTTGCAGGGTTTTTATTCATAGGGAGCTTTGAAGCTGTGTTCTGTGACAGGGGTTGGAGTATGTAAACTTGAACAAATAATGGTCTGCCAACATAGGGGACTGGACTTGATGAAACAGGAGGTTCCTTCCAGACCTATGATCCTTTTCTGTAATTTCAGAACTTGGTCACACACTTGCTCATAGAAAGCAAAGAGAAAAACAGATCAAATGTAATGAGAACAAATAATTTATTGAAGAATTCAAATAGTTATTCTCAGGATACCTTTTGCAATATTTACATAATTCTGTCCTGGTACTCAGAAATACCAAATAACTAAATATCCAGTGTTTTCCAACAGAAATGTGAGTAAATCAGCCCTTGAGTAATTCCTTAAATTTGGCAACCCATGGGTATGATCAATTGTGTAAAGAATCAGTTGTCTCAGGAGATCAAGGAGAAAAGATCTGAATATGTCCATTTTTTGGGCTAAGGAGACCAAGGAAAAATACTTGGGATAAATCTGTATCAAACAGCTTATTTTCATTGATCTTATGTTTTTTACTTTATATAAATGATAAACATGCACAAATCTATAATTAATTATATTAGTGGGAAATGTAATTAAAAACTAAAAGAAATACGTATTTTTGATCATGCAGCAACAGCTGTAGGTATTGCATTGAACAGCAGAGGGCACTTACCTACTTCTAATTCAGTAGAAATATATGCGGTGTAACAATCAAAAAGAATATACAAAAATGAATATAAGGACTACAAAGTTTAAGCAAAGTGTATTTCACAAACTCAGGTCAAGATCATCACATATGGCAAATGTGTCTAAATTTAGACTGATGTATCATGAATGCTTCTGTACTAACAAAAGAAAATAAGAATGTACATTTTAACTAGTCATTTTGCTATTAAATTTACGTTATATATATTATAGAGATTAATTGCAAAGAAATCCCAATAATATTCCAGTGCTTGGTATGATCAGGGAAATGTCTCACATTCAACAGCAAGTTCTTTTTCCTAGAGGGCCTGAAACGCTATGACTTTTTTCCTAACTTGGCTTTCTCCTATTTCTGGGACTAGAAGCAAATCCAGGATTCTGCAAAGGGATGGTGTAGGAGCAGAGATGGGCACTGCACCCCCTGCTTTGAACCTTTGTCTCTTCTCCATCCCCCTCCCCTCACACTGGGGTGGGCAGACCATGCTGCAGGAGCAGCAATCAGGGTCCTCCAAACTGGATGAAAATTCCATGCCCCTCTGGCCTGCTCAGAGGCAAATCTCCTCCCCTCTCCTTTCCTACCTCCCCCATTGGCTGCTGCCACTGATCCCACTGCCCTGGGGGTTGGAGGAGCTCAAGAGCTGCTTCTACCCAACTTCAGCTGGGCTGCTCAGGGTCTGGGCTCAGCCCAGGACAGCAGTGGCAGCAAACAGGTTCCCCCTCCCTGTGTCTGCTCCCAGGCTGAGAGAAACTCCCAGGTAGACCAGGCAGGGAGGGGAGAAAGGAAAGGAAAAAAAGGTGACATGTCTCTGAGGACAGAGAGACAGGAAGTGTGGGCAGTTCTTCCCTGCTTGGAGGAATTAAAAAAGACCTAGCTGCTGTTCCTGAGGCAGGGTCAGAAAGGGGGAAGGGTGGGGGCAAGGCAGTTGTGCCAGTGCACCCCTTCTGCATCCTTCTTTGCCTAGGACTATAAAGGGAAAAACGTAAGTGGAATAATATAAACATTACCTTTGTTATTTATACACATCATTGTTCATCCAGTCCCCAAATACCTGGAAAAAAGGAACATTCCATCATGATTTTATATTGATATGGACCAATATACACACACAAAGAGAGGGATCAGCTAGGCAACTTAAATAACAACCACTCTGTCTGCTTAAATTCCATGGGCAGCCAATTATATGCTTCCAAAGAGATTCCACACTCAGTATACAAGCTGTTGCCGTCTGCTAATTTCAATCTCCAGACTGTTTTAAGGTATACCCTTAGGTAGAGGACATTGTGATACTGTTTTTAAGTAGATTTATTGTTTCCTGTTGAAAATAAACGTTTCTAGTCTGCAGCCAGAAATCTGTATGTTACAGAAAGGTTGAGATGAGGTTGACTTTAGGATGGCAATTCAGACCATACGTCAACCAGGTTTGAAACAGCTATATCAGGAGGCATGTGCTAGAGTTGATATCTTTAAAAACATATAAATGTTCTGTCTATTAAATAATGTTTCCCAATGGTTACATAAAGATTCGTTTCATTTTCCTGCAGCATAACAACTCATCCTTCCTTAAATTTATTGAAGGCATATAATGTTTACTGAATATTAAATCACAACAAAAATGTGCTATCCACAGAGAGGAGTCAAGGCTCAGAGTCCATGATTCTGTGCACTGCTCCTTGAGGTTCAGATCCCATTGCCCCTTAGTCAAAACACATTTCTGAATACTCTATTAGTGGCACACTTGAGGCTGGTGGGACTGCTCATGGAGTAAGATGACATGAAATCCGGGTAAAGCCTAGGGTGACTACTCATCTCTAATTGGGCAGCAGAATCCCAAAATGTAAAGGTCAAGCCCTGGTGTCAGGCTGAATGACTCTGGGACAGCTTTTGTTCCAGATTCCCGTTGACACAGTCAAACCATAGCAGTATCATGTGCAGGGATCCCCATTTTTTGTTCTCTGCTTGGGGCTGGGGGTAGTGGGACTCAAGGAATGCCACATGCATGTGTGTGCATGTACACACATGCACATGGCCAGCAATACAGCCAGGCAGTGGTGAAGAGCAACTCCCCCAGCTGCTTGCAGATAAGTCTATGGGAGGAGGGGAAGGGGCATAGGTGATGTGGGCAGGTGCGGCGGGGACAGACTGAGGCCCCCATGTGGAGGGAGGGAGTGGGGCACATTTGGCAGTTGGGGCTGGGGTCACTGCCTAGCCAGGGCAGTGGATGGGGCCTTGGGCTGGGGCAGGAATGGACAGCCATGGGGCCCAGCTGGGGAGCAGGAAAGAGCCATGGGCAAATCATGCTGGAGGCAGCAGGAGGGCTGACTCCCCACTGCTGCATGCATTCTGGTGGAGAAGGGAATGTGGGGGGCATGTGCTCCCCCCAGATTTAATTGCATTGTAGGGGCAGATGCGTGCTGTGGGCTCAGAGTTTCCCCCCTTGCTGCAGTGGGCAAGACCCAGCATGGGAGGACGGAGTGTGGCAGGGAGTCTCACTGCCCTGCTTCTACATTTTGAAAAGGTGGTCAACCTAGTGAGGGCATCTGAGCTTTCCCGATGTAAATGTTTCTGTACAGAAGGCACACAAGATCACTAGGATTGTTTGCTGCCAGGTTGTTTTATTTAGCTTATTCCCCTCACCCCTTATAAAATAAGTGCTGATGTATAATTGAAAAGAACATTTATAACTTATGGTTGCATGTTTTCTTCATTTTCTCACCAAAATGAGGCTTGCAGTTGCCCTGCCTCCCTAAAAACTTTCTGGTTGATTCTGCAGAAAGGAAAAACTGGTAGGCCACTTCTATCATTTGAGTCTGGTTGCTCTATTGGAGAAGATGGTGCATCAAAGCTGGGCTAGAAAGAACTGCTGTAGGACAGCAGTAAATCTAAACTTGATTTTTCACACTCAGTCATGTGGGTGAATAATGACATCCAAAAAATATTAGCCTGATCTTTTCCTAAAAAATCTGTGACAAAACTACAATTAACTTTAATGGACATAAGATAAAGTTAGTGCTGAATGCTAAAATGCTGTGTTGATATTTTCCTGACAAGGCTTTCTAAATTCTCTTAACAATAGAGCCCTTTCAAGAATGTGAACAAAGGGTAAATTACTAATTGTCATCCATATTTGTTTAACAGAGCCCATTACAATATGAGCTTAATTTCAACATCCATTTCAGGGTGTTTTCGCTTTATAAGCAAACTCCTCAAAGCTAACTTCTTACAGGCAAACTCCTAGTTTTTCTTAATTTATGTGCTAAACTGTGCTCATTGCTATAATAGCTAAGTCTTCTATCCCCAAAGATTGATTAAATTTTGCAATAGGACCTTTGGCCAAGTCTTGCTTTCTCTGCTTGATCTAACCTTCTTCGAAGGTTCTTTTTTTTCCCCAGAAGATGCTCATCTTTGCTGTATCCATAAAACACTTTCTTTGTAAGGCTGTTTTTACTTGACCAGTGAGATGTTCTTCATGGGGCACTTCCTTATTTAGCGGAAACAATATTGGTGGTATTTCTGAATCATTCAGGAAAAATGTAAAAGTGGATGCTGAGATAAGATGTTTACAAAACATACTACATTACTTTGACTTACACATTATGTAATATTACAAAATTGAAAGCAAGCTGCAGTTGTCAAAGTAAATGTACAGAATACATTTTATTCTACAGTATCTGGGATTTTTTCTTCTTTTTCCCCATGCTCCTTTACTCAAACGTTAATTTCCTACCATTCAGTAATTTTCAATAGAGATCCAGACTGTTAGTGAGAGGGCATGTTCACTTTGAAGTCAAACCCTATTTGAAAGAAATGATGCATTAGTAGAGTATACAGCTAAAAGAAGCCTTAGTCATTGGTACAACAGATTGGGAAATCCTATCTTAAATTCTAATGTACAATCCTATCTCTTGATGTCAAAAGTAATGTATTTTCAGTTTCACAGCTTGATTGAAAAAGAGATCTGTATTAGTTCTGTCAGACTTCCTAGTTAAGTTTCAAAACTTTTAAGGACATAAGAATTGCTGTTTACTGGATCAGCCCAGAGGTCCATCTTTCCCTGTGTCTTGTGTTACACAGGAGCAGAGACTGGATACTGAAATGGAAAGTGAACTGAGTATGACCAGGGTTTTTTTCCACTGTACCTCTCTGACCAGGACCCTCGGCCATTTAAGATCTAGGCAGTTCTGATTCATAGGCTGTATCTCTAACTCCCATGCTCAATTGTTATAACTTTTTTGTCCAAGAATTTGTCCAATATTTTTTTAATCTTGCTAAACAATCATCTTCCACAACATCTAGCAGGAATGAGTTCCACACTTTTTACATGCTGTGTGAAAAAGAACTTCCTTTTTGTTAGTTTTAAACTTAATATTACTAGTTTCATTTTGTAGCCCTTAGTTCATGTACTGTGAGAGAGAGTGGGCATATCTACACATGCAATTAGTGCACTTCTATAAACTCTGATGCAGTTAGCGCTGGAATCAGCAGCTCCTGGGTGCAGCATCTTCACGTGCACCCAGCACTACAGCAGTTTGAGGCAGGGTGGAGCAGTCCCAGGGTGGAGCAGTCCCAGGCTGGCAGCAGGCTCGGGGGAGTCAGCCTCAGGCTCCAGGTGGTGGCATCAGTTGGCATTGGTGCTGGCTGGGGCATGAGAGTGCTCAAAGAGTGGAGCCATGTGGCTAGACAGCAGGCAAATTAGTTTACTGCACTGTTAAGCACATGTGTAGATGCACCCAGTAAATAATAAATCCCTATTTATTTTTTCTTTGCCATGTAGTATTTTGTAAACCCTTATCGTGCCCCCCCTCAAGCATCTCCTTTCTAAACTGAATAGACCTAGCCTCTAGAGTCTCTCCTCATATGGAAGCCCCACCTTTTACATTAATTAAAGTGGCAATATTGACCCAAGTGAAATGGCTCCCTTTCATGGAAGGGAGAGTAATACGTGTGCTTTAGGGAATGGGCATGAAGAGACTCCTGGTTCCCAGACAATATGAACATGAAGATGTATGTGCTTATAAGGGTTCTTACATTTTACACATTAAATAACATCAGAGCTGTCCCTAGGGTGAGACAAATCAGGACAACCCCCTGGGCTCTGTGCTTTAGGGGAGCCCTGCAGAGCCAGGTAGAGTGGCCATGGCTCCTCCCATAGGGCTCACCTGGTAGGGGTGTGTGAAGCTTCAGTCTCTGATTTGATTCGGCATAGATTCAGCCCAATTCAGTGGCTGAAATTTCAAATCCGAATTGAATCAGGAGACCCTTTAATTTCTCTTAATCGAATCAGAATCCTTCGAATTGATTCAGAGAGATTTGGAAAGATTCAATGATTTAGACATAGACACAGGTTTAAATGGTTTTTTTCTACATACCTTAAGGTACCAGGTGGCTCGTAAATGCTGAGATACTGGGGCAGATGGCACGTTACACAGAAGCATGGGGGGCTCCCCAGTGCACTTGGCAGCAGACCCAGAAGTGGACCAGAAATGCAGGTCTGCCAGGGAGCGCGCAGGGGGGCAACCTGCGCCCCCCTGGCATGATGAGTGGTGCCTTCTGGGTCTGGGGGGGCACCTGGGGTCCCTCTGAAGCTGATTGCTGAGCCGGGGGGGCACAGGGGGGCCTCCCAGTGTGCTCAGTGGCAGACCCAGAAGTGGACCAAAAGGACTTCGAGTCCAGTTCTGGGTTTGCTGCCAAGCATGCAGCGCCCCTCCCCCCCCGCCATGCTTCTATAGGATGCTCCATCCACCCCACCATTGCAGGATTCATGGTACCTCAAAGTATGTAGAAAAAACATGTAAAGCTGTGTCTACGGCCAAATCAGCATCAAATCTTCAGATTCAGATCTGGCCGAATAGAATCTGGGACAGTGATCTGAATCAATGAATCAAATCACTGTCCCCAATTTGGGCCAAATCCAAATCTGAATTGAATATGGCCCATTTCACACACCCCTACTGCCTGGAGCTGGCGACTCAGCCTCATGCCATGGAAGAAGCACAGAGACCACCCCACTTGTGGGGGTACCACAGCCCTGCACAGTGTTAAGGGGGCCCCATACAGGCTGATTTGCCTTGGGCCCCACACCTCTCCACGTCTAGGTCTAAATAACATCATAATTTATAGGTAGCTATAATATTAAGTGCAATATAGCATCTTTATTGTAAATTCCTTATAATTTAAGAGCTCCATGTAGAGATACTTTCATGCATAGAGTTCCCATGACGTTAGTGGGAGATCTACAAGCTAAGCAATCACAACATCAGGCCTCAAAAGACATAACGGTGGAATTATATTTTAGAATCTCCTTTCATACTGATACAGTATGCTTACTCTTAACTCCTACTGGTACCAATAAGAATTTGCTTGATTAAACTCCTGTCATGAAATTCACATCAGTGTGCAGGGGACCAGCACAAGGCCGGTATCCCAGTTAAACGCTATTTTGAAGGTTTATGCAGGATTTAAGTGTTATATAAGCCTTGTTTGGACTATAAATATTGATTCACTTCACCCATAATGCAAAGATCCCTTATCCATGTTGATCTAGTTTTATATGCAAAGTTCAGTATGCTGAGTCAATAGTCTCAGCCATATTTGAACAGAACTATTCATAAAAGTCTCAGTCATGCAACATGCTGCAGTTCATTTGCAAGATTCTGACCTGTCGGCCCTGCTGCAATTAGTGAGTTTTGCACACATCTAATATCTTGCAAAAGAACTTCAACACCTGCTGGGCTGATCCCAGAGAGAATGGAATTAATTCATTGATGGATGGATAATCATGGACTAAACCAGCATCATGAATGGTTCTACTGCTTAGAGATGTCTGTAAGGAACAGTGCAGAAGAGAGAAACATTTTCCTACTTGTCAAAGAATTGTGCTTCATTCCAGCTCTGAAAAGACAGGGTAAGGGTGAAAAGAAAACAGTGTGTCCATCAGGGGAAGGATTACATTTATCTGGTAGCTACAAACTGTAACAGAGCAGATATGATTGAGTACAGAAATTCTCACACAAACCTTACTTACAGGAAGGAGGGGAACTCTCTTCATAAAAGCACACTTCAAGTGCTCTGAACTGGGTTATGTATTTTAAAATTTTTTTGTATGCCTTCAGATTAAGATGATACACCTGCTTATTGGTATTTTTTTAGATTTACTGACCTTCTAAATTAAGTTTCATGCTTTAACCTTTAACCCTTAAACTACAGGAAAATAAAGTTTGCTCCCCATGTTATCAACAGCTTTGACAAATCTAGCTAACCCTGGTGGTAAAAGCAGCCCCTAGCCAATTAAAAATACCCATGATAAATGTCACACACTGCTGGTTTAAATTTTTTAATGGTTTTAAGAGTTTTTAAGTGATTATACAGTACACACTGGGTGTGTCTATATGTGCAACAGACTGCACAGTTATTACTGCACAGTTATTTATTACTTGCTGATATTAAATGGCATTACTGCACAGTCCCGTTGTCACATCATTATTTTTAACTGCTATTGTGCAGTAGCTTGTCGATACTGCACTGTAGTGTTACGGTTCACGCCTGACGATGCTATGGTGACAATGTCTTGTGTAGATGCACCCATTGTGATATACTGTACAAATGGGATATTTCTTTTTGAATTTTGTAACATGCACAAAAAGCGTGGAAGAAAACAGATAGTCTGTTTTTCCATGTACAATTGTGTTAATAAATTTTGCTAGTATTACTTCGTAGACATTAGGATTGCATAGACATTAGGTATTATAATTTCTTAATTACTTAATAATCCCTACAATATTCCTGTGAGACAATTGACTAGTACCAGTTTATAGATGTGGCACAATGAGTCAGAACAGATAAAAGTCTGAGGCCACAGGGGGAATCACTGCCTGAAACAGGACTCTAATATGAGAATTCCTAACCTTTACTCAAGATGCAGTGTCCATTATGGGTGAGATTTTTTTAAGTGCTTTGTGTTAACCTAGCCATGCTCCCATTAATGTTGAAAGATGAAACCCCAGTCTTATGAGAAAACTCCCATTCACTTCAGTTGGACCAGGATTTCATAGAAGCTGTATAGTTCATGCACTACCCTGACACATTCTTAGGAGCATTTGAAATAAACATAAATACAAGTAGCTAGGGTGGGATTTCCAAAAACACTTCGGTTTAACCTCAATTCCATTCAATGCATTAGTCATGTGGTCACTTTAGTTTATTTGGACTGCTCAGCGGGAAATCAGAACAGTGCACTGTGTCACATGCCATTAGGGTGATCACCTTTTCAAAATGCAAAAGTGGGACACCAAGCTCACCGTTCTGCTCCACCCTCCTGCACCAGGTCTCACCCCCTGGACTGCAGAGGCCCTGGCGGGGAGGGCAGCAGGGTGGAGAGCCCCAAGCCTGCAGCAGGCAGCCTGTATCTGCCCCTACCCCACACACAAATCTGGGGAGGTCACATGCTTCCCCATGCCCCTCTCCCTGGGAGTGCGTGCAGTGGCAGGGAGCCAGTCCCTCCCCACCCCCTGGATGAGCTGCCCCTGCTGCATCCCATTCCCCAACCAGTCCTCGTAGCTGCACACTCCCACTCAAGCCCTGGGCCCCATGCACCGCTCTGTCTAGGCAATGCCCCCAGTCCTGGCCTGAGCCCCAGCAACCGACTCTGCCCCACTCCTTTCCTCAACTTGGGAGTCTCGATATGCCCCCTCTGTCCCCCATCTCACATTACCTATGCCCCCTGCCCCCCATAGACTTACCTGCAGGCAGCTGGGGGAGCTGTTCTCCACCACTATATGGCTGTATTGCTGGCCATATACATGTGTGCATATATACACGTTCATGTGGTGCCCCCTGTGTCCCACTCCCCCCAGCCCCGAGCAGCCTTTGCAGGCTGGTACTCTGCCAGCCTGCAAGAGGAAACCCACCATTTTCCATGTTTTTCTCCTTCACAGGAGAAAATCTGCATTTTTCCATGCTTTTCTGCAGTGAATGGAAAACCTGGATTCCTGCAAACAATACCGAGACAATAGTTACTATGGTTTGACTGTGTCAAGGGGAATCCAAGAAAAATGTTGTCTTGGAGTCCTTCAGCCCAGGACCAGGACTTGATCTTTGCATTTTGGGACTGTCCCACCCAATTAGGACAGGTGGCCACCCTACATGTGCATGAATCATGAGTGAGGGAGAACGCTTCCTCCTACCTTCCCCACATTAGTGGGCAGGGTTGTTGGTATATTCCATACACAACTAATGATTATGTTTTCCCCTCTTGTTAGGAGGAGGCCTTTTCTCTGCTGTCTCCTGATCATTTGCTGTCTGACTGAAGGCATTTGCAGTCTGATTGGATCTCTTTGCTCTCCCTTCAGCAGCTACCATGCTGGCAGCCAAACTTTATTATCAGAACTTCTCATTCCTGGGAATACAGCCACATACCCTGTCAAAGCAAAAACTTGTAACAAATGCAGAAACCCATCTGCTTAGCAACCACAGCATTGATTCCCCACTGAATACAGAGTCCAGTTTTAGGTCTTTGCTAGAATATTTTAACAGGTGTGTACAATATAAACATGCAAGATCACATGTGACTTATTTGGGCAAGCCCAGTGGCACACAATAGTTCTTTATTGACGCACTCTATTAAAAAGAAAGCATCAGGAGGTAGGCAACCAACTATTCACCAGTGAGCCCCAGGGGGAAACAAGGAGCAACAGTCATAAACTCCTAGAAGAAAGTTTCAGACCGGATATAAGGAAAAACTTCTTCACAGTTCATGTGACCAGACTCTGGAATAGACTTCCAGTGGGGGTGGTGCAAGCACGTACCCTGGAGATCTTCAAAAGGAGACTGGACATACACTTAGCTAGAGTTATTTGATGCCAGCAGTCTTTTCTGCCCAAGGCAGGGGGGGCTGGACCCAATGATCTCACAAGGTCCCTTCCAGCCCCAAACTTCTGTGAATGTGTCTGCATGTGCAATCCAGTTTCCTGGTTGCAAAAGCACTAAGGGTTTACATCTGACCAGAACAAATCCCTGCGCTGAATAGCACACCTTGCTCTCAGTACAGTTTGAGTTGCACCATTGGCAATGTGTAGGGGGTGTATGTGGGTGCACATGCACTCCCTGAGACTGGCGGTGCACCCCATGACAGAAGCGCCTCCAACGCTGCTGGTGGCACCTGCGGGTAGCCACCATTTGCCACCCCCCCGACCGCTGACACCCCTGATTGCCGCTGGCTGCTGCTGACACTGCCAGCAATGTGCAGGTGGTTGCCGACTGCTGGTCGGCGCTCACCACCCCCCTCCACTGACACCACCACAGCTGTCTGTGGGAGCTCCCCACTCACTGCCACCATGTCCCCACTGCTGCCGTTGCCACCTGTCAGTGGTCGCCGTGCCTCACCAGCCTCCGGAGGCATACGTCGTTCATGAGTTGCACATCACTTGTTTAGAGCCCTTCATAGTATTGGTCCATATTAATATATTAGCTCTCCCTTCAGGACTATGGCCTGCCACAGCTGTCTATGTTCTCTAATGCCACCTGCTTGGAAAAGGATATTTCTGTGACTGCGGCTTATATAGAGCTGTCCAAAATAGTTAGCTCAGGTATAGCTAGTAGTGTACCCACAGCAGCACAGAACTCAATGCAAGCTGCAAAACACTCCTGAAAATCTAAGTAAATACTCAGGCAGTTAGCTTTCAAAGAGCTTTGTGCTACTATGGTTACACAGCCAGCAGTACCTCATCTAGCTAGTTTAAACTTAGCTCAGGTATGTTTACTGCAGTGCAGTCATATACCAGTAGGCTTGTGCCTCTTCTGTCCTCCCAGCTGGCTGCAGAAGGACAAAAGATCAGCAGTGTGCAACACTTACCACTTCACATCTGCAAATGAGCAATCTTAGCCAGCTAGCACAGTCCATCAGCTGAACAGAAATAAACACAAAGGTAATCCTTTCACCCATATCCCAGTTGCCTGAATCTGAATGAAACCATAAAAAAATCACAACAACCATTCTACATAAGTATCAACTGTTGGGGCTGTTTTCTTCTTCCAAACTTCTTTAATAAAGAAATATTTCTACTTTAGTATTCTTACATTTGCTGTTTTTATAACTCTAGCAGATGGTACTCAGTGTGCGAGGGTGTGTGTGTGTGAGTGTGTGCATTTGTGAACCTGTGCATACGGTTGTCTGAGTGAATTGATCTGAGAGTAACATTTGTTAAATGCTTCCTCCACTGTCTAAAACTGTCCCAGAATAAACAACCCTGCTATCTGAAAGATCAGACATGCATGTATACTTATTGTCATGGATGTATTCATCTTGAGAAAAATATGTTGTTATATCAAAAAAGGGGGGTTGAATGTTAAATGAAACAAGTCATGATATCTTAAATTGTATTGCAGCATTTCATGTGACTATTTGGGGAGTGAAGGGGAAGAAATTGGCTGTTCATCTATAATCTGGGCATGGTACCTTAAGATGGCATCTTCAGACAAGGCATCTTCAGACAAGGCAAACCTACAGCTTACAGGCCAGCTCTCTCATTTCCTATGGGGAGGGCAGGCACCTCCTCCTGCTGCAGTTTTGAGTGAGAGTAACCAAGGCTGCTGCATTTTTGCTGAACTATTGAGCAGGCTGGGCAGGCACATAGCTAAATACGTGTGTTTTTGGACATAAACATAAATCACAGGAAATAGGAGTACTTCCCATATTTTAACCACAGTGCCTAAGACTTTAGATACTACTTTGACTTAAGAACTGACTTGGGTAGAAATATCCTGAAGCAAGAAAAACAATAAAAAGAAAGACTTTCCTTTTCAACTTTGAGACAACTGAGAAAATCCAAACATAAGAGAAGGAGACGTATAGTATATGGGAAACAATTTCCTAAACTATGTTTTAAATATAATAGGAAGGCCGTTTTCAAATTGGAAAAGCAAGTAAGGAGTCACAAAAGGCTCTCTGTTAAGTAGAGGCAGATAGGTTGAAAAGCCTGAGTACTTTTGACAAGATTTGTCAGGAAGAAATTGTTTTTCTTATGTATTTGCTATTATAGAAACTCTAAACTATCATGAAAATCGAAGATACACAGGAAAGAAAGAAGGTACTATGTTCCAGTCCTGTGAAAAAAAGACATCTAAATTCTGTTCTTAACTCTGCTGCAGACTTTCCATGTGACTATAAATGAATCACTTAGGGTGTCTTTACACGAGCTCTGGGAGTGGGCACTTTAATTAGAGCCACTCTAATTAAAGCACAGTGTCTCATGCATTCAGTGTCCCCTGCTTCAAAATGGTGGCAGAAATGCTTTAACTAAAGCTTGTTCAACAAGCAAAGTGCCTCTGCCACCATTTTAAAGCACCAGAATGCCGAATACACGAGATACCGAGGCTGCTGGAGCATGCTAATTAGCAAGCTCCAGCATACTTGATTAATTGAGCCAGCTCCGATGCATTGTAATTGCAGCACTTTGGAGCAGGCACCCCACATAAGTACAGGCATCCTTAGGTTAGCTTTGTTAACCTTGGTGTCTCAAGAAATATCCAGAAGAGCTCAGCAGTGCTAGCTCCCAACAAACCAAAGGTTTGCTCAACACATCTGAAAATCAGGTCATTGGTTTAGGTGATTAAAAATGGATTTAAATACTTTAATTTCAGCATCAAATTTGAAAAACTTGACCTTATTCTCTTGACCTACATCTATATAAGTCTCTAGAATGATCCCTGAGTGTGCCACTGAGAAAGCACTGACCTTTTGTCCCTCTTTGTCTATGACCAAGCATGCAAATTGGGCAACATCAGTCAGCCTCTCAGTCCCACCTCCGAGGCACCTATGTGACCAAAATTGAGGTCATAAGCATGTACAAAGCAGACAAAAGTAGGGCAGATTTACCTTTTGCAGTGCTCAAAGGTTTTCTCCCAAAAACATTTGTTAAAGCTTTGTAAATTAACCTGAATCTCTTCTACACCTATAATTTTCTTGACTGTAATACAGTTTTCTGATCCAGAGATAACTGGGAGAACAGGATTGGGAAGAGGGAGTTCATCCACAGAGACTGTGTGAGGAACTATGTGAGTCTGGAAAAGTAAAGACACTGCTCCTACACAGAGATTCACATCTTCCCTTTTTTCTACAAAGGATGCAATTTATTGCTGGGGTGGTGCAGGCACTAAGGTGCACAGTTGGCAGCTGAGGGGTCACAAGTTTAAGGCCACAGCAGAGGTTTTTGTGTGCATGCCTGTTGCCAAGAAGGCTAACAGCATACTGGGTTCCACTGGTAGGTGTATTGCCAGGCAGTCAAGGGAAGTGATTATTCCCCTGTATTCAGCACTCGTGAGGCCACATCTGGAGTACTGTGTTCAGTTTTGGGCCCTCTACAACAGAAACAATGTGGACAAATTGGAGAGAGTCCAGTGAAGGACAACAAAAATGGTGAGGGGGTTAGGGGACATGACTTATGAGAAAAGACGGAGAGAACTGGGTTTATTTAGTCTGGAAAAGAGAAGACTGAGGTGAGATTTAATAGCAGCCTTCAACTACCTGAAGGGAGATTCGAAAGAGGATGGAGCTAGACTGTTCTCAGGGGTGGCAGATGACAGAACAAGGAACAATGGTCTCAAGTTGCAGCAAGGGAAGTTTAGGTTAGATATTAGGAAGAATTTCCTCACTAGGAGGGTAGTAAAGCACTGGAACAGGTTATCCAGAGAGGTGGTGGAAGCTCCATCCCTGGAGGTTTTCAAAACCCAGCTAGACAAAGCTTTGGCTGGGATGATCTAGTTGGGGATGGTCCTGTTTTGAGCAGGGGGTTGGACTAGAAAATGTCATGGGTGACTGGTGCTGCCTTAGTCACGCGGGGCACATGCCCCCCCCAGTGACCAGTTAGCAACTGGGGGGAGGGCGGGGTCCCCCTTGGCTGATCTCACTGACAGGGTGGGGGTGGGGGATCCCTCTGCAGCTGATTGCAACATGGCCAATCGCTGCAGCTGCTTCCAAAAGTGGCTATGGCTGCTTCCAGGAGTGGCTGCAGCTGCTTCTGGGAGCGCAACAGGCGCTCCACTCCCCGGTTGGTGCTTGCAGGGAGGGCACCAACGCTCCCACCTGCCCCCCCTACCCATCACCTAAGCAGTTAGCATGGCCAGTCAGGAGGTGTACTGGTGCTGTCAGGGGTTGCACATGCACCCCCGTGCACCCCCTACACATCACCACTGAATAACATCCTGATGTTCCTTCCAACCCTAACTTTCTATGATTTTCTATGGGGATTACTGTAGCCTCAGAGTTGCAATGTTGGCAGCAAAGCACTATGCAAATACCATTAATCCAACTTCTGAAGAGAAGGAATCATTTTTCTTGGCTGCTCCACCGAGATACCAGTGTTTTGTCTGCTATTTGGGCAATGTATTTGATAGGTATTTGAGTTTGCTGCCTTTTAGCTGGTGGCAAACTTTAACATTAAAGTTGAAACCAGAACTGACACACATTGAAGGAAAGGCATAATATGGCCCCACAGACTATCCAGGTTAAAAACTCACATTCCTTTGTAGAGTTTGGCTTTATGACCCAACATTAAAATGGAAATGCATAGTACTATTCGGACAAGGACACAGGAGCGTTAGAGTGGGATTCTATTACCTTTTGTTTGCCCAAATAACATTTACCCAGCTGTGTAAGTAAGTGTTTTGACACTTACAGGTTGTGATTATTACCTTTTGTTACTGCAGCATGGACGTCAAAGTGCTTGTATATATCTGGAGTCTGATTAGTAGACTATAATGGCTGGGCAGCTACAAAGCTTGGAAAAATAAGGAGGATGGTCCTCCCACATTTTAGCCTGACTAACTGACTGGTTACGCCACTGTCCCAGGAAGTAAGAAACCTGGCTTCTAGATCCCTGTCATCCAGAGAGAATTTGACTCTGCATCTCACTGACTTCTTAGGTGAGTGTCCTAACTACCAAACTGGCTACTGTCCAGTTTTTCCACTACATCTTGTGTTCAATAGTTATTGGATTAAATGGCTGGTAGTTAATGGATAAAATGTCTAGAGAGGTAGTTTCTGTAACCTTGGGAGAAGAATCCAGGCTAGAATCCAGGGCCTGCTTCCTTCCAGCACAGCAGCCATTTCATTGGCCCACACATCCGCTAACTTATGTTCTTCTTCTTGACCTCATATTTCCCACTCATGACTGACAAAAGGGCTAGTTTTAACAGAAGGTCTGGATGAAAATGTCCTATAAGAGCAAGGTGTTATTATTATTATTATTATTATTACCAAACAAAGTGGGGAGATTAGTTAAAAAATGTTAAGTGCTTTGACATTCTCTGATAAGAGTCAGTAGAAATGTGAAATATTATCATCTGAAAGGTTGCTTTTATAGCTTATATATTACCTTTGGCATTAAACACACTGATCATTTTATGTAAAACTGCTAATTCTCGTTTACATTCATGGAATTATAGAAAAAGAAGGGTTGCAATGGGTGTTAGGAGTTCATCTAGTCCAACCTTTGCATCAAGGGAGCATCATCCCTGTCTAAACCATTCTAGACAAATGTTTGTTGAACCTATTCTTAAAAATTTCACAAATAACTCTCTTGCACAACTACCAAGCACAATGCTCAAAACATCATAAACACTCTAACTTGTGACAGATAAAGCAGAACTATGTTGCTTTTGTTTTTTACTTATATTTGGTTTTGGTTTACTGCCCGGTTCTGTTCACTGTTACTTTTGATTCATTAATAAGCTTTTTTTCATTTAAAAATGTCTGCTAGGGCAACACTAACCAATATAGCCTGCTTCTGCTGCATGACATGGTCCCCCAGGAGGTGCTTGACACCTGTAGGGGGGCTGTCCCTAGGCCTCAGAGTGATCCTTCATTCTTTCTCTACTCTATAAGTCCCTTAGAAACTCCACCTGCCTCTGTTCCACCCTCAGATGCTAATTCTGGTCCCCTGGCCCATCCGTATCCTGTAGGTCACTAATCACCTTAATGGTTGTGACCGCTCTGCCCAGGACTGAAAGACAGAAACCTCTTGAGCATTTAGTGACCTGAGGCCCTGCACTTTGAGCTGTCAGGGTAGGGAGATTCATCCTTCCCCCACATCTATCCATCGCTGCATCGCAAAACCCACTCCCACCCCCTTCTAGCCTTCTTTTGGCCACAATGGCCTGGGAGAGGGCTGTGACCATGGGGATGGTCTGTAGTGGCAGTGGGTCTCCTCGCTCCCCTTTTATTCCCCTTTTCCCTCCAGGGACTTTGCACTTCCCCCAGTGCCTGTGTCCCAATCACATCTGTGTGGAGCAGGAGTGGACTGTACCTTCCCAGGCTGCACAGCATGCCCCATCAGTGCCTGACTCATCAGCAGGAGTGTGTGGTGTGTGTGTGTGTGTGGGAGGGTGGCATTGGGTCCTATAGGCTGTGCTGCAGTAGTGGCTGCTGCACTGGTAGTGGGTGGGTTGGGGTGTTTTGGAAGGGGAGCAGTGAGGTGTTGGAGTGGGAGCAGAACACCTGAGGCAGCTGTGTGGGGAGCTGTGTCCTGGGGCCCATGTTCTTGGCTGCAGTGCACAGAGTTGAGGACCAGGGACAGCGGGGGACTCCCATGAAATGGAAAGCACGGGCTTGGACTCCAGGTCCAGGGTCTCAACTTCCATGGAATCGGAGCTTTCCATCCACTCCTGTGCACCATGCTCCATGCTTTCAATCATGCTGGAGCAGATGTCAAGGAAGCTCGGGTCCAGCTTCAGGTGCAACTTGATTCCCAGATCCTATGATGGTGCCGAGAGCAGCACCAAGAGGGTGGACTCCTCAGGGGCCATTGCCATCAGCTGACCTCTTGCCCTGAGGCTTCCAGGGATCTCAGTTGGTTCCTGGGCACCTGCTTGTCCCATCATCCCAGAACCTCCCTATGCCTCATCCTCTGGGGTTCTCCTCAGCTCAGTGTCAGGTCTGTTTATACATTGTGGGGTGCAGGGGCACAAACTGGGGGCTCAGGTTTCCCCAGGTACCTGACACACATTGCAGGAAAGGCATAATATGGCACATGACTGCTCCAAACATCCATTGATCAAGCAGGGCAAATGTCAAAGTAAAAGGCAAGCAAAACAACAGGTCCCAGGGCTCATGCAGAGGACAGAGACGCCTCCCTTCCACACATTGTAATAGTAAAGCTGATTCTGTATGAATCAGACAGCCATTACTCGATACACAAAAGCCTGTTGCCTAGTCCCTCTAGATTAATGGATTCATGGAGATCTACAACTTTGTGGAAAACTGGCAGAGGGGAGCAAATGACACAACCAACAGCCCAGATGGTTGCTATTAAGAAATATCCATGTCTTGCTGTTAAATTACTAGAAAGGGGTTGTTTTGTCATGCAGTATCGAACCACAGCAATAGATATTAACATTAAAGTTAAAACCAGAACTAACGCACATTGAAGGAAAGGCATAATATGGCACATGACTGCTCCAAACATCCATTGATCAAGCAGGACAGATGTCAAAGTAAAAGGTGAGCAAAACAACATGTCCCAGGGCTCATGCAGGTCCCAGGGCTCCCTTCCTCCCCCACTGCCTGTCTGTGGCTGACAGATGGCTGGAGGGGCGGCAGGGCTAGGGGGAGGGGTTGTGCTGGCTCAGCTCTGGCAGAGTTCGGGGGTAGGGCCCACTGCACACTTGGCTGGAGCACCCTAGTGTGGGGCAAGTGCTAGGGTGGCTCCCTGCAAAAGAAGAGTGGGGGGTGGGGGAAGGTCGCAAAGGAGGCTGGGATGCTGGAGGACAGTGATCTAACTTGAACTGATTGTGGTTAAAGTCCTATACTGATGCCACTGTCTTGCTGACTCAGGATCCTTAATCCATATTTGTTCCTACAAGGTGTTTCAGCATTTCAAAACAGCAGAATATATATGATGAAAACCAATTTTTTTGTTTTTAAAGCAAGCAAACAAACACAACCAAAACCTGCTCTTTCCATCGCTTTTTATTCCCATTGTCATATTTCTCACTACAGTCAGGTCTCACCAGACTAAGTTCATGCTGACCAGAAGCAAAGTGCACTTTAAGGAGCTTTATCAAAATAATGGCAGAAATATATTTTATCTGTGTCCAGGTAAGACTGAAAACCATGTGAAATAATAGGATACCGTAAAATGACCAGAAAAAAGGAGTAATTAGGTGTACTAAGAGGGATGGAAACAGTCTAGAGGATAATGATAACCCGCCCTGTGAATAAGAAAGTCTGTAGAGAAGCAGCCAGAAGATCTGTTGAATTCTGGCAAGTGTGAGGCAGAGGTATGGGCGGAGCAGGAGTCCCATAATCAAATAAGGAGATAAATATGTTCTAATCACACCCAGAAACAGAAATTTATTTGTAAAAAATGGTTAAAATAGTCACATATTTATTCTGAACAATAATCATTTAGCGAAATAAATGTCTGGATTACAGCCTCACTATAATTGATATTGAACAAACAGTTGAAATAATTCATGTTAACTATTGATTTCTTGGACCAAGGTACACCTGAAACAATGTTTGCTTGAGCTGTAAAAATGTGTTTTGTACACTGGGCATGATTTCCTCCAAAGAAATAGGCAAGTAAAGAATAATATTATAATTAACTGATATAATCCTGCTCTACACAAATGCATGAGTCATTCAGCCTGAGTTAACCTTTCACACCCAAAGTTGCTAAATATTGCTAACTACAACTCAGTCACACCTAAAACTGAATATTTCATAGTTCAGAAGGCTCTGAACTATGAACTTTTTTGTAACTTTTTGTTTTACAGTTTATTGTTGAGCTTACAGGATCATGAAATTTGGAAGCATGGAATAAGAGATATCAAATCAGTTTTTATACTGTTGTTAAGGAAGCCATATAAGATGGGATTCAGGCAGCAGGACATCATGCCCAGTAAGTGACATATGCAGTATACTAATTTAAAATGCCTATTAGAAATGAGATGGGCATTAAAATCAGTCACAACATGGAAAAGGTGAAGAGGCATCCAACTGACAGCAAAAACTAGTATCAGAGCTGTCAGTCTGCAGAAAACCCTCCGAGATCTTGTCTTAATTCGAGTGATGGATCGGGATACTGTAATTGCATCCTGCGCATCTGAATTTTCTTCTGGTTTCATCTCAAAGCAGATGGGTACCCCTGGTAGGAACTTACTTGAAGAGAGCTGGCTTCTTTCTGTCCCAGAGGTATCTGGGAGGTTTCCAGAATTATTATTCTGTTGATGCCTTAGAATAGCTGGCATCACACTAGAAGTCTTTTTACTGTACCTTCTTCGGTGTTTTCTGACAAATGTATAACTCCATCCAGAACTGCTGGAGAGCTGTGCCTGGGGTCCACTACACTTAGGTGGATGAAGTGTGAGGTTTATCATCTCATTTTCTTCAAATTTGTTTTCCTTGTTTGACAATTTGGAACTTACACTCCTGCAGACACTAGTATGACTTACAGTTAAACAAACCAAGGGTAATATATACTGCATGAATAATAAAGAAATAGTGAAGCTGATTCTGTATGAATCAGATGGCCATGACTCAATACACAAAAGCCTGTTGCCTAGTCCCTCTAGATTAATGGATTCATGGAGATCTACAATTTTGTGGAAAACTGGCAGAGGGGAGCAAATGACACAACCAACAGCCCAGATGGTTGCTATTAAGAAATATCCATGTCTTGCTGTTAAATTACTAGAAAGGGGTTCTTTTATCATATGGTATCGAACCACAGCAATAGATATTAACATTAAAGTTGAAACCAGAACTGACACACATTGGAGGAAAGGCATAATATGGCACATGATTTCTCCAAACACCCATTGATCGAGTAGGACAGATGTCAAAGTAAAAGGTGAGCAGAACAGCACAACTAAAATGTCAGAAAAGGCCAAGTTTCCAATGAGAATGTTTATTATTGTCTTCTGTTTGCGTTTTATTAAAGCCATTAGAATAAGCAGATTTCCCAGAAGACCAACAAGACTTATAAATGTGTACAACCCAATCAGAAAGTACTGTATGTCATCTACACTGCTCTTATAATCTTCCCAGGCAGAAAAATCAGAACTTTTTGTAGTAGCAGAGGTGTTCTCCTTGGCAAGGGTCGTGTCATTTTGGTCTTTGAGTTCTAAATCCATATTACAGTCCTGCTTAGAATCAGAAAGACATTAATTAGCAGCTGAAGAAAAGATGACACTGATTTTAATCATAATTTACAGAAACATCTTTTTTTCTATTACTTTAGCACATTTGAAAGTATTGTGATAACTATATGTTGTAGCAAATCCTGTATGCCTATAAGCTGACATCCATTTAATTTCCATAAATCTTGGCATATGTTGTACAGCCTACCTAAATCTCAACACCTTGCTTCTCATATTTTGCAGTTACAATTTAAAAGTATGCACTGTAAAATGAGCAATTAAAAATCGCTCAGTGTGGGCAAGACCCTAGACCCCTTATGTGAGTGAGCACTTATTCACAAAAGCAGTCCCTATACAGTCACTGGGATTACTCACAAGAAAAACTGCTCATCAGTGTGGGAGGGGTTCACAATCACAGTTTGGCCATAAGGAAAAATCATTTCTCTTACAGGACAACAAATTACACTGGAAGTATTTTAAAATACCTAATATGTTGAAAGATGGAAATCTTCCTTACCTCTAGAAAAGGTTCCTATTGTCCCACTGAGTTCACTGCCTAGCATGGTAATCCCTGAAATGGTAGTCATATTCAACCTGCATCCCTTAATTTGGAATGTTAATGACATTTCAGGGGCAATGCTATAGCCCTTTCTGAGCATATCTATACATACAAGTAATAGTTTCATAGTTTCATATTGCAAAGCAATAAACTCTGGAGTTTATTGCCATTTGAATGTGCACATGGAAGCATAGCACATTGACCTGGGTTGGAGCAGCCCTAGCTGGTAGGGGGTTGGGGGGGGCAGTGCAGAGGGCTGCTTCTCCCAACCCAGCTCAGTGTGCTGGGAATGGGCTGGCTGGAGTAGGAGGGTGCTTCAGTGTGGGGCTAGCCGGCAGGGAGCCCCCACACTGAAGCACTCTCGTGTCCCAGCCAGCCAGGGCAGCGTCTACATGTGCACTGCTAAGGAATCTTATTCTCCACAGCAGGATAGTACTTGCATTTATATAGAGGCACACATTTAGACACCAAGACATTTATTGCACAGCTAATTTTAGTCTACTGTGCATTAAACATCTCATGTAGACATGTCCATTGAGGCATAATTACCACTAACATCATAGGGAAGTTTGTCACAATAGAAGGGATACAGAGGCTTCTAGATTATTCTTATTATGAGATGTATCTATATAATGCTCATGAAGTGCAGGTTTTAGTATTTAATTATTTCTCAAATAATATTTCCAAAAAACTGAAAAGTGAGGGAAAGATAAAGCACAAAAAAGCCACATGGTCACTGGCAGGTGTTCCTAAATTTTCAAGGATCTTTTGAGCAGAAGTTTTGGAGGTCCTACAAAACAAAGTAAGTGTATACAGTATAGAGAAGCCAGTGCTGTTTTTTTTAAATGCAATGACACTGCAATCTTCATATAATTGTTTACTATTTGGGACATATCTAACACATTAGAATCATAGAAAATTAAGGTTGGAGGTGAACTCAGGAGGTCATCTAGTCTGACCCCCTGCTCAAAGCAAGACTATCCCCACCATATCATCCCAGCCAAGACTTTGTCTAGCTTGATCTTAAAAACCTCCAAGGATGGAGATTCCACAACCTCTCTGGGTGGTCCATTCCACTGCTTTGCTATCCTCGTAGTGAGAGAGTTTTTCTTAATTTCCAACCTAAACCTCCCTTGCTGCAAGTTGAGACCGTTGCTCCTTGTTCTGTTATCTGCCATCACTGAGAACAGCCCAACTCCATCCTCTTTGAAATCATCCTTCAGGTAGCTGAAGGCTGGTGTTAAATCCCCCCTCAATCTTCTCTTCTCCAGAATAGATGCACGTATTTTAGAGGGGGTGGCTTATAAAGGCTATGTGGGTCATACAATAGGCTGCATTTGTAAGGAACCTGCATGTATTGGGGTAACAAAATCAAAGAACAAGGGTGGCTTGAAATTCCTAGAAAGTGGAGGCCTGCTTGTGTAATCTGTTTTAGTGCTTTAAAACTTCGGACAAGTTTACTAGTCCTGAGAGATATCAGTTAAAAGGCTAAAGTAAACTCACCTTTCTCCTTTTTCCACTCTTGTATCTGTTTTCATAGCTCTCCAACCTCTCTGACCACCACAGAAAGAACATTTGACCTTTAAATGGGGAGAAATGCCATACCTACCTTCCTCCAGATGCTAATCACCTTCTCAGAGCATACCTTCTTAGTGCACACTGCCAGCGTAGTACCAGTTCTTCCTCCCCTGCAACCCTCAGCTACACACTGTCTCTTCACAGATACTTTCAGATCTAGAGGACGTGGTAGATTTTGGCGGCAGGAGAAAGCAGTGATACATCTAAGGTAGGGCAGCCGGGGTAGCTGCAAGAGGCACCGACTCATGAGCGGAGGTGGGCACAGAAAAAAATGGCTCCCCTTACAGCTGTGTGATTGTGCCAGCAGCATAGCAGCAGCAGCAGCCAGAAGTCACTCCTGTCCCCACGTATAATGGCTGCCCCAGGTTCCTGGCTATCTCATTATGCCTCTGGGAGAAAATAAAGTAAGCATCCCAGTGGGCCAAGCCAAAATGGCTCCTCTAAAAATTGCTGACTGTCCCTCTTATAAATTACAAACCTACCACTTCCCTTGATCACAAAACTTACCTACATAGGGAGCAGAACCTAGAGACCTGGCCAGCTCTTAGGCATAAAGCACTCTAGAAAGGGCTATTTACCACTCGTTTTCATTCATGTAAAAGTCTGCTTCCTCAGTCATCTAAGGTGAGAACTAGTGGAGGCTTTAAGACCTAACTAGACAAAGCCTTGACTGGGATGATCTAGTTGGGGTTGGTCCTGCTTTGAAGAAGGGGGTTGGACTAGATGATGTCCTGAGATCCTTTCCAACCCTAATTTTCTATGATTCTATTTATTAATGAGTATTATATCCACCATTTTCCCATCATCACGTGAGAGGGAGAATAAATAGATTTTGAATCTAGTGATTTTTTATGACAATTTCACAAGTTTGGGATAAAGTGCTACCTAAACACAAACAGGACAAATGTAAGAGCAGGTGGAGCCAATGTAATAATCTAAATACTTTATTCATTATGTCATGGAGGAGTGCATTAGTTTAAAGTATGAATCTTTTTCTGGTCACTAGTGATATGATTGGATAAACTATACGGTGGATAGAATATCTGGTCCTTAAGGTAGTACTAAAGCAATGTGATTTGCAGGTGAGCTAAACTATACATTACTATACTCCCCATTGTTCAGAAGCTTCTGTGAAGGGACACCTTAATTTGGAATTTGGGGGCATTCTAGTTTTTATGGGTTTTCAGATAAGTACAGCATTTTCTTAAAAGACTTAGCTGAAGTCAGTAATAGATTCTGATTTTTCAGAAATGTTCCTAACTACAAATCACCCCAAAACAGTGGGATCTGCAAGTCACGGCTTTTGCATTATGCTGAAAACTCCATTCTGATTTGTGAACAACATTTTGATGCTGTACTGTTCATGGTGCTGTATCCTAGATTTTTGCACCGTAATGTCCATCTTAGCTGGGACCCTGGAAGATTTGTAAGGAGAAATCCTTATATCTAGCAGAAGAGATCTGTAAGAAAGATGCCAAGGGTCCTGAACTTGGACAACCCTCCTGCAGATAGATACATCTCAGAACAAAAGGTTGTCTAGAGTTCAAGGGAGCTAGGTCTGAAGTTGCACTTCTGGTCACCTGACAGGGATTTTTAAACTTTTAAGTCATCATTACATGAAAAGAGAAGCAGAACTTTCTTTACGAGTTGGCTCTTATTAAACCTAAGGTTCTGTCACCAATCAGCAAACAGAAGAGGAGAGTTCAAGAGGGCCCTTTGACCCTGAAAGGATGCTACCTATGGCCAACAAGCTCTTGAAATGATGAGGATGTTGGGGATAGGTTCTGCATAAAAGGGTTTGTTATTTTTGCCTTGATCTGTGCTTTGATTTATGCAGAAGAATTCACAGACAATCTAGGCAATCTTGTTTTACTTCTTGCAGGTAGCTGAAGGATGAAACTATAAACAAGATAACCCAGAAAGATTAAGTCTGGGTTCAGCATATTAAATATATTGTTGTGTCTTAGAATATGGCACTGGTCATAGGGTCTAGGGAAATGAATGCAGTTGCAGCAAATCCCAGTTACACAGCAGGCCAGTTATCCAGCTGAGCTATGGAAATGTACACTGATGTTATAAGCTATGGTTATAGTTAGGGATCATTGTAATTCAGGCTCTGGCAGGGGGACAAGCTGGCTCCCTGTAGGCTCGCTGGAGCTGATTTCAGGCATTTTTCAGGGTGGGCTCTCCCACACCTCTAATTGGCTGAGAGAACCACTTCTCTGCCATGCTACACAGAGAATGGGAGGGGGAAATTCCTCACCATTCCTGCACGTCAGCAAACCAAAGCAAGGCTCAGCAGAGCCCTGCCGGGAAGGAAGAAGTGCTTGTGCCCCATGCCTGGGTGTGGGAGCAGGCACCCAACATAGTTATGAGTTGGGTTGGAGCAGCCCAGGATGGCAGGGGACCTGGGAAGTCAGCCTACCAGCCTAAGGTTGGTCCCACTGGGCTCAGTGTGCTGTGGAGGGGCTGGCTGGGGCATGAGGGGCTTTAGACTGAGGCTAGCCAGCAGGCAGCCCCTGCACTGAAGCACCCTCAGCTGGGTCAGCATTGACATGTGAGCTGCAGTGCATGAAAAACTACCCTGCTGCAGAGTGTATTAGTTTCCTGAGTCCTAATAGGACTGCATGTGTAGATGATGAGACATTTACTGTGGAGCTAAATAGTCAGCTTCACAGTAACCATCTCATGTAGATGCACCCAGTAAGTCCCTGCTTATGAAGTGTATGCATCTCTGATTAGTTAGTCTATAAGGTGCAAACGTACCCTGCCTTCTGCCTAACTTCAGACTAAAACAGCTTCTTCTCTGTGCTCATACATACATTAAAGCAAGAATATCCATCATGAACTAGAAAATTCCTTCCTTGAATCTGGTTAATTTATACCAAATTACATATTTTAATTTTCACTCATCTTTTTATGAGTACTTTAGTCCTCTTTTTCCTTCCCCAAATTATGCTTCAAGAGGTTTTTGGAAATCTAAATTGATCTAAGGCCTTAAAATGAAAAAGGAGTTTAAAATACCAGCTAATCTCACAGTCTCCTGGCATACTATGTTTAATGTGATTTAAGATTAATCTTATTGTTCTGCCTTAAGACTTTTGATTATTTAAAAATGCAAAATTAAATAATCCATAAATCAGAGTTTTGGAGGATAAATAGGATGCAAAGTTTTTATGTTTGCAGAAGGTTTTAAAAGGGAAAATCTTAAAGATACAAAAGGCAGTTAGGCACCAACTTCCACTGAAAGCAAACAGGAACTAGGTATTACATTTCTCCCTCTGAGAGTTTTCTTCATATTAAATGAGACTCCTCTAGGCATGTGTATTGAAAACTGTCCTTTTCTGGTGTTGTTAATACATTTTAACTCAGCTTTAACTGGTTTGGGCCTGTTTAATCTAGTGTCCATAATTGTTCAGTAATGTTATTAGGGACTAGCAAGCGTTGAACAAATGATAGACTCCCAGAAATTTATCATTAGCCCCATTCACCCCCCACTATTAAACAGAATCTCCCCCTCCCAAAATACACACAATAAAATTAAAACATTACCGCAGTATCAAGGCTGTGCAGTTAAGTGCCCAGAAAATAAAAGAGTTGAACACCGCAGCCTTAATGCTGCTTTGTTGTAGGCAAGTATTATGATGGTCTATGATTACATACCCGCTAATTATCTGTGCTTGTAGAAAGCTCACTGAATTACGCTGTATTGTTTAAGAAACAATGTCATCATGTAAGTAAAGACTATTGTACCACTCGTGAGCCACAGGACAGAGTTAAGGTTGTGCGTTCACATTATACAGATTCAAGAATTAGAGCTACCATTCCAAATGTTTCTGTTCTTTGACTTGTACAATCAGTGCATTCAGCGGCAAACTCCATTTTAAGAACACTTGAGATTTCAAATAAGAGTAAGATCATTTCAACGCTCCACATAAAAGTGGCTTCTTGTGTGCTAATGTGGCATCTGTTAAAGTGGCCAGGGCTGATTTAAAAAAAAAAAGGCAGCTTTCCATCCTGTAAAACAAGACTATAGCTTCCCACTGAAGGCAAACTAATCAGTTAAGTAACAATATCCCTCCAAATGCATGCAAAGGGATGTGATGTAAGGTAAGGTGACCCTTCCCTGATCGAAAAAGGGCTACACTCTGTTGCTAGCTGATGAACTTCTGAGTGCCTATAGAGTAAGGTAACTACCTTCTAGAGATGATGATGATAACATGGTGATAAGGATGCTAATGACCTTAAGATAGGCACCTGCTTTTTTTTTAAATTCAGGGAATCCCGGTAGACGTTAGTTCAAACAAATTAAAAGCAAGGAGTCTCACCCCGGTAATTACATGGTAATTAAGCACCTATCTCATCTGAGGAGATGCCGGTCTCCAAACGCTGCCCAGTGCAATGTCCCCAGCGGAGCCGATAAAAGGATCCTTGTCGAGGTGTCTAGGAGGTGGAGGACGGCAGGGAAGGCTTTCACAAGGCCGGCGTTTAGAAGAAGTCAGAGGACAACATGAGCCGTGACTACGGGTTCAAACGCAAGCCGCTGCCCCCGGACCGAGGGGATCGCGCTAGTCCCGGATGCTGAGGGATCGCCTGTCCCACGGGGACCCGAGAGGACAGCGTCATCCCGGGACCTGAGGGGGACCACCTAACCCAAGGACCGAGGGGATCGCGCTAGTCCTGGCTCCTCAGGGATCGCCCATCTCAGGACCCGAAGGGATCGCGCTAGTCCTGGATGCTGAGGGATCGCCTGCCCACAGGGACCAGAAGGGATCGCCCATCCCAGGGACCCGAAGGGATCGCGTTATCCCGGGACCCGAGGGGGGTCACCTTATCCCAAGGACCGAAGGGATCGCGCTAGTCCTGGCTCCTCAGGGATCGCGTTATCCCGGGACCCGAGGGGGATCACCTTATCCCAAAGACCGAGGGGATCGCGCTAGTCCTGAATGCTAAAGGATCACGTTATCCCAGGGACCCGAGGGGATCGCGTTATCCCAGCCTCCAAGGGGATGGCGCTAGCCCCGGATGCTGGGGGATCGTCCATCCCAGCACCCGAGGGGACGGCGCTATCCCTGGGGATGGAGCAGGGCCGGGCCGAGGGCGCTGCACCCCCAGTCCCCGGCCCCAGGGCAGGCAGACGGCGCCGGGGGCGTCCGCTTCCCCGCCCCAAAGCCTCGCCAGCCGGTTCCGCGG
>NW_017729029.1:68844990-68849788 GCF_001723915.1 Gavialis gangeticus | reverse complement strand
CAGGCTGCCTCCGCGGGGCATCCCGCCCAGCCCCGGCCCGCCGACACGTGCCGCTACCTGCTGCGCCCGGAGCGCACCCCCGCTCCTGCTCCCGCTCCCGCTCCCGCCAGCGCCGCCCCGCCCCGCCCCGCCCCTCCTCGGGTCGGCTCTTAAGGTGGCCGCGGGCAGCGCCCCCGCGCCCCACCGGGGACCCCCCTTCCCTTCCCGCCTGGCGCGACGCCTCTCCCGAGCTGCAGAGGCAGCAGGGGCGGGTTGTTCTCTCCCCGGCCTCCCTCACCCAAGGAGCCGGGCTTTGTAGCCTGGCTTCCCTGCCCCTCGCCCATGCCGGCGGGGCGGGTGTCGCGCCCCTTGCCTGGCGCGGGGCCGGGGAAATGAGGCATGTGAAGCTCCCTGATGGCGCATCTACACGTGTGTTTTAATGCGCACTAGCCTCTTTTACTGCGTATGAACGTGTCAGTGAACATCCGTGCAATTAGGCTACTGTGCAGTAAAAGAGGCTACTGCGGATTAAGCATCACTTAAGAAACCTTCACTTCCCGTCCTGCGCATTAGCCTAATACTCATGTAGTGAGTACCTCAGGGCATTTTTACACATGCAAGCACCTGGCGCTGCGTGGCTTGGAGTTGGATGAGCGGCAAAAGGGGCGTCAGCGCTGGGAAAAGGGCCACGCTTTTGAACTACAAGACATAGAAGGTGTTTTAGTTCAAAAGCGCACTGCCGCCTCCATTTTCTCAGCGCTGATGTGCATTTCACCATTTACACAACTGCACGTAGCACTGCACGTCACCTTGCATGCGGAGCAGGCTCAGTTAATCAAGTCTCTGAAGCAACAGGTTTGCAGTGCATTGCGGGACTAAAAGGTATGTGTGGTAATGCCCTCACATCGGAGGTACTAAATTTAGTGTGCATTAGGAAAAGCACATTCATGCATGTGTAGATGCACCCTGAAGGACAGCTGATTTATTTTTGTACTGCAGCAGCCTGGGTTTTGGGAGCCAGAGCTGTGACAGGAACACCCCTGAGCTCCTGAATCCACCTCCAGGAGGATGAAACACTCAGTGCTGTCATCTGTGAGTGTTGGTGGAAGAAGGGACAGGGGCTTTGTCCATCGGGGCATCTGGAAGTAGCATCAAAGACCAAGAGTGAGGTTCAGAAGCATACAAATGCTCTTTTATTTCAGAAGAGCAGAGAACAAATTCAATGTGCCCTTGTTGCCAAGAAGCATAACCACACACTGGGCTGCATAAGTAGGAAGCTGCCAGCAGATGGAGGGAAGTGATTGATTATTTCCCTTTATTCTGCACTGGTGAGGCTACATCTGGAGGACTGTGTTCAGTTTTGGGCCCCCCACTACAGAAAGGATATGGAAAAGGTGGAGAGAGTCCAGCAGAGGGCAACAAAAATGGTTCAGGGGCTGGAGCACATGACTTATGAGGGGAGGCTGAAGGAACTGGGCTTTTTTAGTCTGCAGAAGAGAAGACTGAAGGGGGATTTAACAGCAGCCTGTAACTACCTGAAGGGGACTTCCAAAGAGGATGGAGCTGGGCTGTTCTCAGTGGTGACAGATGTCAGAATAAGGAGCAGTGGTCTCAAGTTGCAACAAGAGAGGTTTAAGTAACGTATTAGGAAAAAAATTCTTACTAGGAAGGTGGTGAAGCATTGGAACAAGTTACCTAGAGAGGTGTGGTGGAATCTCCATCCTTGGAGGTTTTTAAGGCCCAGCTTGACAAAGCCCTGGCTGGAATGATCTGCTCAAAGATGATCCTGCTTTGAGCAGAGCATTGGACTAGATGCTCTCCTGAGGTCCCTTCCAACCCTAAGTTTCTATAAGTCTATGATTCTGTGAAATAAGTGACAGATCAATCAGCCCTATAAGCTGGTCAATCACTCTTTCAGAGAGGCCTTCTCTTGTAGCTAAATGTGCCTGTAGTAAACTAGTTCCAAAGGAAAGGGAGTGAATTTATTACCTGAACATTTCCCCTCTGTTAGCCATTTTGTGCTGTTCACTTTATTTCTGTAATACCCAGGATAATAGAAGGACCCTCACTTTCCTTATAGGACATGATGTACTCTGAAGCTTGGCATTCCCATTTCCACACAGGTTCCCAACCACAGTATTTCAGCAGGAACCATACGAAGACTGAAGTTTGTTTAAAATGGGTCAGAAACCCACAGTGCAGCTCTCCAAGGCTTTATCATCACATTTGCCTGGTAGCTGAGAGGGAACAGAAGCAAACAGCTCTTTAAGAGCACGATATATAAATAGGTACTAAAATGGCAGATCAGTGTTGCACACATAATTACTATATAGGTCAGAAGTCAAAATACTGTGACTTGAAGACTACCACATACAGAGAAAGGATTACTTCCTCAAGACTCTAAATCACATAATTGTTTCTTGTAGAAATGAATATGGTAGTTTTTGCAGAGGTAAACGTCTGCTTTCCAGTCAAGAGGCAGTCTTTCTGAAGAAATAAGTTCATCCTTCTCTAGAAATAATACCAAAGCTAGTTCTAGTTCCCATTGATGTTGATAGGAATTTTTGCCATTTATTCCATGGGATCAGGAACAGGCTTGAACTTACTTTATTAAAGAATTTGTGTTAAAATATTTAATGGATTATTTTTATATTCTGTTAATTCAATATTACAGCTAATATGATAACAACATGCTATAGATACCATGTAAGCATAATGCCACTATAAATACATTTACAGTAATTTACACATGGTGTTATACACAAGCCACTGTTCTATCATTGTCCTATCAGTTATTTAGCTCAAGCTATGTCCACTTTTTCCCCAAACCTGAAAAATTAACTAGCCTGGCTTCTCAGATAAATAAATGCTGTAGTCCTTACTCAGGCAAAACTCTGGATCCAGTTGGATTATATCTGACCAGGGACTACACCCAAAATGTGCATGCAGGGTATTTGTAATCTAAATATTATGTTTAAATTCTAGCATCTCCTTTGGAATGAGGGGTATTGTAGAACGAGACATTAAAGCACAATTCTGAGACCCATTAGTCACCACAAAACTGTACTATTACTATTGTAAGAGTAAGGGGCAGAATTTAGCCTTAAAATACAATCCATTTTAGGGCCTGGACAGGTGAAAACGAAAAAACCTAATACAACATCAGTCCAGCACTACCAAAGTCTAATAGCACTGTCTTGAGAATACCCAGCATTCCTTCTCTCACACAATAGACCTGTCATCTATGTTTAGGCCTTTACTTGAAGTGGTTCTACACGTATGATAATTGCCTTCCCATTTTCATATACACTCATTACATAATAAGTATTTAATACAATACAAGCAAAACCTTTTGAGGTATGAAAAACCTTATCATGTAGAAATAAAAGTGATGGTCATACTCATTTTGAAATACCTCTAAGACCACAAGGATACTGAAAAGTTCAATAAAAGACCAAATCTGTTGGTTCATATAAGCAGCTTTAATTTATGGAACTGATCACATGAGTAATATGATGGGAATTTGTCCTGTATTTCTTTTGTTTTGAACTCAATTATTTCTAAGTGGCGATATCTGTAACAATACTCTGCTTCCGTGGAGCTGGAGTATGTAAAGATCAGGAGTACGAAATCCAGTCTCTTACTAATGGTGTGAATGTAGGAAAGTCCTAGCCCACCACCTCTCACTTCACACTCCTATTCTTTGGCTGTTGTCTTAGTCACAGGATTACAAGAAAAGCTACATCCTTTGTAGTCTGTTGTACAGTTGAGCAAGAAAACGGTTTTCTGTTTTGTGATTTTCCTACTTACGAGATTTCAGGGGGGTTTTCCAGCCTACATAGGGATGAAACTGAGACCTCTGAAGTGTTCAGAAAAAGCATGTGTGAAAGAGACATTGAGCCCCACTCCATAAGAATTACTGGTGATTAAGGTACTCATTTGGGATGTTAGAAACCTGGGTTTAAGTCCCTGCTTTGAATCAGCATGAGCATGAATCCAGAATCTCAGGTGAATGTCCTATGATAATCTTAACTCTTCTGAAATTGGAATGTCTCTTGCTCTTAGTTTGACTAGAAATTCTATCCTGGGTCTGAAAACCTTTCCTAAAAGAAATCTTTTCTTTAGAAATAGACACGTTTTGGTGAAAGCTTTGGATTCAATAGATCGGCTCCCACTTTTCCATCTGCATTCTTCTTGTCAAAATATTTCTGACCAGCTCTATCCAAGTAGAAGCAAGTGCATTTTCATTAAGAAGAATGTCCTGGTCTGTTCATTCATAGCTTCCCTATGCCTTGCTTGCTGTAAAGTTTGTAGCCTGAGAGCCCTTCTTTCCTAATAAAACAATTCATCCTTGGGATGTCTGGGGTGGGGAGGGGGTGCATACTAAGGGGGATGGAGAAGAATGAACTGTGAGGAGAAGAATGAATTGTGAGGAGGAAATTTATAGATCAGGAACAGAAATCCTTTTTGTGGCACATAGTTGCTATCTGTGGTTTCACTGCCCTCAGGCTCTTGTGCAAGTCTTGTGTATGATGATGATGAGAACAAACTGTGATACTTACCTTGTTGGTGGTCCTGAGATGGCCTAAGTGGCAATGCACTGCTTGATTTTTCTAAACTTGTAAACAATAACTTGTTTTTCATAGCCATATTTGGACAGTGTATTGCTGATCTATATGCAGATATAGAGCTTGTACGGCCATCCACATGTTTCTGTTTTATCAGCTGCATACCTTTGTCTTGTCAGTGTTATTGAAATTAAAATAGGTGTTGCAAAAGAAAAGAAAATAAGTTGAGCACTCAGAAGATGACAATACTT
>NW_017729029.1:68822977-68839990 GCF_001723915.1 Gavialis gangeticus | reverse complement strand
TCAGTGTTATTGAAATTAAAATAGGTGTTGCAAAAGAAAAGAAAATAAGTTGAGCACTCAGAAGCTGACAATACTTACAGTTCACTGGAAATCAAAACTGGAGTAAAATAGCCAGTGTCACCTATGATAGAGTGGATAACTGTGAATTTGTTCCAAAATATGGGCATTCTGGAGGACCCAGATTAGTTGATTTTTAACAGTTCACAAAAGGAGTATGTGGGCATCAAGTATGTTGGAGAGATTGACCTAAGAACATTTCTGAAAGCAATGGATTTTAGACAGTCACCATAGCTGATGAGACCAGCAGGGAAGAGGATTCTTTTTTGAAGTAGTATGACAAATAAATGTAACTTTGGAGAAGATCCAGGGCCAAAAAAAATAGGAAATGAGAGTGAGAGAGAAAGAAAGGTGGGGTGGGAGGGGGGGAGAGATATGTATAAGAAGTCCGGGACAGGGACTGAAACCCCTGGCTAAGAAAAAAATAACAGAAAATTCCTGAGATGTTTTTCCTACCGTATTTGATCTTACTTTTGCTATATATTTAACATTAGATTCTGGAATGTCTCTTTTACTTTGGGAATATAATTAAGATACTCAATGTATCATATACACGTATCACAATCATATACCCAATCCTCAAATCATTCATCCAATCTTCAAAGCTACTCTTAAGCCTAACTACCTTCCAGGATCTGGTTCCTACAGCCTAACATTTAGAAGGGCTGAGAGCTCTATGCTGTAGTTGAATTCAGGGAGATCTGAAAGCACTCAGTGCTACTGAAAATCAAGCCTTCAATTAGTCATTGTTAGAATTCTTTGGCATACAATCTTTCTGAGTCAGAGCCTAATGTCACTGCAAAGTCCCCTACCAGTTCAACAGCAATCCATTAGCAAGACATTAACAAAAATTGGGACGGATGAAGAATAATTATAACTGCATGGTTTATGAGGAAATAATACACAATAGTTATGTTATTTGAAATTGTGCTTTTTGTAGGTCAGTCCAACTCAACATCACACACCTATACAAATGCTGACATGCACGCATGCTTTAAAATAGCCCCTTTGGTTAATTTTGCTTCTGAATAGCACATTTCTTTTTCATAAAAGACAGTGCAAACCAAATTCCTTTATTGCAACGTGACTGGGGATGAGTGAAAAGAGTGGTATGTAGCTATGAGATCTACATTCGGGACACCTTTGCAGTGCTGGATTGGTTGTCTCACAGTAAACTAATATCACCTTTAGAAAGGACCACATTACTGATTATTTTAGGAGGAGCAGCTTTTGATAACCATCAGGTACATTTTGCTGATGATATATGAGATAATTAGCTTGAAGGATGAGTCCCTCTCCAGGTGGACTACGTGAGAAAAACATCCTGGCCCTGCTACATCTGAAATCAATGAAAGCAAAAAGGGCTAATAGAGCATGAGCACAATAGAATAGGTCAGGATTGCCCAACTTTTAAATGGCAAGTATTAAACACAATACTGAGACCTCTGAAGTGTTCACAAAAAGTGTGTCTGAAAGAGACATTGAAACCTACTCCTTAAGAACTACAGGTGATTAAACTACTCATTTTGGATGTTAGAAACCAGGGTTCAATGTATCAGTATGAGCATGAGTCCAGCATCTCAAGTGAATATCCTAACTATGATAATCTTACCTCTTCTAAAATTGGCACCTCTTGCTCTTAGTTTGACTAGAAATTCTATCCTGGGTCTGAAAACCTGTCCTAAAGAAATCTTCTCGTTAGAAATGGACATGTTTTGGTGAAAGCTTTGGTGCACCTCACAGGCCTCACCAGCAGGACAGTTCCTGCTTGTGCCTGGGGCTCCATGCCCACAGACCACATCAGGGTGAGCCATGGGTGATACCAGGGCATACCCTTGGCTCCCAGGGCTGCATGCTGCATGGACATTTTCCCCTGCCCCCACAGCACTGCCTGAGTTCTCCCCTTCTCCTTCAACCCTTACACTGCTGGCTTGCACAGCCCCAGGATGCTCCTCAGCCCTGCCCCAGCATAACCTGCCATCTGGGGCAGGGGCAGGAAATAAAAGCTGGAGGAGGGAGGAAGAACCCTGAGACTCCACCTGCTCTTACATTAGTTACCTTGTTTTCTCCTGTTGTAGGTAGGGACTTTATTCTCTTTCTCTGAAATAATTGTAACTCCTGTTGGTTTGAAACATGAAAGAAAGAATGATTTATTTCTATTCCAAAATGAACAGCAGTCCATGTAGACACACTTGAGCTAGCTTTAGCTTGGGTACTGACAGCAGTGTAGGTGTCAGTGTAGCTGTAGGAGCATGGAGTTCAGCCTAGGCTAATCCTCCAAGTGTGTATCCAGCTTCTCTGCTGGACTTTGAAGTCCACACTGAGCTCCTTACTGTTGCAGGTCTCCTGCCAGCAGTACCTGAGCTAGCTAGCTTAAAGCTAGTATAGTAAGGGTATGTAGTGACTGCAACTTATAAGATATAATCATGCAAACAGAGGAATTGCTGGTATTTCTAATGGCAAAACCCTCACTCACTCACTATAGCATCTGGCTCAGAAATAGCCAACAGTTCCTTTATTTCTGAATGAAGTGTTGTGAAACAAAGACACTGCAGAGATGCAAGCATATGCACACATTCCTATTTCAGAATGAAAACAATAAAAATAAGGTTTTTTTTAAAAAAAAAAACTTACAGAAAGAGCAGCATTGCTGTTTGATAGAACTGAAAGCTCGAAGTTAGTTTATTTTACATACAGCAAATAATGAAACAAAACTCTTTAAGGTTTAATGAAACAAAACTCTTTAACTTGCCCTGTTATATTTAAGCATTGCAGACACCTTACACAAAAAGGTTGATTATAAATGGGTCAGTGTGCCTGTTCTTGTGCAGAAGGGCTTTGTCCACTTAGAAATTCCTCAGCCAGTTCCAACAACCGTTGATAGCGCAAACAAAAATCCCTGACCAAACAACACAAAATCTTCAGCTTTCCACCAGACAAAAGGAAATTGTTCCTTAGGTCTGGTACTGCCTAGAAGCAAGCTGCTCTGGGATACCTACTGACCACAAATTACCCTTTCCCTAATTCCCTCTTCCAGCTGTCTCCCCTGGCTTTTAACTTCTGGATAATTACCCACAGGTTTCTACCCAGGGGCTGGCTGGTTGCTCCACTTAAAGGGCATATAATGATCTTGTATAATATTTATGTTGCACTACCTGGAGACAACAGAATAAATTACAGAGGGAATGGCCATCTCAGATTGGCATTCTATTTGTTTTAATAAGGGTTTTAAATAGGTTTAGATGTACAAATATTTATGGATTGATCTACTGGCAATAAAGTAATATTGCTTCTGAAAGGCTTTTTAAAACATGATGACTCCTTCCTTCCTTAAGGTAATATTTTTAGGAAATGCTGTTCTTTTTTATCTGCTTGATGCTGTTTTGCTAGTTAGTGGTGACAATTTACATGAATGGAGGGCAAGAAGCAAGGAAGAACATGTCAAATTGAGACTGCTGGGAGTTTCCTTGATAAGAACAATGTTACTTCTCTATTTGTATCTGGCTAGCCAACACACGCTGAACAAACACCTCTATTCAGGTCTGAGGAATGTATAAATGACATAGTCCTTTCCTTCAGCACTCATTGCAATCAGAATGCTTGGCCTGTAACAGCAATAAAACATTTAAAATATTTTAAAATATTTATTTTTAAAATAACTATAAGATATGGGAGTTAACAATAGCATGACTGCCACTGTGATGCAGTTGTGGAGTGGAAAACTCCTGGCATGGAAAGAGTCCTTTCTTATTTCTGATCAAAGCATAGGTAATGGACAATGATCCTGTTTATCAGAAATACTATAACACCTTTGGTGGCCACAAATACACAGGACCTCATGTCTGCATATCCTGAAGTTTTCATTGGTTCAGAGTCAAAAGTGCCATCTATAGAGTCCTCATCATTCTGCTTAACATGGAGCTAAGGATAGACAAATCATCTCCGTTTTTTCTTAGTTTCTTGGCCAGATTTTGCAGTCTTCACTGAGCTCAGAAGATATACCTCTGGCAGTGACTAAACTATATAGTTCAAAAGAGGCTCTAAATACTGTAGTCACACCTCTGACTGACATGAAGATAAACATGGCATATATGGCTGCAGATGCAGCAAAACCACAAACTTTAATGTCAGGCCCTGGAACCTCCACAAGCTATGCAAAATTGTATTAAGTAAAAAAATCACAAATAACAGTGCATTAACCACTGTTATAATCATCATTTAGCACGTATCAACAAAGCAAGTAGCACAAAAATTGCAGGGTCCTTTTGTAATACAGGTATGCCTATTGACTCAGACTTAGAAATTAATTCAGAATCACTTCTGGTAAATTCACAAGTGTTTGGAAGTTACATGACTGTTGAAATCCTTTTTAAGATGTACAAGTTTATGTAAATGATTTCTTTCTCAGTTCAGCCATGGGCCCTAAAACTGTCTTATTACTAAATCCTACATTCTTACTACAGCAGACTTTAGGCAGCATTGGTTTGTTCTGAATATATGAGGATAGCAATGGGAAAGGTGAGCATTATTAATGTTAAATATTTATGACTGTGTCCAGTGAAGAGGCAAGCTTGAATCTACCATCTGATAGCTGCTGGTGTTCTGCAGAACTAGTGATGCATGCTGTATTCAAGAACTGGATAGGATAAAGTGTCTCCAGTTTTTCATTCTGTGTCTCAGGTTATGTTCTGTTTTTTTCCTGGCTCATCTCTCCTCTCCATCCCTTTACTACCCACCCCCTCTCCAGACATCCCAAGGATGAATTGCTTTATCAGGCAGGAAGGGTTCTCAGGCTACAAACACACATCTGTGTGTGCAGTCATTCAGACATCTATGTCCATTGTCCTAGGATAAATCCCAAAAAGATTCACAAGATAGGAAGTACTAACAGTTTACCCTAGGACATTGCAAAGAGCATCTGAATAGTTATCGTTGGATTGCATCATTTAATCACTGGCAGAAAAATAGCAGTGCATTCAGCCACTCACTAAACCCAGGTCAGAAGGGCAATGTGTATACATGCCAATCCCAGGATATTTCTATTCAGGACAAACACAGACACAACTTGTCCAGAGGCAAATGTAACATCTATTCCTAGCCTCAAACCAATGGTGCTCCACAAACTGGAATTTGGAGGGGGGGAAAAAGAAAAATAATTTTGAGTAGAGTGAGGCATACCTGCAGTAAATAATATAATCTCCAAATCTGGGGATTGCTATTTATATTTGATGATTGGTAAGAATGATGATTGACTTTCCTTTAGAAATAGCTTTCTTAATATGCCTATTTGAAAATAAACGGGGATTTTTTTCCAGTTCAGTCATTTCCAGAGACGAACAAAGCAGAGCATAACTGTCTAAATTAAAACAAAGATAACACTTTGCAATGGCACATGAGAGTGCTAACCAGTTACCAGCCACTTTGCCAAACGGCTCAAGTTTAATATCTTCACACTGACCACAAGATGGCACTACCTTGCAAATAAAATGTTAATATCCAGACTAAGCAATTTCAAACTGCCTCTCACTTCATTCCCTCCCCCCCATTTTTGTTACAATACTTAATTGCATTTCTTTCAGAATTACTAGGCAACCCACCCCCAGATGTGTAATTTAAAGGTGATGTGCTTACATTGGGATGTTCAGGTTCTGAATAATTCAGCACCACCATAGGATACTGGGATAAGGTGGTGTTCAGCTTTAAGGGGGAGTCTCCAGCTCTCCTCGCCAATCTTTAGGATCTGAGCTGGAGAAATACCAGTGGATCCTTCCCCCCCACTTGCCTTGCTCCTTGTTCTCCATCCCTCCTTCTGCTCGAAACCCTGAGAAGATCAAGGAACCAGAGAAATTAAGAATACTTACAGTATAAGGTGAGTTTCTCCCGTAGTCCTCTTTCTTGCTCTTTCAATTTCTGTCTCGGTGCATCTATCTATGAGGTTTTATTTGTATGGTTCATCAGGGTGATTAAGCGGGTGACAGCCTGTCTGTGAGATGGATGTGTGACTGTGATCGTTGGTACATTACCTGTGGGGTTGGTGCCGTGCAGAGGCAGAGTTTTCGCAGGGTCTTTCCAATCCCCTAGCATCGCGTCCTTGGACCCTTGCATCAAACTTCTCACCTGCATCCTTGGAAAGTGCAAGAGAGATCTGCTTACCTCCCAGAGGGAAAGGCTGAGGTGCTGTGTGCCTTTGTTTCTTCTTGATTTCTCCCTGCCTACCCCGAGAAGCACAGGCTAAGCAGTCTTTTCGGGCAGCGGTGCACCCAGGGCTACCTGCGTCGTCTTCAGCTGATGAGCTGTCAGGCAAAGACAAACCCGACCTCTGTCAACTTAATCCGCTCCATATTTCCAGTGTATTTAAATTCAGGTATGGGACAAGGTGCCACGACCCCGAGCAAACAGCACTAGCTCTCCCCCACCCCCCAATCCTAGGGTGTGATTTGGAGGCTGGAGGCTCTCCTGGCTTCTCTGCTGCGAGGAAGGACCTTGCGTGTGGATTTTCCCTTTAGAGGCGCCTACTAAATAATGCAGAATAGGGAACAGTGATGGGAGGGAGGGGGGGAGAGCAAAGCTTAGGCCTGGCACCCCCCAAAAAGCTTCTGCCTAGTTTATTACTGGAGATCATAGAAAAATGAGGGTTGGAAGGGACCTCAGGAGGTCATCTAGTGCAACCCCCTGGTAAAAGCAGGACCATCCCCAACTAGATCATCCCAGCCAAGGCAGAGGGGAAAAGACACGGATCTCCCACTCCACGCCTTGACCTGCGGGGACCTAGCAAAGTCCTAGCCTTGACGCGCTTGGAGGTGATCTCTTCTGCCCAAATGAAGCAGGGATTCATTTTAGTTTAAAGGGAAACTTGCCCTGGTTTGTCGTTCGGACCAAGGAAAATTGAAGCTGGTGCGTGTAAATAATCCTTGCATGCACCAGACAGATGCACAGGCAGCTTTCTACCTGCATATAGACACCTAAAGAGCAGGATGCAGGTACAGAGTCTACAGATAGGTCCATATGTCTGAGTTCAATATGGGCACAGACATTGTACACAGACATATGTGATATATATCTCACCCTGACAGTGCATGGGATTGTGGATGGGAAGCAGAGCGGGAGGATGAAACGACTCGATGACCCCATGTAAAACATGTATTAATACTTAGTGGATGTCCAAACCAGCTGGAAAAAATGGGAGTAGTCAAACTTGGGGCAGAAGATCTGCTTCATCCAAGCCGGGCTGCAGCAGTTCCCTGAGGAAAGCAGCATCTTCAAAAGTACTTGCAGCGCTGTGGAGGTTGCATGCCTGGTGATGGGGAGGGATCCCTTGTAGGAATGGACTGCAAAACCAGCCGAGTGATTTAATCGTTGCATATACCTCATTGGCCCTGCCACCCGCAGTAGGCTTTGATCCTGCAAACCCTTCCACCCCTGGCAACTTTGAGCAAAAGATCTGGCCTCGGCCATAGGAGACATCAAAGAGGAGTCATTACCTGCCAGGAGGATGAGGGATCTGCTCTTTGGACACTTGTTCCTGCACCTGTGGTTACTGCATACTCCCTATAGGTAGCACTGCTCAAGTGGATTTAGGCAGGGTAGGATTACAGCTCTTCTAACTGGTCGGAGATCAGATGTGTCTCAATAACATTATCGAGGTCTACTTCAGGCATCATTAACATGGCAATCCTCTCTCTGACTGCTATGACCTGGGGTTAAGCGTACATTTGAAATAGCTGGCGGGAGACTTGGCAGAGGAGAAATTCCAGACTCAACAAGGCTGTTGCTAGCTGCAGTTGGAGCAGAGGTGTGCCAGCTTATTTGATTTTCCCTTTCTTTTCTTTTCCCCCCTCTAAGCACACAATGCCTGAGTCTCTGTGCTTTCATAGCCGGAAGAAGGAATCATTTAAGCACGTCTATTTGTGTGACATGGGTAAATATTGATCCCTTTTTATGTGCACTGTGTTTAGTTTTCGCTTTTTCTTTTCTTCTTTTCTCCTCCTTTCTTTGCTGGAGAGCAATTCTAGCTCAGATGAAGGTGATCAGAGGGGCTGCTTCCCCTTTGATCCCTAGTCCTTTGTCGGCCCATCACACAATGTTGATTAGTTAGGTTTCCTCGTTTCCTCCAGTTTGCTCAAGTCAAGTTGGGTTTGTCCTTTGCTACCTCACCGCTGGGAGGGAAACAGCTGGAAAATAAGAGCTGTGTGAGGGAGCAGGTCATAACAGAGCAGGAGAAAATACGGTTGCAAAATGATGCCAAGGTTAAAGATGCGATCGGTCATGAACTGAGCTCAGCACTTTCCAACCCTGCTACCGTAATAGGGAAAACGGATTGCAAGCCAGCAGCAGCCTCCTTTCTCTTGCAAGTGTATGTTTGAGCATAACGGAGTCCCTCAAGGATTATGATACCAATCGCTCAGCAGATTATTAGATCAAGCACTCAGGTTTATTATATCAACCCCTCCCTATTCCTCACGGAGCTCATCAGAGATCTTTGCCTCATCGAAGGGGCTCAGGACCTAGCCCTGGATCACCCCCTCTCCAGTCTTTATCATCACGAAAGGAAGAGGTTGTCAGTCCCGAGCCCATGATGTTTGTGCACCAGCTTCTTCTAGCCTGGGCAGCGATTCTAGCCTGGACCTGGTGTTTCCTACCCTCAGGTTTAGCTGAGGCTCATCCAGCTCCCCCTCCTCCTCTGCGTCCATAAGGACAGGCCAACCGAGTGAGCAGTGTGTGGCAAAGGCTTAGCCCTCTGAGGGCAGGGCTGTGTGCCTGCCCCCCAGCCCAGAAGCCTGCCTTGGGTCCTGGGTGGCAGGTTTGTCAGGGGTACAGGGGCTGGGAGCTGTGCATTTTGGGACGCTGCAAACGGGTTGCTTTATCTCTGTGGAGCAGACTAGCCCAACCCAGGCAGAACCGTGTAGAGAACCCAAAGAGACCTCATTTTAACATGCTTAGAGAGGACTCAGTACAGTTTAACACCCTCTGATGCATGGACGCTCCCACTTTAAGTGCCATTAGAAAGGTGTAAAGGTAACTTGTAACAACGCCCTTCGTTCCCTATACAGTGAATGGAAAGTGAGGGCTAGGACTCATAATATCCAGCACCCAAAGGTGCAGTACACATTATGCCTAGACCCTACTAAATCTGTTGAAGGTTAACCAGTATTCAAGTTAGAAAGTGCTGTGGACAAGCTGTTGCTACCTGCCAGTTCAATACACTGGGCGAGAGATGCCGGAGGGCCTTGCATGCCCTTCTGAGATCTGGGAGAAGCCGGACATCTGAGCAGGGCGAGGATGCCTCCCTCGGCCACCCCCGTTTGTGCTGGGGCGGGGCACCGCCAGGGGACGGTGCGGGAGGCTTGCAGCGCCAAGGTCGCCAGGGGCAAGCTTTAGGGCGGACAGTGCTCAGGGGCAGTGCTCGGGGAGCTGCTCTTCCCCCGTGGCGAGCAGCTGCTCTACACAGTAAAGTGCTCTGGGACTCAAATGCTCGGGAGCCGACGTGATAGAGCCGGAGAGCCCTAGGGCTGTGGGCTTGGCATGGCCCCTGCCCATGCCCCCGAGCCCCCTCGGAGGAGCCAGCTCACCCTGCCCGTCCGAAACCCCGGCTCCGGGGCCGCCTGTCCGGGAACACATGGCTGGGGTCGCCCCGGCTTGCGCTGGGTTTCAGCTCTGAGCATCCCCCGCTGTGCGCAGCGCTCCCGTCCTGGCTCCCGGTCCTGCTCTGCTGGGCACGTGCGCTCTCCGGGAGGACCAAAGCCGGCCTCCCCGCCATGCAGAGCCCTTCCGAGGCAACCTGGAACATGCACTGCACCGCAGCCCGCCAGCCCTTCCACCCCGGTGTATCCAGGAGAAGGCAGCCCGGGCTCTTTATGCGGAGGGCTCAGGGCACTTATTTAGCATCACCAGGGTCATCCAGCCCTTCACATCTCAGAGCGCTTTCTGGCCCGTGGGTGGTGATTGGGGCCACTTTTCCCCACTCCGTGCTGCTTGCTGATGTGGAAGTCTTCCTTCTCACTGCACGAGCCTCTCGGCACGGAGGGGACCTTCAGCTACCTTGTTCTCAGTCGTGGCAAACGACAGAATAAGGGGCAGTGGTCTCAAGCTGCAGCAAGGGAGGTTTAGCTTGGATATTAGGAAACACATTCTCACCAGAAGGGTGGTGAAGCACTGGAACGGGTTACCTAGGCAGGTGGTGGAGTCTCCATCCTTGGAGGTTTTTAAGGCTTGGTTAGACAATGCTTTGGCTGGGATGATCTAGTTGGGGAGGGTCCTGCTTTGAGCAGGCAGTTGGACTAGATGTGACCTCCTGAGGTCCCTTCCAACCCTCACTTCCTGTGATTCTATGACCCTGTTTTCCACTGTGAGTGACTACAGATGACTCTAGTTTCAATGTTTGTTGGCTGGATGGTACCCTACTGAGGATCTGAAATGGCAGAACTGTTCCATTGGCATGGCCAAAACCAAGGCCAACGCGGAGGGGGTACACGCGGGTGCACATGCACCCCTTGAGCGTGGCAGTGCACCCCCTGTGGGTGGTTGCAGCTCGCCACCCTGCCGCTGACACAACTGGCAGTGTTTGCAGGCAGTCAGCAATCCCCACTGGCCACTGCCATCGCTGCTGGCGGTGCCTGCGGCTGGTCGCCTACCCCTGGTCGGTGCTCACCACCCTCCTCCCCAACTCACCACTGCTGTGCTCCCACTGTCACTGCCGCGCTTCTGCCACTGCCAGCTCAGCTGTGCCCCCCAAGTCACTGGGGGCATGCATCATTCATGGCCAAAACAGGGCTCTCTTGGCACCTGGCTTGGCATACACTGGCATATAAAAAACTTATTTTACTTCTAGGGCAGCAGTTGCCAAACTCTGACAGATCGTGCACCACGAATTTAAAATGATACAACCTTAAGCGCCACCAGCAAATATTTCAGTTTAGCCTTAAGTACCACCAGCAAAGTTTGTCATATAAAGTAATTAAAAAAAATCTGTTAATGAGTACCACAGACAGGTTGTCTGTGTACCACTCATAATACCCATACCACAGTTTGGGATCCACTGTTCTAGGGTCTTATTTATTGCCTGCTACTCCAAGGTCTGTGTCAAGGACTCTGAACAAGCGATGAAACACATTTTGTATTGCATAATACAGAATCGTTCTCTCCCTCCCCATGACCATATCAGGCAGAAAGTAGGGTAGCACCTCAGAGACTAACTCACAGAATCATACAGAAGTAGGGTTGGAAGTGACTTCCAGAGTCAACCTGAGGCAGGGATCATCCCTATCTAAACCATCCCATACAAACCATACATAATCTAAACTCTGCATGAGACTACCATCAATCCTGACCCAACATAGACCTAACCTACCACAGGTAAATCAGGGGAACCATGTTCAGAAATGCAGAACTTTTTGTTCTTCACATATTATGACTGTTTCATGACCATACTATAATCACTTATCTATAAATAGGCTTCCCATTGTGAGCCCATGATTTTTATTCTGAATGAATGTTCTATTGTTTAAAAGTACTTTAACAGATTCCTAGCATGGTTAGTTGCTTTAGCAGTGTTATCTAGTATGTTCTGATAGCTGGTATATACCCTGGTGCATATATACAGTACGCATACATGTATACAATGGTGTATAGTCTCTCTTTTTTCTTCTCTGTCAAAATAAATCCTCAGAAAGTCAGAACAGCAACTCTCATTCTGGCCAATTACAGAATCATGCTATAATTTAGAATGCTAATATGTTTTTAATGCCTCAAGGGCTTCAGGTAACAGCATCTATAGGGTTGGTACCATAAATACCCCATCTTGAAAATAAGAAATAAACATATATGTTCTTAGGCAAAATAAACATATATGTTCCTTTACCATTGCAGATTGTACAGCACTATCAAGGAAATGAAAATCCAGTTGCAACTTTTGTTGAGCACATACCCTGTTGGAAATAAGAATATTCTGAACTTTTGAAATTATTTGGGAGAGACCAACTGCAATAGAGATTATTACACAACCTGAACCCAAGCTCTAAACAACATGAATACATCACTTCTTTCCTCTTTTGTGAATCATTCTCTCTACTTGAATTTTTCTCAGAACTCCAGAATCCTACACTTTGAAGATGAAGATTGCCATGTACCTTTGGCCATGGTCTTCACTTTGGCCCTGGCTTATGGAGCTGTGATCATTCTGGGCATCTCTGGGAATCTGGCCTTGATTATCATCATCTTAAAACAAAAGGAGATGCGCAATGTTACAAACATCCTTATTGTCAACCTTTCATTCTCAGATCTTTTAGTAACAATCATGTGTCTTCCCTTCACTTTTGTTTACACTTTAATGGACCACTGGATTTTTGGAGAGGCCATGTGCAAGCTAAATCCTTTTGTGCAGTGTGTCTCAATCACAGTTTCAGTTTTCTCTTTGGTCCTCATTGCTATTGAACGCCATCAGCTGATCATCAACCCCAGAGGGTGGAGGCCAAACAATAGACATGCCTACATAGGAATTGCTGCCATCTGGATTCTAGCTATGGCTTCCTCTTTGCCTTTCATGATGTATCATGTATTAACAGATGAACCCTTTAGAAACATAACAATCGATGAATATAAGGACAAATATGTATGTTTAGACTTGTTCCCTTTCGACTCTGTCAGGCTTTCTTATACCACATCCCTTTTGGTGATACAGTATTTTGGACCACTTTGTTTTATATTTATTTGCTACTTAAAGGTAAGAGAGATTTTGTTTTGTCCTGTCTGTTTGATTTCTGTTTGTCCCTAGAGGTGTCATTAGGCTAAATGATTCTACAATTTTTTTCCTTGTTGTTGTTGACTTTTGTTTCCTGCAGATATACATACGCTTGAAAAGAAGGAACAACATGATGGACAAGATGAGAGACAATAAGTACAGGTCTACTGAAACGAAAAGGATCAACATCATGCTGATCTCTATTGTGGTTGCATTTGCTGTCTGTTGGCTGCCCCTTACCATCTTCAATATTGTGTTTGACTGGAATCATGAAATTCTACCTGTTGCTTCCTGCAGCCACAATTTGTTATTCTTGATCTGCCATCTCACAGCTATGATCTCCACCTGTGTAAACCCTATTTTTTATGGGTTTCTTAACAAGAACTTCCAGAGGGACTTACAGTTTTTATTTCATTTTTGTGATTTCCGCTCCAGGGATGAGGATTATGAGACTATAGCTATGTCTACCATGCACACAGATGTTTCAAAAACCTCCTTGAAGCAAGCAAGCCCAGTCGCATTTAAAAAAATTAATAATATTGATGATGATGAAAAAATATAAGCCCCCCTAGTCCCAGACTTTTGGCAGTATAATCATGAGTAAAGTGGGTTCAAGGACAAAGCACAATCCTGTAACAAAGAGGGTGATGCTTTTCTTTTTTTCAAGGAAATCTAATTGTTGTCACTTTGAAATTATATACTGTGATTTTTTTTTCCTTTTTAGTTGCTTTAATGTTCACAGCAATTATATTTGTATCACATTATAAGAGAGACTTGGACCTGTTTCTACTTAGGCTGTTTATCAACTGTCTTTTTTTCTGTTTCTTTGTGCAGTTATGCACTTCTGCACTCAAAATTATCTATTGTATTTATTAAAAAGGAATATTTCTCAACAGTGTGACTATATATAAATCCGCTGGAAACAATATGAGTTGAATAAGTCTGTCACTAAAGAAGATACATACTTTGGCATAAAATTAGGTCATTCTTATTTGAAGAGGGCTTTTTTATTGGGGTTTTTGTTTCTGTTTTTGTTCTTTATCTAGCTTTTGAGTTTTGTTAAATAAAGCCCTGTCAGAATAACCAGACTGAGAATGGCTCTTTAAACCTGTAAAGAAGTAAATGATAACAATCATTTGCATTGTTTAAAGAGATAATTTGAGTACTAATCACTTAGGAGCAAAGAGAAGATTAGGAGCCAAAATCTGCTTCTGTTGGGCAGAAATAAAATAATTCTGATAGATCCACAGGCAAGAAATATTTTGGGTGGCATCTTTCATTGGACCAACTGTATAGTTGGGATAAAGTTAGGTAAGCTTTTGAAAGATACCACCCAAAAAATCCTTGCATCTCACATACTCTTGGACCATCACACAGTTACAACATCACTCTCAGGCTACCATAACATGGTAAATCCAGAGTAATTCCACTGATTGCACAAAAAACACCAGATACACAAGAGCAGAAACAAGCTCTTATTTTTGCCTTAGATTTTAACCTATTACTGCTGGTTTTATTAGTACAGACATTTTTAATTTCCATTAGAAGACAAAAATAATTCTCTTCGTTGGCAGCACCTAGAAAGTAGGGACTGCCAAGATGAATTTACCACCAGCCCAAGGCCTATAAACCCACACGAATCCTACATAACAGTAGGATGCCATCCTCTTCTGTGGATGCTAACTGGGATTGATGTGCTGGTCCTCTGAACATGCTGGAATTTCACCCTCAAAGAATACGATGAAAATCAAACCCAACAGTAAAAAAAAATGTTGGTATTGGCTATCTGAAGCTTTTAATTGAATTTAGTTTACGTTAATAATGTATAATCATATTATGCCCCAAATAAAATGATAAAGGACCTCCAAGACAATGGAGGGGTTGATCAAGATTTGCATAATTGTCAATGAGGGTTGTTTGTATTGATACTTACCCAACACCCATTTATTCGTGATCAAAGATGTTTTCATCCTTCCAGTCCACTTAAAATCTGCCCATATGTGCCCTGTACAGTTTTCTATATTATAACATTTTCAAAACCTTATCAACCTTTAGTCTACAGAATAAAGAAAACCAGGGCTTGATCTTCAGTTGATGTAAAGCCACGAAGAGTGGAGAAAATGGAACAATAACAATATTTACCAGCAGGGGATCTATTCCCTAAAACGTATTTCTATAAATCTATGCCTAGCCAAGTAATTAGCTGTTTCATAAAATAGAGGGCCCTGGCTTAAGGTTCCATTAATCCATTCTGGTAGTGGAAGGGGATTTTAAAGTAGGTGCAACTGTAAATGTGGCATAAATGAGGATGGAGCTTAATATCTCTAAATGAAAAAGATCTCAAAATGTTAATTCAACATACCCAAAATCTGATTGGGCTACCTGCCTTGGAAATGAAAATATTTTGTTTGGCTGATGATTAAAAGGTAAAAACTGTGCCTTGTGCTGTTTTATAAGTAGTGTATGATGTAGAATATTAAGGTAATGTAGCTTTGTACTATAATAATTCCTGTACTTATTTGGGGATCATTTCTTTAAAGCTGGCATTTCTATTTTGGAAGGCAGAGAGGCAAATACAGTACATTAAATATATTAAGAAAGGAGCACTTTGTTTTAGGAACTGGGCCCCTTTGATGTGTTGTAAGCGTTTCTTTTCTTACATAGCTTTCTTGGTGGGATGTTGCCAATGTGTAACCAAGAAGCTCCAGCAAATATTTCCCCTTTATGTGCAATGGATGAACATTTTCACAGATGAAAACAATGCACAACTAAAAATATACCCATGTTCTTTTCTCCCCATTTTAGGAAAAACTATAAAGGAAGCAGAAGTACTTGGCAAGTTAACATCTACTTTCTGAGCTGGATGCTGGAGCACCTGTGCACTAGCACAAAGCTGTTCAAAGTCTGTCACAGCTTTGATAGGAAGATTTCCAGAAGTGTTAACTTATTCCCCATGCCAATCATTTATTATAATTGATGGAGGTTTGACTGAGGTCACATTACTCCTAATGGCTGTAACAACCTCTTGAAGCCATTGACAGTAAAGCAGACCTAAGGCTGTTCTACTTTCTGCTAAGAACCAGTTTGCTGCAAGGCTAGCTTAGGGTCCTTTGTATTCTCTTCCTCTTCTGAGGTCATGGTGCCACCTTCAGCCTCAGGTGACTGCATAACCCAGCATATTTTTCAGGAACAGAATAACAGTACCAGTTATTCCCAGATATATGGTATCTGGGAATGGTAGTGGGAAATGAACTGCAGGGGCAGGCTCCTCCACTAAGGAAATGTATTTGGAAACTTCTGATAATATTTGCAAAATGGAACACTTCAGCGATAAAGGCTTTGCCTCTTCAGGTGCATTTTTATGAGCAGCAGGGATCAAACTAATCTTTTTTTAGGGTTGGGTGATTTGACATTAGCAACATATGAGGAAATCACATCCATGGACAACAGGGAAATCAACCTGACCTTTCCTCAAGAAACTCCTACTCCAGGACATCACCAATTCTCTTCTTCAGTTTCAGGTTCCCTTCCATGCCCCCACATTCTGGACTTACCAAATTCCTTTGTATGCTAGCCAGTGCTACAGTGTCATGCTGTGCATATACACTCCTCAGTTTAATTTCTCATTTATTAAAAAAAATCATTCCATTTTGATGTTTCTTCTTTTAAGTACTCTCCTGTTCCTTCTCCAGTTCCAGTCTATGTCGATGCCTATCCAAAATTTCCTGAAAACTGCTTTGCTTCCAAATTTCAGTCTAGAAAGAAATTTTATTGAAAGAGAGAGAGACAGACAAGAGATTCATATGCCATTTTTACTACTTATTCATTTATGTACAGTGCATATAAAACCAAACTTCAATTACAAATTGAATTATTTAATAAAAACCTGTCAGCTTCCTTTTGATCAGTTCTCTGTATCATCTTAAACTTTATCTTCTCTACAACAAGTATTTTGCTTTTTTTGGAACATTTTTATGTTTGATCTCCAGTAAACTATAATCATATTTGTATACCAATTTATTAGAGAGCTGGGGCCATACTAGTATTTTCATTGTCCTTTTCTCAGTGTATCTCTTGGTTCATCTGACTGTTGTGCATTCTAGAATGTAACTTCCAGGTCTTTATAAAGAAAGGTAGTGGGTGTGAAAGTTAAAAAGGAATCATTGTGTTGGTGCTTGGGGTTTTTGCGTTGTTTTACTTTGTTTTGCTTTGCTTTTGTT
>NW_017729029.1:68811686-68822818 GCF_001723915.1 Gavialis gangeticus | reverse complement strand
TTTTGCTTTTTTTTTTTTTTTTTTGCTTCCCTGCTACTGTTGCAATGAAAAAAAAACAAACCCTTGGTATTGGGTGCATGACTAGACTGTGGTTATTGACTAGAAAAGCAAAACCAGTTCTCTGATGTTAATCCCCTGGAATACAACCTTGAATTAGGTTTAAACCCAGAGAAAAATATCTGCCCTACTTCACTTATCTGTGCTTCATGACTGGCCGTTTAAAGGTTAGCAGCTTAAGTATTTGGTGTTAAAATCTTACAGTTAAGGCCCTGTTCAGCAAGGTACAAAAGCACAACTGACTGGACTATTCCTCTGCTTAAAATATATACCTAAGTGATCCTCAGCCAGGGTGCCATGGCATTCTGGGCTTTGTGAAACCCTTTATAGGGTGCTGCAGGGTGCCACACATAATTAGTGTTAATTTTGCAAACACCTATAGTATACATAATTCACAAGGTAAACCCTGAGTTTTAAAAGAGGAATTCATAATATCATAAACATTCAAATTTGTTGTGGTCTTTCTGAGTTTTTTGCAACAAAAGAATTGTCCTATTATATTTTTTGTATGCAAGACATAAGTGAAAGCTAAGAGATGGCATTTTCTAAGGTGCCTCATGTTTAATGAGGTGTGACTTGAGTTTATAAAGATTGAGAACCACTGACTTAATTCCTTTTAGTGTTATTGTCAAAAGACTTCACTTGGCCATTAGGGTCAGCCAGCGCTACAAAGAAGCTACTTAAAACCAGAGCAGCATTGTTAACAAGGAGGATCCCATTTTATTTTACATATAACTATTTTTTATTTAAAGATTATTATAAGGCCTGGCTGTTCAGGCCCACAGGCTAAAGGATACAAGCTGAAGACTTAATGGATAACGAATATCAACTAATTCCAGTTCAGGACATGTAATCAATTCTTATTAACAATATATACTTCCTAGTCAAAATATCAACATTTTAATTATAAAAATTAGGTTCCAGTACTAAATTGCTATTCTACCTGTTTTTCTAACTTCAGCTGCTCAAAAAAGAAAGTACCTGATAAATATTATATATACTTACTACTAGAAGTGTTAGCAAAATGAATTCTAACATCAAAGCTTGATTATGATCTAAATGCAGTGCAGTACACTTACATCTATTCCTGTTTAGTAATACCCTAATTTCCTAAATCATTATTAAATAGGAATAGGCTATTGAAACAGATTTCTTTTCAGATTATTGTATATGGAGTAAGTTCCACACATGCAGTTGAGATCAGGATTTAGACCTGCAGCCCAGTGTCTAATATCTGAGGATATTTTTTTGATCCAGGACTTTAGTTCAGACCTAGTTCTAATTCTGAAGGGTGAGAAAAATCAAAGAAATAAGAAAGCTGGATTTTACCTTTATTATTCTTATGACATATGTAATAGTACAGAATGTACTCTTTGATAACACCCGTGGTTTCTGCAGATGAAATAAGTTCCATTGATTGGAGGGGGTGGAAAGGGAGGAGATACTAAATTATAGTCAGATGATGATAAGTTGACAGTTCCCTTCCTGACTAAAGGATATAGATCAAAATCAGGACTGAGAGTTCTACCATATTCCTTTCATTTCTACATTATTTAACATTATTTGCCAATTTGTGTTGAAAAAATAAAAACCTGAGCCATTATCATTTTATGTTAGAAAGTAAGACTTTCTTTTTACAAATTGTGTTGCATTCCAAATATTTGCAATGTCATACTATTTAGGAAGAAAAACTGTGCCAGCTCACATCCTTAGTCCCCTAATTTGCCTGTGGCACAAGTTGATTCATATTAAATAAAATTTTTCTGCCAAAAATTACATTACAGATGATGAATTAAAAAAGATTCAAGATTAAGGCTATCAATTTATTTTTAATGCCATTGGACCAGAGCTTCCAAAGAAACCACATAAAAGATTTTAGACTCCAGTACTGGAAAGCACTGGTACACTTAAATCCATCTCTCTTAAGGCAGTATATAAATATGTGCCATAAGCAACAGTTTGCACTTAAGACCTGTTCTGAATAGAAATGCTTTCCTAAACTGGGAACTTATATTGTATCATATGTTTTACAAAACCTAGACAGAATAGGATTTACTTTCACACAGCTCATAACATTTACACCATATTGTACCATTTACTTTCATTGAATCTTTGTGGGTACACCTGGCTAAGAGCAAAACACTCAGAACGACCAAGTTGATCTTAAACTATTTGCACCAAATATGTCTACTTCAGCTTGTAACACAGGCATTTTTTGTGCTTATGCCTCTAATTGCCTTTTAATCTACCACCTGTTATGGAAATTTAGGACTGAACTTCATGAACCAAAGGGTTCTATGATACTGTGTTCTTCAGCCACAAAGGAAAACAACTATATCTGACCATATCAATTCTGAAGGACAGAAAAAAAATCGGCAGAGCAAAAGTTATAGATAAGGCTATTGCCTTTAGATACATTAAATATTGCAGTTTTGAGATACATACTTGAAGACTGAAAAGCAGTATGTATTGAGGGCAATAAGGTAAATGGTGAACAAGTATGAATAAAGTGTGATCTGTTTCTCTGCTCCTCCATTTTCAGAAAAGGGATAGCCTCACAACTGCCAAGACAATTGAAAATATATTAGGATTTTCTGTGTTTTACTGGACTCAAGAAAAGTGCATGCTTTTAGCACTGTCCATGAAGTATACTCTGCATTCTGTCCTTCACACCTCAAATCTGTACTCTTTTACTTTCACACAGCATGGAGAAACTCTTCCTATGACAGAGAATGAAAACCCTGAATTCTCCCTTCTTTCCTCTGTTTTCATTCCCACTGATAACAAATAGCCCTTATTACCTTCAAACTTAATGTTACAACAAGCTGAGTCATTTTTATTTTGGTGGTTCCTTTTCTTCTTAATGAACAGTCTCTCAGGTGTTCCTGGGAAGAGCTTCAGCTTTTGGCTTTGAATCTTCTGTCTTGTGTGTTTCAATATACTGATTGCGAGTTTGGTTATTTCTGTGGAAGAGCTCTTGGGGAGAAATTTGATGGAGAAACTTGATGGAGAAATTTGACTTTGGAAAGAAAATATATCTGTTAGGCCTTCTGCTGTTATTATTTTGTCTTTTGATTCTTTGTCCTTTCTTCTCAAGAAAGGTAACATAGGAACATGTTTACTTACCTATAGTTTTCATATCTGTATGTGTTCATTATCTTGTTTTTATGGTATCTGCATCAATATTTGACAAAAAAAAGTCTTTCCTATTTATCTAGATCTAGCAAATACTGCATTTTGACAATGTTAATACCTAGGAAAGGCCTGTTCTTTATTTTTCTGCCTTGAAGACTGGAAGAACGTGCATTTAAACCCTGATTCAGCAAGTTACTTTAGTATCCATCTTGTTTTGAGTACAAGTCATCCCACTGACACTCATGTATTCATGGTTATTCTGGTGCTAAAGCACTTTGCAGAATTGGGACCTTAGGATGTTTATAGATGTGCTCTGGGAGGTGGAGGGGGTGCTTTAATTAGTGAGCCAGACTAATTAAAAGCACCTGAGCATCGCATGTATCAGCATCCTTGTGCTGAAAAAATGGCAGCAGGGCACTTTGAATTAAAGTTCGTTAAATGAACTTTAGTTCAAAGCGCCCCACTACCATTTTTCAGCATGGTGATGCTGATACACGTGATGCTGGAGTCTGCTGGAGCATGTTAATTTCCGTGATTAATCAAGTCTGCTCCAATGCACCGGATTTATAACATGTCAGAGTAGCCTCCCTGCATGTGTATAAGAGCCCCTACTTCCTAATTCAATGGCCACTAATTTCAGTGAGCTTTGAATTAGACCTTTTTTTCAAGCCACAGTAAGATGTAGCTATATGTTAGCAAATATGCTGCCTAGCGAGTGCAATAAGTCATTGAGAATGACTTGACCCCAACAATTTCAAGTGCTTTAGAGATGTACTTCCACACGGCTCCCATGGTGCTTCTAGAACAGCGAATCCCAAAGTGTGTGCCTTGGCATGCTAGTGTGCTGTGAGAGCAGTGGAAGTGTGTGGTGAAAAATGAGGCTTTATCAGTAATAGTTCCAGTCCTCATAGTTTCCCACAAATCCACAAATTTGGCAGTGGAGGAGCAGTGGCAATTAACACTGCCACTGTTTCCCTGCTGCCAAACAGAACGGGATTGAACCCATGGGTCAGATATAGCCGTCAGAGTGACCCAGCACCACTCATCTGACTTGTGGAGCCAGAAGGTTGGACACCATTGCTTGTATTACATATGTATTTCACACACACACACACACACACACACACTTCTCCCTTTTCAGGTGTAAGAGTGAAGAGTGTTTTCAATTTTAATTTAGAAAAAAGTGTGCCCCTGGTATCAAAAGTTTGGGGAACACTGATTTGGAGAGTTTGGGAATTATGCTATACAGCTATACTTTTTCCTTTCCATACCCTCACTCTCCACTTGATATATCTTTTGCTGCTGCCTTTTGCTCAATGAAACAAAAAATAATGTCATGGGTTTTAGTACCATGTATTTTTCTTGACGTGATTTTAAGCCGAAGGCATTTTTCAAAGCTATCTGGTTTACTGATTTAAATCAATCTGCATCAGCAGATATTCGGAAGAAATACACTAGCTCTCCTGAGTAGAGATTTAGTTTCTGACAGATATACATTTTTGAAGTTTTATCTTTAACCAGAGAGCATATTTCTTAATTATTATTATTACTATGGTTTTTTATTTTGTAATTATTATGATTTATAACATCTGGAGAGAATTATTTCCATTTCAGATGTATCCCATACTGTAGTAAATGTCTTCCCATGCAGGTATTACTGATTTCACTAACAGCAATGCTTCCTATAAATCAAACTTCAGCAATCACAGAACAGCAACAGTGTGATAAAGAATACTGGTCTCTGGACTCCCAGAAAGCCAGACCTCCTCATTTTACAGAGGGTACTTTGCTCCCATGTGCTATTTAATGAGCTGTAGTCCGGCGAATTTTTCTTAACAAAACTGTAAGCCAAATACATCTGCCAAAATTACTGGGCTTGGTAATTTAAACCAGTTTGCTTCAGTGGAGACTTGGAAGAGATGCATTCACACTCCTGAATGCATTTCTGGATCCTGGCCATTTTGCTTCCTGGTCTCACTAGAGGTGTAACTAGAAATGTTGGCATCTGGAGTGTGGGGGTACGGGTGTGAAGGGGAGAGGGAAGCAAGCGCCTACTTCCCCACGCAGGAGCTGCTGCAGTTGTGTTAGAGACACAGACTTCTGCTGCCTCATAGCAAGCTCCCTGAATAGGGGCTGCCATACCCGTGTGGGTTCCCTGAGGACTACAATTCTGGTACCACCTCTGATTGGTACCTGGAGCTAGTGCCCTTCATGCCCTTCTCCAGGCTATGCTATTGGGTCTCACTGTAGTGGTCTTACATTTTTTTTAACTCCCATGACTTTGCTGGATTTAGTTCTTTTCAAAACAGAACGTGTAAATGAAGCTAGACTAGGATCAGACCTATGGTATTGATTTTACTTGTACAGGTATGAAGTGTTGCTGACAGGGTCTGTCATTTTTTGTTTATATAGCACCTTGTTGTTCTAGCTTAATGACACTAATTTAATGATTAGTATAATTGAATATGATTTCAATATTAATTAAATTATGATTATAAGGGATTATAATGGTGCATGTTTATAGCAATTTTAATCATATTGTTGTCCTTTCCTCTTGAACACTGGGTTCATGCTTCTTATTCCTTCTCAGACCCCTTGCCTCCACTTGACTGCCAGTGTGACTTGGACTTCCAACACTTGTCAGGAGGAGATATCCTGCTTATCATTGAATCATCCCTGGAATTTGGTTGAATATATCAAACTGGAATGGACAATCATAGTTCAACAGCAACATTTTATTTTCAAACATGCTATGTGCATCACAGACTCTAGAGTGGCTCAAAAAGTCATTTTAATTTCATGTACACAGTAAATGTGTAGAGTTAATTGATGCTGGTTTAACCAAGACCAGAATTTGATGACCTCACCCCAATTTCATTAGAGTATTTCTGTGCCTGTCCATTTCCATTTACGTCCATTAATATTTTATCAACTTAGTAAAAAGATAATACAGCTTATGGACAAGAGAGATGTGTACTTATTGTGTTATAAATGTTCCAAGTCATATAGGTTAGGTACAGACATTCAAAAAGCCCAAGGCAGATTCAATCTTAGTTACTTAATTTTCTGTAAGCGGCATAGTTTAGATCAGTAGTGAACAGAACACACGTTCTCTGTTTGGTGGGAAAGGCAAATCTTAGACTGGGTTCTGCCATTTTTAAACCAATGTGTGTGTGCAGAACTTCTGTTTTGTTATGGGTTTAGACTGGTTTCCAATCGCTTATACTAGGAAAAGTGTAATGTAGGTACCTGGGCATAGTGATTTTCCCAGGAAAAATCAGGAGTGAAACTACACCAGTGAAAGTTCTACTGGTAGATGTAGCGTTTTACAGGGTAGCTATTTACTCAAGGCAAGCGGGTTATTACTTGCTCCCTTGTGAAGTGGCAAGGAGCTGTAGTAACTGTATCCTGCCTCCACTTACTCTGGGATACCTGCTCATCTGTCTGTTCTGAAACTCAGCGGGCAGGTCTATATATGCACATTTACTGCACAGTAACTGAAAATTAATCTGCAGTATGGGCACACATCTACACACGCACACCTGTACTGAGCAGTAGCTAAGGCGACTTACCTCAACTTCTGCATAAATTTGATACCTGCATCATGCAGGTATCAAATTTATGCCCGATTAGTTACTGTGCAGTATGCACATGTGGACACCTTACTGCTCAGTAACACCGTGTGTGTGGACTGACATTGGTCCCAAATCAGTCCACACAGCATTACTGAGCTTTAATGGCTGCACATGTAGACACCAGCTTAAAAAACGCTTATTACACAGTAAGTTATGGCACAGTAAATTCACATGTAGATGCGCCCAGTGTAATTTAAAGTTACACAGGTGTAAACATGTCATGTGTCCATGCTCTGAGCCAAATGGACTTTAATCTTTAATGTGGACTTGAAGTATATAACTTCCGGTGAGTGGTAGAGGTGTTACATTTGGTCTTTGGGTATAAGAAAGATGTACAGCCACCTGGAGGAACACTTCCTCCCCCAGAGGCTGAAAGATTCTCTGTTAACTTTTTAAAGGGCTTTCTGTTTTTTTGTTTTTTATTCTAGGAAGGTACTCAAAAGCAATCTGATTTGTTGGCAGTTTTCACTGGGTTTATTAAAGCCTGTATTCTTCACATGCAGTTTTATTTTCATAACTTAGCTCTAGGAGTTTCTTAGCTTCTAGATGAATTATTCTATGTCAAAACTATAGACACACAAATCTCTCAGAGTTAAAGTAATTTTTGTCAAAACTCTTGATTATTTGAACAGTAAAATCTACTTTTCTATGACTGTTAGACAGAGAAATCACTTGCCGGTGAGGGTGCTGACAGCACAAATTATTCTTTTGTAGCTTCAAAGCCTACTGCATTTTAAGCAGTGCTGATTGCACTAATATACATTTCTTGCCAGGTAAGGTATATAAAAAGAGTTTACAGATATAAGAAACAGTTATTCCTGATGAAGAAATGTAGCATTATTGGATGCATAATAAAGGCACAAACATTATTGATATGTTTTTCTAAAGATTCCTACTAGCCATGTCAGAAACCAGTATTTTTTATTAGATTTCTCTAGATATTTGGCTGATAACTGGGCAAACCTACTTTGAATATAATTACAACTGGGGGGGTCGGAGTGGGGGGCAGAGGAGGGAGGAGAATAATCTCTGACCAAAAATGATATGTTACCTGTTTAAAAAAAAGCAACACATTTTCCATATTTTTTTATGATATGTTAAGAGAGGTCTGGGCGGGTAGAAGGAATGGGAGGGTTACAGATGAAACAGTGTTTCTGACTAGCTGAAGAGAAACACTGAATTAAACTTACATTTTTCTGTAGTACCCACATATTAATTGAAATTTGTGCCACCATTTTGAGGATCTCTAAACAACCTGAGTTGTAGATCTTTCTGGTAGTTGCTCCGCTATCGATAGAATTAGGGTTTTGAACTCCATCTCCCATAATCACCTGAGATGCCTCCAGGCACAGCCTACCTTTATTAAACACCTGCACCACACTTACTTAAATGTATTTGATTTTTGCTGCAGGCAGCAGCAGCGGACCTGAGAGAGATACTGTGTAAAGAACTACCATAGTTCTATTTCAGGCAGACTAAAGGATGAAGAAAAAAATCTGAGTATAATATCAGGGACCTCCAGGAGATAAAGTAACACTTGGTTTGGTACCCCCCACCCCCAGGTAAATTTATTTAAAAGTTCCAGGTTTGACCTTCCTTGAGTTTTTTGACAAGGCATGGGAGGTTATGAAAAGAGGCTGAGCAACATGAGTGCTACTAGTATCCTGGTCATTTTTCACCCGGGCAGCAGGCCAGTTAATTAGCCCCAAACTGGCCCTAGTTAACCTAGGTAAACTTGGCTGCCTACAGGCTAAATCAGGGCAGGCAATTATTTTGGGTGGAGGGCTGCTTACTCAGTTTTGGCAAGCCATCGAGGGCTGCATGACAAGCAGCCAGGGGCAGATGAATATTAATTTTCTAATTTTTTTAGTGGCCCCGCGGGCCGGATAGAATGGCCTGGCAGGCTGCATCCTGCTTGTAGGCCACATTTGGCCCACCCCTGGGCTAAATACTTCCAGCTGGCCCTGGGCATAGCTGTCTGCTTATAAACAACAGCCCTTTCAGTATTTAATAGGACAAGTATATTTCCATCTAGTCTTGTCTCCTGGTCGGTGACTCATGTGTCCTGTTTACCCCTGGCTCTCTAGGGTCAAACTCTGACTGCCTACACCCTGACAACATTACACAGGTGACAATATTTTAAATTTAGCAAGAAAAAAATACTACATGTTAACAAAGGGATTAATCACTGACATTTAGCAATGAGATAACATTGATATCCAGCTGATGTCTCTATGCCAATAAAATTCACATTGCAAAGGCAGCTCTGTTGACAGAAAAAGACTTCTGCCGGTTAACTTCTTGTGGTTCAGGGTGTAGCTGGGGATAGTCGACTTCTGTTGGGTCAAACTGTCTACAGTCAGGGGACCATCTGTCACAGTTCTGGTGCTGTAATTAAAATGACAGTATTCCCATGGAATAGCCCTAAGATTCACCTGCTGGTAGCTATTAACACCTTTCAGCATGAGAACATCCCAAGTGCTCCACATCATAAAATCCACTGTTCAATTCTATTTGAAGTACTTGTCTCCAAGAAATAATGATGATGCAAGTGTGAGTTTTCACCCATGAAAAGCAGAAGAGCTAGTGAACTACTATAACCCCCTATCAAGGCCCCTTGCATGTGCTAAATTCAAAGATGGATGTTTCTATGAATTCTTTGTAGGTATTGCATCTGGAGAATAGCTATCTGTGCAATAAGTGGAGTGCTGCAGAGCAGTGTTAAACACTAATGGGAAAATTCTGCTTTCAGGTCTATGGAGGTATATTTAGAAACGTGCAGCATTCAATGTTGTTTGAGTAATGGATAAAGCCGAGTCTATTTTTGCCAGTTTTTTCCCAACCCTCAAAAGCACAGCAATCTACATATTTCTGAATATGGATGATGCAAGAGGATGCAAAAAAAATCTGCAAAACACACAGTAACTCAAATCAGTTTACTTACAGGGTGGGCTTTGCTTTCCAGAACTTATTGTTTCCAGCTTCATGGATGCAATTCCCATTGATCTCAATAGAAATTGTCTCTGCGTTTCTGAAAGAAGTAGTTGACCCACCTTCACAATACACATGATGCTAACAAATTAAGTTTTTCAAGGGGGCCTGTTTTTAAATGGCTGTACACATTGATCCAATATAAAGGTTGGATGATGTTACAGGACTGAATTTTCTTGAATGTGTGTAAAAACAGTGCCTGGGTTTATTTGATTTGAATGTGTAAATTCTTCATTTTAATGTGTGTAATTAATCTCAATATACAGTATTCTTAGTATGCCCACTTACAGTTTGAAAATGAATGTATTATCAAAAAATTACAGGTACACAAAACTAGTGGTATATACTCTGAATTTTCCTTTAGACACAGAGAAACCTATATATATGGGAACTACTATGTCTAAATGATACATCATGGACTGGATTTATACCTTGTATGTAATTAAAATCCCCAAAGGCTTTGATGGTATTAAAAATGCTAAGTTTTTGACAATTTAGAAATTTCCAAGAAAAATCAATGTTCTTATTGGAATGGAATACTTTCGTCATGTTCCTGGAAGCAATTTTTTAAAAGAAGGGGTGACATCCCTTGTATCTTGATGAATACCCTTGTACTGAGTAAAGTTATTTTTGAAAAAATACAGAAAATATGTATTTGTATTTCCTAGATACAGTTTATGGAGCAATATAACTGAGTCTTCAGGAGGATGCACATGAGGTTGGGTATTAGGAAGAATGTTTTCACTATGAGCATGGTCAACCATCAGAACAGGCTACCCAGAGAGATTGTGGAATCTCTGTCCTTACATATTTTTAAGAGTAAAGACAGACACTCGACTGGTTTAGCCAGGGATGATCCTGCCTTGAGCAGGTAGGTGGACTATATAACCTCCACAAGCTCCTTCAGCCTTGCCATTCTATGATTATATATGAATGGTAGTTACCTATGGAGCAATATAGGAAAGTATCAGGTATAGTGAGATCCAAAGTTAAGAGTTAATTGTCTCACAACCCTCCTTTTAGCATGTAACTTGAGATACATGCAGTGTATATAGGACTTTATTGGATATTGGGAGTCCTTCTTCTGAGCCTATGAACTGGTAATAGTTCCAAGACATATATTCTCTTTCAATGGGGGAATGCACTTGGTGCATTACCTTAGTCAAAGCAGGACAGAATACTGATCAAAGATCGTCAAAGATCAAAATCATCCTGCTCCTGGTTCTCCTACTCTGTAGTACTTCTCATTGTGGTGCTGATCAGTGCTTATTATTAGACCTGATGCGAGCCCCTCCCTTCCCCCCCCCCCCCCCC
>NW_017729029.1:68810034-68811626 GCF_001723915.1 Gavialis gangeticus | reverse complement strand
TCCCCCCCCCCCCGCCCAGCTTGCAGACTGGGGTCTCAGGATAGGGAGGGAGGAAGGGAGGCTGGGACTGTGCAGGAGGGGGGTACAGAAAAAAGCTAGATTGGGCAGCCCCGTTCTGCAGTTCCTGGCTGGAGTTATCAAGAGGCTGGGGTGGGGGGAAAGGAGCCCCCTGACACATGGACCTGGGCCAGTCCCCTCCAGACCCCAGCCAGCAAGCTATGGGGAGGCCCTCACGATGGGGGCTCCATTCCACCTCTCCCCCTCTAGCTGCTGCTGACAGGCACCCGATGACAGGAGGGCAGGGCTGGGGAGAGGGGCTGCTCTGGCAGCCTTATGGGAGGTATGTGGGAATGCCCCCTGCCTGCTGGCCTTGGCCAGTGCAGGTAGGCAACAAGTCCCCCCCGACTGAACAGTGAATGCGTGTTCGGTTCATTCCCACTTTAACTCATAGCACTCTAAGTAAAGTGCAATAGTGGTAGTGCTTCTGCCAGAGGTTTTTTGATCATCTGTACTTACCTTAACTGTCCCCATCCATTGCATGAGAAGTATATGCATCTACCTAAGGGCTAAGGATTCCACTAGGTGATAAGGCACCTAACAGGTCCCTTTCTGGATTTAAGGCTGACTAACACACAGGGAGCCAACTGTGTTTTGACTTTAGCATTTTGCTTCACCTGTGTTGTTGTATACAGATTGCTGAAGAAAAAGCGTGTGTGTGGAGGGGGGTAGGGCAGAGGAGCAGGCTAGAGTTGGTTTCTGAAAAATAATTTGCATTCATTGACAATAATTTCCATAAATTTCCCTCTAGGCATGAAGGAACTATTTCCTCCCAAAACTGAAAATGACAAAATAATGAATTTCTCCAGCTGTGTTGTAGGGATGACTTTTTTCAGTTGCAGCAATCACTTCCTAATTTCCAATCACTTCATTTAACGCTTTAAAGGATTCATGATTCCTTCACAAGTAAAGCAAGCGACAGTATCTTTTAGGGGATTCCAAGAATTTAATTCAATGGGCCACAAAGGTTTCTTGACCATTTTTTCCTTTTTATACAGACATGATCCTTCAAGATACAGACTCTCTGGAGCAGTGCTGAGATCCCTCAATCTTAATTTCACACCCAGACACCATGTAGTAATATCAGGGGTCCTGGTTTTCTCTGTTTAAATTTGCAAATTCTCTGATAAAAATGAATGACTTCTCTGATTAAAACTCCCCAAATCTGTGTTTGTCAATGATTAAAATCATTGGAGACATGTAGGTGGCGCACGCCGGTGCACCCCGTATGAAAAGGCGCTGTCGACAGTGGCAGCCACGCTTGCCACATGCCCCCCCCCCATTGCCACCAACACTGCTGGCAGCATCTGCAGGCAGTCAGTGATTGCCGCTGGCTGCTGCCGATGCTGCTGGCGGTGTCTGTGGGTGGTCACCGATCCCTGGTTGGTACTCACCAACCCCCTCCCCTGCCACTGACAGCGCTGGTGGCATCTGCAGGAGCTCCCCGCTTATCGCTGCCATACTCCTGCCGCTGTGCTCCCACCTCTGCCACCATGCTTCTGCCACAGCCAGTCCTGCCATGCCCCCCCCCCCCC
>NW_017729029.1:68807326-68809866 GCF_001723915.1 Gavialis gangeticus | reverse complement strand
TTGGGTTTTTTATCATGGAAAATCAGAGCTCCCCCTGTCCCTTTCACTCACCATGATGAAGATCCAGCTGCGGCTGTCCCTCCCCCCGTCCCCTCTGTCCCCTCTGTTTTGTGGCACTGAGCAGCCCTGATATGCCAGTGCTCTGCCCAGTGCTCACTCCTAAACCATAGCCCCTCAGCCCTGCTTGTGTGACTATGTTAGTAAGGATTAAGGCGTGTTCACTAACATAATTCTTCATTATCACCCCATCTGACTTCAGTTTGAGACTGAAAAAAAACTTTTGAACTGTTTAATTTAGCAAAACAAAAGCTTGGAGAGAACATGGTCACAGTCTATACATTTATCAGGGGATAAAAACAGAGAAAGAAAAGAACTACTCAGGTTTGAGGACAATGTTGGCACAAGAAAAAAATGGATGAATCATGAATATATTTTAGAATGGAAATTAAGAGAAAGTTTTTAACTTTTAGAGCATTCAAACTTTTGATAAAAGGCTTAGATTATTGGCCAGATGCCACTTAAGGAGTAAGTGGGAGATCTGGGATTAAAAAACAAGTTTCTGACTTCCTGTGCTCAAGCTGTGCTATACACAACACTATTTAAATCACTTTTATTAGTAGACCATCAAAATATGACAGAAGAGAAACAAGAGATAAATCTCAAGCATAGGAACTCTGCCCTTGCATGACTTTATTAAAAAAATAGTTTTCCAAAGATCACATGATGTATTTAGATTAAATTATATATTTAGATGACATGGACTTGAAATGTACTTTATTCTGAACACACAATTTCTTCATGAACATGCAGTGACATGTCAAAGGAAATTATTATATGTCCAACCAAGACAAGCAAGATTAGGTACGTATTGTCAAGTAAGTATTGGATTAATTTCTCCAAGTTACATTTCTGTTGCAGTTATTAGTTAATTTTCTATATGACTTACAAAAGAGTATATGCCAAGATATATACTTAAATACATTTTATCTACAAGACAGCATCGTAGAAACTCTGGCACAGTAATCCAGTGTTATCTAAAGAAAACAAATATATTGGCCGTAAGCCATGCTAGCCAAGCAGCATAATATCAGTATTATAAATTATTAATACTCTGTATCTGAAGTGTTCTATAGATCAAGATTATTATTTTATTTGGTATTTTATAGAGGGAAGAAATACAATTGTCATGGTCAAACAAAAATCCTGAACATATTACAACAAGGAATCCAATTGTCTGGAACTAAGGTTTAAAATGTAGTGAAAAAATTGAAACTTAATTATTTTAAATGTCTGTGCCAAGATTTTGTACCATAGTACTTAGGTTTATTTAAGCTGGTATATTTACCTATGCTATATCCTTCCAAGGGTGAAATCCTTTAAATTGTCACACTCTTTGGATTGCTTCTTGCTTAAAAAAGTGGGACTGTATTAGTCCCACTTTAAATATATACACAAGGAGAATTAGCTCTGCTTTCTGGTTCTTGTCCTGCACTTTCTGCCTGATCAGATGCTTTGCTTCCTCCTCCCTACCCTATCTGTCATGGTGCTGCCTGTCCCCTCCTTGGTCTGCCATGTGCCACACACCAAAGCTGACCATGGCACTTGTGGCACCTGGGTCACAGGTTAGCCGTCCCTGTTCTACTTTAACTCCTATTTAGCAGCTGTGAGGGATAGATTAATTAGATTAATCCATTACAAAAACCTCTCTCTCAATGTGATGGAATTAGTTAAGGTTTTTCTCAATGGCTTTCTCCACCAACTTTTACCCAGCCACCAGAACTGTGAGTTCCTAGAGTGGGTGGTCTTCAGGCTCTGCTAGCAGGCATGTGAGGAACACACGCCTGCTGTAATGGTGCAGCCTTCTCTAAGCTCCTTGCACCTGGGTTATAAATCAACCTTGTAAAAAGAGATAAAAGTGCTATAACCCATCTGTCTGGTGCCAATGGCTGCTCAGGTACTAGGTTCAGTTTGTCTTAAAGCTGTCTTGAAAAATAAATAAAAGCACTCGCCTTGAGCTGTACTTCTAATTCTGGCTTTGGGAAATTAAAACAAACACTCCTGGTCACCTTTGTAGGTGATTCTGCCCACTCACAAGCCCTCAGAATACTTGGGAACATAAGACAAAGCCCCTTTTTTTTACAGGCTAAGGGAGAAGCTAAAGAAACATAATAATCCCTGTATCCTTTTCTGTGCAATAAGAGAAGAAAACCTCAATCACTGTGTACGAGTTGCTGCAAACAGCTTTTTGCCTCAGCCTACATGCTTGGACATGCACTTTGTTGTGGAGCAAATTGTGCCACATGGAGCAAAATAAACCCACCTGGCTCCTCCCTGATCTGTGCTGTCCTCAGCAGTATAAAAAGTTGCCCTGGCAAGTAGCTTCAGGGCTACTCACTCTCAGGAGCTTCTGGGACCCAGCCAATTGGTACCTGGGGATACTAGCCCTTTGTGCCAGCTGGACTGCTGCAGCAGCCCTGAGAGTTCCCTGCATTCTTTACCCACTGCAGCAGTCTGGCAGTGGGGGCTGCTGCCTGGCTGTG
>NW_017729029.1:68784926-68802326 GCF_001723915.1 Gavialis gangeticus | reverse complement strand
TGCCAGACCCGGATGAGGCATCTGCCCCTCTGGGCCAGCTGCCAGTGGGCTGTGGCTGCAGAGTTGGACTTTGCGCAGCACTACTGCCGTGTGTGCCCCCTGCCTGGCCATCTGGGCAGCTATTGCCCAGAAGGTGTTCTGTGTGTGGTGGCCAGCTTTGTCAAAGCATGTCCTCCTGGCCCTAATAGACCTCCTGGTCAGCCACATCCAGCTGGGTCCAAGGTGCCAGCTCTGAGCAGGCAGGGTCCTCCCACTGGCCCCCCTAGCAGGAATTTGGGTGTTCCTTATTGGAAAACGGAAAAATCCCTGATAGAAAAATCCCAAAGTCACTCTGTAAAATACCCCCAAATCCATGTTCCTCTGCAATGAAAACAAAAGACCACTATAAAGAGAGAGAGAGAGAAAGTGAGACAGAGAGACAGTGATCAGGGGTTACCCCCCTCAGGGGCAGCCTAGTGGGCAGGCAAGTGTGCTTCAGTACCAGGGCGAGGGCTAACCATAGAGACGCTCTGGCAGCCAGAGCATCCATATGAAGGACCCAGCTTCTGGTTGCCCTGCTTTTTTCTGTGCAGGTTTTTTTGACCCCTGGATATCCAGGGGTCTAATTTTGCCCCCACGGTGTAAACTTGCAGTAAGGGGAACATTTTCTCATTCCTGCGTGTGCCTCTTTCAGTGTCTCAAAGGGATTTGAGATGCTGCAAGAAGCACATGAGGGCTCATCTGGATGTGCCTCAGGAGGGCAAAGGGGCAGCATCAAAAGGTGATATTCTGGGTTTGCCAGCTCCAGCAAAACCTATTCCATAAGGCCCCTTTCTGATATGTTTCTCCTTGACCTAGCTCTGTAATCTCATCTCTGCTACCTGTTGGAACACTTTAAAGTGCAGAAGCCCCAGATGGAAAAATACAAATAAAAAAATGGTCTTGAAAGAGGGATTCAGTTCTCTAAGACAGAGCGCTTGAATCCCTTTTCCAGTTCAGGCTCACCTGCAGTAAACTCAGAGTGATGACTTACTCCAGGCCATAACCTACACAATCCCGATGTCTTTTAACAAGTACAGTCACAGAAACAATCTACTTCCTTGAGACAAAACACATTATGCCAAACTGCATGTCAACAGCTTTATAATTCATGTAAATAGCCAGTTAGTTGTCTTTATTCCTAGAGAGTGGGCATGTCTACATCAGACACTTTACTGTGCAGTAGCATAGTTTACTGATCAGTAAGCATGTGCGTCTACATATGCAAACTCTCTTAAAAGTCTGGCTGCATCAGGTGGAAACACTATAATTTCCCCAGGCTGCTTGCATGGTTCTTCCTTAACAGGGCTGCTCATAGATAGCATCATGGTATACATGACAGGATTATTGGATCTCTGAAGGTCCTTATGTGTATGGGAACATAACTTTCAGAGCCAACTGGAAACAGTTGTGTTGTACAGAGGCCAACATTATTTACTGCAGATTCATTAGAACCTAGATGCCGGGTGAAGTAGACTTTTCTTTTTTAGAGAACTTGGCCCTGACCAATACAGTCTGTTCCCTGACTCTATTCTTGCAAGCAGTAGACATAAGGGAATTTTGTGGTGTGTCTTCTATGTACATCACTTTTCTCCCAGATCAACATGGAATATAGAATTAGAAATAACCAATCCCCTTCAGACGCAAAGAGACATTAAGTCCGGGGGGGGAGGGGGGGTCAGAAAAAAATCTACCGTAGCTCCATCTCATGCCTAGAGTAACCAAATACCTTCCAACACCCTCCAGCAAACTTGATGCTTTCAGTAGAAGACTGAAAACTTGGAAAATGGCAACATGATATAAGAGGAGAGCAGGAAAGATGAATGGCTCTTAGACTTAATAAAATTTTGCTTTAGGAGCAGTGTCCTGTACAATTATACAATAGTCTGGGATGTAGACTATGTTCCTGCCCCTCCCACCATCTGCTGCAGGCCTACACACACAACAAAATATGCCACCCTCAAGTTAAACAGAATTGATATTAAATGGAGAATGAGTAAATACATTCAAGAAATATTGCAGTTAGATATTGGTGAATAATGATTTTTTTTTCAGTTTGATGATGGGCAAACAAGAAAATGTGGATTGCAGCACAACTGCAACTTTTAATTTATATATATATATTTTTGAAAACAAGAAACCAAATTTACTTTTGGTACACTCAAAATATTTCATTTAACCTGAAGCAGTGTTCTACTTAATTTACAGGTTATTCAACTCTTTTATTTAACCTTTTTTGCTTTTAATTTCGGTCAGTTTTTAAAGGAAAAATGTCACTTTGCAGCAAGACAAAAGTTTAACTTCAAAACAGTAAAAATCATACATATTCATTTTAGAGGTGTTAAACATTTCATTTAAAAATATTGCAATGAAATATTTTCATGATTTAAAGAAGAAATATGACTAAAGATTCTTTTTTTGAAGCCTATAAACTTGAATAGTCCAAAAGCCTACTCTGACTTTACAGAACCAGATATGGCATACAAAATTTCTGGCAGAAGGTAGGGTAGATTTTATAGACTATAGGCTAACTAAATCAGAGCTGCATACGCTTTCCTAATCAACAGCTTTCTTCATCAGGTGCTAAGAAGGGATTGCAGGAAGCAGAGCTTCTAAATAGAAAGCAGTGATTAGAATACAAATGATAGGGAAAGGGGAGGAAAAAGGAGGTGGCACAGCTCGGACACGTAAATTTGGTAGGAAAGAAAAAGCAGTTAACCCATTGATGGACATAGTAATTATAAACGCTAATCCAGGTAATGGGATAAGAATCCAAAGCCTCTATTTAGACCTGTATTTAACACAAGCCAATCTATGGAAGATTTTTTGCTTTGCAATTTCCTGTTCAAGCTTTTTAAAATTGTTGTCTAAAAAAATAATATTTCTCATATAATGGCATAAATCCATGACCTCCCATTCATTTTGTGAATTACAGAAATTCTGTGCAGAATGTGACAACTGGGCTATGAAGGGTATACCGAGGTGTGAGGAATTACCTTTTGCTCTATTACTACTACCATATTTTCCAGTATGAAAAAGGCAGACCAGGCATAACCAGAAGATAAAAGTGAGGGAACAGGAGCTGGAAAAATGCCTTTCAGCATATCATGTTCTTAGAACATGGCATGAAATCTGCTGATGAAAAGGTTTGTACTGTGTTGCATGTAGGCATAAAAGCCCATAGAACTTCCAATAACATGAGATATTTGAACTATATCCTAATATTCCCCCTATGCTTTAATGAAAGAGGAAGGATATGGTCCAGAGATCTTAAGGGAAGTCAAAAGATAGTTTAAGAAAGACAGGAATCCATTATAAATCACAAGAATTTGAGGCAGTTCTGTTCAATGAACAAACTCATCATTTTTCTAATGACTTCCATAAAAACATAACTTCTAACTACATTTCCTGTTGATGCCATCTCTTTTTATTTTTCAGAAAAATCAAAGTACAGTATCTACTGTACTTGTTCTGTGTTATTTGGTATTAAAATGTTTACACAAAGAAGAATCACCCTAGAGATGTGTGGGTGATAGCTTTGTTATTGTTGAAATCCTAAACCTGAGAAATTCTCTAGTCACTATGGCAATGAACTAAAACTTACCATGTACTGTAGCAAGGTTTTAAAAATGCTGCAGTGGATTTTTTTCTTTACATAATGTACAAACAGTATGAGTTAAAATAGTGCCATGTTTGCTCTTGGAAACTATTGTGGCAGATAATATAGGAGAACCAGAGAGTTGGGCAGGTGAAGAGGTGGGCGGGATGAGGTAGAGATGGGAGTGGGAGAGAGAGAGAGAGGACCCAGTCCACCCTCACTAACAAGAAGAGGTTTGCCATTGTCTTCAGCTAAATCAAGGTTACACATAGGGTGCTTACAAACATGGGCAATCCTACTGGTAGCTTTTGATTTAGCAATTTGGGATCCAGATACATTGAATACTATAATATAGGTAGCCTACATAAAAATACTTACTCCCATAAGCTGAAAGACCAGACCCTGCAAACAGTAAATTAAGCAGTCCCACTGAAACTGCTTGTGATAGTAAGCATTTGTAGGATACATATTCAAAAGATCTCATTATGGATTCAAGGCCTTATAGTCAAACAATCATATGCCTTCAACCAATTGTGATGTAGAACAAGCTGCCTTTCATATCTGCAACCCTAAACTGTTTGTATGGAAAAATCTTAGTACTTAGTGTTTCATTGTTACTATTATTACACTACCAACTAGTAATCAGTAAAATAAAGCAATATAAAGATGTACATTACTTTTCTTCCTATTTCTGTTGCATACTACAATGACCATGGGTACCAGTCACATGTTATATTCTAACCCTTCGTTTTGGCATTTAGCATCTTTGAATCATTCCATTGTGTCATCTACCCACCTCTATATTTATAATATTGGTTGCTACCATTTTTTACCATGCCAAAGAGCACAGTCTGTATCAGGCAGATGTGTCCAGTCAGGTGGTGATTCCTCTTTATTGCTAATTAATGTAAAGTAACTAAATAATAATCTCCTTTCTGATGTGGTTTCACTAGCTGACTGTAAGCAACCACCTGTAAGTATTCAAAAGAAAGGCCAGGGGTCTTCATTCATCAACTTTCTTGAAGGTCTATATCTTTTCAATGTAGAAGAGTTGTCTTGGACAGCTTGATTTTTGTTCAAAGAGATTCCATATTGACTTCAGGATGTCTATTTGCTTCCACTTTGTGCCTTCATAAAAATATTTTATGAAGGCACAAAGGTGACATCTGTTTGCAGCTACAATGTCTTCCTTTTGTTTTAATCATAATGGTTATCACTATTTGGTCTATAAAACTGAATAACTAAATTAACTGCATTGATCAGGTGAGGGAATATCACAGCTTTCAGAGCACATACATACATGCATACATATATGATATAGAATAATGCTAAATGTTCAGCAGGATAAAATGACGGTTTTTCCTACCATTGGACTTTCCTTAGGCCTCTTTCTTCTTTGGGTTCATTCTTAATTCTTACTTCCCCTGATGATTAAATGAAAAGTTCCTATGGGTATGAATGGAATAATTCAGTCAGAACTGCCAGAAGTACCCACAAGTGGCTAAAACCAGACAAATTGTTTATGCAGTATCAATAATTGGGTTCCTGTTCTTTAATTGCAAAGGAAGATTAAATTACCCAGTGTATAAACCAAATGTAACACATGCTAACTGCAACAGGAATTCCTATTTGCCTTCAAAGCACAATAATAAAACATATTTTCCATCAATGAAGTGCAAGAAAGAACAAGCCATCAGCTGTTCTGATTTTGAATAACCAAGGTGATATTTGGCTTCACTGACTTCAGTGGAGCCAGGATTTCACCCACAGTTTCCATAAGGGGTAAATTTTCATTGAGAACCATGATCATACTCAGAAGTGGATCCAGAATTTTATAAAGTGGATCCAGGAGCAGCAACTGCTGCAGATGTGGCTGCACCCCCTGTCTCAGCTGCCAGCGGAGGGTTTGGGATTGAGAGTGGGGTCGGGAATAAAAAGGTGAGAAAGGTTTATTGACTTAACAAACACACACCTACACGTAATATAATAAGCAATGACAGACAATAACAATTCACATCGGCAACTTATCAGCAGTCCCCTCTGATGCCTGATGTATGACCAGTTTCTCTTCTACAAAGCTCAGTGAAGTCAGGCATCCCCGATTACCAGTGTCTGAGGGGTATCAGGAAGGACCCTGGTATTCAGTCCTCGGGCTCCTTGAGATCTACAGGCCTACTGAATCCAGGTCAGCAGCTAATTTCTAAATTAGTAGCTTCTCTCACAGAGCTGCATTTTCTTTTTCATGATTTCTGGATAACTTCGGAGCTATGCTGATAACTTACAGCCATTCAGATTCTCCCACTATAAACTTTCTTTAGGACTGACCAATACCAGTACAAGCCTTTGCATTCTTCTGACAAGGTTAATTTTAACTGTGCTACAAGGCCTTGCTAAATATACTAGGCCTCACTACATACAAGGCCTCACTAATCTTTGACTTTAATTAGTCTCTCAGTGGCAACATACACCTAACAATACATGAACAGGTAATAAGAAACACCTGGTCTAATCCTCACAGCATTCAGCAAGCACCTTAGACACAATTTTTAGCTGTTACACCCCCTGTTCTCAGCCCTCTCCTCACCAGGCAGACCTCACCCCAGAAACAGCAGTAAGTCCTGAAGAAGGTAAGCCTTCCTTTTCCTTCTCTGTCTGCTGCTGCCGTATCTTCACTGTCCATGCTGCCCTGGAGGCAAGGAGAGCTGCTGTCCCATGCAATCTGGGCAGCCCAAGGGCTGGACTCAGCCTGGGACAGTGGGCAATGGTTGTAGCAGACAGATGAGTTCTCCTTCCTCATGCCTGCTCCCAGGTTGGCAGGGAACACCCAGGTGGAGCAGCCAGGGTGCAGGGGGGGACCCACTGCCCACCAGCACTGCTGGGATCCTGGGCTAAGCCCAACCCCACACAGCCCAGCTGGAGTGGGATAGGAGCTCCTTTCACCCCCAGGACAGTGGGGACATTGGCAGCAGCAGGCAAAAGAGGGGGGAATGGAATGGAAGGGGAGGAGGAGGAGGGAAATCCTATTTGTTATACAAGAAAGCTGTGTACTAGTCCCACTCAGAAACTATAAACCCCTCCCTGTTTCTGGACTGGCAGCAGGGGTGTAACAAGTGATTTCATGGGACAAAAAAGGTGAAAACAGGGGCAAGAGTGGGGGTCAAAGATTCATAACAAGTGCTCCAAGGGGACACTGAGCAGAGCACATAGCCCGGTGCCCACTCATCCTCTAATGAGCCACTGCTACCCAGTGAAATTCTGCCTGGAGATGTGAGCAGATGAGGGACCAGAAAACATCCCCACAATCTCTGGTGGTCCCCTGAAGGGAAAGGAATGGGATATGCCTCTGAGCATGGATTGGAGAGGAGGGAATGCTTACCTGCTTTGGGGCTTAAAAAAAAGTCCTCAGCTGCTGCTTCTCAGAAAGCAGGGTGCAGCTGTGTCACTGCCTCTCCTTTGGATCTGCCTCTGATCATACTGACAGTGCACACATAAGAATAAATCACATTGCCAAAAGAGGTACTGGAAAGACCTTGTGTGTCCCAGTAATGGGTATAGCATATAAGCTCATACACAATAGAAATTAAGAATGAGGATCCCATTCCACTTTATATACCTACGTGACTCATGCATAACTGTGTGACTGAAATTTTATATGTATTTATGTGCAGTTTGGGTTTCTATTCCCCCCTGCAGCAAAACAGAATTGTCCTGAATGTATATTAGCTGGAGGGAGGGAGGGGTGGGAGCAGGAGAGCCTTTCCTTGTTAAAGCCCAATAGCCTAGTAATTAAGGCACTTGCTTGGAGAAAAGGAGATCCAGTTCTAGGTTTGAATCTATATCTCTTACTTTCCAGCAAAATGTTTTAACCACCAAGCCACAGGGCAGGTATTATACAAATCTCTCTGCTCTACTGCACCTTGCATGCTATATTCATTGGATAAAATGGACAAATAATATTTCTGCCCTGCTGGGGGAAAGGACCAAGGTTCTGACTTAAGGTTTCCTACCATCCAGGGCAGCATTTATCTCACTTAGCTGTGCTTTCTGTTTTGCTGGCTTCCTCCTGACTCTAGGACAAAACATGAGCACAATGCTTTTCCCCCGTCTGGTATCTAATACCTACTAGTCACAGGCTTTTGCCGACATGCAATTTTAAGATTTACCCAGCCTTTCATGAGTGTCTGTGTATGATGCTGCACATCTGCTCAGCCAGAGTGCATCCCCAATAAGCATGCTCAGATGGCATGGGCATGCTTGAGCACCCATGTCTGAAACTCTGTGCAGGTGTCAAAAGCTGCAGTTAGCTGACTTTGTACATGCCATTTAGATGTATAAAGTGAGAACAGATTTAGCCTTAAACAACTCGGTTCTTTTAAATGTATAATTCTCTAGCACAGAAGATTATATTCTGCATATGCTGGCAGTATTTAAGTATATACTTCCATCTATTATGTATCACTTTATTAGAATGTATAGATTATAAAAATCCTTCACTTCCTATTTCCTTTATATAGCTATATTGTCTTGCTAAGATATCTTTAGGGCTGTGTATCTATTTTAATGTGCCTTCCCTCTCTCCTGCCCTGTCCTATTTAATCATTTATCCACTTGTGATCTTTTTCTTTGTCCTATTAATTCTTTTCCCCAGTGATCACACTGGCACACACTACTAAGCAGCAAGGAAGTTGATTGCTGGGTTTGTTGCTACGTTCAGTGAAAAGAGTTGCTTATGATTCCATTAAAGGGTATAATTATGTTTTCTGTTTTCCTGAGTGCAGGATTCACATGGCCGGTATCCAAAAACTTACAATTTTCTGCTCAAAAGAAATTCACAGATTGATTATCAACGTCAGAACTTTTAACTGAGATTGAACAACATACTTCAATGGTCACCTGTTAGTATTAGCCAAAACAAAATACCATTTTTACACAAATACAAGATGAGGTCCCCCCCCAATCAGCATGGGGAAGAAAGCCCCTCATCTTACATTTGCATAGAAGGAAACCTCACTAACTACATTGTCTATCATTAAACTGCTGCCAAAAGCAGAATGTACTCAGTAAAAGAAACCACCGATGAAATTGATTAAATGCAGCCAGCACTGACCATGTCTATAAAACACATGGCCCATGAGGCAAATATACTGATAGGAACTTAGCACAAGGATAGATTAGTACAGCCCATTTGAATAAAAGCCTTCCATATCTGACAAACATCAACAAATGGGCCCCCAGACAGTTCACCCAGAATCCCTCTGTTGCCCCCTCTCTTGGCCTGGTGCATACGATTAGTGTGGCCCGCCCTCCATGAGGTGCAGCTAGGCCAGGTTGCCCTGCATATCATCCATATATAAATTTGGGTGGATCCCAGGACTCATGGAAAAAAACACCTGATTCTAGTAATGAGTGGAAGGCTAATTAGCACGTGGCTCCTTTGTGGGGCATATCCAGAGTACACACTCATACTGAGTAGTGCTGAGCTATGGGGTCACTATGGCTTGAAATGCTGTTGTCTCTGCTGGGGCCTAGCCAAATGAACTATATAGGAAATCATAAGCCTTTGGTATTTGAGCTAATATTATGGATAGTTTGTACTTTCTATAGCAAGGCACAAAAGTGCTGCTTAAAAGTGTATTTATGGAGTACCTGTACTAAAACTTGCAATAGTTTCAAAAAGATATGGTGCATTATTTCTCCCTGAATTAAGTCTATGGGTACTTTATGAATGTTACTACTGGTCTGTTTCTTTTCTTTTGAGGTAAGTGTTTTAAAATTTGTTCTTCACTTCTACATGCTAAGGAAGAGCAGGGTCTGATAAAAGGGAGGGGGAAAGATGCTGTAGGGGGAAGGCAAGTGGGGCTACCTGACCTCCCCCCCCCAGATTTATTCTCCCTGCTGTAGCAGTAGGAGGGGGACAAATTCAAGGCAGATATCTAATAATTAGATTTTATACATGGAAAATTATACAAATTAATACATTTTCCATATATAGGGTCTAGTTATTTACTTATATTCAAGTAAATGTGGTACTATAATTTAAGGTCTAAATACTATAACTATTGTTTTTCTTTCCAATTTCCAATTTATATGATTTACTCATCATATAAACATGTATCATTAATTAGATAACATTAAATCATGTTTTATTATTTGAACAGAAGAAAATGAAGCATCTTTAGTACATAAGAGCAGTAGGTGCACTTATGCTGTTTTTGGACCAATTATGCTTGATTCATATGTGGAGGGCAAGTCTACACTGCTTCTGTGGAAATAGTATGGACAAACCCAGGAGAATTTCAGCATATCTATCCTCATCCATAGCAGGATTCATCAGCAATCTGGGCTACTTTTCAGTGTTAGGAGAGAAATGAAGACTTTAATCTAGCAATACATCTCCCATCTGCTTTCCTTAATTAATTATACTTTGAGATTTAAGGTCCAACTGGTGAGAGTACTCAAGCAGCAAATTAGATATCTTATATTTTAAAATTCATTAATGCATTAACATTGTGATAGGAAATCACATTTCCTATCATGTAATGCTCCCATTTAAACAAAATAATGGCATTTCCTTGGAGACTTTCTGGTAATTTTGGCTGTTAATTCTTTTTAAAGCTCAGAAAAATCAGAACAAAACCTAAGTTAAATCTATGAAGATGAGATGATATAAAGGTCTATCTGCCTTCCTCATAAATAGCTTACATTAGAGTGCCCTATCCTTGTTTGCGTTTAATACCTGAGTTGATTATTATACTAAATTATTTCCTGTTTGAAGTATAGATTTTTCACATCAGTGTGACAGGTCTTTCTGTGACTTTTAATTATGTTTATCCTGGAGGATATTGTCTGAAAAACATACACTTGGCAAAGTGATTGAACCAGAAGGAGGCATCTAACAAGACTAAAATTTCAATGTGCAGGACAAGGTCATAACACCTGAGAAGCCAGTTGGCTGAATGATTTTAAAGCCTTCTTTATACTCCAGAAAAAGGTGTCATTAGAGCTGGAACTAAATGATAGGTGTCTCAGCAGAGAAGCCAAACAGTGCAGGAGTGTCAAACTCATCCAGTCACACATGCCACAGAGGGTCACTGGGCCAGTCTGTGTGCTGGATAGGGACTGTGCACCAGAGCCAGCATGCAGGGTTTGTCCACTGTGAATGCCCCATGCTGTGCCCAGCCCCCTGTGCTGCAGGCTGTGCCCATGCCTGGTCCAGCCCTGTGCACCACATGAAGCATACACTAGCCCCACTCTGGAACTTGCGCTGCATGTGGTGCACAAATTAGATCTGGTGCTGCAGCAGTCTGGGGTGTGAGCCGCTCGACTGGCCTTGCCATAAACACCGTGTGACCCCAGAGGTGGGGGGGGCGGGGGGGGGCATGGCTAACTCCCGCAGGCAGCGACAGCACTGTTAGTGGTGGGAGCATGGCAGAGGCAAGTGGGGAGCTGCCACAGGCAGCTGCAGTGCTGTCAGTGGAGGAGAGGAGTGGTGAGTGCCAACCAGTGGTCGGCGACTACCCACAGACACCGCTGGCAGTGTCAGCGGTGGCCAGAGGCAACAGTATCGGTGGCACTGTTTTGCAGGGGGTGCACTGCCAAACTCAGGGGGTGCACATGCACCCGTGTGCACCCCCTACGCATCACCAATAGGCCCTGCACACTGGCTCCAGTGCAACCCAATCCAGACTGTCCTTGGAGCCAGCACTAAGAGCCAGTCCAGCATGGGTACACTATGCAATGAGCACTCTGGACTGACATTCTGTGCTGCGTGCAGTGCCTGTGGTGTCAGCTTCAACATGCATGCCAAACCAGCTCTGCATACTGCATGCGATGTGCAGAGTCAATCCAAAACCCATGGGCCGGATCATAGGGCTCCACAAGCCACATCCAGCCTGTGGGTCATATGTGTGACATTTGTGGTTTAGTGGGTATAGAGACTATATCACATTTAGCCCCCTACAGGTGATCTCTCCAGGTCAGCTGAAATGGGAAAGGAGGAGCAATGTGGGAAGCATGCATTACTATCCCCTGGGGTATATCTGTTCTGTGAATAAAAGAATACGTCAGGATCCAGGACTGTCAGAGAAACATCTGGCAAACACTAAATTCACTTTAATCATCTCCAGTACCCCCCCCATCAAAAAACAAATTGGATTACAATGAATATAAATTCTACATTAATTTTCAGTAGAATCCTCTCCCTTGTAATATCAGCCCTTTAGACTCTGAATGGTTGGTTACAATGGTGTGTGCGTGTATATATATATATATATATATATATGTAAGGTTACAATGGTGTATATATATATATATATATATATATAGCACAACTGAAATTTATAGCATATGCAAGACACACATAGGAGTATCTGTGAGCGAGGGCATGCCTATTAGCACAGACCCAAGTGATGTAAACTGTACCAATTCAAAACTAGGCAATATGATTCAAGATAATCTACTCCTCTCAGGCAAACTGCCTCCCTACTTTCTCTTCTCAGGTCAGAGGAGTCATTTGTTGCTGGCCGTTTCAAATGTAAGTCAAGATATATGCTGCACTGCCAGAAAGGGAGTATATCTAAAGTTTTACTTACTCTTTCTCTGTATCTACCTGTCTGAGTGACATACAGTAAATGCTCATTTGTAAGTAGGAATGATTCATGTCAGAACTGAAAGGTCTTGTATCCCCTCACTGTGTGTAATTCAAATGTCAGCCTATGCCAACAACAGAAAACTTACTTTTTAACAAGAATATCAAATGATTGTTTCACACTCTATTGAAACCCAGATATCATTTTGACTTGTTCACATTTATGGAATTATAACAAGGGGCTTGTTTCAGGGGTGGCCGCAGCACCCCCAGGTGGCTGCTCAGCTCTAGCTTGTTCCTGCTCATTCCAGGAGCTTTAGTTAAAGCATGCCCACCACCATTTGAAATGTGGGGACACTGAATACACGTGACACATAGGTTGCTGGAGTGTGCTAATTAACACACTGCAGCAGACTTGCAGCAGAGTCGATTAATCAAGTCTGTTATGCCATGTGCTAATTAGCATGCATCAGAGCAGAGCTCCATCATGTGTGTAGGTGCCCCTGCTTTTGAAAATAGTCACAGGTGATTCCTGATTTGGCTTGTTACAGGCAGCCTCAGGGTGGCCTCTTGCTTCTTGGCCTCCAGGGTTTCTGTGTAAGCCCCCAGGTCCTGTTGCTGTTGCTGCTGGCTCTGGGGTGAGTGTTTGATCAAATCTTTTCCTCCTTTAGTCTGTGCCCAGGTTTGTCTGGCTGGCAGACCCTAGGTTTTGCTCCCCCCCCCCCAGTAATGGGGTAGGAGCCCCATTACAGGAATTATATAAAACATCTGAGACTACTATAAAAAATATGTCTGGCCACCACCATCACCAACGCAAGATCCCAGCCCCAGAGGAGCTCCCCACCCAGCTGCACACCCTGCCAGCACTGCTGGGGCTGGTCTCCATGGAAACCCTAGCCCTGCATTGTCATGGCTCTGCCCACTTCTGGGATCTCCATGGAAACTGGCTGCAGTGATGGAGGCAGGGGCTGCTTGGAAATGGAGTCTTCTATGGGCCCAATCTGGCCTTCAGGGTGGACGTTACCCACTCCGATCTAGATTTTTAGAGCACATCCAGGGCCTGGAGAACGACTGTCCACAGCATAAGCTATCCCACATTCACCACAAAGGTATCAAATACCATGAATCAGCAGTGAGCCTCAGGTTGTTAACAAAATCCTAAATAGGAACATTTTCAACCTAGCAGTCACTGTATTAAACTAAGCCATTCTAGCCCCTGGACAACATCCAGCACAGCTCATGCTGTTTCCAAGAAGTTCCCAGGGGGCATAGTGATATAAAGTACAAGACAGTCAGCAGCAGTACTTCTTAGCTCTTAATATCTGTGCTGACGTGAAGGGCCATCCAATTCTGTTGAAATCATGAGTAAAAGCTACAAGAATCCTAAATGAAGAGAATGCAAACAATGTTACAGTAAACCTTCCTTGGCTTTGGAGACAGAACATGTTTTTTCCGCTTCAGGTTCCACATTCAAAATGATCTTTGTCCATATAACTAGTGTTGGGGTCAGACCCATCTTACATACTGCATGTAGAAGTGGAGCAGTTATATCTAGCACTCTGTTTGATTTTTCCACTTAATCCCACTTTAATGAGACTTTATTATTGTGTCTCAAGAGATAATATTATAAACCTAGGTAATTAAAAATAGATCTAAAAACACAATCTTATTTAGCATTCTACATCCAAGTAAGATCAATTTAGAGTAAGGAGATTGTCAAAGGCTTCTCTCCAAATTAGATAAATGCAAACAAACAGGGAAAAGTCTGCATTAAAACACTTAGCATGTCCTTTCCCTTTTCAAACTAAACTCTTAACTCTTTTCAAGTTTTAACATTTTCTCTGTTATTAAAAGTATCAAATAGTAGCAGTGGAAACATGCACAAAGAGCTAAGGAGGAGAATAAAAGTATTGCTCAGGCATGCATGGTTGAAATCAGGAAGGCCAAAGCACAGTTGGAGTTGCAGCAAGCAGGGCACGTGAAGGGTAACAGGAAGGGTTTCTACAAGTATATCAGCAACAAGAGGAAGATCAGGGAACATGTGGGACCCTTACTGAATGGAAAAGGCAACCTAGTGACAAAAGATGTGGAAAAAGCTGGAGTACTTTTTTACCTCAGGCTTCACAGGCAAAGTCAGCTCCCTGACTGCACCAGGCAGCATGGTTTGGGGAGGAGGTGAGCAGCCAACAGTGACAAAAGAATGGGTTAGGGATTATTTAGAATATCTGGATGTGTACAAGTCTATGGGGCTGGATGGGATATACCGGAAGATGCTAAGGGAGTTGGCCGTTGTAATTGCAGAACTACTTGAAAACTCCTGGCAGTCGAGAGAGGTTCCATATGACTGGAAAAGGGTAAATATAGTGTCCATCTTTAAAAGGGAGGGAGGATCCAGGGAACTACAGACTGGTCAGCCTCAACTCAGTCCCTGGAAAAATCACGGAGCAGGTCCTCAATGAATCCGTTTCTAAGCACCCGGAGGAGAAAATAATTAGGAGTCAGCATGGATTCACCAAGGGCAAGTCATATCTGATCAACCTGATTGCCTCCTATGGATGAGATGACTGGGTAAGTGGATGCAGGGAGAGCAGTGGACATGATATACTTTGATTTTAGCAAGGCTTTTATTATGGTCTCCCACAACTTTCCAAGCAAGCTAAGGAAGTATGGGTTGGATGAATGGAATATCAGGTGGACAGAAAACTGGCTAGGTCATCAGGTATCCAGTAGAGTGCCCCAGGGGTTGATCCTGGGACAATTTTTGTTCGATATCTTTATCAACAATGTGAAAAATGAGACAGAGTGCATCCTTAGCAAGTTTGCAGATGACACCAAGCTGGGAGAAGTATTAGATATGCTGGAGGGTAGGGCTTCAGGATTCAGAAAGATGTAGACAAGTTGGGGGATTGGATCAAAAGAAAACTCATGAGGTTCAATAAGGACAAGTGCAAAGTCCTGCACTTAGGACAGAACAGTCTCATGCACAGGTACAGGCTGGGGGCTGACTGACTAGGCAGCAGCTCTGCAGAAAGGGACCTGGGGTTTAAGGTGGCCAATAAGCTGAATATGAGCCAACAATGTGGCCTTGTTGCTGAGAAGGCTAATGGCATACTGGGCTGCATTAGTTGGAGCATTGCTAGCAGATCATCAAGGGAAGTGATTGTTCCCTTCTATTCAGCACTAGTAAGGCCACATCTGGAGTAGTATGTCCAGTTTGTCCGTCCCCCCCCAACAGAAAGGATGTGGGGACATTGAAGAGAGTCCAACGGAAGGCAATAAAAATGGCTAGGGGGCTGGGGCACATGACTTATGAGGAGAGGCTGAGGAAACTGGGCTTATTTAGTCTGGAGAAGAGAAGACTGGGGATGGGGCAGGAGAGATTTAAAGCAGCCTTTAACTACCTGAAGGGTGGTTCCAAAGAGGATGTAGCTAGACCAGGAGCAAGCAATTATTTTGGGTGGAGGGCCGCTTACTGAGTTTTAGCAAGCCATCAAGGGCTGCATGACAGGCAGCCAGGGGCAGATAAATATTAATTTTCTAAATTTTTTAGGGGCCCTGCAGGCCAGATAGAATGGCCTGGTGGGCCACATCCAGCCTGCGGGCCTCATTTTGCCACCCCCTGAGCTAGACTGTTCTCAGTGAGAACATCTACACATGCATTTGATCCGGGACCAGTTTACTCGAGAGTAAACTATTTGTGAGTAAATCCTCCTGGGCAGACATCTACACATGTAGGGATGCTGCTATTGGGCATTTTTACACACATATGTGTTGCAGCACCGGGTGCTTTGAAAGGCGCCTGGTGCTGCAACACATGCAGTTGTATGAGCGGCAAAATGTACATCAACGCTGAGAAAATGGCAGCAGCACGCTTTTGAACTAAAATACCTCAGAGGTGCTTTAGCTCATTAAAAGTCTACCACCACCATTTTGTGTGTGTTGACACATATTTCACCTCTTGTACAACTTCACGCAGCACAGTGCAGTTCACCTCAGTCTGCTCTGAACTGGCAGATTTCTGGCACATCGCTGGAAAAACAGCATGTGTATAAACGCTCAGTGGCAGCAAACTGCGCCTGCTTCTTGGAGCCCTGCAATGGGCCTCTGCCACCACCAGGGGCAGCTCTAGGCTCCCCTGAGTGTTGGTCCATGAGCTGGCAGGGAGCACTGGGCCAGGAGACAGCTGTCTCTTGGCCAGCAGAGGCAGGTTAAAATTCATTAGGGCCCTGGGCAAACAGAAAATTGGAAGCCCCCTACACCCCATTATAAACATGAATGTATCAAAAAGCATTAGTAAATAGATCTGTTAAATATTTAAATGGTGCAATAATAAATAAAGCTGCCCAGAGCTGGGTGGTCTTTGGGCCAGGCTGTTAGCTACGTGCAACTGTCACATGATCTGCAACCTGACCCATCTGTATATTTGCATGTGTGTCTCTGTGTCTCTATGTCTGTGTGCCTGCCCCTCATTCCCAAGCCATAGCCCCCTCCTCTCCCCAGCCCTAATATTTCTTGCATATTGGCTTCTGGTGTAGCAAAATCCCCAGTTTTTCTTTCTTTTTTTCTTTTAAAATGGATTCCCTCCCCTTCCCCAACCATTTCTGACTTTTTCTCTCCCTCTCTATTCCTTATAGATAAGTATAAGAAGCTAAGATGTAGGATAAGCTTTAACATTTTCTCTTAGGTAGTAAGTTTTATTTTTCTCTCCCCTCTGCAAATAAGTGTCCTGCTATTTTGATATAATTTTATAAGTGATAATTATTATGTTTGTATTGATTTTTTTATGTTTGTATTGAAGTTTTATAAGTGATAATTATTATGTTTGTATTTATTTTTTTTACTGCTTTTATATTGTGTGATTATTGTTTTAGGCCTATGTAAGTTAACATAAGCCATGTCAAGTTTTCATCTTGTAATGTTAAGCCTCCATCTTATCCCCATGCCTGGTTGTGTAACCTATGACTCACACCTACTCCTCCTATGTAACTTGGTTCCTGAATGAATGGGGATAAATGAGGGTGCTTGAGAGACAATGGCAGTAGGTCTAAAAATAGCTCCCTCTGAATGACCAAACCATCAACACCAATACCTGGACCAATAACCCAGCTTTTGGAACCACCCTCAGCATTAAGAAACAAAAGATGAGGCAACTCACCATTGTGCCAAGGCTGCACATGCTCAGTAAGAACACCTGGAG
>NW_017729029.1:68769936-68784662 GCF_001723915.1 Gavialis gangeticus | reverse complement strand
AACTCTCTCTCTCACCTTAACCTTCTCCCAGGTACCCCAAGCACACACTGCACCATCCAAGTTAGGAACTTAGCTGTGTGTATGTGTAGGTGGGTTGTATGTGTGTGAACTGGTGAGTGTGTGTATATATATATTTTCATTGTGTGCATGATATATGAATTAGTGATCTGTGTATGTGTAGTGAGTGTGTGGGTATGGACAATTGATTTTTGTCTAACTTTTGGGGTGTATAATGTATGTGCTTGAATTGGTGATAGGTATACATGTGCCTTGGTTGGTTTGGATGTGTATGTGCCTGAATTGGTAGTGTGTGTGTATGCACCTAATTAATTTGTATGTTTGTATATGTGCAATTGTGTCACATATTGCACATATACAATACAAGACTGGTAAAGCCACCAGTATAAGCTATCTTTTATTAGACCAACTGTAATAGTTGGAAATATTCTTTATTGTAAGCTACAATACAATAGCTTACAGGTACAAACTCCCTTGTTCAGGCAAAGAGGGCATCTGCAGGTGTTTTGAGCTCTTCTGGGATGAGCAGGAAGGTGGAGGGAGGGGAATGTTGACCTGCATCTGGAGTCTTTGGGTAGACGTGGTATCTTTTATTAGACCAACTAAATAGTTGCAAAAAAGTTATTTGCAAGCTTTTGGACACTCACATCCTCTCTCAGGCAAAAAAAAAAAAAAAAAATTAAAAATGGTGGGCGAAATGAAAGATGGCCAGACATTCTTCAGGTATGAAAAAGCCAGTCTTTAGAAACGTGTTCTGCAGGAATACAAATTTAGGAGTGTTGCAGGGAACACAAACAGGTTGTTTAACTGTAGGTAGCAGATGTCAACCAGGTTGGGGTGGGGGGCATAAAGTCAATGCAGTATTGCCAATGCCACCCTGTCAAAAATGAGACAAACTCTTAAAAATCAAGAGATTTGATATGTAAATGATGAGAGGCTATTTTTGAACTCTGTGTGTGTGTGTGTCTGGTGGGGTTGTTTGTGAAGGTGTTGGGGCTGTGTGTATGTGTGTGGGGGTGGGGGAGGTTTGGCTCTGTAGGCTCTGGCTCCCTAATCAGGGACAGGGAACTTGGAAAGAGCTGCAAAGGAGGGGCAGATCCCAGCCCCCTGCCCCAATGTAGCAGTGCGGCAGCTAGCAGCTAGCTCAATGCTAGCTGCCCCAGTGGCAGATTGGGGTAGGGGGCTGGGACCTATCCCACCCCTGCAGCTCTTTCCAATCCCCATGTCTTGTTTATTGGATCAGGGCACACGGTTGGGACCTACCCCTTATCAGGACAGTTCCCAGCCCCCACCCAGCATGCGGGGCAGAGTTTGTTCCCCATCCAGCTCCATGAGCACAGAGCTGAGTGGGGAACAGGCTGAGGAGCTAGTTCCCTGCTCAGCTCCATGGGTGTGGAGCTAAGTGTGGAACAAGCTTTCCATCCTGTTTCCTGCCCAGTTCTGCCCTCATGGAACTGGGCGGGGGACAGGTTCCCCAGCCCCTGCCAGCAGGGACTTGTGCGGTTGCGGAGCTGGGGCTGGGAGATAAGGATCTCCTAACCCACCACTTCCTGATTGCTATCTTGAGCAGGGGGCTTGGAGCTCCCTGTTGCTGGGTCAAGGGGACATAGTCTCATCTGGGCTCCACTGGCAGAGCCTGCCTTGGCAGCAGGCAGCTCCTGGGGGCAGGAAGCTATCTCAAAAGAATGGTTGTTGGAGAACATATTTGCTCCCTGTCAGGCATCTACACAAGTGCTACTGCACCATTACTAATTGAAAGTAAATTTGCTACTTGCATTTGCAGGTAACAGATTTACTCATGATTAGTGAGGTTTACTGTGTAGTAAGCATGCGCACATGTAGATACACATGCTTACTGTGCAGTAAATTCTGTTACGACACAGTTAAGTGTCTTGTGTAGGTGGCAGATGACAGAACAAGGAACAATGGTCTCAAGTTGCAGCAAGGGAAGTTTAGGTTGGATATTAGGAAAAAACTTCCTTGCTAGGAAGGTAGTAAAGCACTAGAACATGTTGCCCAGAGAGGCTGTGGAATCTCCATCCTTGGAGGTTTTTAAGACCTAAGTAGATAAAGCCTACTTTGGGATGATGTAGTTGGGGATGGTCCTTTGAGCAGGGTGTTGGACTAGATGACCTCCTGAGGTCCCTTCCCACATTTACTTTCTATTTTTCTATTTCTTAGCTTGGACTATTTTTCAACAAGGATAAAATCTAGTCTTCCTGGAAATGGGGTAAAAAATGTAAACATGGAGAGTTAAGAATCTAACATACATTTTAGTTAACATACATCATTGTAAAAACTAGAAAACTTGCTGCTAAGGCCTTGCAAATTACCATGGCTTTGATTCCAGCTTCCTTTTGTTTAAAACATTTTGATAATGTTGACTACACTGAATATGAAATACATTGTGCCCGCATGCCTCAGCATCTTGCAGAGATTACAGAATTTACAATTTGTTATAGAGTGGAGAGAGTAAAGTGTATCTCAGATCTGGTTCTGAGGGATGGGCTACAAGGACTAAAGTGACTAGATGAAACAGATACATTGGGTGCCCAGTGCAGCATGTACATACTAGTTGGAGTAAACTGTGTTTTCCAAACTTATATTTGAATAAAGGAATATTTATCTTTCCTTGTGTGTATGAGATACATGGTGAGTTTTGCTATGAACATTTAGACGTTGGATCTAATCTGAAGTAGAAATAATGCACATCTTAGAATCAGTGGCTGCATTTATGTAAGCTGCTGACTGCGCAGTAAACCTGCATTATAAACAAATACTAAGTGACTGTGCAGTAACCTGCATTACTGCTTAGTAGCACTGATGAGTTTTCTTGATGCTGACTGCACAGTAGCCCAAGGCTACTTCACACTAGCATCTTGTCATGGTTTCTGCCACACGACGCTACTGCGCAGTAGTTTCAGGCTATTGTGCAGTCAGCATCTTGTGTAGACATGGCCAATATGAAACATATAAGATATGAAATTCTGTGATCAATATTGAAAATACAGATGATGGGTTAATGAAAGAGTACTGTTTGTAGACTGGGAAAGCAGGGTAAGAATTAAGTTTATTTGTGGAAACTTGGCTCCAAATTTTACTTTCCTTGCTTTCCTAGAGATACTAATTTCTAAGAATATTGTTTTAAGTAGCATTTAATTAAAAGTTCAGCTACATGTAACTTTTTAGCTGCTTTTTTCCCCTTGTAAATATTTAATAACAATACCATGTGAATTGTAATATGCTGTGTTTACTATAATAAATTCAGTAAACCGGATTATTTCAGTTGGTGTCAAGATGCTCCCTAAGCCTGGTTGGCATTATCTGGTAGGTTTTCTAAACTCTAATCTATGAATGAATGTGAGAATCCCAAGTAATTGTATTCTACCATACTCAGATATTATTCCATCTACAGTATGGATTAGTATAATTTATTTTCCGGAATGAGAAAAAGTTGATTCATCTATCTGCTAGGCCCTGCTTGCATGGAATTCAAAGAACAAGAACACTAGCCCTAATACAGATCCTTATAGTACTGTTTTAAATTTTCTTTCATTTTTTCTCCTCTTCTGTATTGACCATTTATTCATATAGGTTTTTTTGGGTGTATCTTTCAATTTTTAATTTGATGGAAATCTTAACCCATCACTCATTACTTTTTTCTTCTAGCCTTTTGTGAGGGACTGCACCAAAGCCTTTTAGAAAGTTTAAATGAAATGAAGCAACTGGTTCTTCTTTAGCTACTTCCATTGACCTTCTCAAATAATTCTAGTAGATTAGAGAGACATGCTTTTACTTTGAAGGACAGGTCTGCATGTTTTGTTTCTTCTTTTCCCTGTTACACCATTTTCATCTGAGCTTTTTATAATTTTAAAGTTATTGTTTTGACCATTTTTCTTTTTAAAAAACAAACAAAAACAAACAAAAATCCCTCAGTGCTCTATAATGCCCAAGATTATGCACTTGGCCCTAAGGCATTCAGACTTCTCCACAGGTAGTTTTATTTCCTCAGCACCACATGTTCTTTTCTTAAGAATATTTCTATAATGTCAGAATTTTATATTCCACTGTTTTGGATTAATGAGAAAAAGCACACTGAGAATAAAGGTAAATAAATTGGATTAAGATTACACTAGAAAATCATATTTAAAAGCCAGTGTTTCCTTCTTAATACATAATATCCACACATATAACTCATTGGTAATAGCTAATTTGTTTCCTTTTTCATAATGCCAGTGTTATCAGGTCTGCGGGGTACTGCCCCTTTCTCTGGTTCTTTCCTGCCACGACTTTGATCTTACTAAGGGAGGAAAGAGATGGAGTGTTAATAGGTACCCATGGAGTAATGACACTTGACCCATATTGTAATTCCAGGTGCTTTATTCTCTTGTCTTTCTTTTACAGCCCGGACCACAGGCGACAGCTCATCCCCCTCCTGCTCCCCAGAGTCATCCTTGTGCTTGAGGAAAGATCACCAGCTTCACTGTCCTAAAGGTAAGTGCTGGCCGGGAGACTCACGGTGCTAATTACCTCATTAGCAGCCCGCGCAAACGAGGCCTTTTATCCCCTGATGATTACTGTGAAGGGTGTTTCTGGCTGTTCCCCCTCCGTGGGTCTCGACTAGTGGGACTCCTGACCCAGTCCCTCTGGGTGGGAGTCATTCCAGCTGGCGACTCGACTTAATATCCACTAATTGCCTCCTTAGCGGCAGAGGCTGGCCGTGTCTCTTACCACCTCTCCGCAGTTTGTTCAAGATCGGCTCTGGGAGCGCTTTAGCTGCCAGAGCCGGTGCTGAAACTTCGGGATGGTCTCCCCTTTTCCTTCTGAGGTTGCCGTCCACTTCTACTCTCGGGTCCCAACCAGGGAGCTCTTCTCTGCTCCAGGATGCCATGCCGCGTCACTGTCTGGACCCGCAACTCCTTCCCTTTGGCTCACCACAGCGGCTGAGGTTTCATGCGTCGGTACTAGGCGTCTGGCAGCTAGGGCGACCCTCCTCTTCACTCACTAAGTGCCCAAAGGCATTTTTCCCAGAGTCTCTTCTTTTATTTCTGGAAGCCGGGTCCCATTGGCTTACCAGTGGTGTGGGGAATCTCCCCCTGCTCCTGCCTGGGCATCATGACTGCCAGCTGTGGGGATTTTCCCCAAGTAACATGGCTCCTGTCAGGGACCCTGTTGCAGCCAGATTGATATTAAATATAAGTTATATGTATTTCTGCTTGTTTCATGTTTAATATTTCACAAGTTTAAGTGATAAAACTATCAAACAAATGGCTACAATGTGAAAGAACTCATTTTTGCTTTGTCATAAGAATATTTTTTTTCCAGTAAATTCCATCCTTGTCCATAGAATTTGTTCTTTCTAGCAGTTCATTACAATTGATCTAGTTAGTCAGGCCTTTTAATATTTGTTTGAATGATGGTGTGACCTTATAAATGAACCATTATAAGATATTTTTTCAGTATTATGCACACTATGGTACTATATGAAGAATAAGAATAATGGAGGTAAAGTAATACTAGCTGTATTGCATATTTTAATTACTCATTTTCAGAAAATGTGGAATACTTAGATCTTCTGGAAACAATGTCATATATAAATACATCAAACAAAACATTTCACACATCATATAGCTTCTTCCAGCCTTGCCTCTCTTAGTGCTAGTGCTTTAAATGCACTTTATGTGGGAGATCTCTAACACTGGTTTTCTATTTCATTCAAGCCTCCAAGCATGATTGGAAGCTGATATTATATTTTCAACTGATATCTCAATCTTAGTTGTTTCCTTGGAAATCAATCTCTTGTTCTTTCTGACTGCGAGAAAAAGAAAACAAGGTATAATCATGTAGAAAACATTAAATTCTTATTACCAATATGCCAAAATTAATTTGTACATAGCTTCTTGTAAGGCTTTGTACACAGATTGTTGTACTGTTCAGTAAAGTTGTATTTTCTGGTCTTTACCCAAGATACTGAAATTCTCAGCATTATCTGTTTATACAAGGCTATTTGCAAGTATTACTCTGCTTATGTCTTTTAAAAATGGTATGTTTCTTGTTATAATTTTTAATTCTGCTTAGAGATTTTCAAGTTGGCTGAGCTGCCCTTTAGTTTTACGGTAAACATTACGATGCCTCCATAGAGTCTGCTAATCTTTTATTTGCATTTTTGATCACATTAGTCATGCATACCGAGCAATATAATGTTCCTCCACTAAACAAAACAGAAATGGTGCATATAGTGAAGTTTTCCAAAACCCTTCCTTCTTTGGAGAGTTTATGTAAGTGCATCCAAGTAACATTACAGCCTGTTATATAGTGACCTGTTAGGAACTCTAGCATTTCAAATTGAAGACAGCATTTTCATGCTATTGCTTGCTTAGTACATTTAACAATTTCCTCATTACCTCAGGAAGTTCAATAGTAAAACTGGGTCCCAAAGGGTATTAGATAAATTTGTGTAAGGTAGATCCATCAGCAGCTGTTAAATATAACAGGCAGGAAATTGCTAAAGCTATAACTGCTGGTACGTAGGAGGATATGACAGGGGGTGGATCACTCCAGCCAGGCCACATTTTTTACATACTTCCTCTAAAGTCTCCCCTATTTGCCACTGTCAAAGAAAAGATGGGTTTGGGGAACCCCTTTTTACTGGTTTGTGAGGACTTCTGGTCTGGCCTGGAATGGTGGTTATGATGTTGTAATATTAATTAAAAACCGTTATCATCTAACTCTAGAGCCCACCCAAACTATAAACAGCTATTTGACAGCATCTCAAGAACTGAAGGATTGTCGCTGCTTTTGTGGATTCCTTAAATATATTTTGTTCACAGGGTTTTAGTGCTCTCCACATTCAGTGAGTTCACTACAAAATACACCATCCAAGCCAAAAATAAAGAAATACGTACTCCAAAAAATATAGTAGTTAAGTTGTATAATGGATGGGGAGGACCGTAACTCTGCTAGTACTTCATAATATCTCCCATGTATGTCCAGCAGAATTTTGTTCTTGCTTGAATTTAGTTTGAAATAGCTATTTTTCACCCATGCAAGATCCCTTGACATTGTGATATCCTCAGGATGACATTGGCTGCATATGCGGAAAATTAAACATGCAGTGAAGTGTTAACAGCATATTGCTGGCAACAGGAACTGGAGCATCTGACTGCTCCTCCATTGAAGGGGAAAGGGAACATGATAGATCTATGTGGAACTCCAGAGAACTAGACATTTGGGGATGGCCACTTGTTCCTATAACAGCTGCCTGTTGAGAAGTTAATATCAATACTTTGGGGGCAAAATCAATGCTGTTTGGGGAAATATTTTTTTCAAACGTTAAATGAATATTCACTTGGAGCACAGACAGATGTTAGGGTCCTGCTTAACTCATGATACCTTACATAAAGTGCCATGAGTTAGAATGCCCCCTTGAACCAACAAATGTTCACCTGTTGGGTCAGAGAGGGGGCGGGAGGGAGGGTGTAGGCAGCCTACAGCAGCCCAGGCCATCAGACAGGAGTGCTCCAGCCTCACCCACTTCCTCCTATTACTCCAGCCAGGGTAGCTAGGGTGGGAGGCTGCAAGTTGAGGGGGCCCCATTCTCAGCCCCTCCCTTTCAGCTTTGAGTATTCAGCAGCTGGCAGCTCCTTTCATAGATTCATAGATCCATAGATTGTAGAGTCAGAAGGGACCACGAAGGATCATTGTGTCTGACCCCCTGCCCCAGGCAGGAAAGAGCACTGAGGTCGTATGACCCCAGCCAGGTGTCAATCTAGCCTCCTCTTGAAGACCTCCAAGTTAGGTGAGCACATCTGTCTGTGCTCCTTGCTGGCTGCTCCCAACTGCTGACTGGCCAGAGCTGAGAGGGAAGGGGGGAATAGAGCCCCCTCACCTTGAGTGTCTGACCCAGCTTCCCCTAGTACCTCAGATGGTGTAGCTAGGGGGGCTGCGAGGTGAGGGGGTTCAATTCCCCCTCATCTTCTCCCCCAGCTCTGGCCATTCAGCAGCCAGCAGCTCCTTCTTCTTCCCCCTGACAGACCTAAGGTACTCTCTTTTGAGTGCCTTAATGTAATACCTGATTTAACCAGAACAAATTTTTTGTGTGATTCGTGTTTTTTAAAAATGCTCTGCAGCCATGCATGTGTGTTAAATCATGGCTGTAGAGCACTTTCAGGGGCCAGATGGCTCAAAAGCTGTCACTTCTGTCTGCGCTTTTGGATTTTAAAATGAGTTCCTTGAGTTGCGCTTAATTCCCCTTTTCAAAGGTTGTCAGCAGTGACAGAACTCAGAATAGGGATCCATGCTGACAGTGCTTGAAAAGATATTACTTCAGCAGACTGTTAGAACAGAGCCGTCCTCCAATCTTGCTCGTTCTCCCTTCTTTAGCCTTATAGGGGCAAATGGAATAATTAATGGAATCCGAGCTATTATATGGCTCACACAGTGCTCATTGTCTCAAGGAAGTGCTGGTTAGGAATCACACACTGAACCATCAGGCGGTACTAGTAACAGGAACTCAAAGACTGAACAGCAAAAATGTTTCCTGTTCAAAGGAAGAGGCCATATAAAAAAGTTTCAGATGGTTGCCCTTTAGGGGAATCTTGAGTCCATTAACTTTTTGACTCTTTTGTAGCAAATTCTCATCTGATTGAACGTCTTATTTGGGAATGTAATTTAAATGTGTAATTCAAAATATGTACTCCATATTTCTGGATACACAACTGAGCACTGGTATCTGTCTTTGTATTTGCATACTCTCTATCTCTTCTTCCATAATTTGGTTAGATATTAAAATCAAATTACATTTCTAGTTTATATATAAATTACTGTAGAAAAATCTTAGTCAGTTAGTTAATTTATGCAAATTGTAATGAAGAATGTAATTTCCATGAACAAAGATCATTATGCTCATTATGAACTCCAGAGTGTATTGCTCTGCCAGTCACTATGAGACAGACATACAGTGACCTTTTCTTAATTAGAGTATGCGCTTGTGTATTAGGACTTGCAATTCACTCAAGGCTTGAAAGAATCACAGTATTAGAGCAGTTTTTTCCAATAAGCATTAAGTGAGAAAATGATATGAGCTGTGTTTTAAAAAGTTCCTCTCTCTTAATATTATTGAATGGTATTCTTTTTTTAAAAGTTGGATAAAGATCATAGAACAAAAAGTAAACCCAGGTCAGAAAAGCCATAATAATCTTAGTAAATTCAAGGGTATGCTAAACTTGGTTCCATTCTGCATGTTAATGGGAAAAGAATCTATTTTCTTTGATTAATATTGCATAAAGTAAATTGATTGTTTTTACAACTCTTTTCCCATAAAGATTTTAATAAATATATGTATATTAAAATACGTCAGAGCATAGTAACAAGATGTCAGCTACACAGCCTAGAGAAGTTATGGAATCTCCATCCTTGAAAATTTTTAAAAGCATGTTAAATTAGGATGGTTTAGCCATGCATGATCTTCTCTTGGGTAGGGGAGCTTCACTAGATGGCTTCCTGAGATCCCTTCCAACCCTACTTTCCTATGATCTTATGATTCTACACGGCCCCCCAAAATGAATGGCATTCTGTAACTAGTGACACCAAAATACTTTTTGACATAATCTGTGCGCCATCATCTTTTTTGTTGCTCCCATATAAGCCATTCCTTCTAAAGTATTTTAACTTGTTCCTGCTGTGTCCAAAAATTATTCACCTAAGAGTGCCATGCAAAGTGACAGTAGCAGACAGAAACTAGTCTTGTGGTTGAGGTTCTGGCCTGTGATTCAAAAATCCCAAATTCAGGTTTTGTTCCAGAATTCTTTCCAACCTTTGGCAAATTAACCTCTTAGTTCCTCAGATCCTCAGTGGGTCTAAGGATATGTTACTGTATCACAAGGGTGTTGTGAAGGTAAATATTCTAATGAGCACTGGGGCTGTGTGAAACACCATTGTTTCACTTTGAGGTCCATTTTGCCATTTTGAAGGGACAGTGTTTCATTTAATTGTTTCATCTCATTTCAAAGCACTGTCCCATTTTGTTTTGTCGAAACTATTTTGCTCTTCATGAAAATGCCTAAAACATTGTCATTTCTTTCCTGATTTGGATGAAAATTGCAGGGATGGTAGTCCCTTCTGAGGGCATGAAGCTTGCTAAGTTTCAAGGACATAGGTTTAGAGGTTTCTGGGAAACTGCACTTCAAACTCTTCAAAACACAATTCCTGACACTTGCTGCCAGCAGCAGCCTCCTCTTAACTGCCTAGGATAGGCGGCAGCAGCAGTCTTCTGTGGCCCACAGTCTTCTCTGGTGCTGGGTGTAGCCTGTGCCCAGCTATGGTACCAGGTAGCTGAGGCAGCCTCCTCTCATCCAGGGTGCAGATCCAGGGGTTTGCACCCCTGGGAGGGCTGCCAGGCTGTGCTGGACTCTGCCCAGGGGTGCAAACCCCCAGATCTGCATGCCGAATGAGAGGAAGCTGCTTCTGCCACCTGGGACCAGCACTGGGTGCAGCCCACAGGCTCTCTCTGGTGACTGATTGAGAATATATCCCTTTTTGTTTTTGTAGGGATGATTCTCCCTTGAAAGCTAGTAGTCCCTCTCCCCTTGCACGTCGTAGACGCATAGAAAAGTAGTGCTGGAAAGGACTCCAGGAAGCAGTCTAAACCAAAAACCTGCTCAAGGCAGGATCATCTCTGACTAAACCATCCTAGTTAAGTATTTGTCTAAACTGTTCTTAAAAAATTCAGGAACAACCCCCATACACAACTACCAGACAGTACCTGAAACATCCAAAACACTCTTTAATTTGCTACAGATGAACTATGGGAATGAAGGCACTATTAAAGCATCAGAGGATGAGGTGAGGGTGCAAATGCGATGGACTGGTTAAGAAAAAGATACATACCCAGCGTGGGGAGCGGGTGTCTTGAAAGACTTGGATCCAGGCTCTTCATTCCTGAATCCTCAAGCTCCATGTAGCTATATTTTCAAGGAAAAGGAACAGACACATATAACAAAAGCTGTGATTCCAAAGGTCAGTTCTGTTAACCAGGGGTTTATAGGACTCCCTCTCTAATTTATCAGTAATTTCTCTAACTTACAAAGTGTCACCAGTTTCTTCCATTTTCACTCCTGCCTTACTAGAAGATTGCTATCCTTTAAAGAGTCCTTGTGCTGAGAATGTGTACAGGTATTGTGAGATTGGGTTAACCCCTTCATAGATCAGGTTAACCTTATCTCAATCTAAGTTAGTGCACCTTCTCAACTGAACTAAATTAGATTAGGCATGCCATTTTTGGGTGACTTTTGCCCTCTATATACCTGTATGATTGGTCATTTAGATCAACATAACCTGTGTTAGGTTAATTTAAATGTAATGCTTGTACATACCCCAGATCTTTGATTAAGCAGCTCAGCTTGATTCATATGAAATGTCTTGAATGTGGGTTATCCCATAGAAATTTAGTGTTGTTGTTTTTAATTCTCGCAGATTATACTCTTGGGTCCATTTTGGAAGCATTAAGTACCTTGTTTTCCATTAGCCACTAGATAGAGTATATCACTTATTTAAGAGTGTCAGTTGGAAAAAGGGGAGTATGTTTGATGTGGTGTTAGTCTCAGTAATTAAGATAGCAACCAGCTCCCCATTCAAAGCCCAAATTTGCCTGCAACTAATTTTGACAACAGATTAGAATTGAATCTCTCTAGATTTCCTAAACAGACACAGAAAAAGTTTCTGTAAAGCTAAAAGAAAATTTGGCAATACATTTTAGGTTCCTGTCTGTGAAAAAACTTATTCCATTTTGAAATCATGACTTTTGTCTAACATTTCTTTATCTGTCTTGCTTCAGTCCCTGCCAGCTTCCCACTATAGTCAGATATTCTTAAAAACATGTTAGTGACTATATTTAGAGAAAATACTTTGTAATTAAGCATAGTCATTAACAATTTCCATTGTGGATAGTTTAGGATGCAATTGCGTTTTTGTGAATATAATCCACAATGGAATTATGTATGTATTTTGGTCATTAGAGTGACATCCTCCTGACTCCAGACAAGAGGGATCACTGGAATATGACATAATTTCTAAATCAAAACATTCTTCAAATATTTTAGATCCTCTGCAGTAGTTTGAGGTGGCTCTTGACAGTTTTCTACTATCAGGCCTAAAAACACTATTAAATAGAATGTTTTAAATTTTATGAAACATTTAAAAATCCTCCTATAAATATTGAAGGGACTGTAAATGTAGGCATTCTCTTCCATATTTAACTATTTAACTATTTAAATATGTAGGCATTCTCTTACATATTTTAACTATTTCTTAAGTTATTATTCTGGACTTTTTCTGGATCATATGGTATACAAAGTGCTTGAATTTTACAGTCTCTCTAACATGTAATATAAATTACAGAAGTAGGTACTACCTTTTCTTCTATGTCCCATATAACACAGTATTAATCATTAGTGCTCAAAAATATCTCAGAGTTCAGTTTGATTAACAGAAAATATCCAGACCTAAAACAAGGCATATAAGAATACCATATAAAATAGTTTTATAAAATAAAAAATACCATATAAAGAGTTTTGCATTTCTATATAAAGCAACAAATTCCCAGTTCTGCAACTAGTTGCAGCAAGAGTCCCATATGTACTCTTAAAGGGTTTGGTGATGTTTTGGATGGATAGGGTTGGGAGAAAAGGTGGTGATGTTGCCTTGTAGGTCAAAAATACATACATATATTCCCTGGTTCAGGAGGAATAAGATGGCAGATCAGAATGCATTTGGGTGAAGATAAAAGGTGAAAGATACAGCACAAATATAGTGGTGGGGATTTATTATAGGCTACCAAGTCAAGAAGAAGAGGGGAGTGAGACATTCTTCAAGGAAGTGACAAAATCATCTAGAAACTATGAGATGTTACTGATGAGAGGCTTCAATTTTTAAAAAAATATCTACTGGATGAACAATACAGCCAAACATAAAATGTCGAGCCAGTTAATAACTTGTGTGGATGGCAACTTTCTGTTCCAGAAGGTTGAGGATACAACTAAGGGATCACCTATCTTGGATCTTGACCTGACCAATAGGGAAGAATTGGTGGAGGACATGAAGGTGTCAGGGAAACTTGGGAGGAAGTGATTATGATATGATAGAATTCCAGGTTCTACGACAGGGAAAGCATGAGCTCAACAGAGCTAGGATGCTAGATTTAAAAAAGATGGATTTCATCTGATTCAAGGAGATAGTAGGCATGGTATCAACACAAGACAGACTGAATGATAAAGCTGTCCAGAAGGGCTAGAAGCCTACAATAGGCACAGCAGTGAAAGCCCATCAATATCCTGTTTCAACATGATGAAAGCACAAGAAGAATGGTAAGAGACTAATGTGGCTGCACAAGGAGCTTCTAGGATGACTCAACTGCAAAAGGAAAAAATACAGACAATGGAAGAATTTTTCATTATATTGTAAGGCCTGTATTTGGGGCAATCCCTTTTTAAAGTATGGGTCTCAAATTAATGTGGAGAAAGTGGAGAGATAAGGGCATTATGCATGATGATCAGCTTCTAGTAGGAATTTGTACTAAACCTTTTCTGAGTTATGTGATGAATTTGGCCTTCCAAAAACAACTGGAGTGGCAGTATATGTGGTTACATCAAGTACCATATTTACTTGAACATAAGACAACCCTCAGTATAAGATGACCCCACAATAATTAGATTTTACAATGGAAAAATTACAAATTTGTTATAATTTTCTAGGTATAGAATCTAATTATTGAAGGTTTGTCTTGAATTTGCCCCCTCCCACTGCTACAGCATGGAAAATAAATCTGGGGAAGTCAGGTACCCTCCTTTCCTTCTGTATCCATGACTTCTTCCACTGCAGTCCCTTCCCCACCCCCTGCCTTTCTGCCAAATTCTGCTCTCACTGAGCACATAGACTGTATTAATGCATGGCTGCATGGGTGGTGTTGGAAGCATGGCTTTGGCTTCTTCAATCATGGGATGTTGTTCCAAGAAGAAGGATCACTAGGAAGAGATGGGTTCTACCTGGTGAAGAAAGGGAACAGCATCTTTATAGACAGGCTCACTAACCAGGTAAGGAAGGCTTTAAACTAGGTTATCTGGGGTATGGAAACCAACACCCTGAGGTAAGTAGGGAAGCAGGTGATCTGGAGGAAGCACAAGCAGGAAGGGGTAAAAAGGGAGGCCTTCTCAGTCTTCCTGGAAAGTAGAGCAATTGGGTAGTTATCTCTGGTGTCTGTACATGAATGCATGGAGCCTGGGAAACAAACAGAAAGAACTGGAATTCCTCACACTGTCATGGAATTATGATGTGATTGGAATAACAGAGACTTGGGAGGTTAGCTTGAATAACTGGAGTACTGTCATGGATGGTGTAAATTATTCAGGCAGGACAAGTAGTGAAGAAGAGGAGGAAGAGCTGCACCTTATGTAAAAGATCAGTATGATTGCTCCGAACTTCAGTATGAAACTGGAGAGAGGACTTTTGAAGGTCTCTGGATTAGGGTCAGAGGAGAGAGTAACAAGGGTGACATATTACTCTGGTTGTCTGCTATAGATGACCAGACCAGGAGGATGAAGTGGATGAGACTTCGTTCAGACAGGTAGTAGACGTTTCCTGATTACAGGTCTTGGTTCTCATGGGGGACTTCAATTGCCCTGACATCTTTGGGGGGGGTGGGGGGGAGGATGGGA
>NW_017729029.1:68755201-68764936 GCF_001723915.1 Gavialis gangeticus | reverse complement strand
GGGAATGTGGAAGTGGTTGGCAACTTGGGCAGCAATGACCATGAGATGAATGCATTTAGGATCCTGAGGAAAGGAAGTAAGGTGAGCAGCAAAGTAAAGACTTAGCACTTCAGACAAGCAGACATTGACCCACTCAGGGAACTGAGGGCCAGGATTCCTGGGCAGGACAGTCGGAAGGAGAGGAGAGTCCAGGAAAGCTGGTTGTATTTGAAAGAAACCTTACTGAGGGCACAGGAATGAAACATCCCAACGCGCAGGAAGACTAGCAAGTATAGCAGAAGACCAGCTTGTCTCAGCCAGGACTTCTTCACTGAGTTAAAAGCCAAAAAGGAAGCTTATAAGAAGTGGAAACTTGGACAGATGACTAGGGAGGAGTATAAGAGTATTGCTTGGACATGCAAGGCTGAATCAGTGTCAGATGGAGATGCTTTATGGCTATGGTCCCTGACAGCCTGGAGCCTTGGTGGACTGAGCTGTGAGGATGCTGAGAGTATTTTATGGTTACCCAGCCCTCTGTGCCTGCTTCTTGCCTGTCATGCCTTGATGTCAATAAATTTGTCAGAAGGTAGATTGTAGGCAGAGTGATAATCCTCTGGGGCTTTTTGTGGGACTCCTTCTTCCCTCACACCCCACCCTTACCTAATCCTGTGCTCACTAGAGCCAGTACAATGTTGGCTACTCTGGATGTCACATCCACTCAACTGATTTCCATATAAGAGAAATCAAAGGGAAAATAACTACTAAAATCAGCCTTCAACTTAAGACTTGTCCTAACTGACTTTAGGTTAGCCCGCTCGGGGTCAGTCCACTAGCTTCTATGGCTCTGTAATGCTACATCGGCAGTTCTGATCAGCTTCCCCCAGCAGTTCATTGGATAAAACACTCAGCCCAGTTCCCTTTGCCACAGTCCAATTACATGAATTAATCAAATTAATTAATTCTTCTATAGTTCTTTAAATTAATCAATCAAGCCCATCAATTCCCCGATAGTCCCTTAGATTAAATGATCAAACCAATTAATTTCTTTGGCAGTTCTTTAAATAAATTGATCAAGCCAATTAATTCTCTGGCATTTCCCCAGGTAAATCAATTGAGCCAATTAATTTCCCCTACAGTTCATTAGGTACAACTTTCAGGCCCATTCCATTGGTTTACCTGGTAGTCCTACTCATCAAGGACTACCAGGTAAACCAATGGAATGGGCCCGAGAGTTGTGTCTACTCATCAAGGGAAAAAAAATGAAATCAGGTATGTTCACTGATGAGCTTTTCTGCTGGCTGCTTGGCTCCGATCATGCCTCTGGGGAACTTATATTTCCACTGCTTCCTCCAGGCTACAGCCTGGAGTGCCAGGTGCTCTTCTGAGCTCACAGATCCCCTCCCTGACCCTGGCGCTGCTGACTGCACTCTTGCCATGGCGTGACTTTGGAGGCTCCATGCTGCTCCATCATCTCCTGCCAGTCACGCTGGACCTCCAGATATCCAGCTGGCTCCTGGGTATCCTGCAAGTGGGTACTCACAAAATGGGGCTCTCGCTTTCCCCACTCTTCCACTGCTGCTGCCATCACAGTGAGGGAGGGTAAGAAGCCTCCAGCCCTTATCAGACTCTTCTCCAGCAACAAGCAGAAAATCAGGGTAAGTGTGGGTCCCTTACTAAATGGGGGAGGCAACCTAGTAAGAAATGATGCAGAAAAGTACTCAATATCTTTTTTACCTCAGAATTCACTGGCAAGTTGAGCTACTAAATACTACTGCATCTGGCAGTACAGTTTGGGGAGGACATGAGTAGCCAACAGTGGTGAAAGAACAGGTTAGGGAGTATTTAGAAAAGCTGAACATATACAAATCCATGGGGCTGGATGGGATGCACCCAAAGGTGCTGAGGGAGTTGGCCAGGCCATTGTGATTGCCTCTTTGAGAACTTGTGATGGTTGAGAGAGGTCCCAGATGACTGGAAAAGGGCAAAGATAGTGCCCATCTTTAAGAAATGGAAGAAGGAGGATCCAAGGAACTACAGTCCGGTCAGTCTCACCTCAGGCCCTGGGAAAATCATGAAGTAGGTCCTCAAGGAATCTATTTCTAAGCACTTGGAGGAGAAGAAGGTGATTACGAACTGTCAGCATAGATTCATCAGGCACAAGTCATGGCTGACCAATCTGATTGCCTTCTGTGATGAGATGACTGGCTCTGTGGATGCATGAAGACCAGTGGATATGATATACCTTGACTTTATCAAGGCTTTTGATATGGTCTCCCACAACATTTTTGCTAGCAAGCTAAGGAAGTATTGGCTGGATAAATGAGAATAAAGTGGATAAAAAACTGGTTAGATGGCCAGGCTCAAAGAGTAGAAATCAATGGCTCGATATCTAGCTGGCAGCTGGTATCAAGTGGAGGCCCCAGGGGTCAGTCCTATGGCTTGTTTTGTTCAATATCTTCATCAACAATCTGGAAGATGGAAGGGAGTACACCCTCAGCAAGTTTATGGATAACACCAAGCTGGGGGAAGTAGTAGATAGGCTGGCAGGTAGAACTAAGATTTAAAGAGACTTTGAGAAATTGGAGGATTGAGACAAAAGAAATCTCATGAAGTTCAATAAGGACAAGTGCCAAGTCCTGCACTTAGGACAGAACAATTCCATGCACTCGCACATGTAGGGTGCTGACTGGCTATAGAGCAGCATTGCAAAAAATGATCTGGGGGTTACAGTGGACAGTAAGCTGAATATGAGCTAACAATGTGCCTTTGTTGCAAAGAAGGCTAATGGCATACTGGGCTGCATCAGTAGGATTTTTGCCAGCAGATCAAGGGAAGTGATTGTTCCACTCTATTAGGCACTGGTGAGGCCACATCTGGAGTACTGTGTCCAGTCTTGGGCCTATCACAACAAAAAGGATGTAGACAAATTGGACAGAGTCCAGTGAAGGCCAACAAAAATGGTTAGGGGCTTGGGGCATATAACTTTTGAGGGAACTGGGCTTATTTAGTCTGGAGAAAAGAAGACTGGGGGGCACTTTAATAGCAGCCTTCAACTACTTGAAGTATGGTTCCAATGAGGATAGAGCTAAACTGTTTTTTGTGGTGGCAGATGACAGAACAAAAAGCATGGTCTCAAGTTGCAGCAAGGAGACTTTAGATTAGATATAAGTAAAAACTTTCTCACTACGGCGTAGTAAAGCACTGGAAAAAGTTACTCAGAGAGGTTGTGGAATCTCCACCCTTGGAAGTTTTTAAGACCCAGATAGACAAAACCTTGGCTGGGAACATCTAGTAGGAGATGATCCTGCTCTCAGCAAGGGATTGGACTAGATCATTTTCTATGGTTCTGTGATAGAAAGAAGGGAGGGACATATTTGAAATCACTGACTGAAATATGTACCTGTTGTAACTTGCATATAGGCAAATTACTATAGGTACCCATAGGCTTAATTCATTCAGAATTGATGCATTTTGCCTTTTCTGAAACAGCTTCAGGTTTTAACACAGATATGCCGTAAACACACTTTTAAAAAGAATTTTTGTACCTACTTATATATACTACAAACTACGCATTATATTGATCCAAAGCCAAAAGGCTCATGATTTGCCATATAGTTCACTGGGCAGGACTTCAGCATAGTTAACAGCTTTTCAAACCATGATAACCCCATACCTCAGCATTAAACAGTGGGGCTGTCTACACATTCATTAATGAACAGTAGTTACTGTACACTTAGTTTAGTACTTGCTTAATGAAGTATCAACTAAATGCACAGGAACTACAGTACTTCACAGTAGCACCAGCAGATTATCTTTTTGTGATACTTACGATCCTGTAGCCTAATAACACTGCACAGTAGCATATTAGCAGTTTTGGACTAGCATGCTACTCTTCAGTGTTATTAGACTATTGTGCTGTAAGCATCTCAGGTAGACATGCCATGTATGTAGGTGTGTACATAGGCTTGAAAAGGAGTTAGCACTGTGGGGGACTGAGCACAATGGGCATGACCATATATCTTAGTCAGCTGGGCTGTACTAACTTATTCTTGTGTGAAATTCCTTTTGATAGATTTTCTCTAAATGGGCCATGTGTTTTACAGTCATGATCAGTGCTGGCTGCATTTAATCAGCTTCATAGATGATTGCTGTTGGCAGACGTGAACTGTAAACTTTGTAGGTCTCTCGTGAAAAAGTGCAAGGGCTGCGAAAAAGTAGAAAATGGCCAGCAGGTTGGGGTGGGGAAAAGGGAGCTGAAAACAGAGGTGGGAAGCCCTGGTGTCCTGAAGCATGGGAGGAGGGAAGAAGTGATAGGTGGAAAGAGGGGAAAACTTTCATGAAGGAGTGCAGTGGGCCACCCCATGCCTCTGATTGACTGAGGGGCCCTAGAAGTCAATCTCTGGGGAGGGGTGAAAGGACCCTCTCATGCCTCTGATTGGGGCACGAGGGTATCTGGACATCTCACCCTTCCCTGGAGATTGACAGACGGCTTTGAGAGCCGCTCTAATTAATACACCCTCCCTCTCCACCCTGGAGCATGTGTAAAGATACCCACTGTGCTTGGTTTTGAAGAACTTCTTCTATTCCTCACAGCAGTGCCTTGCAGGAAGCATTATGGATTCACACGTCAGAAAATTAATACCTTTATAACCTAATTAACAGCTTCTGAGTAAAAAAAATGGAAAAGGGTTATCTACGTGTGTGCTCATAGGAAAGCAGGTCAATGTTACTAAAAAAATAGGACCTTCATTGTTTCTGCCCTCAGTGCTCTAATTCTAGATTTATAATTTTAGATTTATAAAATTAGAGAGCATGGCTTATTTTATTTCTAATTATATACCATTTAACCTTGCCTTCTAAATAGCTAATGTTATTGTACAATTATAAGCTTTATGTTATTTTTAATTAGGTATTTTTTCTTTCCTTCAAACAGTGTTTGAAGTAAGCAATGAGAATATATTCTTCTCGGTTACACTACCCTCATCCATTTTCCACTAATTCGTGAAAATAACAAAGCATCTAATCACTATTTCAACTCAGTTATTTTTATCTAGAAACTGGCTGCATTACGCAGCAGGCTACACAGTCTTTAGTCAATTATTTAGAATATTCTTATGATGTTAAATTATACAGAAGTTTCTGACCTTGTCAATTGTAGCATTGCTCAAATATATTTTGACTAAATAATGAGCTAGATAACATGCTTTTTAAAAAATTGTCATAACCATTGTATTTTAGGGCATTTCAGAAGTGAAAATTCTATGTTTGACATATGGGAAATGTCAAAGTATAAAGAAACCAATAATTTTTTAAGTAAATGAAGGGATAAAAAGAACCTGAATCATTAAAAAAATAGAAGAGGGTAGTGAACCATGAAACCATCATCTGTAACCATGAGGTAGCCTTCTGACTAGGAGAGCTAAGGAGATGTAGGGCCAAATTCCTTCTGGGTCTAGAACCCAAGTCTCTTGCTTCCTGGTTGATTGCCCTGAGCACTTGGGCAAGGACAGACATTCAGTAAGCCTGAGCCTGAATTGATTCAATCTTTGCAGGTTACTCTAACCTGGCTAGGCTGAATGTGGCATTCCCAGCTGGTGCTGTGAGTATGCTCCCACTCTGTGGTCTGGGCCCCTGACTTGCCTACCATGACTCGATAGAATTGTAACTGAAAGGTGGGGTTCAGTGGTGTTCCTCCCTCGATCCAGAGATGGGCTACTCCCTGGCTCGCCATGGCTGCTCCTGGGGCTCCGTGTTCCCTACACCCCTTCCACTCACCAACCTTATGGATCTTCATGTTGCCACAGCAACTCCTGGCTTTGGCTCGTAAAGCGCCCCAAGGAGTCTCCGCTTCCTCAGCTGCTGTTGGGAGCACAGGCTTGGAAATTCATCCTGCCTGCCCCTCTTCATCCTTGGTCCACCTCCACCCCTACGCTGACCCTGGGTCTAGGGTGCCTACCTCAGGGCCGGGGTCGATAAGGCTGGTCTTGTCTCCAGTGGGGAACTGCTGACCATGGGCCTCTGTGCCAGGGTCCGAGGTTTGTGAAGCCTTGGCATGCCCGGTGTTTCACATCCTGGCTTCCCCCCTACACCTGGCTTCCACCAGGGTTTTAAAGCTCCCGCAGCAGTTGGCATCATCAGCTGGCCACCACTCAGCTTGATCAACAGCAGCTTGAAGAGCCGCTGCAGTGCTGGCTTGAATGGATTATTCTCCATCCTGACCTACCTCCCGGGTAAGTTTTCTGGTGCTGGGGTCCCTCGGCCCTCCTCCAGGAACATCAGGGTCTTCCCCTGGCACTTCTGACTCCTGAAGGTGTACCCTGCTGCCATATGGAACCAATTTGTAACTGTACAGACATCCCCTCTGGACTGAAAAAAATGCAGGCACATGCCTGAAGTGGCTCAGGCGAGAAGCCGGAGATGCTAGAGAAGCCCTCCCTTCCCTTTTACAGTGCTCAGCTGAGGAGGGGGGTGTGGCTAGGCCCCAGCAGGATGCTTTGATTATGGAGGGATTCCCCCACTCCTGACCAGCAAGGGAGTCAGCAGGGCATTGATAAGAGAGCATTTACTTACACAGCAGGGAGTTACACAGGGGGTTGTTAGCATTTCACACAGACATTAGGGCTGAAAGGGATTTATCAGTACATCTATAAAACAAAAGCTTCTCTCATTAGTTCAAGCTCTTCTTAAATAACTTTTTCCAAGGAAGGAATGGAGGGACATTACCATCTATCTGTTGATTGGCTCCAAAAACCCCTAAGTTGAGACTGTCCTGTCTGACTTTCTCCTGTTCCCATAGCCAGACCAAAACCAGCATGTGGTATGCTAACTAATGCTGAGAGGTGTCTGTGTAAGGCAGAGGGCAGGGGGGAATCCCTGCTTGAGCAGGAAGTGGTGAGAGGGGGGTGGAGGAGAGCAGGAGGAAGCCAGGAAGATGCTGCTGTACCTTCAGTTTCTGCTGGAGCTCCAGCCAGGGGGTGGAGGGGCGGGGCCAGCCCTGCTGGGTTGGAGCAGACAGCAGAGCCCCACCTAGCATTACAAAGCATCTGGGATGCTGGGGGACTCTGGTTTAAGTTAAACCAGGGAGGGGTATGGGACCGACCTTGCATAAATCAGTTTGACCCAAATCAGTTAAGTTTGATACTACATTCAACCAGGTTTATCTCAAACCAGTTTCAACCATTTTCAAACTGGGTTATGTGCACTGAGCATCTGTTCTGTTACAGGTTTAAACCAGTTTCTGATCACTTAAACTGACTTAGGTGTTATGTCTATCTCTATCCTAGATTATTGGGCTAAAGCATGGCATGGCTCTCCTTAAGCCACTGTAGCAGGGCACTAGGGTTCCTGCTACTTGAAGAGCAGAAATGGCCACCCAGGTGCTGGTTGCCAGGGCAACCAGGAGGAGTCAGAGGCCCTCACCTGTTGAGTCAGCTGACCAGAAGGGGCAGGGCTGACTCCTATAAAGCACAGGCTGGAGGCCGAGAGAGGGGTTCTCGGCTGGTGGCCAAGGAGAAGGAGTGCTGCCTAACTAAGCAAAGGAGAAAGGCCTGAATGTGAGCAGTCAGTTATGCTGGTGAAGGATGGAGCACCCACAGAGTGTGACTCAAAGGAGGTTAGCTGAGCATTTTAGCTTTGTGTTATAGCCCAGGAGCTTGTGTTATTGTTTGTGTTGTTAGGCCGGAGGACCAGGTGAGGCTATAAGGGGATGGAGGAGGCCTCATAGGGGAACCACGACAGTGTGGGAGCCCCAGCCCCAGAGAGAGGGCAGTACGAGAAACCCCAGAGAGAGGGCAGTGTGAGAAGCCCCAGAGAGTGGGTCGCGAGAAGCCCAGAGAGAGAGGCAGGGGGGCAGCAAGAAGCCCAGGAAGAGAGAGAGGGGGTCATGAGAAGCCCAGAGAGAGAGAGAGAGTGGGCCATGAGAAGCCCAGAGAGAGAGAGAGTGAGCCATGAGAAGGCATCGAATAAGACCAAAGAACGTCCAATGTATCTGCAAGGCTTGGGGCGTGGTACAGGGATGGTTGGAGCCATGCAGAGCCCATAAGGCTGGGGTGCACCTGAGCCCCATTCCAGAAGACGGACCGGTATAGCACAGGAGAACCGTAGCCAAGAAGACTAAAGGTAGCCTCCATATTATACACATAAGACCAAAGACATGGTGGACGAGATTGCGAGGTGCAGATAGGCAGCTTGGCGCGGTAGAGAGGGTAGCAAAGGGGGAGCTCGGTGACCCTGAGGTTCCCATCCTGTCACAGCCACCTTATGCTCAGGTGCTTTCACACTTATATGAAGCCACATACCTGCCTAGTGTGCATGCTCTGTAGCCCTGTGGACATATGCATCCTCACTATTCATTGAGTAGGAATTTAGACAGTTTTGTGTCTGGGTAAGTACCATTTTGGTATGTAAAGTGAAGTAGGATTTTGCCCTCTATTTGTAAATGAAGGACCATATGCTGCTGGCACAGGCAATTGATTGATGGCAGCTGAGAATCTGGCATTACAAATTTAGGTATTTTGAGGGACAGTGCAACACTTTATACATTCAAAGATACCACACCCTACTTCCTATTCCTTCTTGGAAATGGCTTGCAATATCAAAGCTGTGTGCTGCCAAGAAATCCTGGAAATCAAATGATTCTCCAAATATCAGATACACAGTAAATTAACATTGTGCTTTACAAAGAAGAGATATATAGTTTAGCTTACAAAGTAAAACTGATACATAAATTTTATTTGTTGACACTATTTTTATCATGTCTCCTCTTAAACTAACCTAGCTTAATATGACCAAAACATCAACTACATTACTTAGGTTAAAGGTAAAATTCACTCCTCCAAATTCCTATATAGTTGAGCTTTTATTATCTTTCCTCACTCACACTTTTTAATGTTACTCTTTCTCCTTATAGTAAATTCTTATTCTTTCCTGTGTTACAGCGAATTTTAATGTTAACAAGCATTTTAGTATGAACCATTCTGCCATCAATATTATATTGGCAATGAGGTGGAATACAGTGATATTTTCTTGGTACATAAATATATCAGTAAGTCCACACAATTATATATTTCAGAATATTGAATCATTATATAGCAGAACATATCATCCATAATTCATGCACCAATATTGTATCACAACATAAAATATGTAGCAGTACAAGAGTGACGTTGTAGCTGTGATGGTTCAGAAATTATGAAGAGGAAAGGATTTCTTAGGGTGTGTAATTTGCCATGCCAGTCCTTAGTCCCGCACTTTGATTTTTTTACCCAGCTAACTGTTAGGGGTTTCCTCCCTTCCCAACGGGGGGTAGGTGAGTAACCCACAAGTCACATGCCAGCTAAAACCCAAATGTCTCTCTTTATTGTAAAAAGAAATCAATAATACACACGGGTAATATTATAACAAGCTTCTGAGCCGCAAGCGCGTTGGGCTGGAGGAAAGGCACTCCACACCCTATCCCATTATTACCTGATAGGTCTCAGGAACCCCACCCTGCATCCAGGGTGGCGAGACTACCTCCTTTATCGGGTCCTCAGCCTTGTCCTCCCCAAAGTTGTTCCATCCAAGACTTTGTTCTTATGACCTTTATACCTTTCTGTCTCCCATCCCCATGGGCCCCTTCCAATCACATGAAGCTTCTAGCCTTATCACCTTTTATGGGGGATAGATCATCTCTTGCAGCTAAGCAGGGTCACCTTGGGCCTTGCCGTAGTTCCCGTTTCCATAGCTGTTATTTCTGGGTTTTTTTCCAGATCCGCT
>NW_017729029.1:68749811-68750201 GCF_001723915.1 Gavialis gangeticus | reverse complement strand
GTAGTTCCACCCGGGACCTGGCTCTTCCACTTTATATACCTTTCCTCCTACCGGTTATCTCCCCAGATGGGGGTTTCACTTTTAGTCTTACTGCCTTTTCTGGGATTAAAGCCAAGCCATTATCTCATTCTGCAAGCTGTTACTTTCTAAATAAAAATAGCTATCTTTGCACTCCTCTAGACCCGGGACTTTCTAGGACCGTTGGTCAGCTTAAGGCAGTTTCTTTTTTTTCTTCTTCTTTACTCATTAGCAAACTGCAGCAGATGCATTAGGTAATTACCTCGTGGCCTCCGGGTTCCGCAAATCCGACCCCCCCTTCAGGGTGTCAAATTGGCCTCCTCCCAGAAGCCTCCTCAGGTCAGGCCTTACACTAACACTGCCTGCTGCCTT
>NW_017729029.1:68731482-68744811 GCF_001723915.1 Gavialis gangeticus | reverse complement strand
CATGGCCTCCGGGTTCCGCAAATCCGACCCCCCCTTCAGGGTGTCAAATTGGCCTCCTCCCAGAAGCCTCCTCAGGTCAGGCCTTACACTAACACTGCCTGCTGCCTTGCAAGCTGGGAGCTTGACTCCCACATCTTTGGTGTAAACTAATTTTAGGGAGGATGGTGTCAATTCCTCCTCCTGTGGTGACTTAATAAATACATGTGTTGTTGCATGGGCCTGGCACTCCACCTCCCCTACACCCTGCCTAGTGCCAACCTGATGGTGCAATGTCAAGTTCAGTAAATGCTTTTTCTGCCTTCCTCAGTTCAAGAATCTTTGTCACAATAATAGTGGCAAGAGCACCCTGTCTCAGGGTTCTACTATGAATATCCTTACTTAGACTCAGTCCCACATATATATCACTTTCCTACTCAGGACATGTTGGGCTGAAACACGTGTTTAATGTGCCACCCACCTTCTCAGTCATGGTTTTACCAGTCCCTCCTCTCTTCTTGTCTTTGAAGCTTGTCACTGATTCAGCTCAGCTCACCAATATCTGGCTTCCACAGACTCTGCTCTGGTAAGTACACTGATTCCTCCGAGTCAGCCCTGGTGAACAGACTTTCAGCTGTAGGCTTCCACCACTTGCACCTGCCAGGTCATTCTATCTTCCCATGCTGCTCCGGGTGATATGGGGAACTCACTTCTGGTTCCCCTGAGAAGTTGTCCCATGGCAGCTTTGAACCAGCGTCTGCATTCCCCGCCTCCCCTCAAAAATTGGTGCTGGCATGTGTTTATAAGACATGTCTATGCTGGGGCTGGACGTTCCCTTCTCATCCTTCCTTCTGCCACCAACAGTCAGTCTGCTTGCTGCCCCAGTGTCTCCCATAAGTCCTGCTGTGTGGCAGTCTTTTGCTCTCTGTCACAGGGTGCTATCTCTTATTGGACCAACTGTGTAGTTAGAATATAGACAAGCTTTTGAATGCAAGATATTCTTCTCTAGTCTGACCAGGTTCTGAGGAACAGGAAAAATGTCTTGCCTTTGAAAGCTTGCCAGACTGGAACTGAACTATATACCTAGTCCAATAAAAGATATAACCTTAAGAAATCTTTGCCTCCCATGCCTAGGGGGAGAGAAGGGGCTTCAGAGGCCCTCGGATAGAGAGCTCCCTGTAGCTGCCAAGCTGTTCACCCACTCAGATACAAGGTAGCACTGTTGTACACGGTCTGTTCCTCCATTCCACTCCAACAATGGATCTTCAGTCAGGCTTAAAGTTACTTAGTTTTTTCTTATGGAAGTGTAAAGAAGAAGACAGAAAAGAGATATTTACCGACAGCCAGAAGGAAACAGTGAGGGAGAGAGGAGTGCCCCAGGAGCTGCAGTTCTGGAGCAGCTGCTCTGTGAGGCTGGAGCAGCCCTGAGAAGCAGGGAGAGAAGTGTGTGGGGAGCTGAAGTGTGGAGATGAGCATCCCAAGCCCCAAGAAGCAGGGTGGGACATCCCCAGGAGCACTGAGCCAGCAGACAGAGGGTGATTAAGCTCAGAAGAGCTTAATTAGGTTGGGAGACTCCAGCCAGGGAGACACCATAGAGCTGAGTGGTGTTTGCGGCCACGGAGCGAAGCCGCAAAAGGCCCAGCCTGCAGAAAAGTAGCTGAGACCTGTTTTTGGGGATACTGGCATTTTTTTTCTTTTGTCTTCTTTCCATTTATGACTGTGTTGCCTGTTGTGCCATCATCTCCATGGGCCAGCAGAATGCTGCATCAGGTGGGCAGAGTCCCAACCTGAATTATGTGAAGGGGAAAACTGCTCAGACCAATCAATATCCCCGGGAGAGGGTAAATCAGCCTGAATGGGCTTCTGTTCTTTTTGTTTGTTTAGACTACTTTGTTTTGTTGATTTTATTAGAAGGCTCAATCATCAGGGAGATAGAATATACAAAAAACCTCTTGCCTGCCAAACCATGGGACTTACCTGAGACTGAAGAAGAAGTCCAGTAGTCTTCACTGATTTAGTTCCGTTGAAATGGTTTCCTTGACTCACACAAGCCTATGAAAGAAAAAGAAGAGATTCCAGTTAAGATTGAGATAAACAAATGGCGGCATAACATCCTGGTGGTGCTAGGCCGGGGTATAGGGGAGGTCGAGCCCCATAAGAAATCTACTTTGAGTGATCATTGACTGCTGGCGGTGAGAATTAACACCTCCCAATTGTTATCATCTTAAAACATCAAGGCATGGCAAGTGAGAGTCAGGACCACTGCTGCAGAAAACCAGGCAAGTGATCATGTGACTGCAGGTCAGGGTCAGGTGTCTGTACCTGTAACTTTAATTGGGCCAAGCCCAGACAGTAAGGTTCAAATTTTTAACTTTACAAACACATTTTTAGGGTTTTTTTAAATGGACTGTTCATATATTCATGGGCAGTTGGCAATCTGGTGCATTTGTAGAGTGTCAGGTGCACCACTGCACACTAATTGCCTAGACTGCCTGAGACTCACTGTTATGCACCAGGCCCTGGGTAGTCTCACCTATTCATTAGTTAGCCAAAGTGTGGGTGAAGTCCAGATTGGCTCCCCAGTAAGCAAAGTTAGGACAAGCTGGTATCAGAAGCTGGAGACAAAGTAAGCCAAGTGTTAACTGGCATCAGAAGCCAAAAGCCCCAGCCAAAGGTCAAACCAGAATCACAAACAGGGACCCAGAGTCAAGGAATGCCAGGGGTCTTATTGAAGTTGAAAGCCAGAGTCAGAGCCAGGACTCAAAACCACAAAAATCAGCAAGGAAGCAATGGAAGGTCAGAAGTAATAACTTTTGCCTTTGCCTAGAGAAGGAGACTGAGAGCTGGGTCTGACTTTTAAGGCCTGGAGCAGGTGAGCCCAGCTGTAGCTTCAGGGGATTGGCTGCCCTGACTGCCTCACTCATTGGAACTGGGGGTAGGGCACTGTTCTGGACTTGCTGAAGATAGTGCTTGTTCCGGAGATGCTTTGTCCTGATCTCCTGAATGGGGCTGGCTGGATCCAGGGTTCTGGTCTGGCCTCCTTACATTTACCTAGAGCACTGTGTCCAGTTTTGGTCCCCACACTTCAAGAAGGATATGGACAGATAGGAGAGAGTCCAGCACAGAGCAATAAAAATTATTAGGAGCCTAGAAAGCAAGATGTATGAGGAAAGGCTGAAAAAACTAGGGTTATTTAGTCTGCAGAAAAGGAGAAGAAGAGGGAATTTGATAACAGTATTCAAATAATTGAAGGGTGATTTACAGAGAAGGTGGAGATGTGCTTTTCATAGATTTCTAGAGTCGGAAGGGACCTGGTAGATCATCGGGTCTGACCCCCTGCTCCAGGCAGGAAAGAGCACTGAGGTTAAGTAACCCCAGTCAGACACCTGTCTAATCTCCTCTTGAACATCTCCAGGGAAGGGGAAAGCACCACATCCCTTGGAAGCCCATTCCATATTTTGGCAACCCTTACCATAAAGAATTTCTTCCTTATGTCCAATCTAAATCTATTCTCCTTCAGTCTGTGGTCATTATTTCTGGTAACCCCGAGGGGCGCCCCGGTAAACGGTGTCCCCTATTGCCTGCTGACCCCCCCGGTGAGTTTGCAGGCAGCCACAAGATCACCTCTCAGACTTCTCTCATGGAGGCTGAAAAGATTCAGGTCCCTCAGTCTGTCTTCATAGGGTCTTACCTGCAGGCCCTCAACCATACGAGTAGCCCTCCTCTGAACCCTCTCAAGGTTGTCTGCATCCTTCTTGAAGTGCCCAAAACTGGACGCATTACTCCATCTGTGGCCTCACCAATGCCTCATAGAGGGGAATTATCACTTCCCTAGACCTGCTCGTGATATATCTGCTGATGCAAGAAAGAGTACAGTTAGCCTTGCTTATTACCTCATCACAATGGCAACTCATGTTCATTTCTGCATCAACCTGGACTCCAAGATCTCTTTCCACTGTTGTGGTACTCAGAATGGTACCCCATAATCTATAGGTGTGTTGGAGAGTCTTTCTCCCAAGGTGCAGCACCTTGCATTTGTCCTTGTTAAACTGCATCCTATTCTGATCTGCCCACTTCCCTCCAGGGAGAAACCAACCCATCCACCACCACTCTCTGAGTGCATCCCATAAGCCAGTTTTTACCCACCTTACTGTGAAAACATCCACATCACAGCTACTCAATTTGCTTGTAAGAATTGGGTGTGACTCTGTGTCAAAAGCCTTTTTAAAATCCAGGTAAATAATAACTACTTCCACTCCTGCATTTAAGCACTTTGTGACATAAGTGCCCTAAATGCCATGGCCTCATGCTTCAGCAGGGGAAAGTTAGTTTGGAGATCAGGAGGAACATTCTGACTATTAGGGTGGTAAAGCGTTGGAATGGGCTATCTAGAGAATTTGTGGGATCTTCATCCTTGAAAGTTTTCAAGAGCAGGTTAAATGGACACTTAGCTAGGATGGTTTAGTCAGTGATGATCCTGCCTTGAGCAAGAGGGCTGGGCTAGATGACCTCATGAAGTCCCTTCCAGGCCTTCCAGCTACTTTTATGTGATCCTTCTATTCTTTCTGAAGAGAACTGATTATAGGTCAACTGTCTATGGGCAGGCAGAATCTCAGAACTGGATGGGCCCAAACTGGCATTGTGGGACTCTGCTGCTTTGGGTCACATCTGGAAGTATTAAGGGACCATAAAAGGGAACGATTGGTTCCTTGGGGAATGTAGGACTGAAGTAGGTGGCAGGTCTGCTGATAGAACAGAGACACAGAGAAAGCAGTTCTAATCTAATCTGAATAGGCCCATTCTAGCACATGCAAGAATTTACCATTAATCCATACTGGATGACATCCAGAGCAGTTTGAGGAAGCATCTAAAGCATTATTACACCAGGGGGTGCCATTAAATTAAATGCAGAAATCTTATGTAAGTTATGTTAAGTGAGCGTGACGCTCTGATCCCCTCTAGTGGCCATACCAAATAGAAATATATGAGTTGGCAACAGTGTTGAGTTTGTTAATTAAGGCAGCAGCTATTTCTGGTTTTTTTAGGCCTTAAGAGCCAAAATCCAGGACAGCTGTTAACAAGTTAAATAACAACCTAGATCTCACATTACACTTTTTAAAAGTCTTTTGGTAAAACCTTGAGGATTTTTATGACAAGTTGAAACATGTTGGAAAAATGGGCTTTGATAGGAGTGAGGCATTTAAGTTCAAATATACATTAAACCTTAAATGATTAAACGATTAAACATTAAAATAAGTTTGACAGAACCTGATATTTCATATAATAAAATAATAGGAAGATAGATTTAGATATGTTGCCTCTTGCAGCATTTTTAGAGAAGAGGTCCAGATGGCCATTTATAATGTATCTGCTAATAGCACCCTTCCTACACAACATATCATACTGCCATCAATACCTGAAGCCCATCAAACAAGTCAGCATTATATTTTAAACTCACAACAGTCTAAATCAGATATTCTAGAGACTCATCTCAGCATTTGTGATATAAATCACTACTTCAGTGGCATGTCAGGAACCATCACTGAAACCTGTTTTTATAAAGGTAGCATTACACATTTTTGCCTGACTTGCTTACACCCCATCCTCCTCTAGCAGCAGGTCCCTTGCCACTCTGCATACCTAGCTTGTCCAGTAGCTTGTTGCTAGCCTTCCTGGCAAACATCTCCCTTCTAAGCATGTTATGGTAATATCATCACGCTGATTCAGGTCCCATGTGCCAGGAGCCCTCTGCTCAATTCCTCTTTAGACTCCCTGCTCATTTACCTCACACATCTGTTTCCATATTTGCCACTCACTCCATCCACAATTAACCCAGTTACCAGAACCTATTTCTTTCAAAGAAGTCTTCAGGTATTATTGATTTCCCTCCCATTATCCTTTTTAAGTATTTCATTAAGGATTTAAGAAAGAGTCTCTTTTCCATTTAATTATTTTTTACTTACAGTTAATTTCTCCGGTCTCTAAATCACTGAAACATGGGCTTCAACCTCATGGGCTTGCTGGAAGTAAAGTAATATTGTATATTTAATGTAGATCAGTGGGGGCCAACTTTTCTGGTAGCTTAGCCTCACACCCTCTCCATCACCACTCTGATCCCCTTCCTCTAATGATTAGTTGCTCTGCTTTCTACTCCCTTCCCTGTGGTCCCTGCCCAATCTATTGGTCTGTTTTCTGCTCCCTGCCGTATCTGCCAAGGTGTTGATTCCTAGTTCATTTGCTGTGCCCTTCCTAGTCTGCTGCATGCCACACAGAGATTGCACAAGCCACTTGTGGCATGCTTGCCACAAGTTGGTCATCCCTGTTGTTGATGATGACAATGAGAAATATTATGTTTTCCTAGGCATTTCATCACTGTTTAAGCATCCCTTAAACAAATTAAAAACACAGCTCCTTCACCAATACAATATGGATGAAACTCTTTTTTTCATTCTCTAGGGATAACAGCGACTACTGTAAAAAGACAAATCTGAAGGGATACCAAAGAACAATCCCAGAAGTACTCTGAGAGATTTATAGCAAAGAGATTTCAGTTGGGGAAGTTTAAATAAAGCTCTTGGAAATAGGCAGCTACTTGTTTAAACACCAGACTTGAGGAATGAGGAATCCTGGATGTTGTAGAATGAAAATATTCCATGCAGAAAAATCCCACATTTTTACTTCTGACAAATATATTGCTCTCACAAAATAATTTAAATGATCATATATCCTACTTGGGAAATTACTTAATAAAAATCCGAAATAAAGAACTGGCTGACAAAGGTCATGCACTTCTGTCAGTAATGCTGAAGAGTTGTCCGATAAGACATTTCAGGATCACTTGAATTTTAATTACTAGAATTACCTTATCAGTGAAATGCAGTATTGCAAAATAAACCACTCCACAAAAGTCCTTTTATGTTGAAAAGCCAAAGGCTGTTACATGCACAGAGGATGAAAATGATTACACAGAAAACACTAAGACGAAGGTTAGACATTTAAAAATTCAATTTGGATTTTCAAGGATATTTAAGTTAATGGATGTAGATTTTGGCTATAATCCTACAAACACCTATGAACATTAGTGTTCCCATTGAAGTCAATGGTATTTCTCAGTTACGTTCCCAATGAAGTTAACAGCAGTGCTCAGTTGTGTAAAGTTATTAATTTCTGTTAATTTTTGGGATAGGAGGTTTCAATTACAGCTCTAGACAAAAGGAGAGGTAAACACAGGATTTTTCAAGATCCTGTGCAATCTCACTAAGGGGTATTTTTTCTGCCCTGGTCCACATCCTACCTTATAAAATTTATGTCCCTGCTGGTAATGGTACATTCAACATGTTGGAGGTAAAGAGGAGGGCGGATAACTACCCTCTTAAGGATCAGTCTCGAGTCTGTAGCCACACATCCTTGGAGCAATTATTAAGGAATACCCTGTCCTGCCCTGGTGAACCTTCACTTAAACAGGAAAAGGAGCAGGTGGCAAAGAATAATCTAAGTTACATCAGGTCTGGCAAGACCTGTCTAACTGAACTTCTGTACAGTTCCCAGCACAGTTCCAGGGCTGGGAAAGCCCAGTCATTGACCCCAGCCCCAGGGCTGTGCCTTTCCTGCCCCTGTTCCCCAACTATTTTTAGCCCCCCTGCCCTGCCCCACTTCCAGAGGGACAAACAACCTCATCCCACAGACCAGCCAGCTGCCCTCACCTTCTTACCCCTCAAGCCTGCCAAACCCTGCATCCTGCAAGCTGCTCCCAATGCTGGTATTAGCAGCGTTCACTAGTGCCAGGAGCGGAGGAACTAAGTCAGGGTGGAGGGAGGGGCAAGTGGGATCGGAGGGAGGGGTTGGTTCACTGGTGGGGGTTGTTTGTCTTGGGGTGGAAGGCTTAGGGGGCTAAAAATACCACCTGGCCCCTGGAGGAGAAAGTCCCTCCCATCCTGCCCACAGACCCTGCTAATCCCCTATATCACACCAAATCCTCCCATACTCTCCCAAACACCCTTGCAGACCCTGCTAGCCCCCACAATCTTCCCAATCCCCTCGCAAGCCCCACTTACCCCCTGTTACTGCAAAGCACTCCTGAGCCCCACCAGCCCCCTCCATTACTCTGTTTGCCCCCCTAATCTCCCCAAGCCCCCTGTGGACCCTGCTTGCCCTCCCAGCTCCCCCCACAGACCCCTTCTCCCACAAGTACCCCCCCAGTCTCCCCAAGACTCCCTGCTAGCCCCCCATCCCAGCTTACCTTAGATCAGGTGACTATTTTTAATTCAATCTAACCTCCCCGTAACCTCCCTGACTGCCTGTATGTACCCTTCAAGTCTATTAATGCAGATTTCCACAAAAAACCAAAAACTTTATTGACACCTTTCTTAAAGGAAGGGTCTCTGTCTGTGTGGCTACACATTGACAATGAGTCGGCACTAGCCTGAATATAATGAGGACGTTATACACATATTTATCCAATTCAAGAAAATTAGGGTTAAAAAGTTACTGAGAGAACATATAAAAATGAGTGAAATTTACACACATAAAAGATAACTCTTACATAATCTTTTCCCATAAAAAAAGAACTAAAGTGATGTAAATGAAAATCCTTCATAAACCATACAGGAAAAGGTAGCATTATACTTTTTCCTATCATTTCATAGAGAATTATGCTAATGTTACAAGACACCTGAATCTGTTATGGTTCAAAAAATCAGAAATGATATGGAGGCCTGAAAAAAGGAGAAAGGCTCAGTAATGTCTCCTTGTCTATCGTAAGCAGATGATAAAAACATCAGTTGGCTATGATCTGATATATTTACTTAGAAACTTGCTATGAGTACATATAAAAGTATAGCCCAAATATGTGGTTGTTCCATCAGAAGCCTTAATAACATTAACAAAATAAGCCCAGATTATGATAATATATTCTTGTTTATAATATGGTCAAATTAGTACTGCTAAACATTTATTATTAGAGACAGGAAAACCATAACTGACCTTTCCATTAGCTCATGTCTGATGAGGCAAGGAATCAAATATGATAGATGTAAAATAGCTAAATTACAGCATGGACCTCTGCAATCCAAGCGTTTCTTGCTAAAATTTAATAGAGAATAAGTATGCCTTGCCAATAGAGAATAGTGCTTTGGCTGTTTCCACACTCATTCTACCCCCAACAACTTCATAAAAATGATGTGAAGGATCCTAGTCCACAGAGACAACAACTCCAAACAAGGCAGAAGCAAATTTCCTCAGTTTGAGGAAAAAGCTCAGTCACTAACACAATTATTTGTTACTGGTCCTAGTTAGGAGACAGACTCTTTCAAACACTGGACTGCCAGAATGTGGGGGAGGTGAAAGGCTGGAAATATGGCCTCAGGGAGAAAAGATACATAAAACTTCATTTGATGTGGATGGTAATTACATCTATATTTCTTCAATTAATCAGTCAAACTACTTGAGAACATAACAGGGAAGCAACTGAAACTGTCATTTTAACTTACTTTATGTTCCTAGGGATTTGAGTGTGAATATCACCTTTACTAATCTGTTTGGTAGCCATGACTGATCTGAAAATGAACATATTTAAAAAGCTGTCAGAAAAGCTGCCAAGTATTTGAAAACAAGTGTTCCAGCACAGGAATTATATAATAATCAAGAAAGTAAGACTAGAGAAAATGTTCTCTTACAAAAAGGCAAAATTCCCCAGAAAGCCAAGGGCAAGTGCTGGATTGAGCTGGTATAGTTCTGTACAATACCAGAACTAGGCTGACAGTTCAACTAGTCACTGAACAATTCAAGATTTTATTTACATGTTTGAGATCTACCAAAAAAGAAAACAACCCCCTTCCAAAATATAAGATCTAAGTATTAATATTATTACTAAACTGATATGTGAAATTACTAACATTTATGGTTTCAAAGAAAGCATTCTGAATATGAATCAGAGCAGAATTGTTTTAGGGGCCAAACTGATACCTAATGAAGTCAGTAACCATGCTTATAACTCTTAGACACTGAGTTTGTACAACAGACAGAAACAGTGGGTGAAATCCGGATTCCATGAAAGGAGTAGTGAAACTACCATTGCCTTTGGTGGATCCAGTATTTTGCTTGATGGCTACACGAATGGCTTACTTATATCTACCCTAGGCATATGGTACCTGCCAAGGTAGTCCACAGGTGATACCCATACTGAGCTACCATTATAATGGGCTTTGCAGCAAGCTTAATGCTGCCAAGTCCTAGAGTCTTCAAAATTTGGCCCATTTGTACAGCAGAACCAAGATGATCCCATGTTATGTTTGGCCTAGAAAGCAACACGTGTTTTGGTTTATAGGTACCCAAGGAACATTAGCAATGTTTCCATTGTCTGTTTATTTTCTGTCTTTCTTGAACAGAAATTTCTGTGAAGGACAGTATATAAAAATATACAGGTATCAATATATAAAAACTGACTTTTGCTAAAAGTTAGGTTCAATGGTGTCTAGATACATATTCTTAGTTTATAAATTAACACGAGTTCAGAAAATGGAATACTTTATCTATGAAGGCAGTTTAATTGCTACAAGTAGCAATTATTGAACTTACAGTCTCAACATGCTTTTGATAGGGCTTCTCCTTATGAAAATATCTGTAATTTGAAGAAACAGCAGGTTTTCACTTTTGAATTCATTGACAATGTTTCCATAATGGAAAACTAAATCTACCACATAAATTATTTCTTTCCATGTTTCTTGTAACATCACACAGTGAATTTTACTAAACAGAAAGAAAACATTTCCTGACAAAAATATCCAGTTCCTTCTCAATGTGAAATTTAAATAAAAGATGGTTTAATGTAAATTTTTAGAGTAATATCAGGTTACCTAGCTAAAGAATCACTTTGTTGTCCAGCCAAACATCTTTTTACAATACAATGAAAGGTTTTATTAACACTGTTAGTTTATATGCTCCTAGCCAATTTCAGCAAAGATAAAAAAGCCGCTATTTATTGATTTTAAATACAAATCAAGGAGTATATTTACAATATTCTATAACAACAGATGACAGAAGTTGAGTACAATGATTTAATGGGTAAATGGTAATAAAATAATAAATCAAACAACAAACATGTTTGTTATTGGTTTCCATTATTGTTTTTCAACCACCTGTACATTTGATTTCAATGTTTTGTTTATGAAGGTTAAGAAGAGTAAGCAGACCAGAAATTAATAGAGATAAGCATTCAGATAATATGGTTGGTAATAAAAGTACCTGCATGAGTTAATATCTATAGTCATAGTCTCTCAATCAAGGCCCTGTTGCTTTGGCTAAGCTGCCATATATGCTTTACGTTACAAAGGCTGCTTCACACTGTACGAACAATTCTATTCTTTAATCATCGATCTAATCAAATAATATAGTGTGTCCATCTCCTGGTGCCACTGAAGTCAAGGGCAAAACTCTCATTGACTTCAGCAGTACAGGATCCAGTCATAGGTGAATGTCATGGGGGCACTCGGGTGCCCCGTGCCTAAGTAGGGATTAGGGCCTCTGCTAATTGCCAGGGCAGCTTAGATGCGGGTTGCTGGAGCAACCAGGTTGGTCAGGTGACCAGAAGGGGGCAGGGCTGGGCCCTTATAAACAGCCAGGCCGGAGCCTGGCTAGCAGTTCCCTTCTGGCAGCCTGAGGGGAAAGAGCTCTGCAGGAGACCTAAGCCGAGCAGTGCAGCCTGAGCACCCAGAGGGCTGCATTATGGTGAAGGTGGAGAGAAGCCTGACCGGGAGGCTTTGGCCAGAGAGCCAGGAGGGCCTGGACTTTATGTGATAGCCAGTAGGCTGATTGTTTTGTTATAGCCAGTAGGCTGATTGTTTTGTTACAGCCGGTTGGCTTATGGTTCAGTTGTGTATATCACCGGAGGACCGGGTGAGGTTGTAGGGGTGTGAGGAGGCCTCACAGGAGATCCCCAGTAGTCTGGGGGTTTCCTGGGTGTCCTGTTTGGGCACCGAGCAGTGCCGGGAAGGCACGGCGGCTTGGCACTGGTGTGGTGCGGGGTGTGGGGTTGAGACCCCAGCCCGTGAGGGTGGTACTCGGCCCAGTGAGGACATAGGACCCCGAGAAGGGTCAGAGGGCCAGGCACAGCTGCGTGTCACCTGAGCCCCGGCACCGGTGAAAGCCCGAGACAGGGCTGGCGTGCAGGCTCGGAGAGAGCCACGGGCGCGAGTAGCACGGGACCGGCTCAGTTAGAGCCATGGGCGCCGGGGGCGTGGGACAGAGCCCACAGCAGGGCAATAGCGCCGGGGGCACGGGACAGAGCCCACAGCAGGGCAATAGCGCCGGGGGCACGGGACAGAGCCCACAGCAGGGCAATAGCGCCGGGGGCACGGGACAGAGCCCACAGCAGGGCAATAGCGCCGGGGGCACGGGACAGAGCCCACAGCAGGGCAATAGCGCCGGGGGCACGGGACAGAGCCCACAGCAGGGCAATAGCGCCGGGGGCACGGGACAGAGCCCACAGCAGGGCAATAGCGCCGGGGGCACGGGACAGAGCCCACAGCAGGGCAATAGCGCCGGGGGCACGGGACAGAGCCCACAGCAGGGCAATAGCGCCGGGGGCACGGGACAGAGCCCACAGCAGGGCAATAGCGCCGGGGGCACGGGACAGAGCCCACAGCAGGGCAATAGCGCCGGGGGCACGGGACAGAGCCCACAGCAGGGCAATAGCGCCGGGGGCACGGGACAGAGCCCACAGCAGGGCAATAGCGCCGGGGGCACGGGACAGAGCCCACAGCAGGGCAATAGCGCCGGGGGCACGGGACAGAGCCCACAGCAGGGCAATAGCGCCGGGGGCACGGGACAGAGCCCACAGCAGGGCAATAGCGCCAGGGGCACGGGACAGAGCCCACAGCAGGGCAATAGCGCCAGGGGCACGGGACAGAGCCCACAGCAGGGCAATAGCGTCGGGGCGCAGGACAGAGCCCACAGCAGGGCAATAGCACCGGGGGCGCGGGAAGCACGGATAACGCCCGTAGAAGGGTGAGTACATCCGGGAGCCCCGAGAAGGGCACGGGCCAGCGTTGGACCCGAAGTAGGGTGGGCGCTGGTGAAGGCCCGAGACAGGGCTGGCGCCAGTAATTGTCTGAAGGAGGGCGATCGCGCGGGTACGAGCCCGGAGAGGATAGGGTGTGCGAGACAGGGCCCAGAGAGGACAGGACCAGCCCGGAGAGGGCGAGGGACCATCCGAGGTCTTATAGACATAAGAACGTCCGGGACAACTGCGAGGCTTGGGGCGTGCTAAAGGGGAGGTAGGAGGCACGCATAGCCCATAAGGCTGGGGGTGCACCAAGTCACCCATAGATACAAGGAGATCAAAGGCAGCCTCCCATA
>NW_017729029.1:68727660-68730782 GCF_001723915.1 Gavialis gangeticus | reverse complement strand
AGAATAAGAGGGTGCTGGATCTCCTAATTGGCACAGCAGGGGGCGCTAGCAGGATCACGGCCGCTCCTAGGCCCCACTTCGTGACAGTGAACAACTTAGTAATTACTGGGTGCATCTACACATGCATATTAACGCAAACCAATAAAGTTCAGCACATATCAAGTTTGTTGTCTCTAGGCGCATGTGTAAACCCTGCCAGCCCAGGGCTGCTCTGACCCAGGTCAATGTGCTGCAGCGGGGCTGTCTGGTGCATGAGGGTGCTCCAGTACGGGGCTAGCTAGCAGGCAATGCTGTACTGAAGCACCCTCATGCCCCAGCCAAAGTCTATATGTGCATTGCTGCACATGAAAAAACTCCGCAGCAGGATGGTATTTGTATTTACAAGTACTAACCTTCTGTGGAGTTTATTAGTTTCCTGCAGCTCAGTAGGGCCACATGAGACGTTTACTGCAGAGCTAGTTAGGCAACTTCACAGTAAATATCTCGTGTAGACATACCCACTAACAATGCTGTAGTAACTGTTAGACCCTGACTCCATGCGGTGCCCAGCGACTAGGGGGACGACAATCCAATTGCCCATGGATCCTGTTACTCATTAGCCAGAACAAGCAGGGAGCAAACACCAGCACACATTGCTCACAATAGCTTTATTCAGAATGGAGACAGCTTTGGACAAAGGTCCCAAAAAACAACAAACTGGGGACCTGCCCTGAACAACAGTTCTTTCCAACATTTATATACCTTTTTTCATACATATTAACATTTATTCCACCCTTGTCCCACCTTTGGTTCCACCCAGTTCTCCTCCTATGTCAAGCTCTACCTCTGTTCACTGTTTGCTTCCTTAGCATGGCATTGCCTCTGCATTTCAGTCATTTACCTGCCTCTCTGCTAAGAGCGCATGCATAAGACTTTGACTCCCATCTTCTTTTGGTCACTTGCGGTTTCTCGCTGGTTCTTGTTGGTTTTCTTGCTGACTTCAGCACCATCTCCAAGGCCATATTTCTGCTTTTCTCTCCTGACACTTGTTGGTGGGCTATTCTATTTTTACTCAACACATCATGCACTTTGCACCCTACCTCCCTGTTAAGAAATTGCTTGCTTAAGCATTAGCTAAGTTAGTTGCTTTTAATATATCAGCCAGCCTTGTGACCAGCAGTTTTTGCTGAGACACAGGAAAACACCTTTATTCAGCTGCACACCCAGCACCCCCAGATTCTAAATCATTATCCCAACATCCAAAATCCATATCGTTACTGTAACAGTAACAAGATATAAGGGGTTGCCGTTCACAGCAGTTTTATTTCCCACAAGCAAACTTGTCCCCACAGGAAACAACATAAACCATAAAACAACCAAATACATAAACAATAAACAGTTAAATTAAACCATGTGGTCTTTTCCTAGGCCCTTGGAGGGCAACCCCAGCTCTGTTCTGTCTCTTCAGCACCAGCTTTTCCTCTCTTTCGGTTTTCTTCCCTGGGAGCCTCTAACTTCCTCGAGGGCTTGCCAATCATCCCTGTTAGCTGGCTCAGTCCTCCTAGATCAGTAGGATATCCCCTTCTAACCACTTTCAGCTGGGCTGCAGGTCTTGAGCCATGCACCCTGTTACACAAAGCATACTGGCAGAGGTACAACAAGGCAGCCATGTGCCCAGGGCAGCAGGATGCATGAGCTAAACCATGCGCCTTCTACCATGTTGCTGCCATTGTGTCACTGGCACAACTGCATGGCTGCAGTGGCAGCTGCTGTTTTTGCATCTTCCCACCCCTGGGGCAGCATGGCTGCTGCCCCAGTTTGCCCCACCTTAGTTACACTAGTGTGTATTGATCAGATTCTTCTTTTGCACTAGTCTAAGTAAAACTTCAGGCTGCTGTTTTTATATTCATATTTCATTTAGAACTACACTTTAATAAAAATGAATATAGATTAAATATAATTTTAGTAGTATATGCTTATTTAATTTAAAATATTTTTCAAAGGACTTTTCTGATGGGCCAATACATAAAACTTGGTCTTAAGTATCTTTGGTTCCTTTTTGCAATGTAATATTAGACAGGATTATAATGTGGCATATCAGTGTGACGTTAGAAGTTAGATTGATCCTTTTAATTTTTCATGAACCTAATTTCAAAAGAAGCATATTCCTTTTAATGACCAACAAAAGCAGTAATGAAGAAAAGATAAGCTATCAGATGTTAGTACAATATGGCAAATATTACTATTTTTAACTACAAGAAATATATTTCCAGTTAATCACTTAGGATTTTATATTTATCAGGTCCACAGGGAATGGTATTCCTTCTCTGTTATCTTCTGTTCCCATAACTACAACCCAGTAACTCTTATCTCCTCCAAATACTTCTAGTCACTGTCTTATGTCATTTTTTTGTCACTTCTTTTTCTCTACCCAGTTTCTCACTTCTCTTTTGGATGTTTTTTTCTCCCTCCTAATAATTGCCAGTTTTGGTCATTTTCAACGTGCTTAAGCTGAGCTGCTCAAGTGTGGTTAAAGCAGACCACAAAATCTGCTTTTACTTAACAGCAGAGTGAACTTTTGCAAATATTATAAGCCCAGTCATAAAAATAAAGGAAGCAATTAACATGTCCAGTTAAATCAGTAGTGAGATCAAATTAAACAGAGCAAAAGCCCTAGAAGGAAAAGGCTGTAAATTAGGTAACACAAACATAGGATGTCATAGCATTAGCTTTAAAATGTTTTAGTAGTGACTGATGTAACCAAATGTATTAGATGTAGTTTTGCTATAATAAATTTCATAGACATTAGGGCTGGAAAGGACCTCAGAAGATCATCGAGGCCAGCCCCCTGCCCGAAGGGCAGGAAGTCAGCTGGGGTCATAGGATCCCAGCAAGATAAGCATCCAATTTGCTCTTGAAGATGTTCAGTGTAGGCGGTTGAACCACCTCTGATGGCAGGCTATTCCAGACCTTGGGGGCTTGTACAGTAAAGAAATTCTTCCTTGTGTCCAGCCTGAAACGGTTTGCAGTAGTTTATAACCATTTGATGTCGTCATCCTTGGGGTGCTCTGGTGAACAAATGTTCTCCCAGATACTGGTGTTCACCCCTGATAAACTTATAGGTGGCCATCAGATCACCCCTG
>NW_017729029.1:68718134-68727244 GCF_001723915.1 Gavialis gangeticus | reverse complement strand
CCTCCCTGTATAGCAATTTTCTTAAATAATCTGTAAAATCAAATCAGCCTTGTTCACAAAGACTACAAAACAAAGTGAAAAGAAAACAGGGGAGAAGAGGTAATAAATTCTTTCTTCCCAAAACTGCAATTTTCAGAAGGATATAAATCCCATTTGACTAACACTTTTTATGACATTAGAAACACTGGTTCATCCAGTTCCCAAAGTCTCAGTGAAACAAAGACATTAAATAAACAAAACAGAGAATGTTTGTTACAGTAAGCCATCTATAAATATGGATTATAGACTATAGAGAAAATTGGAGAACTCAGCAAAAGCAGAAGACTTGCTGTGGGTCCAGGAGCATGCCATTCTTCTCTTCCTGCCTGAGTCTCTCCAAGCATTCTAGTTATTACACAGAAATTACACGTAAACTGGTATAAGTAATTGCAAACCAGTTCAAATCTGTAACACAACAGAAGTTTTCAATGCATGCAGATCACTTTCAAAATGGCCAAAACTGGTTTAAAATAAACCTGGATGGATGTAGTATCAGACTTCACTGATTTAGATTAAATCACTTTATTGAACTTCTGTCCCAGTGCCTTTCTAGATTCAAGTTAACTCACAGTCCCTCAGCATCCCAGGATGCTTTGCACCTTTCTTACAACACCCCCATTGCAGGGTAGGTGGGCTAAACTTGGCCCAAGCTGTGTGCTCCAGCTGAGCAGGAAAGTGTGCTTTAGCACCGCCAGGCTTCTGGCCTGGGTCACTGCAGGCACGTGGTTGCCTTTCTGGAATCAAAAGTGAATGTCTGGTCACTTGCTTATTGGCTCAGTTTACCCAGCATAGACTAACCTGCAAAGATTGAATAAATTCAGCCTTGGGATTTTTTTGACTGGTTGTACTTATAGGTTAGAATCCGTATCGCAGGTAGCCAGATGGATGCTGGGATAAGTGTTTATTCTTGTGGTTTAAGCTTGAAAAAAATAAGGTTGGGCTGCAGACTACTCTCTTGCCTCTTATATTAATAGCCAACTTACAAAACACCTGTAATCCGGATAAGACTCCCTGATTTTTATCACTTATGTGCCACCGCCCTTTTCCACTTCTCTTTATTCCTCCTGAGTTCTCTTCAATTCTACTCTGAACTGAAGGAGCCAATTATGCTTATGAGAGTTTGATTACTGGTATGACTTTCTTTGTCCTTCCAGTCCTTGACTAAAGTTCTAAGCAGTGCTTCCTGCCTCATTGGCACAGAAAATGAAACAGAACCAGATTCAAAATGGCCTATAGACACTTCTATTTAGACATTGCAATACCTACCTATTACATGCCAGGGCCAGGAAGGTGATTCAGATTGACAGAAGCCCATGAAAGTAGCTCTGAAAATCAATGTATATTTAGATTTATATATCAAATCTCTCTACAAGAGACTGGGGAGGATAAGGGAAATGCAGAGAACTCAGATGATGAGTAGGCTGCTGAGCAGAGATAGACAAAAGATGAGGCTAGCAAGCATAATATACTTTGAGCTTCAGACACATGGGAACCCACCACACCCCAAGGCATAAATCTGGACAAACCTATTAATCATTAGCAACAATAAGAAGCTCCCAGAATCTGCCTTTAGTGGAAGCATATAACATTCACACTGGGTGGTGTCCAGGAGCATGATGTTGATGCAGTTGATCTGGGAGTAGTTTGATCCAGGAGCAGTTTACTCGTGAATAAACTATTTGTGAGTAAACAGTCCCAGGCAGGCGTCTACACTTGCAGAGAAGCGGAAGCAATGGGCTTGCAATGGGCCCCTGCTGCCACTGGGGGGAGCTGGAGGCTCTGCCTGCAGTTGGAAGTCATCCTTAAAAGCCAGCCCAGCTCCCTGCTCCCTGGCCAGCTGCTTCTCTGGCCAGGAGCAGCATGCACGGCATGAAAGCAACATGCAGCAGCTCCCTTGCCATAGCTTCTGTCTCCCTGCACCATGGCTACTCTAGCCCCTGCCCTGGCAGCAACACCCAGCACCCTGGGTCTCCTGCTGGCCACTGTGCTGGCCTGCTGCAGCAACCACCATATGGCCTATAGCAGTCTAGGTCCTGCTGGCTCCCCTCCCTGTAGAGGGGAGCCAGCACCTGAATGGCCCCACTGCTCCATCCCAGGCCCCCTGCTGCCACACAGCTGTCCTCCTGGCCAGACACTGGCAGGGGTGCCATTGACATGCTCCTGGACACCACTGCTGGGGCCATCCATGCCCTCCTGGGCCTCCAGCCCTGCTGTCTCTGGGCCTTCCTGGCCAGCCAGGACTGGTGGCTGCACGTCATCCAGGCCACATGAGATGATGAACAGTGGCTGGAGATATTCTGCATGAGCCGGGCCACCGTCCTTGACCTCCTGGAGCAGCTCCACCTGTACCAGGAGCAGCAGGACACCACCATGTGGCAGCCCCTCCCCACGGACAACCAGCTGACCATCACCCTACTGAAGCCCACCAGCCTCCAGCCACCTCTTTGGCATCAGCAAGGTCACCACTGGGGAGGCCATCCTGGAGGTGTGCAGTGCCCTCCAGGATGTGCTGGGGCATGAAGTGCTCCATGAACATAACCCCCTGGTGGTGGCGGCTGGGTTCCATGGACCTGTGCATGGGATCCTGGATGGGACCCACATCCCTGTCACCTGCCCATCCTATGGTGACTGTCCAATCTACAACTGGTGGAGCTTCCACTCTGTCATGCTTCAGGCCGTCATCAACCACTGTGGTGCCTTCACCAATGTGAGTGCTGGCTGGGCAGGCAGTACTGATGACACCCATATCCTCCACAACTCCTCCCTGCCAGCCCCGGTGCAGTGTGTGTGCTTTGTGCTGGGGGTGCCATACCTGCAGCTGCGTACTTTTGGCTCTGGATTTAGGACTCAGATACTTTGTTCCAGGGGGCAACCCACCCTCAGACCAACCGTGACCTTTTCATTCAATAATAGGCCAATTTATTGATGCACAATGATAACAGAAAAAGAAGTAATACAAACACTCAAGCAATTCTGTATATCTACCAAATCCTAGGGCTGTCATCAGAGTCAAAATGCATCTGGCCAGGATGCATTTTTCACTCTAAGGCTCTTCTTAGGTGTCAGATGGCATCATGTCAGCAGCCTGGAGGTGGGATGCTGAGGCCCACACACCCCCAGTGGGGTGGATGAGACAGGACCATGGTGGCCTCAGGGACCTTCCCAGGGGATGTGGACAGGGACCCCTCTCAGGGAGGAGGAGGACCGGGGTGGGACAGGGAGGGAGGAACCCTTTGTTACTCTCAAGCTTCTGCTTTTGTATTCTCCTTCCCTCCTGATGACTCTTCATCCATGGCTATCACTCATCACATGCACACATACTAATTAGGTCCTTCCGGGCTTTCTCTTAATTTGATCTGTTTCCCCAGAACCAGCACTCAGCCCCCAGCCGCTCTGGAGTATTGTTAGCTAGTGCCACAATTATCTCATGTTATGGAACAGTATGGTACATACCCCCAGTTTCCCAGGCTATGTGTGTATTGACCTTGTTGTGTTAGACAGCCTGGCAGCCTTGAAGGCTGTGTGAAACTCTGTGTTAGACCCAGGCTTGTAAAATAAACCAACCAACCAACCTACCTACCTACATATTACCTATAAGTCAGTTTCCAAAAGCAAACCTCTAAATATCATTTTGTAAGCCAACAGGCGCCATGGTGGTCCCACCCCTCCTCATCAAGGATCTGTGTACCCACTCCTGTCTTGGCTTATGAAGCCCTATACTAATCAACTGTGCCCACACCAGGTCCACTTCAGCTGGTGCCTGGACTAGACCCATGCCTGAGTGGAGTGTGCCTTTGGCCAGCTGAAGAGACACTTGCATGCCCTCACCACTTGCCTTGAGTTTACTGGGGCCAACATACCTTGTGTCATCATCATAGCCTGTGTAACATCTGTGAGACCCAAGGGGAGCTGTTTTGTGATCCCTGGGCAGAGGAGGCACAGTGGGTGGAGGAAGCGTGGCAGTGGGTGCATGAGCTGCAGTGGCAGCAATAGAGGTGGGCCCCTGCCTTGCCGAGGCCCCAAGTGAGGTGCACACCTTCAAGCAGGGCCGGGGAACCATGTACGAGAAGTACTGGCCAACCACCTGCTCCTGTACTGCCCACTGTAGCCTACTCATGGACCCTTGCCCCACCGCCCACCCCCAGCATCATGCTCACAGTGGAGAGTTCCCCTCACACAAACAGTCTCCATCTTCCCCCTCTCTCTCCAACAACAGAGCCCCCTCCCATCTCCCTCCTCACTGGGCCTCTGTGCACTGCTCCTTCAGGGCCAGAACTATGCCTTAAACTCCCAGTCCACCTAGTCCCATGCCTCTTCACACTGGTCCTGTGCCTTTTTGTACCAGTCCTTATGGGAGATCTCCTCCCACCACCTGTCCTGCTGGGCGATGTACTCTGCCCACCACACCTGTGCATCCACCAGCCAGTCCTCTGAGGCCACCAGAAGCCAGTCCAGGAGGAGGGTCTGCTTCTGGGTCCTCCCCCTGCAGAGCTGGTGCATCCACAGGGCCCAACCAGCAGTGACCCTGACAGTGCATCCCAGGGGCCAACTGTCATCTCCCCAATGTGCAGCTGCAGGACCTGCAGAGCCATGAAAAAGAAGTTGTTTGTAAGATGCTGTGCACCAGAGGGTCAAGCACTGCCCAGACTCAGACTGGGGCTCATATGTGCATGGGTGCCCATAGACCATGGTAGGTCAGCTGGGCAGGCCTGGGCCCAAACAACAGCTGGCCAAGCCCCCCATCCCTGCTTGCTCCCTAGGGGCCAGCTGGCCACTGGGTGCTGGCCACAGGCAGCCTTCCTCCCCCACCCCAACTGTTCCCAGACTGGGCCAGGCCTGGCTCCTGGCAGCACCTGTTGCCATGGCTCCAGACCCACTGCCCCCCTTGTCCCCTCCTGCAGGTCAGCCTATCTCCTGTGCTGCTGCCATGCCCACAGGACCTGGGCTTCAGGGGCTCCCAAATGACTGGGACACAGAGCTGTTTGCACCCCCATCCTCCCTGCAGGGGGCCTCTCTGGAGAGGTGACTCAGGGCCATCATCCTCCCCACAGCTGCTCTGCACCCTGAGCATGCCTCTGCTGATCATGTCCTGGGGGGTGCATGAGGAGCCGTTTGTGTGGACTGAAGGGTGCCTGGCCCACTACTCCCAGCTGCTGCTGCTGGCCATGGTGCCCAGGACACACCTGCACACCTGGCATGGGACCCTGAGCTTTGACAGTGTAGCAGGAAAGCCTGGTCTGTCCCACATCCTCCACCACCACCTCGAGGGCTACCTGTGGCTGCACAACACTTTCCTACCCCACACAGCTGAGGATAACATCATCATCAGCATTGATGCACTCCTTGGCATGTGAGAGGCCTGTGCCCACCTAGCTGTGGGGGCAGAAGCTGCTTAATAAAGTTTTGCACTGTTTTCCACTTCCCTGTGTGCTGTGGTGGGGAGACCCAGGTGCCAGGAGAGTTCAGCTGGGCCAAGTGGAGAGTGAGGGCAGGGGATGGGGCTGGAGGCAGAGGCTGGGGCAGGGAGGGCTCTCCCCCCAGTGTGTAACTTACCACATAGATGAGTCTGGCATGCCCACTGGCTCCAGTTGGTCCCCACTGGCAGCAATGATATGTGGCTTCCAGCAGAGTTGTTGGTTAGAGGGACACAGCATGTGGCTACCAGGGCAGGGGCCCCACCCTGGGAAGGAGCTGGTGCTACTGGTAGCCAACAGTGACATGGCTGGCCATGCCTAATAGCCAGGGCTGAGGTAGGTGCTGGCCCTGTCTTCCCAAGCTGCTGGAGGATGCTGGAGCCCAGGAGCTAGTAGCCCAGGGGACTCTCCATTAGTGACATGTCATAATGGGTGCCAGGCTGGAGTGAGGGCTCAGGCAGGCCTCCCATGCTGCAGTACACAGCATGGCTGCAGCCTGGATCCCAGGGCATAAAGATGGGGTTGCTGCATAAAAGGCATGGACTTGTGGGCACTCCCTGACTGACAGTTGTGGTTAGTGACGGTAATCAACTGTGCCCACAAGGCCTTGACTTTTATGTGGCACTGCCGTGCTAACCAGTCATGCCCATGCTCCCATATTTGGCCTGACAGTCCCTCACAGACATGTGCGTTGGAGTGTCCGCCCTGCACAAACTGCCTCTCTACTTCCGCCTTGCCCCCAGCACCATGAGGTCCCCAGTCTCCTCCATTGACCAGTTGGGGCCTCAGGAGGCCACATGTGGCATTGGTGAGAATGCCATTGTGGGTCCTGTGATGGCTCACTGGACCTCCGTGCAGCTCTCTTGGTGCTGCTGGGCCTGGGCAACCCCCTGCAGCACTCAGAGCAGGGGCATAGCATGGGACTGGCAGCCGCACAGTGAGGCAGTGACCTGCAGCACCTGCAGGGTCTGGGCAGGCTCCTGGGGGTTTGTCTGAGGCCACATGGAGCTGGCCTCAATGGCCAGAAGTTGGCTGGGCCCAATTGCTGGCAGGCCTGGAAGGAGCCTGTAGAATCCTGCAGGGCTGGACGAGGCAACCCTGGCATGTGAGAGGCTCATGGCACTGCAATGCCAGGGAGCAGTGCTGGAGTGCAAGCAGGCTGGCACAACTGGCCTGCAGCCTGTGGAGGGGGAGCATTGGCCATCAGTTGCCCCAGGCTCCCTGCACATGTTCCCTAGGGCTCAGGCTGCCTGCAGGCTTTTAAGGGGAGCTGGAGGCTTTTAAGGCTTTTGTGGAGCTGGTCCAGCCCTGGGGCAGGAGAGGCTCCCAGCCCCTGGGGCCCAGGACTAGTCTGAGGCTGGCCCCTTAGTGGTAGGGCTGACTAGGAGAAAATTTGCTCCCAGTTGGCATCTACACATGTGCTACTGTGTAGTAACTACTTGCAAGTAAATTTGCTACCTGCAAATGCACTACTCACGAGTAGTGCAATTTACTGAGCAGTAAGCATGTGCACATGTTGATGCACATGCTTACTGCTCAGTGAACTGCTCTACTATGCAGTAAAGCATCTTGTGTAGATGCACCCTCTACCTACTGAAGTGCTGAAAAAGGAAGCAGAAGATAACCTATCTCCTTTCAGAGACCTTCCCCTCCATGTAAATAGCTCAACACCATCACTGTAGACAGGATGCATACAGTGCAGTTGACTCCAAATTCACATGCGATACACAGTAGGGATCATAAGTTGAATTAGCTACCAACAACAAGAGGAAGGGGGCAAAGTACAGAAAGAAGGGGCCTAACAGTATGGGTTGTGAGGGGAGATAGGAGTAGCAGTGCAATAACAACACATAGTCATGAATATAATTTACCTTTGTGTCCCAAGCAAGCAAAATATACCTACCTGGAGACACAACTCCCCAGTGCTGGTACAATTTACATTGTGCATCACAGCAGACAGATAACCAGCTGACCCAGCATAACTATCCCAGGCAACTGGTTATGCTTCTCTTGAGTAACTTATGGTTGTGTATTTTTCTAGCTGTTTTTTTTCCCAGGATAACTCTGGATTCTATTAAGTTCCAGTGTAGGCCTATCTGTCATGTACCCACTCCTTTTTACTGTGTGATGAACATGGTTTACACTAGCATGTTGTATGTCCTAGGCTTTGTGTATAATCATTCTGAATATACATGATTTCAGCTTCATAAAAGATTGTGCAAATAAACAGCTGCATCATTCCCAATGAACAGAAATTCCCAAGTGGATAAAAATGAATGAGTTACTCCGGATTGTATTTCCCTTTAATATATTGAGTTACTCAAGTAATTAAACGTAATTAAGGAAATTATAGGCATATTCTAGTTTTGCCAGAGACATTAATGAGTTTTTAAAGTTCAAGGGTGTCACTACTGTACTAAAAGATGAATGACACCTTTCATATTGATGGGATTAAGTTCAAATTATTATCAAAGAAGTCAGCAAAGGTGGTGCAATCATCTTATATGCACCTTTTCCTCTACTATGTTTTTTTCTTTCTGTTTGTGGCTTACATTAAAGTGAGTTGTTTTCAGAGTTTCCCTCTCTCCCTCACAAGACAAAATAATACAACTAAGTATTCTGATGCCAGTGGGAGTCAGAAGATTTATCTAACTATGTTCTTGAACAGGACCTATTACTGTAGTATATTTTCTCTTTAAGCTCCAAGGGGCAGGGATTGTGAGTTCTGTTTTTCATTTTAGCATTGCTGTGGATGACGTGTTCCTGCTTGGAAGTCTTTAGATTATTAGGCTATTACGAGGCTTCAATGTCTAACCCCAGGCAGTACATTTTGGGGCAAATCTATCATGAGCTTTAACAGTGACCACATGTTTACACTAACTCAAACAGTGTACAGCACAGCAGCAGAAAGGGATCTTGGAGTCATAGTTGACTCCAAAATGAACATGAGTCGTCAATGTGATGAAGTGATAACAAAAGCCAACCGCACTCTTTCATGCATTAGATGGTGCATCATGAACAGGTCTAGGGAGGTGATACTTCCCCTCTATGTCACATTGGTAAGACCGCAGCTGGAGTACTGCATCCGGTTCTGGGCACCACACTTCAAGAGGGATGCGGATAACCTTGAGAGGGTCCAGAGGAGGGCCACCTTGATCCGGCCAAAGCAGCTCTGAAGCTTCAGAGCTGCCCCAGAGATCCGGCCATAGGGTATAATGCAGAATCAATGAAATGTCTATAACTTTGTTGTTTCTTGTCCGATTTGGACAAAACATGCAGAGACGGTAGCCTCTGCTGAGAGCATGAAACCTGCTATGTTTCAAGAAGATAGGTGCAGGGGTTTCAGGGGAACTGTACCCCAAATTCGTGAAAGCCAAACTCATGTCATGGCTGTGTGTTACAACACGGGGGGTCAAAACTTCAGGGCTAGTAGCTCTTACTAAGGCCACAAAGCTTGCCAAGTTTCAAGGAGATTGGTGTATGGGTTTGGGGGGAACTGCACCTCAGGCTGTGGACAAAAGCCTGCGCTGTTCAATTTCTTCATCAGCGACCTGGATGATGGGGTGGAAAGTAACCTGTTTAAATTTGCTGATGACACCAAAATTTGGGGGGAGGTGAGCACGCTAGCAGGGAGTGAGAGATTGCAGAAGGATCTGG
>NW_017729029.1:68715216-68718093 GCF_001723915.1 Gavialis gangeticus | reverse complement strand
CTACAGTGAGAGACTGCGGGACCTGAACCTATTCAGCCTCCACAAGAGAAGGCTGAGGGGGGACCTGGTGACCGTCTATAGACTCACTAGGGGGGACCAGAAGGGTTTGGGGGAGACGCTGTTTCCCCTAGCGCCCGCTGGCATAACAAGGAGTAATGGGCACAAGTTGATGGAGAGGAGGTATAGATTGGACATCCGCAAAAACTACTTCACAGTTAGGGCGGCTAGGAGCTGGAACCAACTTCCAAGGGAAGTGGTGCTGGCCCCTACCCTGGGGGTCTTTAAGAAGAGGCTGGATGCCTACCTGGCTGGACTCATTTGAATCCCGTTTCTTGTTTTTGGGTTTTTTTGTTGTTCTCCCGCCCTGGCGGGGGGTCGGGCTAGATGATCTACTAGGTCCCTTCCGACCCTTAATCTATGAAACTATGAAACTATGACAAGCAAAACTGGTGCCATGGGTGACACTGCGTGTGTTCAGGTGTAGCGGGGTGACAGCTGCAGGGATGGTGGCCCCTGTTGCGACGCCTGCCAGCTGTTGAGGAGATCAGTGCAGGGGGAGTCTGGGGCCCTGCACCCCTAGCTGCTGACAAACAAAACTGGTGCCAAGACTGTGTGTCTTGGGGCAGTTGATTGTTTGTGTTGATTCTTTTTTCTCCTTAGCCCGGTTTTGTAGGTGCTAATTGATGCTCGTTAAGTTGTTATGTAGTAGCTAGGTCCTGTGTATTGAGCTGGGCCCTGAGTCCCTGGTACCTGAGTGAATCATGAGGCCTGCAGTAGTGTCTCCCTTCCCCGCCCCAAGACAGGCACAGTCAGTCCCACAGCTCCCATGGCACCAGTTTTGCTTGTTCGCACCTTGCGGGGCAGTTCCCCCCAAACCTCTGCACCGATCTTCTTGAAACTTGGCAGGCTTTGTGGCCCTGCAGCTTTCACCCCACTATATTGTAACGCCTAAATGTAACAGGAATTTGGGGTGCTGTTCCCCCCTAAACCCCTGCACCGATCTTCTTGAAGCTTGGCAGGCTTCATCCTCTCTGTAGAGTCTACCATCCCTGAAAATTTCATCCAAATTGGACAAAAAAACAACAAAGTTATAGACATTTTATTGTTTCCCCATTATACCCTATAGCCAGATCTCTGAGGCAGCTCCGAACCGATTCGGGAAGCCGAACAAGGCCAGCGCTTCAACCTGGACGTGCTGCTTCGGACCCTGAAGCGGCTGAAGCCTCTCTGGATCTGAAGCTCTGTCTGAAGCCTCGCACAGCCTTAAAATCTTTAACAGCAACATGTACAAGAGCAGTGAGAAAAATTCCTGGATTAAAAATTTGTCTTTTCTATTAATTTCCCTCTTTTGAATTTATGCTTTTGTTTTTTCTTGTACTTGGCTATCTGGGCATTAATTAGTGGTGTTAGATTTTTTCTTCAGTTAATTCATTGATTTAACTAGATACACCAGGCAGCCCTTGTTAGACTCAAGACATCACTCTGAAAATGCCAGCTTTTAGTTTTCACTCATTTCTTGTTTATGAAAAATAACTAAGGGAAAATTCAGGAAGACCAAAATAGGTCAGAATGTTTTTTGGTACTGCAGAGTCCTATTTGAAAGCTCTGGGTTTATTTTGCAAAGTATAACCCATAAAAGGATCTTGCAGCGTCTCAGGGTGCTGTGGTACCTTGACTGAGAATCACCAAACTAAGCAGTAGCATGGACAATTAAGGTTTTGACTTCAGCGCATAATGTTGTCTCAACAATGCTTGATGAAGCTTCATTTTTTGTAACTTGATACTAAAACTGCATTTCAGCTCACGTGGTCCCCAGAAGCATTGAAATTATTTATTAAGGTAGATCTGAAAAAAATATTCATAGCATTATTACAACTAAGACTCACTCCACACAACAACTCTTAAACATAATTTTATAAACGGTTAGAGGAAGGATCACTTTAAGTAAATTACAAGTAACACAGTTCAGTTTGTGTCCACGTCAGGTTTTCTAATACCACAATTATGTTTTTGTGGCCAAACTGTATTCCTATTGGTGCATCCTACACTGACATCTAATAGCCATCCTATAGCTATCCTAAACATTGACTAAGGAGACAGAAGGACATCCACACAGCACACAAACAGCAAGTTGAGCAATTGACCCTGTGATATTGAGAAGGCATGATGCCTGACCAACATGGTACAAAAGGTACTATAAGTGACTCTTCCAGTTATAGGAAAACAATGTACAGTTGTTATAGGAAAACAATGTAGAGCAAACCCAAACTTGCCAGAGAGACAAAACACTGCTAGCTACAATTGTTACTAAGTTTAAGGCATGATGTGTGGAAACTCAAGTCAGGTCAGAATCAGACATCAATTACTAGTTAAAAGCATAGTTAAAGGTTGTAATATGACCAAGGTATTAAAATTATAAGCTTAGTCTAGAGCCATACACCAGGAGTAACCCTAGTATAACTTGGGCTGGATCCTATTTCAGCTATTAGGTGCCTCATTGTGATCCTATCCCACCCTCCCAAAGTCTCTGAAATAATATTAATGCTTTGACTTTTGTCACTTGACATCATCTTAGCTTTAAAGGTCACAAAAAACAGTGAACAGGAAGTGGACTCACATATTTGCATTACCTATTTTTTCACAGACTTGAGCAGCATGGAACAAGATCACACTTAGAATAAAATCTGACCATACATTTGGTGCAATCAGTTTAAAAAATCAAGGGGGTATGCAGATTTTCTGGGGAGTGGCATTTTGGGAACTGCCAAATCCCCCACACTGGGTCTGACTCCATTTTTCACACTCTATTAAGAGCTTATGCGTTTGAAATTGCAAAGGCTTTTCATAGTTTCATAGTTTCATAGATTTAGGGTCGGA
>NW_017729029.1:68712666-68715194 GCF_001723915.1 Gavialis gangeticus | reverse complement strand
GTCTAGTTTAAAGCTCGCCGTACGAGATCAGCCAACCTGATCGTTAGTTTTAAAATGCTTCTGATGCTTGCAGATAATATTATAGAAATAAGACACAGAATAATAGATAAACAGTTATATGTTTCAATCCCAAACCCTTGTATTCAGTGAAAAGAAAATAGAAAATAAAGAAGACCCCCCACAGACCCCAGACACACACACACACACAAAATCAGGACTTCCTGATCAAGGGTTTTATTAGATACAGATGGTAAATAAGGCTAAGGGTATTCAGGAAAATATAGCATTTGTCCATTTTCCAGGCTGAGTGCCAGCAATATTTTTTCTATTTTCCCTAAATCTATTGTAAAACCAAATTGCAAACCCAATTTACATCTCCCACAACCAGAAAGTATATTTCACCAATTCACTGACAATTGAGATTTTGAGACTTTAATGTCAACTAACTTAAGCAACAGCAAGAGAAAAAAATATTTGAGAATGTTTGGTGTTCATGTTAAAATAAAATAAAAATCCTAAAATCCCTGCATAAAGTTTCTTATAACATAAGAGTCAATTTATTGAAATGATTTTCACTCACTCACTAATGTTGCTGGAAAATGTGATATAGGTTGTAGCTATTTCTTTTGCATATGAAAGTGTTGAGTTTCAACTCACACTGTGAGTTGTTGAAATTAGCATTAGATTATTAAAACTAAATTGTTTTGGTTCTGGAGTGTACTGAAGTCATTCAGTATCCAATTCAGTGTAATTTTCTCTTTGCCTACCTCTAACACAAACTTCCAAGATTCTAGGGACTATTTAGGCATCTCTAGGAAGAATCTTTCATTTTGGTGAACACTGGGAAAATCTGATTTTCATGCAGTATCTAAATGTTAATGCTACTAGTGGAGAAGCATCAAAAGTAACTCAAATAGTTAACACTCATTCCCTTCCATTCTTTTAGATGTTTCAGTCCCATTGCTTGAAATGAGTTAACAATTGTAGGTACTTTGACAGAGTTGGAAGGGCATGCTTGGAAAAGTCCTGGACAATATCTCACCTGTGGCGTGGTGGTTATCCTGCTATGAAATCAGAGAACTATAGGTTCAAACCTCGTATGTGTAATGGGGACCTCAAATGTGGGCTATTTACTTCTCAGACTGGTGTCCTAACTACTAGGCTATTGGGTTAAAACATAGTGGGGCCCTCCTCTGGTTTCTAATATGAATAAACACAGATTTTTGCCTGGCTACAATTTCATGATTTGTGCACATGTATTGGACAGTCAGATGTAGTAATGCAGCTTCTTGGACAGCGTAGAGCTTACTGTGCATGCTCAGTATTGTTTATGTCTCTACACTAGCCATATAGTAGGGGTGACAATACATCCAAGTTTAACCAGGAGAGTCCTAGATTTCAGAAGCCAGTCCCAGCTGGCTGGTGAGAATTAAAATGAGCATCCCAGAAATACAGGGGAATGGGGTGCAGCCCAGCAGGGAGGCGGAGTGGTGTGAAGCAGACCAGGCAGGCAGGCAGGCAGGCACCGCTGCCCATGCCACCCCACTCTGCAGCAGCACTGCTGACTTGGGAGAGCAGGGGAGAGGGGCAGTGTCCCAGATATCCCAGATTTCCTTATTGTCAGCCTATGTATAATAGAGCGAAAAACTGTGCATAAATGCCTAAAAACCTACTTACATGGTAAGAAAACTACCATTTAGGAGCTCAAAGGGTAATAGAATTCTGTCCATAATTCATAGAAACTGGGTGTGTCTACATAAGATGCTATGTCACTGTAGTGATGAGCTGCGGTGCTGTAGCATTGGCACACACAAACCACGATGCCGCCGCTACTGCACGGTAGCGGTCCCATGCAGCGCCAGGACTGTGCAGTACCGGCAGTTCCTGCGCAGTCATTTAGTTATACTAAAGCAAGTACTAAAGCTGGGTGCACATGCAGATGCTCCCACAGTATCCATTTATTGTTACAGGCAAAAGTAAAAAAGCTTCATTCAATGAGGAAGCAGTGAATAGATTGAGGCATTGAAGTGATGTCATCAACTAGTTCCAACAAGCCGGACTGCCATGTTTTGGGCAAAAGGTAGCCTCCTTCAGCCTGATGGTTCCATTGTTACCTAAAGAGAATCAATCCTAGAAGTCAAATGCACATTGTGCACCCACAAGAACAGCTCAGCCAAGACAGGCAACGAGCACAAGAAATACCCAGGTAGGAGACAGGGGCCCAGATAGTCCTGGGATTAGGGGGGCGGTGCATAAACTTTCAGGAGGCCTTAAATACCTCTACACTAATGATCGTAGTATGGGGAACAAGCAGGAGGAACTTGCCCTCCTGCTAGCTAACACAAATCCAGATGTAGTGGGTCTCACTGAAACTTGGTGGGATCCAACGCACGACTGGGCGGTAAACATCAAGGGCTATAGGCTGTACAGGAGGGACAGAACAGGGAGGAAAGGTGGGGGTGTGGTGCTCTATGTCAAAGAGCAATCAATACACATTCTCAACAAACAGCACTGGGTCAGAGGAGGGG
>NW_017729029.1:68693147-68707666 GCF_001723915.1 Gavialis gangeticus | reverse complement strand
TGGTGGGACTAGATGTGTTCAAATCAGCAGGTCCTGATGATCTCCACCCCAGAGTGCTGAGGGAGTTAGCAGAGGTCATTGAGGGACCCCTCGCACAGCTTTATGAGCACTCGCAGTGCTCTGGCAAGGTGCCAGAGGACTGGAAAAGGGCCAATGTGGTCCTTATTTTCAAAAAAGGGAGGAAGGAAGACCCAGGAAACTGTAGGCCCATTAGTCTTACCCTGGTCCTGGGGAAGCTCTTTGAGACAATTATCCAGGAGCACATCTGCAAGGGACCAGCAGGGGAGTTTATGCTTAGGGGCAACCAATGTGGGTTCCTGTCAGACCAACCTGGTGGCCTTTTACAACCAGGTCACAAAATCCTTGGATGCAGGTGTCGCAGTGGACATAGTCTTTCTTGACTTTAGGAAGGCCTTCGACACTGTCTCTCACCCCATTCTTACTAAAAAATTAGGTGACTGTGGTGTTGATGCCTACACAGTCAGATGGGTTGCAAATTGGCTGGAGGTCTGCACCCAGAGAGTGGTGGTGGACAGGTCATTTTCAACCTGGATAGATGTGGGTAGTGGGGTTCCCCAGGGCTCAGTCCCCGGGCCCACTCTTCAACATCTTCATCAGCGACTTGGATGACAGGGTGAAAAGCATCTGGTTCAAATTCACGGATGACACTAAGATGTGTGGAGAAATGGGTACACTAGAGGAGAGGGACAGGCTGGCCAAGGGGGACCAGCAGGCAATGGGAGAGTCCCTGTTCCCCTAAGTACTACAGGGAGTAACGAGGAATAACGGCCATAAGTTGACAGACAGTAGATTCAGGCTAGATATCAGGAGACAGTACTTCACAATCAGGGCGGCTAGGATCTGGATCCAACTTCCAAGGGAAGTGGTGCTCGCTTCTACCCTGAGGGTCTTCAAAAGGAGAATAGATAGACACCTTGCCAGGGTCATTTGACCCCAGCATTCTTTCCTGCCAAGGCAGGGGGTCAGACTTGATGATCTGCTCAGGTCTCTTCCAACCCTACCAACTATGAAACTATGAAACATTGATCCCTGTGGTTTAATCTTAATCTAACAGAATGGGGGGAAATCCTTTTATTAGAAAGACTGAAAATGGGTGGTTTTATATGCCTATGACTATTTTGACATCCATAAAACACTGCACAGGCCAAATAAACATGCATAAAACTCATGAGGTCATGATGAAGTTTTGATACATCCAGGTGATTATCAGTCCAAGAAGAATTTATCCTAAATTTAGCTGTCTGATGAATTCCAGGTCACAATACAGCATATAACAACCATGTTTAAATTGATAACCACATTCTGATATGTTCATTGTGTTGTAACTTCAACATTTAATCAACTAGGAATAAGTTGGTGATCATGTATATATAATAGAACTGCAGGCCTAGATGCATTTCTCTTCCCTCTTCCTCTGAGTGTCATGTGGTAAGCCTTGTGCTTCTCCCAGTCCTTAGGTGAGACTCTGCAGTTCTCCTCTAGAATACATCCCAGGCAACAACCTTCCAGTTATTAATGGTGCTTACCCTGAAGATCAGAGTAAGTTTAGCACCTTCCAGAGTTTATGATCCACCTTCTTAAAACCCAAATCTCATTCATTTACCAGCAGGAACAAAGCATTTACAGAAAAGGATTTTAAACTGACAAATACCCTCTATTTCTGAATATTCCTAACTTAATGGCTTACTGTTTCTTGATGGTAACTGAAGCCAGTTTACCTGTTCAGGCACTTGCAGCAGATGACTCTCTTCATATGGTTCCCAACAACAATTACTCCTCTCACAACAGAGAAAGCAAGAGTTTTAAAATTACTATAGTCTTTTTTTTTCTGTGTCTTGGTGGTGGGCCTTCTGAACAAACTGGTTTTGCAGCTTGACTGGGGAGGAGTTGTTGCAGTATGAATATCATGCCCGCAGTGCGACAAGATGCATAAAAATAGCCTGGCTTTTTTGGAATTACTGCCTTTGCCAAAGTTGTGGTCTAAGGACATAAGCAGGCATGATTTTTAGGTAGATGTGATATCTTTTATTAGACCAACTAAATAGCTGGAAAAAGGTTATTTGCAAGCTTTCAGGCACAAACGATCCTGGCACCCGTTCCTTCCCAGGGTAGGGGGTCAGACCTGATGATCTGTTAGGTCCCTTCCAACCCTAAGTACTATGATACTATGAAACACCCTTCATCAGGCATAGGGAGACTCTCTTATGCCTGACAAAGGATGTTTGTGTCAGAAAGCTTGCAAAGAACCTTTTCCCAACTATTAATTGGTCTAATAAAAGACATCACATCTACCCAAAGAACCTGGTCTGCCTTTGCCAAAGATTTCAAACAGTTCACTAAACCACATGGAATAATTTTATCGACTGTAAAGATATTTATCATAAATGCCATAATCATGACAGTCACTTTTTAAGTAGATCATTTGTAATAGCAATAAAAGGCACCCTTAAGTTGCTGGGGGTAGTTTCAAAGCTGTTTGGCTGTAATTATTAAGCAGTGTACTTCTGTGCAAGGATTTAACTGGTATATTGTAGCTACTTTTAGGTCCATAAATTTCTTGCAATGCAGCACAGGAACATTTTATATTCATTATCTGCTAGGAATTGAATTTTAGTTGCCTTTTTATGCTACCATTTAATTTACATCATTTTTTTCTTTGGACTGCACCTTTGATAGCATTAAATTTCAAGCTGGCTGCCTGAGAGGAGGGATAACTGAGGAAAATCATGTGAACTTTGGGTTTCTCTTGCAAAAGGTGATGTGCATTATTTTCATCAAACCAGTTGGCATGACACTGAGTCTGAGAGCTAAGAACTCCTGCAGAGGCTTTGTAAACTTTATTACAAAGCTAGTTCCATTACTCTTAAATGTTTGGTTCAGGACTGAATTTACCAGATAAAAGTAGTTCAGTTATTTTAGCTGTATGATCTTTTCTTATAGCTGTGTTTTTCAGCCTGCTGACATTCAATTTTTTGGGAGGCACTTTGTGTGCAGTTTTAATACATAAAGGTTGAATTTTTTAATTTCAGCTTGCAGTGCATTAGAAGATGGTCTGTGCAGCATTTTATAACTCCCATAGTGTGTATAATGGAAACAACATGGAAATTACACTAGGATGTAATCTGAAGGGTAGCAGTGTTTCAAGTGGATATATTGCTATGATTAAATCCATTTTGCAAGTAGTTTTTTTTTTTTAAATATGCTAATAATTACAGGATTACGTTCTGTACAGAGGCATGTGCTTCCCATGGGAAATACAGCAGCAGCACATATTTATGCTGCTGTATTTGTCCCCGGGCATGCCCCTGCATGGTGCATGGCAAAGTTACCCAGGTGGGTAGGGGAGGCTAGGGCCAGTACCTGTGCTGGCCACCGTGGCCTTACCTGGGTTCTTGGGGGTCTCCCGGGGCAGCAGAAATGCTGAGCCAGCCTCTTGGAGCTTGGCCAGCAGTCAGAGTACAGCTCTAGCTGGCTAGGCTCCCTTTCTGGTGGCGCACACTGCTCCTGCATGTGCCATGCTGGCTTTTTCAGCAGAGTTTGGTTTTTTTTGACACTGGGATCTTCAAACTGCTTTGAGGTGCAGCAAATTGCATGTGCATGCTTGTCGGGATGCATCCTTAAACAGCAAAAAATTCCCATTAGACCTATTTTTACCTAAGGGCTGAACACTGGACAAAGACCAATATATGCACTGAAGTCACAAAGAATCACAAGTTTATCTGCTGTATTTACTCTACAAAGAGCCATATCCAACAATTTATAAAAATACTACTTTTCTTTGTCAGAGTTCCTCTTGGCTGGACCATAGACACTGACAGGAGTTGTAGCCCTCCGGGTTTTGATCTGTTCAACTGAGTTTAACTGAGAAAGACCTAGAACCTTCTACCTCTCCACCTACCTAAGAGTATGCACTGTTGTTGCTCTAGTTTTGGTGGAAGACTAGAATGAATGACAGGTGTATGTTGTTAATAGGATAAAAGATGGTTGATGATGATGAGTGAGGTGAATGTTGCACCTTGAGTGATTGATAGTTTCTGTTGGCAGGAGAGAATTATTAGGCAAGGGTTGTTACCTCCTTCATGCGATTAGAGGGCATCTATGAGCTGATGACATCAGGCTTTCCAAAGTTATAAATAACAATGAAAGTGTGTGGGGGTCTGTGTGTGCCTGTCCCACAGTGTATTTTTGGAATTTGTGTGGTATTGATGTGTCTTTGAACAGGATCTGTGTTCTGCTGTCTGTGTCTCTCTGTATCTGTGTAAGACTGCTAGGGTCTCTTATCTCCCTCTGCCGTTAGATCTGTGAGTGAGTTTAGTGGTTGAAGTGTGTTCACGTGTGCTTGAGCATGGGATTCAAATGCCACATTTATGGAGTGCAGGCATACTGGTTTGTTGGAGTATTTTGGATTTGTAATGGTTGTCAGATTGTGTAAGTGGTTATGTCAATAGGGAATCAAGAAGCAAGTGTTTGAATGAAAGTCAGTGCTACTTGGTGCTGAGTCCAAACTGACAATCCAGTTTGTGTCCACCTGCATCTTAGTCCAGAGAGAAGCTGACCAATTTAACAGTGCCACTGCCTGCCTTGCTCGTGACACCATCAGCTGTGTGGACCACTCCCTGGTAGCTCCAGATATCAAGTGCCATTTAAGGAAGATTGATATTGTAAATTGAAGAAACAAATCCCCTGTTTGTTCTTCCTTGTATTTTTCCACAGTTTTTACCCATCCCTAATTCAATAAACCATTTTCCTTTTAATCTATCTCTTCTCTATACTTGCACTGCCTGTTGAAGCTGGACTCTTTAGCAATGACAGTGTCAGTTTTGACCCTTTCTGCCCTTTTCCTTATTCCTAATTAGGGCATTAATAGCACCGATTAGGCTTGCTCCAACAGAGTGACATTGCTTGTGAAGAAAAAGCGATAATTATAATGTGCTTATCTTTTGAAATTCACAGTTTAAGGGAGAGGTTATATAGAATGGCAAAGCCAAAATCCAATTAATATAAGTCTTGATTTTTCTCAGAACAGAAGTAGTTGCAATATTATTTCTTAAACTGGTCTTTGTCTCTAGAGGGTCAATCCAGGCAATTTACAATATTCATAGGTTATTACTAAGCAGCTCTGATTCTACCACATCCTACTATAAAAATCTATTACAGAATATGTACTGAATCATAGTTATCATAGTGATTACAGTGAGATGCAAATTGCAACTCTCTATGCCATTAAAGCACAATGTTTATCAATGTAAATTCAGCCACAGTGGAGGGCAGGAAGTGTTTTCAATCTGAAAGATTATGTTGGGTAGTTTATGTTAATTTGTGACAAAAGCTTCAGTGGACCCCAATAATTAGAGGCTGCTGAAGGTGTTCAGAAAATCAGGTTATTTCAACAACTGACATGTCCAGCTGTTCCAACCTAATATCATGTAATTTTGAGTGCCTATGTGCCTTTTGACTGAAGGCTGATTATAGCTCCCTATGTGAAATTTCTACTGTAGGGTTCTGCAGTTCTGATTTATATCAATGTAGGGGATGGTACAACAGGTTAAATCCATTCATCTACATTTCAGGATTGTGAGTGTGATGTGATACTAAATCAGGAAGAGCTTTCTGCTGACATTTGTGAAAGCAGTGCATATTTCATTAGCAGTACAAGATGCTTGCCAGTTTTTTGTGAACTTTTTTTCTAGTTATATGTCATGATTGTCTGTCTCATGGAAAAGATCTCTGAAACAGTTCTTGATGGGTCATATTTTATGCAGGGCAGATGTGAAACTGTGCATGCCGAGATACAATTTTTTGGGTGCTGGCTATAACCAAAGCTGCAAACTTTTACTAGGGTGTGCCAATATTTCAGCTGGGAGCAAAGCCAGAGGTTCCTGACTAGGGCGTTTTGCCCCCTACTCAGGGTCAGACCGATAGGCATATTTGGGATCAGGAGGGACTTTTATCCCATGGTCAGATTGGTATGAACTGTGGGTTTTTTGCCTTACTCTCTAGTGAGGGGCATGGCCCTCTACCTGGGATCTCTTGAACATTTCATAGGAGCAGGACATTGGTTACCGTGGTCATTGGTAACATACAGTCATCTAAAGCCAATGGGAAAACACCTAATCTCCAAAAACCATATGGAAAATTTGATATTGATCTGTGTACGATTTTTTTCAGTTGCATTCAGTACTCTTGATAGAAAAGTAACTGGTTTCTTCGCCCCACTTAAAAGTATAGGAGCAAGAATTGCTTCCAAATAATAAGACAAGCGTCAAAGAAATGTATTGAAGTCCCGAGCTAAACAAATAATTTTATTTTAGAACATTAGTACCAACTTTGTTTGTTTAAGATCAAATAAATGCTTTGCTTTTTTTTCTACTTCTGTTATAAGGGTGACAATATCCAGAAATAATCCTATATCTACCTCATTTAAGGTTTCGAAGGTAACTATAACTAGAATGATATAAAAGAGAAAATACTCTTTTGGTTAAGGTACTATCCTGAGGGTCATGAAACTTGGTCCCATGGCATTTCCAGGAAGGTTTGTTCCTTACCTTTTTTATGCCTGTTTTTTTCACATTTAATACATAGCTAGCTCTTTGGACAGAATAATTCTGCATCAACATCACTGAACTCCAGTCCATATCAGTGATACGTGCTTGTTTCCACAGTTAAACTCATACCTTTATGCTCTGTCAGTTTTTTATTATGTAAGGGTTTAGACAAACAAATTATACTGAATTAAAAGATGAGGATTTACTATGTGCTGCTTTGTGGTAACTACTTCATACGTCTGCTTCTACCACAGCCTAATAAATGGAAGATAAATTAGGACAGCTTACCCCTAAATGAAACCGAACTAAGTCACTATTGTTTAGACACAGGCTAGGGACAGAAGTTGCACATAAACTGGTTTAAGTGATTGGAAACTGGTTTAAACCTATAGCAGAACAGAAGTTCAGTGCACATAAACCACTTTCAAAATGGCCAAAACTGATTTAAGATAAACCTGGTTGGATGTAATATCAGATGTAGCTGATTAGGTTAAACCAGTTTATGGAACTTTTGTCCCAGATCCCTTCCTGATTCAAGTTAACTCACAGGTTTCAGCATCCCAAGGTGTTTTGCAGCCCTGGGCTCTGCTGTCTACTCCAATGGAGCAAAGTAGGCTCCACCCCCAGCTGTTAAGGAGCTGAGGCACTAAAGCCTCAGCCCCAGCCTGCTTCCTGCCTAGGCCTGTCAGGCTAACGGGATGAGGGACAAGAAAGGGATGCTCTGGTCCTCCTAGCTTTGGGCTGTGCAGCCCAGCAAGCCATGCAGGGATTGGCTGATCCCTACCCTCTCCCCAGCCTTGACCTCCTAGAGGTGGGGAACATACTCGTCTCTGCTCCTGCCTGGCATTTGCCCCGCCCTGGAGCTTTTTGCCTGCCTCCTGCAGCTCTGAGTCAGGCTGGGAAAGGCTTGGACCAGACTCCTCCTCAGCTGTCCACCTCTGGGTAGGGGTAGGCAGGGTGGCAACCCCCCCCAGCTGAGATTTGCCCAGCATGAAGTGGAAAAGCTTTTCACCACCTTCTTGCCCATAGCTCTAGCTGAGCTGGGATCCCCAGCCACACCTATAGCTGGGGAAGGAGCAGGACTGGTGTGATCCTCCAGTGAGTGCTTTCCTCTGTGCCAGGCAGACCTCAGGTTGGGGAGGTGCTGGGGGTGGTGGGGGAGGTTCCCACCCCCTACCCTACCGCCCCTCTCAGAGACAAAGCATTTTTACATTTGCATTCACTGCAGCACCTGGCACCCGGTCGTGCAATGCATGCAGTTGTATAAGTGGCGAAATGCAAGTCTGCTCTGATGCGGTGGATCTCTGGGATGTGCTGGAAGAAAAGTATGTGTATAAATGTTCAGAGGGCTGGGGAAGGGGCCTAGTTAGAGCTGCAGAGGGAGGCAAAAAGCTGCATGGTGTGTGTTCCCCCCCCACCATTTGGGGTGGGCAGGGCATTGAAGGCAAGGCGGGTGTATCTCCTCTTGTGCCCCCCACCTCTTGGAGGTGGACAGCTGAGGAAGGAGTGGGGCTGGGGGGTGATCCCAGCCCATCTCAAGCTGTAGGGGAGTGAAAAGCCCACCTTGGGTGCAAGGCAGACCCCAAGTCGGGGGGCCAGTGCATGCAGGGGGTGCGTGTGTTGCCCCTCATACCCTCCCTCCTCTCTCAGAGGATAAGGGCTGGGGTGAGCCCAGCCTGGTTTGGAGGTGGGGTGGGGGAAAGAGCCATGGAGGGTGCTTTCTCTTGGCACCCTGCAGATTCTGGCTGCCAATCAGGCCCGGGCTACTGCTAAGCTCAGTTCAGCAGCTTTAGGCAGCTTGGTCATTAGGGGTACTGTATGTGATGGCCCGCAGGCTTCTGACTTGGGCCAGTGATGCTTCTGCCTGTCCTGGCCACCCAAATACTTAACCTCAGTTCAGTTTGTCACTGGTTCAATCTACGCAGCTTAGAAAGAACTGCAAAGACTGAACTGATTTTGTCTTGGGTTTTTTGAACCTCTGTGCTTAGCCTTAGAACACTTACCAGAGAGCATATGATATGCATGAATTCTCATTTTAACTCAGTATAACTTGTCCATACTCCTTCAGGGATAACCTGCCCTAGTTTAGCTTCCATGTATTGTAGGATAAGAACAGATGCATTAAATAATTACTGCAAAGCAGCTGATACATAGTACATCTGTAATGTGGCATAACTATTGCATCTGTTTACATCTTAAATCTAATTTTGCCCTTAGCAGCCTGCCCTTTTATCATACAAGTTAAAGGAGGGTTAGATTTTTAAATGGCCTTGTAAAAATCCACTGCTTTGAAAGAGGAAGTCACAGGGTAAATTTGACGTTCTGGGGCTCAATTTTAAGAGGGTCCTGTTGACATGTGACCTTTGTACATTCACCTAGCTATGTGGCTAGGACCAGCTAGGGAATGTAAAAAAAATTACATTAAAAATGTCTAGGAAAGAAACAAGGAGAAAGTGAGTGAAAATCAGACCCAGACTGTCAAATTTAACTTTGGGGTAAATGTGGATTTTCTTTTGTGCCAGAATCTTAACAGTAAAGGCAATAACTTATGTGTGTACATGTATACATGTTCCTAGTGCAAAACATTACCGAATATCTGAGGGAGGTAGCCTGTCACGGTCATACCTTACTGGCACCAGAAAGAACAAATGGTTTGTATTAGGGGTGCCATGCTTTACCTTTTGCCTGATTTACAGACTAGCATGACTAACAACTTCTGGGCTCTGACAGTAATCTGAATTTGGTTCCTAGCTCTGTCACAGACTTTGAGCCAGAAAGAGCAGCTGTTATGCTTACCTTTGTCCTTCTATTACAGCTACCCACAAATCAATTCTATCTATAGACTATGGTGTTTTGCCTGTAAAATTGTCTTTTTATCAGTTTTCAGTAGGGTCTGCAGTATATATGATTTGTGTATCTAAACTGATGTGTGTCGGTGAGGTGAGTGTATTAATTTCTGCTTGCTAAATTGGACAGGCCTGAAGCATGCATTATGCACCATGCCTGAAGCTGAGCATGTGATTCATTTGTTATGTCTGTTGAAAATACCAAATAATTAAGCAACTAGGCCTTTGTTTCATTTCTTTGTTCTCTGCTGTACTTTTGCACTTACCATCCCAACTGCTAAGCCCTTCTACCTCTTTGATGGAAGGAAACAAGGAAGGAAGGACACTTAGCTACCCCAAATGCTAATAAACTAACTTAGACTTTGGACATTTCTAGCCAACAGCTATATCTAGATCTAGAGATCTAGACCTAGAGATCCAGTTTATCTATTTTTTTATAGATTCAGTTTATCCAATTTCACTCAGAACAGTATATTTAATAGGGGTGTGTGAAGCGGGCAGTATTCAGTTCAGATTTGGCCCGATTCAGGGAACAATGATTTGATTCTCTGATTTGGATCACTGTCCCAATTTGATTTAGCCAAATCTGAATCTGAAGATTCTATTCTGAGTTGCAGAATCAGCAATTTGGCCATAGACGCAGCTCTATATGTTTTTTCTACGTACCTTGAGGTAGCAGGCGCGGCTCATGAACGCTGAGATGGTGGGATGGATGGAGTGTCCCATGGGAGTGTAGGGGGGGTTCACCACCGAGTGTGCAGGGCACCACCCCATGCCCCCTCCCCCAGCTCAGTGATCAGCTGCAGGGGGACCCCGGGGTGTCCCCCAGACCCAGGAGGCACCAGTTGCTGAGCCGGGCAGTGGGAGTGGGGGGGTCCACTGCTGAGCGTGTATGAGACCCCACCCACACTCCCATGGGATGCTCCATCTGCCCCACCATCTCAGCATTCATGAGCCGTGCCTGGTACCTTGTATGTAGAAAAAACATATAAAGCTGTGTCTATGGCCATATTGTTGAATCTCTCCAAATTGATTTGGAGGCTTCCGGTTCTCTTTGGAGAGATTAACGGGTCTCCTGATTTGATTTGGATTCGGAGATTTGGCTGCTGACTTAAGCCTAATCTCCTCTGAATTGAATCAGTGACCAAAGCTTCGCACATCTCTAATATTTCACTTTGCAAGCTACATTGATGTGACTGCAAAGATAAAGTGGACATCAACAGAAACATATTTCTGCACTTGAAATTGAATGGTAAATATCAAAGCATAAATGTAGAGAATGAATTGCTGATACAAATATGACTGCTACAAAAATAGGTATTGTGATGCAAAAAAATGTAACGGCTAATTGTGTAATTTAATTGATGAGAACAACGATGAAAATGCTGGCATAGATAGAACTCAGTTTTATCACTGTGTCAGCCAACCCTAAACCAAAACGTATAAATATCTTTTATAGCAGTTATACTCACTGCTGCCATGTTTTGTATTGCTGATGGATCTGATTGGCTAGTAGTAAAAAAGGCCTACATTAGACAGTCACAGTGGAGCTCACTGCTGTTTGGAGTCAAACAAATGGGAAATGAGGTCGGCAGTGAACAAAAAAGCTTGGTGGGGATCAATTGCTTTCCTTAAGACTTTACCCACTCAGTTTCTCAGTATTTAAATAATTAAAATAAATTGTATTTCTTGTATTTTTGGTTAAGAAGAACACCTTCTGAATGTGTTACTTTTCAATGTCTAAAAACAGAACCAATGGGTCAAAGAAAGTGTAAAGTGTCCTGTTCACCACCATGGACTGTTTAGTTTGAAACAGAAAGGTGGCAATCAAAATATCAAAACTAGTAATATTTTAGAAAAATGATGTGGCTAATGTACTTAGCGTCTGTTGTAGGATTCACTGAAAAAAACTGGGAGATTATCAAAGCAGTAACCTTCCTTCTTTCATCAGGTAAAAAGGGAAGTGTGACCGATGAAGCTGTGAAGCACCACTCTTTTGCTCTTAGCCTTTTAAGCCACATTTACAATAGCAGTTTTTGCTAGCAAAGCAGTGCTGGCCAGGGATGAGATTTTCTGTGACATTTCTAAACCAACAAATGCCCTTGTATAGCCAGAGATATGTTATTGCCAGTATAGCTTACTTCACTCCTCGAATATAAACTATATAACAAAAAAGCATTTACAGTGATATAAACTGCATCTCCAGTAGGAAGATTTTTGCTAAAGTTCACCCTCAAGAGAAGCTCCCTGCTCCAAAAAAATCTCACAGGAAGAGGAATGCTATTGATAAATGTCTCTGTCCCAAGCCCTGGAAATTTTGTAAAGGGACAATATATATTTTTTTCCTGCAGTTTTTTCCTTCTGACTGTTGGCATAGGTCTTCCAAATGTTTCTCTACCTTATCTTCATTCTGCACTGTTGAACATACTGTTCTTTCCATTTTCTGTGCAAACAAGAAGGGGAATAATTTGTTATTCTTCACAACTTCAGGCAGGAGGGGAATAACTTCAGGGAGGAAGGTTAAAATTTGACTGGAGGTGAATTTTGCTGAGTAACAGAGGTCACATCTACACGTTCATTAATGCATCATAATTATGGAGCATTAAGTTTAGTACCTGTTATTACAGGAGATGCACCATATTCTGTGCTACTGTGTATTAGTGCAAATGAACACTTTTTTGTGACACTTGGATGCTCATTGGACTAAGTCTACTGTGCAGTAGCACAAATGAATGCTTTTTGTGTGATGCTTAATGCTCATTGGACTAATCTTGTGTGCATTAGCACAGTAGCACGGTTTTTGCCACCAGCTCTAATACACACTAGAATTAGTCCAATGGGCATTAAGCATCTCATGTAGACAGATGCACTGAGTTTTGAAGGAATCCATAGCAGAGGACCCTGGAAGGATCTCTTAACCTCTAGATTTATTAATGATTATGCTTTTTTTCTTAACACATTACATTTATGTAAAAAGAATGTCATTTTTGGAGGGTTAGCTAGGTTCCTTTCAGCTCTAAAAAGATACCAATCATTCACTTTTTAAAAAATGTCAAAAAAGTTTTCTGACAGACCATTGTTTAACTAATGTTCCTAACTTTTATTTTCTTTGGGCACATTGTCACAGTACACTGAAGTGCCTGCTCCTAGAGAAGGACAGGTGTTGGTTGCTGGGGCAACCACAAGGGTCAGCTGACCAGGAGGGGGCAGGGCCTGGCCTATATAAACAGCCTAGGCTGAGGCCATAGGCAGTTCTCCTCTGGCAGCTGAGAGAGTAGGAGCTCAGTGGAAGCAGGTAGTTCCCTGGTTTAACATCGAAGGGTATAGGAGCACTGTTGCAACGTTGCAGCCTATAGAATCCGAGGGCCTGAATTAACTCCCGTGTGAGGAGACCAGGTGGAGGAAACCCTGGCAGGGATTTGAGAAGATAAACTACCAGATGGTTTAGGGTCCTGTTTCAGCCAGGAGGCTTGGTTTGGGTTACAGCTGGGGCGCTTGTGTTATTCTGTTTTTTTCTTGTTTGTTGTTACACTGGAGGGCCAGGTGAGGCTATAAGGGGTTGGAGAAGGCCTCATAGGAGTGCCCCAGCAGCGTAGGGGGGGTTCCTGGTGCCAGAGAGGGCACAGCAGTCTGGTTCTAGGGCCAGGTAAGGCCGAGGCCACCTGAGCCGGATAGAAGTCAGAGACCTAAGAAGGGGGTCTGGGGGCCAGACATGGCTAAGGCCACCTGAGCCCCACTTTAGGGGATCGTGAGGCAAGGCCCCAGTGCGGGCGGGAATCGTGAGGCAAGGCCCCAGTGCGGGCGGGAATCGCGAGACAAGCCCCGAAGAGGGTGAGCGCACTGTGAGAGGCCCCGGAGAGGGCGAGCTCATAGAGAGGAGCCCCGGAGAGGGTGACCGCATAGAGAAGTAGAAGATAAGCCCAGAGGGCGTCCGTGAGGGCGCGGGCATCAATAACTGACTCAACAACGTCCAGTACATCTGAGAGGCTTGGGGCATGGTATAAGGGGAGGTAGGAGCCACGCATAACCCATAAGGCCAGGTGCACCAAAATCTATCTATACAGAACAGGGGCCAGGATAAATAAGAACACCGTGTCCAAGGGGACAAATAAAGGCAGCCTCCCTTATAATACTTTGATCATCAAAGACGGGGTGGGCGAGAACGAGGGTGCTAGACTGCCAACTTGGCACGGTAGGGGGCGCCAGGAGAGATCATGGCTGGTCCTGGGTCCCTGCCCTGTGACACACATCTAAACGTTGCTATCTGGTGATGGTGCTATGGGTCCGTGCTTTAGTACTTCATTTTGGAAGTACTAAAGCATGGCGCAGTACAGGCAGTTAGTGCACTGTGCATGTTGTGTATGGTTAGATTTCACCTCTATGTTGCCATAGCAAAGCACTATACTGGGGGAGTACACTGCTACAGAAACATAGCTGGCAGTCATGTGTAGACCAATGTGATTACTAAGTGACCAGAGTGTGCTATATGGCAATGTAGTACATTCCCATAGGGTGATGTGTAGACGCGCCCTTTTAGACTTAAAAATAATGGATTTTTCCAGCTAATAGAGAACAACTAAATAATGGGATAAACAGCTAAAACTGTGAAACTAGCTTTTGACAAACTGCTGTCAAATGCATCAAACTAAGTAGGAGAAACAACACAAAGCAAAAACTAACCAACCAAAAATACCTGTTACTATAATCATAATTACTTTTAATTTTAGTATATTTTTTCTGATAGAAATTTACATTTCAATTGTACTTTGTTCTTGTAATATTGGTAGCATTTTTATACCACCAATAATCCTAGAGTCCACCAAAATAAACTGACATACAATATAATGTAACAATCTAGATGATCTGTTTTTAATAGAAATCTGAAGAGATGCATCACTAATATTAAGAAATATATTTTTCATTTTCTTGCTTTGTTGCTTTTTTCTTCCATTTTGTTGTTGTTTCTACGCTTTTGCCTAAGGCATCAAGTGGCATATTGACATGACTAGGCAATTTTCAGCCTTCAAGTTTAAACTGAAATTTTTAACAGTTTCCTAAATTGTATAGTGGAAAACATAACACATCACAATTACAATAACATATTGAA
>NW_017729029.1:68688620-68693136 GCF_001723915.1 Gavialis gangeticus | reverse complement strand
TACTGCATAGTAAGTTACTGCACAGTAAGTGGTTTTAAAGTGCATTAACACATTTGCAGGTTTTAAAGTGCATTAACGCTGTTTGTGGTCTGACTTGGTACTAAAGTTAGTCCCAAGTCAGTCAACACACACAGTGTGACTGTGCAGTAAGGCGGTTACACGTGCATTACTGCACAATAACTAATCCACTATAAATTTGCTACCTGAATCATGCACGTATCAAATTTACATTTACGTTGGCATAAGTCTCCATAGTTACTGTCCAGTAGGGCTGTGCGAAGTGGCTAGTATTCGCTTCAGATTTAGATTTGGCTGATTTGGGGGACAGTGATGCGATTCGGTGATTCGAATCACTGTCCCCTATCTGATTTGGAGATTTGTCTACCACTCAATCGGCCGAATCTCTGAATCAAACAGACCCCATCCCTGCCCACTCTCCCAGTCCTGTCAATGGCTGTCTCGCCTGACCCCAGCATCCCAGCTTTTCAAAAAAAAAAAAAAAGCCCCTCACTCACCAGCTGCTGTCAGGTGGGGGGTGGTGATTCCCACTGCCCCCCACTGCATGGGGGGCTGTGCCATGAGCCCCCCAGAAGCCCTGATGGCCACTGCAGCAGCAGGAGAGTGCAGGCCTTTTTTTTTTTTTTTAAAGAATTGGGAGCTGGTGCTGGGCAGGGCAGATATCGACAGGGCTGGGAGAGCAGGCGGGGGATGAGGTCTCATGGCAGAGCCCCCCATGCAGTGTGGGGCAGTGGGGGGCAGCAGGGATCGCCCCCCACCTGGCAGGAGCAGGGGCTTTTTTTTTTTTTTTAAGTGCCATGACACTAGGGCTGGGTAGGGCAGCCATTGAGGTGGCTGTGAGAGCAGGAGGGGGTCGGGGGGCACTCAGGGGAGCTGGGGGAGCAGGCAAGAGATGGGGCCTGGCAGGGGTCCCCACCATGGTCCCCTCCCCCCTCCTCCAGCCCCCTCCCCTTGCCCCCTACTTACTGGCATGGAGTCCAGGTCCAGCTTCCTGCGGCAGTAAGTGGGGACTGCCTGAATCGCCAAAGCTCTTCATATCTTTTCCGAAACAATTCAGAGAGCTTTGAATAGATTCAGATCTTTTTATTGATCTCCCAATTCGATTCAGATTCGGCCGCAGAATTGGGCTGAATCTCCTTTGAATCGAGTCAGCACCTGAAGCTTCACACAGCCCTCCTGTCCAGTAAATGCACACGTGTAGATACAAGCTTGTAGTGTGCAGTAATTTACATTACTACAGTAAATGTGTATGTGTAGCTGTGCCCCAATAGTCTCAGTGAATCCCTACCTACCCCCAGCAGTGTTGACCCTGGACTTAATTAAGACTAATTAAGCATCCAATTAGTGGCTGTTAGCTAGTCCAGGTCAATGAAGGGTGGTTTTTGACCCTGGACCAGTTAACAGATTGAACAAGGCATTTCTGGTGATCACTGCCTAGTCAACCTGGCAATTAGTGAGCTGTAATTAATTAGTACATTGAAACAGATTACCAACTAACACAAAAACAATGGTTTATTAAAAAGGAGCCCCACACACAAATCACAACAAACAGCTAAGTATAACCATAAGAAACAGGAACGTACACAATACCCCTGCAAATACTAATCCTATTCTTATAAACAACCCTAATAACTAATAATCCAACTCCCCAAAACTATATTTCAGGAACAAGCACAGTGAGGGGAGGGACGGACCTTATTAAAAGTGGAGGGCAGATTTTATTATACTCCGGCCTGCCAGTTACTAACTCCGGTCCATTCTCTCAGTCCTTAAGCGATGGCTGATCGGGAGTTTACCTTCCCCTATATTAGGAAGGGGTGACAGATAGAGAAATACAGAAGGCAAGGTGGGATGGGGTGATACTTACAGTGAAAAGGCAGAGGGCTGTTTACTTATATGCAATGCACAAACGGCAGGAACAGCAAACTGGGGACCCAACCCTTGCTGCCTTTTAACAGTCACAATGGAGGGAGACACTAATCAACAGGAGCCCCGCAGAACCTCTGAGTCGGAAGCATTGTACCTCCACGACACACCGTTATTTCATTGCACTCCACCTCTCGCTCTCCCTCTCCCTGTCACCTCAGGCACATCCAGGCCCCTCAGGCCCACACGCTTCACCTCCAAAGCACCTCAGGCACACTGCTCACACACCCACAGTCTCTCACACACCCTGGACAGACCCAAGCACACACCAGACAGACCCAGTCATACACTGACCTGTCAAAGTGCCTTAATTGTGGGTTGTGTACCCCACTCACAAGGGCACTGCACCCGACTCTCAAAAGCATGCACAGCACTTCAGCCTGGGTCTCAGTAAGTAGATGATGTCACTTTACAAGTTGGAGGATCATACAAAGGTCTCTGGGTGACCTACTTAGCAAAGAGTTCCATGATCCAGGCCTAAATTTGCTCTCAACAGAAGCTGTGCAAGCCTTTGATATTTTCACTGGATTCTTTCCTGTGAATTTTTTGTCTGGGACCATTTAAATTTCCATAACATATCAAATACACTTTGGAGTACTACATCAGTAATATATGTAGAAAGTTAGATACTGAAGACATAAACATCACTTGTACTTGACTGGCCGCAGAACAGACTTAAAACATGGTGTTATGGGCCAACCCGTAACTTAAATAATTTCTTTTGTTGAAAACAATGGAACTGCTTTCAGAATAAGTTGCTATGCAACCTGAATTGCCAAAATGAATACTTACGCTAAAACTTTACTAAGGTCAATCCAGAAGAAAATATTCTATTCTGATTAGATTCCATCTGATACAGTGAATGCCCACAATGGAAGTAATAAGTGTTGTGGCTGAAGAAAGGACTAGGGAAATAAGCATCCTTACACTGTGCTGTACAGTTTCATAATGGTAGATTATTACCTTAAAAATTACCAATTCAGTAGTTGAAATTAAACCTATTGTGTATTACACTGGCATGCAACTGATTTTAAGAAGTCTGTATGAACATCTACAATTCAGAGTAATCATTTCTGATATTTTCCTTAAGTTGCCAAGTTGGCAAAAATCACCATAGTGCTCTCAAGATTATTTTATACTCCTTTAATCCGAGAAATTTATATACTTCTTGGAATTAAAAGACTTTTTTGTTTTTGCTTTGTTTAGGATACAGACTGAAAACAATGGATAAAAATCTGCTTCCATGCTTTATGCCCTTTAAAAAAAAAGAAGCAAAAAAGCAGTAAATAAGAAACTCAGTGAGACAAAGGTAAATTAATTACTTTGCAAATTTTACCTAACACCTCTACTGGAAATGAAATGTTCTTAATCTATAATACGCATAAAAATGCTTCTACTTTTGATTCCAGAACATTAAAGTGCACTGTAGATTATTTCAATATACCCTGGTTGAATATGGATGCACATTTACTATATGTATCAGTGCATGCGAGCCTTACAGTTAAATCAATAGAACTGAGTTTAGTGTGATAGAAATATGAAGTGTGCAAGCTCAGCACTTAGTTTGGTCTATAAATAGCATGCATGGTCATCCTAACTCTAGACTGATTGGGATTAGATTGGCTTGATGAATGCTTGTACAGTTCCCTTAGCAATAGAAGTTACCCCGCTAGCCTCTGGCATCCCAGCATGCATTCCTCCTGCCCTCCACTCCTTCCTCCCCCCTGCCCCATGCAAGGAGATATTCTGGCATTTGGGTTGCACTCCACTGCTTCAGCCAAGCATGGAATAAACCTTGCTGCCTGGCTGTTTTGGGGTGAAGAAAACCCAACCTCTCACTCCAACCCCACCTTGTGCTTTGGACTGCAGGGAGACATATGGGGCCAAAGCACGTGTCCCTTACATATGGCCCAAGCCACCTGCTACCTGAGACCCTGAGCAAGACCCTATATAAAAGTACCCCAAGACCCACACACAGACATGAACACACAGACCAAGACCCCCAAGACTCAGACACAGACCAGTTGCTGCTGGTTTTGTGGGCCTCAAACCACCACTTGACAATCTGGAAGTGCTTTCACAGAACCCTTGAATCAATGGTATCTAGGAGGCCCTAGGCTTCCTTAACCTCAGTTGGAAGACGTCAGTTGATTCCAGGATGCTTATTGGCCATGCAGTCTTGTAAGTGGCCCTGCATGAGATACCAGGCTCCTGGCTCCTAGGCAAGAAGGCACATGCCAGAGTCATCTTTAGAGGGACACTTGTAATGTCCCACAGACTCCAGTGAGAGTTGCACAAGGTGACAAGAATGCATTGCAGCTCCTGGGTCTGTGGGCTTGTTGTGTATAATGGGTAGGGATGCCTGTCAGAGGTCAGGCAGAGAAACTCACTCTGGGTCTCTTCTGGAAGCCTCTGGGCAGAATGGAAGAAAGGGGTCACTGTGATGGGGAGATTCCTGAGGGGACATGGTCCCCATGGCAGCCAGTCAGTCAGGACTGCTCCATGCACTCAGCAATTTCTGGCATCACAGGCAGCCTTCTGGGATGTATGCTGATGGTCTGTTTATCTCTCA
>NW_017729029.1:68674956-68678515 GCF_001723915.1 Gavialis gangeticus | reverse complement strand
GGTCCCCATGGCAGCCAGTCAGTCAGGACTGCTCCATGCACTCAGCAATTTCTGGCATCACAGGCAGCCTTCTGGGATGTATGCTGATGGTCTGTTTATCTCTCATCTGTCACCAGCTCAGATTACATGCATGCCTACTCCCCCGAACGCTGAATTCTTGTATGGAGCTTTATCAATAAGAGTTTACGCTGTTCAGACTAAACTGTGCAACTTAGACTGGTTCATTTGAATGCTTGCACATACCCTATGATGCTTTTCATCACCTTTAGTCTAAGAAAAGCTCTGTGATAAATGTTAGAGGCCCATGTGCATTGCTCAAAGTACACAAAATATGCATTGCTCAGAATAGATAACGTATTTTCTGATGGGACAGTTTCTATCAGGTTGAAAGAGATTTTATATACTCAAAATAAGGAATTCCATAGGAATGAGATGTTTTTCTCAAAATGTAGGAAACATTTGAAACAGAATTAGTATAATTGGTACAGTCGAATCAGAAGATACCTCCTAAATTATTTTATAAAGTATATAAGGAAGAGGTATGATTCATAAGTTATATAGAAACCAGATGCCCTTATCTTCATTAATGGGACATAAGCATTTGTCCAATGGCACTAAATGTGGATATGACTTATTAGATAGATATAGTGATTAATTACGTTTTTTGAGTTGACAGAATCCCAAGCTTCTGCCTTCCTTTTGCACTGTCTGTCTCAAGCATCTTAAAAACAGAGAGTATTAATCAAATCAGTAGAGGACTCAGGTACAGAAGCTCTAGCATAATAAAATATATTAAAACTGATAAACAATATCTTAATTGCTAGAGTTTTGTTAAAGTATTAGAGCCACTGAATTCCTACTGCATCATCCCCAATTGGCACCTTAAAGGAAACATGGTAAGCAGCCTGGAACAATAGGGTAAATTCTCCAACCCTATTGCAGAGAGTGCTAGAAGTCATTACCAACTGGGAAGTAATTAGATGCAAAAGAGCATATTTAGACTGAACTCTTTAGAGCTACTCTTATTTCACATATTAAAATCTAACTCAAACTGACATTATTAAAATTGCAAAGTCAAGAACTCAAAACTTAGGAAATATAAGTAATAAGATTGCCAGCACAACTTTAATTTAGCTCCCTTGTGTGAATATATCACTGTACAGTCTTTAATTATATAATCATAGGTTTTTTCTAGGAATTCCTGCTCATGCATTGCACAGAAGGTACAGTAGTAACAGCAGGCATTAATTAGAAGTAATCAGTATTTTCTTTTCTTCTCTTGGTCAAAGTGTGGCCCAGTCCTTGTTCACTACACAACCCTTCTGGAAAGTATTCATTCTCTCATGCTTTTTCTATCATGCTTATCACCACAGAATGTGTGTTTCACAAGCATCTATACATTTATTTTCACAGTTTCCCACTGAAGTAAGGGGGGACCTGAGGCACAGAGAAATTAAGGTCTATAATTTGATCTGTTTTTTTTTAATTACTTAATACCCAGAGTGAATACTCATACTTAATACTCATAGGCTCAGCAGTGCTACACTCACTAGCACCATGACCAAAAGAGACTTGGGGGTCATAACTGAACACAAGATGAACATGAGCTACCAATGCGATGCCACAGCTGACAAAGCAAATAAAACTCTGGCTTGCATCTACCGATGCATCTCAAACAAGGCCTAAGAAGTCATCCTCCCACTTTACTCAGCCTCGGTGAAGCCACAGCTGGAGTACTGCATCCAATTCTGGGCTCCACACTTAGAAAGGATGTGGAGAAGCTTGAGGGAGTCCAGAGGAGAGCCATGCACATGATTAGAGGTTAAGACAACAGGCCTTATGAGGAAAGGCTGAGAGGCATGGGACTCTTCAGCCTGGAGAAGCAAAGGCTCAGGGTGACTTGGTGGCAGCCTATAAGGGGTGTACATCAGGAATTGGGAGAACGTCTCTTCACCAGGGCATCCCAAGGGAAGACAAGGTCTAACAATCACCAACTGCTGGAAGACCGTTTTAGACTGGTCATAAGGAAAAACTTCCTTACTGCCTGAGTTTTCAGTCTGGGATAGACTCCTCCCAGAAATGGTGCAAGCATCTACTCTGGATATCTTTAAGAAACATTTGGATCCTTATCTTGCTGCGGTGATTTGATCCCAGCTGATGTCCTGCCCCTTGGGCAGAAGGCTGGACCCGACAATCTTGTGACGTCCTTTCCAGACCTACTGTCTATGAAATCTATGAAAATCTATGAAATATTATAAAGCATATTATATGTTTAAAGCACTATGCCTACTGACTTCAGTTAGAGCTGTATGAGCTCAATGCTTCTGCAAATCAGACAGTAAAGCCTCAAGTCAGATGCACAGAAAACAACGAATACATAATTAGGGACCAAACTGGTTTAAGCACCTTGACTAGCAGCACATACAAACTCTTTGACAAAAGCAGGGATTGAATCCCTGCACTATTCAACTGCCTTAACCATGAGACCATCCTTTCCCTTCCTCTAATCCTGTCATATTCACTGTTTACCTTCTATCTTCTGTAAAACATAAGACGGGGTTTTACAGAGTATGTTCTCCTTCACTACATATCTCTGATTCGCCCCCAAAACAGGGTATGCTAGGCAGTGAATGACACAGGTTAAAATTGTTAATAGCTAGGTACAGATCACACGATAAGTGCCTACTCATTTATTACACGATAAGTGCCTACTCATAACCATACAGATGCTTATTGCACATAAATATATCAGATCCTGGTCTAAGATGGACCTGGATAGATTCTGTATCAGAGTGAAGTGCTTTAAATTAGAGTGCTTTATCAAATGTTAGCACTCCACTGTGACTCAAAGGAGGTTTCAGTCCCCCCAGCATCCCAGGGGCCCCTCACTGGGTGGTGTGCTAGCCTTGGCCAGGCCTCTTCTGCTCCAGCAGAGCACTAGCTCAGCCCTGCCCCTGGGCTGTCACAGGGAGGAGACAGAAACTCCTCTGTGTGGCCAGGCAGGGAAGAGAATGGAGCCCCTTTGCTGCATGGTCCCTCACAGTTTGTTGGCTCGGGCCTTGGGGCAGGGGAGCGGGGAGAGGCCCGCAAAGCATGGGGGCTCCAATTCTCCCCACATCACCCCAGCCTCCTGAGAGTGCAGCTCAGAGCCACATGTGGCTTTTCACTGAGCCAGAAACTGGATAGTGAAAGGTTGGGGAATTGGAGCCTTCTCTGCCACATGGATCCCTCCTAGACCTTCTCTAAGACCTGAGCCAGCAAGCTGGGGGTAAGACCTGAGCAGTGGTGCAGCTCCATTTCTTGTCCCCCCTCCACCACCCCCACAGCCTACTGACTGCTGCAGCTCAGAGTTTCATGGATTCATAGATGCTGGAGTTGGACGGGACCTCAACAGAGCATGGAGTCTGACTCCCTGTCTGGGCAGGAAAGAGTGCTGGGGGTCAGATGACCCCAGCCAGACACATATCCAGCCTTCTCTTAAAGACCCCCAAGGTACTGGAGAGCACTACCTCCCCTGGAAGCCCATTCCAAATTTTGGCTACCCTTACCATGAAGAAGT
>NW_017729029.1:68669731-68674945 GCF_001723915.1 Gavialis gangeticus | reverse complement strand
TCTGGTCTGGTCATTCTCCACCTAGCCTAAGTTAGTGCTTCCACCTCAGGCTTTTTGAATGTCTGCACCTAGCTAATGTCTATATAATTGAGGACCATATCATGTATAGGGAAATCAAATTAAATTAAGGATGCACAAACCACCTTAACAACCGCAGTTTTTTTTTCAACCTTACTGCTTGATTCTGGAACTTTATTGATGTTCTTTTAATATAAGTTTATTTTTGTATCTGCAAAAAATCTCCTAGGTTTCTAAAAATAAGATTAAAAACCTTCCAGAAATTCCAGCATGCAGGATCAACACAATGTGGTTCTTGAAGCAGGGTTGACACCTTCATATCCACCGCACAGACCTCATCCATTTGAGCTCATGGAGTGACTGATAATGCTAATTGACTGTCAGCCTCTGGGTAGTACAGCACTTCAGGGTTTCAGAGGTATTAGCTGACAGCAGAGGAATTCTGAGACTCCAGAACCTTGTGCTCTGTTCCAGCTACGGGAGGAGAGTATATTCTGCTGGGCACAGGCTCAGACCAGTGTTGCCAAGTCTCGAGAGAAAAAAAAGCGGCACTGCCTTTAAAAACAAGCCCAACCCATTTCAAACAGAGGCGAGTGGGAGTGCTTATCAATCCTTGACTCTCAAAAAATTAAAAGTGAGTTTTGAAAATAACAAGCCCAGTTCTGCTTATTATAAGCAGACTTGGCAACACTGGTTCAGACTCTTTTGGTTGTTTCTCCTGAGTCTGTCCCCCCGAAGGGAGGGGACTAGTCAAAATAAGTTTTTGGAGAAGGTCTGGTAAGACAACTTTGCTGAGAAAACACAATATGACTCTATGACCTTATGACATCTGACACTGGCTCTGATAAATAGCCAGCTTTGGACCTGTTGTGTAACAATGCTTGCCTTGGTTTTTTTGTTTTTCCACATCTTATAGTGGTTGCCTCAATTTACTGTTACAGGAGCATCAGCTGGGTGTAACCAGCTCATGAGTTTCCCAGCTTTGGCTCTGGGAAATATCAGTTGGAGTCTGGCTGGCATGCAGTTACTGCTCTGATTGTAGGACCTAATCTTGTAATAAAACTTGCTAACTTTTATGTTAAGTTTTTGTATAGGTCTGGAGGGCTGGGATACTAGCTGGATTCTACCTTTCATTTTTTTTCTGCTACACATAGTCCTTTTTTGTCATAAATTCTTCATAAATTACATACAAAGAAAAGAAAAAAAAGAGAAAAGAATGGAACTGAAGGGGAAAAGGAAACTGTATTGCTTACAAGATTTAAAATATAATATTTCTATGAGGGTTCAACATTTTTGGCATCACTGGTCTTGCACTTAACATCTAATATTGTCATTAATATTTATTTTACTCCACAATCTGAAGACCCTTATTAGGATTGAGATGAGATTAGGATGAGATAGGATGGGTTTCAATACGGACAAGTGCAAGGTGTTGCAGCTGGGGAGGAAGAACCAGTAGCAGAGCTACAGGCTGGGGAATTCCCTTCTTGTCAGCACAGAGGCAGAAAAGGATCTTGGTGTCACTACTGATTCCAAGATGAACATGGGCCAATGTGGGGACACGGTCAGGAAGGCTAACTATAACTTGTCATGCATCCATAGATGCATCACGAGCAGGTCCAAGGAGGTGATCCTCCCCCTCTATGCGACATTAGTAAGGCCATAGTTGGAGTACTGTGACCAGTCCTGGGTGCTGCACTTCAGGAGGGATGTGGACAGCATCGAGAGGCCACTTGCAGCATCAGGGTGCAGCAGGGCAGGCCCTACGAGGAGAGGCTACAGGACCTGAATCTGTTCAGCCTCCACAAAAGGAGGCTGAGAGGGGACCTGGTGGTTGTCTTTAAACTTGCCAAGGGGGACCAGCAGGCAATGGAAGAGTCCCTGTTCCCCCGAGTACTACTGGGGGTAACAAGGAACAATGGCGATAAGTTGACGGAAAGTAGATTCAGGCTAGATGTCAGGAGGCACTACTATATGGTTAGGGCGGCTAGGATCTGGAACCAACTTCCAAGGAAAGTGGTGCTCACCCCTACCCTGGGGGTCTTCAAAAGGAGGCTAGATAGCCACCTGGCTGGGGTCATTTGACCCCAGCATCCTTTCCTGCCCATGGCAGGGGGTTGGAATTGATGATCTGCTTAGGTCCCTTCCAATCCTACCAACTATGAAACTATGATTGAAGCCTGGTTATTAATATGGCACTAGTACGGGGAGGCACAATTAGCAATTCAAAAAGCTTACATTAAAATGTTAAATCTCTTGCAGAAATACTTAATAATGGCTGTATTCTAGTTAAACTATATATCATTTCAGGTAAATCCAACAAGGCAAAATAATGCGGAATGATTTGACAGCCATTAATGCATAGGCTTAACTTTATATGCTGGATTAGTTCAATTGCCTTCAATACGATTATTCAACTCCAATATCATTAAAGGCATGCACAAGTGTTTGAACGATGAAGGCTACAGTGCTGACTTAATTTATAAGAGAATAAAACATACCTTTTTACAATAAACCCTTTTGGAGATGGTGATGATAAAGTACAGTCTGGAAATGTTAAAGGTATGGTACTGAAAGTTATCCTTAGCTGGAGGTTTGTGTAAATGTGCATACACAGTTTACAAATTACAGGAATCTTGTATTTGTGCTATTGGTGTTCTTTTGTCAGGGTCTTAACTGGGCCTTACAAAATGCTGAAATTAAGAGAAAATTCCTCATACAACCAACATTTCCATCATGGCATAGTCATGCCCTGGAAAAGCAGTAGCACAGCTCCCTATCTTTGTTTTTTCATGCAAGTGCATGCCTAATAACAATAAAACTTATCATTTACTACTTAAATAGATTATGGAAGGCAGCACATATTTGAATTAGGACACAATTAATTTAACAGGATTTTTAAATGCTGACAAAATGGAAACTCATTATTTATACTGGCAAATGAAATCCATGACAGCAATAGCTAACTGAATACATAGTACACAGTAGCCGCATGTTTGCCCAGTAGATTAACAACAGCTGCAATGTTTTTCTTAATTTCACAGTTTCCACAAGGTGACCGATTTTTACGTAGGGCCCAGTCCAGCAAAATGCTGAGTCAGATCAATGAGGAATCAGTGTCTCCTGGAACATATCTTGAGTTACCTTAGAGAGGCAAGGGTTTTAAACATCTTTGGTGGTGTTATCTTTTATTGGACTAGCTGCACGAGTTATCTGCCAGTTTCCATCCGCATTGCTTCCTGTCCAATGCTAGCCCTAGCTGCTCAAGGTGCTGGGTAGCCTGCCACAGCCCTTGGGTTACTTGGCTGTGAAGGGTGGCCTGTTCTTTGCAAGCCTGAAACCTCAAGCCTAACCCCACCCCGTCAGCAGCAGCTGGAGCATATGCAGGCATTAGGTTCAGTTGCTCAGTTTTCTTCCACATAAGGGCACCCAAGGCCAGTAAGCTGGCTTTCCAGACTTGCACCAAACCAGTGATTCCCAATCATGGTGCCACAGCACCGTGGGTACCTTGAGATCTTTTTGAGGGGGCTGCACATTAGCTGTTAGGTTTACAAACACAAGCCGCAAGATAAACTTAGTGCTTTCAAACAGAAAATGCAGAGCTGGGGGCTTTGAGCTCTTTTTAACAAGAAAACAGCACTTATATTTTTCTGTTGCCAAAAAAGAGTGAAAATTAAGAACGCAGACAAGGTCCTTTGGGTAAACATGATATCTTTTATTAGACCAATAGTTGGAGAAATTGTTCTTTGCAAGCTTTCGGGTACAAATGTCCTTCTTCAGGCGCAGGGAGAGTTTGTTATTTGTTTGTGTGCTCTCCCGGGTGGAAGTAAAATTAAAATTACGAGTGGCATTTTCCGAGGGGGGCCGCCAGTCTGTGCAGGGATGCTTCCAGTCTGACAAGGGGTGAGACCCACCAGTGGAAACCGCATGGCCCACGTTTTCCCAGTATGTTAACAGCAGCTGCAATGTTTTTCTAAATGTCAGGCTCTCTGTGGGCCAAAGAAAGCGGGGGTCTCCGAGAGGGATTCTACTCTGAGACTTGGGATGATCTGGGGGAACGTTTGTTCACCAGAGCACCCCAAGGGATGATGAGGTCGATCCATCATAAACTACCGCGAGACTGTTTCAGGCTGAACATAAGGAAGAATTTCTTTACTGTCCGAGCCCCCAGGGTCTGGAACAGCCTGTCATCGGAGGTGGTTCACGCACCTACATTGAACACCTTCAAGAGCAAATTGGATGCTTCTCTTGCTGGGATCCTATGACCCCAGCTGACTTCCTCCCCTTTGGGTGGGTGGCTGGACTCCATGATCTTCCGAGGTCCCTTCCAGCCCTACTGTCTATGAACTCTATGATGCCACCGCACCCCTGGGGGTACAGAGGACGCTACACTTCTGAAGACAAACCACTGTTTCTATGCTCCCCGCCCAGCCCCCAGGGCCACAACATGTGCCAACAAGACCCACGCAGCAGCAGGAGCCCACCTGAGGCCACCTCCTCAACACTGCCCAGCGCTCGTAGCCTTTCCTCGCACATGCGCATACCACACAACGAAGTCGGTCAGGCGCATGGCTGGGGGGGGGGCATTGAATGGCTGAGTGCTTTGTGCGCATGCCCACGCCACGCTGCAGTTCAGCGGGGTGGACTGTAAGGGGATGCCTAAGGAAAAGCCGGCCAGGTGCACTAGGGGGTGCATGGAATGGCTGGGAGTGCTTTGTGCGCACACGCGTGGGCGAGTCACGCAAAAGGCGGCCAGCTCCACTGCGAAGTAAGGCATGGAATAGTGGAGAGCGCATGCGCACTAGGCCTTGCCGCTAGCGGGGCGGTTCCGAGGAAGCCGGAAGCAGCGGAGCGAAGGGGCGGGGTTTGGTTCCGCGTGGCGCCAGTGTTGCCGCTGCCTCATGGAGGTGGCTACGCAGCTCGAGACGCTGACGTTTGACCACGCGCCGCCGCCAGGCCCGGGGCCCGACTCCGAGCCCACCGCGCAGCCGGGCCAAGCCCCGCCGTGCGCAGGCGCCGAGGCCCCGGCGGGGGACAGCGGCCAGCCCTGCTTCACCTCCGACTCCTCCTTGGACTCGGACTCCTCGGACTCGGACAGGTGCGTGGGGCGGCGCCTCGTACCCTCCTCCCTGGGCGCGGGGCTCCGAGCTGCTGTCACGGGGTGCGACATCCGTGGGGGCTCGGATACCTCCCCTG
>NW_017729029.1:68659772-68664731 GCF_001723915.1 Gavialis gangeticus | reverse complement strand
AGGTGCGTGGGGCGGCGCCTCGTACCCTCCTCCCTGGGCGCGGGGCTCCGAGCTGCTGTCACGGGGTGCGACATCCGTGGGGGCTTGGATACCTCCCCTGCAGGACCGCTCCTGGGGTCTGACCGGCCGGCCGGCGCCTCGTGTCTGGGGAGCCTCTCAAGTCCAGCCTGGCCTAGGAGCGGGCCAGCTTTGCCAGGTCTTAAACATGACATGATCATTTTAGAAGCTCAACAGTATCTTTTTGCTGGAAAACTTTTGTGCACCAAAAATAAGCATTCAGGAAAGCATGCAGTAATCATGCAGAAAGCGGGAAAAAGCATAGGAATACATCTTATTTACTTTATATTGATCATTGTAAGTCCCTAGGGAGTGAGAGCTGAGTCGTCATAGTTGAAGTGTTTCTTTATTTTGAGGCAAGCAGCGATAAGGAAGTGCTGACAGCAACTGCACTGTTTTCCTACTGGCAGCGGAAAGCCACTGGTCTGGCAGGGGGTAGTGCTGTGGCCGAGGTGATGCCTCCCACTTTTACTTCTGGTGGGAAGATCTTGGTTATATACCAACTTTATGGAAATGGGAGATTCCTCCCTAGCTTGCTGTACAGCTGAGGGCAGGCAAAACTCAGCGGCATCTGAACCCCAAGCCTCTGTGCTTGGGCCTGGACATAGGATGCCCGCCAAAGGATTTGGAAATATCTGAAGCCCCAGGCAGGAGTGGAAGATGTTTGCTAGTAGTAGGGCCAGTCAGTGGTTCTTAACTGACTCACAGATTTGGAATTGATTTGGCTGATTTGACTTGGGATATGAAAACACGTAATTAAAAAAATGAACAAACAACCCCCCCCGTACTAACCCATCCTTATGATTGGCTAAGATAAAGTGTGGGGGCGCATCTGAACCCCAAGGCATCCTCTGTGTATCTGAAGTGGCAGGGTAAGAGCCTGGGAGGAAGGATGCTTGCTGGTTGAAGCACCATACATAGTGCTTAGAAAGATTGAGTTCTGCCTGCTCAGTCGATACGGTTTTTGGAATGATTGAGTTCTGCTCACTTAATATGAATTGGAACTGATTTGGCTGATTTGATTGGGAGCATGAAATATTAAAACAAAACAAAAAAACCCCAAAAACCCAGAAGTCGGTTCAGAATCTCTGAGAGTGACTTAGGTTTTGCAGATGCTGCATCAATTAGCTGCCTCAAAAATTATCATACGTTATGAACACTTTTACTGTTATTGGTCATACAGCGTACGAGGGTTGATATTTAGTGTACAAATAGGATAATTATCGTATAGTTGACAATACTGGAGTGGATTCTCCATTTACTTCTGAAGCTTCTTCGCAGTACTGGTGTAGCCGGTTGTTTCCGCAGGCATCTCCTGTCCCTGTCACCTGCCACGTGGCAGCGATTTCACTGCATGAAGTACGAAGAACAGTTCTGCGATTCCCACACTTGCAGAAACGCCCGTTCTTTGTTGTTACTCAGTGCAGAGGTTGTAGTCTCTCCAGGTAGCTATTTAAAGGAAATGGTGATAAATCCAGTTTATTTCTGTTTTATCTGTTTACAAACCAATGGATTCAGCATGGCAGAAACAGGATTCTTTTTCCTCCAAAACTGCGGCTAGGCTAGTTTTAGGATATAGGCCAGCACTTGTGCCCAGGCCACCCTGGGTTGTTGGGAGATCTTTTCAAGGGGGATGCAGGATGCAGCCAGCGTTAGCATGGGTAAGTGTGCAAAACTCTATATGTGATTCAGCAGGTAAATCCAGGGCTTTCCAATAGGAATCTGTAGTGTCAGAACCCTTCTGACCTGGTGCAGCCTTTCCGAGTTGTCCGCCTCACCAGAGCTGCTTTAATACCCAAGGAGCTGAGTTGACATTTAAAGAAAAAAATTGTCTAAAGATGCCCTGCTTCAGAGCTGTGATCTATGGAATAGGCTTCCAAGAGAGGTGGTACTTTCCCCTACCTTGGAGGTATTCAGGAAGAGAGTAGACAAGCACCTAGCTGGGGTTACTTAAACCCAGCTCTTTCCTGCCTCGGGCAGGGAGTCGGACTTGATGATTTACTAGGTCCCTTCCGACCCTAGAAATCTATGAAATCTAACTAGCAAGTCAGCAAGGGGTGCCTTGAGGCTAAAATGGGTTGAGAACCACTAGTGTGGACCAATAGGGGTGCGTAAAGGGGGCCCTATTCGATTCCGATTTGGATCGCTGCGATGCTGGGATGCATGGAGTGTCCCACAGGAGTGCAGGGGGCCCTCCATGTGCTCAGTGGTGAACCCAGAAGTGGACTGGAAGTACTTCCAGTACACTTGTGGGTCTGCCGGGGAGCATGCTGGGGGGGCCCCCTGCACCTCCCTGGCTCAGTGATTGGCTGTGGGGGGACCCTGGGTGCCCCCCACAGACCCAGGAGGCACCAGTTGCCGAGTTGGGAGGGCGCACTTCTGGGTCTGTTGCCAAGTACGCTGGGGCACCCCTTGCACTTCTGTGGGATGCTCCATGTGCCCCAGCACTCACGAGCCCCTGCTACCTAGAGGTATGTAGAAAAAGCATTTAAAGCTGTCTCTATGTCCAAATCTCCTAATCTTTCTGAATCTCTCCAAATTGATTTGGAGGGTTCGGATTCAATTTGGAGAGATTAAAGGGTCCTTTGATTTGATTCAGCCACCGAATCGGGCCAAATGTCCGCAGAATCAAATCGGGGACCAAAGCGTTGCACAGCCCTATGGAGCAATATATGTTTTAGCCATGTGAAAAAAGGGCTGTTCAGCAGTGCGCATCAGCTGCTAGGCTGGAATTGTTATGCCTGGGAGATCCTGTAGTGAAGCATGTGAACTAACTCATCCTTACTTTGACCCTGAAGAAGTAGAGTTAAAAATTTTGCTGTTTAAGTGGTTTTGCTTGCATTGATTGCTGCATGATGTAACAGATGTATTGTATAAGCTTACAGTAGTGTCCTCAGATACCGATAAAGTTGTTGCATCCATCTGCCTCAGCGGTTCTCAGCCTTTTTTGGATTTGAGGTACCTCTTGTTAGACTTGAGGCAGTTCTCCAAAAATGTTAGCCCTTGGTTTTCACTGTTTTTTGGGGGTGCTTTTTTTTTTTTTTGACTGGGGAAAAATAATTGAGCAGGTTTTCTGTTGCAAAGTACTCAAAAAGCTCAGACCGGATCAGAACATCTTTAACCCTATGGATTCCTATTTGAAATCTCTGGGTTTATCTTGTTTGCATAGAGAACTGCTAACCCTTGAAAGGATCTCAAGGCACCGTAGTGCTGCAGCATCCTCAGTAAGAATCACTGGTCTATACCCTCACTTTTCTGAGAATTAACAGGTAATTTTAATATATCCTTCTAACTGTGGTAAGGGAATTTTCTTACACGTTTATAACTCTCTTGTCTTCGTCCTATGCAGTGATACAGATACAGAAAGTTCATCTTCTGTATTGTCCTCTTCTTCATGCCCTCTAATCATATCTGATGATGACAGTCAGAAAAATGGAAAGGATAACAAGCCAAGCAGTGTTGAAATAAAAGATGAATTACCTGTTGAAGTAAGTATACAAATTGGCCATTTTCCAGCCTTTTTTCTTATGCTTCCTTAATATAATAGAACTTAAACATATTTTTTGTATAATCATTTCAAGCTGAAGTGATCAGTACAGCTACCGTTTCCCTAGCAGAGACATAAAAGGGTTGATGATACATCATGTTTGGGGAGGAAGCTCTGAAATAATATCACTAGTCTAGACACATTTATTTAATATTTGCTTCATTGTTAGCATAGTGTTAACATGTAGAGTTGAATATTCTTTCATTTAATTCTCTGTTGCAAGTGTGAGAATTGGGGAACTCCAATCTTTATTTTTTAAGTTGGCAAACTATTTTTGAATGCTTGCTGAATTGTGGGGAGAAAAGATCTGATCAACTCAAATGTCTTCTCAAGTGTTCAAAGAGGTTCAGAGAGTATACTGAATACTGACTTTTCTTGATTTTGTTAATATGAATTTCATTGTGAACAACATGGCTTCTTAAAGAATTTGATCTTTGTTTTGTGCTTGCAAATTATTGTGTCATTCTGAGTTCAGTGGATCAACAACTTGGTTTGCCTGAAGGTGCTTAGCTCTGTTCTTATAAATAGTGTGTACTCATTACTTATTACTATAAATGTTACTTAAAGTTAAAAACTAGATTCTAACTAAAAATAAAGTATTTATTTCTGATAATTTGATGGATGGACTAATCAAACCATTTAGGAGGAATATTCTTATTTTCCTTTATTTATATTCGTAATGCCATGCATACATCGTGAGATATCTCGAATGAGGGTACTGTTGTACAGTGGCAGCCTCCTTACTGGAAAAAAAGATACCTTACAATTTAAGGGCAGGAAGCTCACGGAAAGGTAAAAGAAATGAGCAGAAGTTTGTAGAACTCTTGAGTTGTTTTCCTAAAGAGGTAAATGAGGAGACGAATACATTTTAAGAAGGAAATAAGTATGCAGAAAGTAGACTGGGAAATTCAAGGCTGAGAGTGAAATCTTCAAATAAGGCATCATTGGAGCGTAGAACTCGCCACATGATGTCAGTGAGGCTAGGAGTTTACAAGATTTGGAGATAATATGGATGGATGTTTTGAATAATAAGAATATACTGAGTTACAGCAGTTAATGCAAAAAAAACCTGCCCCAGAAAGTATGAAGCATGGAGGTTTTGTTCCCAGGTTAAGACAATGAGGATAATGAGTAGACTTTAATGGAATATGCCTACTCTGTGGGGATTTTTTTTTTGTTTTCCTCTAAAATATTTTAGTACTGGCATCTTGCATAGATGGGATACTAGTCTGAAACATCCTTGGGTACGAGTGAGTATGGCAGTTCAGCTGATGCTGTTGCTTTCATTTAATAAGGTGCTGTGTATTGCCTTGGTCTCTCCTGAATATATGTAAACATGAGTCAACATGAGTAAT
>NW_017729029.1:68646715-68654772 GCF_001723915.1 Gavialis gangeticus | reverse complement strand
GTGAGTATGGCAGTTCAGCTGATGCTGTTGCTTTCATTTAATATGGTGCTGTGTATTGCCTTGGTCTCTCCTGAATATATGTAAACATGAGTCGACATGAGTAATGAAGAAATAAATCAATAGACAGCAATACAGAAAAACAATGAAAATCAGAACCAAGTTTCTTGTCCTATCTTTGTATTATGCTTAGCTCATCTTGTACATCAGGGCTATTCAACTTCTGCGTGGTCAGGGGCTGAACATGCCAATGGATGTCCATGGGCTGCACCAGGGCAAGCCACAGGCCCCCTAGGCCAGTGTTTCTCAACTGGTGGAATGTGTCCCACTGGTGGGACGCGAAGGTCATCTAGGTGGGACCCGAAGTTTCAAAAATAATAACAGTAATACCTTGGTGAAGCCTCTGGGAAAGAAGCTCCTTTGTAATGAAGTCTGCTGGCAGTGAGCTCCCTGCAGGCTGGCAGAGATCTTTTCGGGGGTCGTCTTGCTGCTGCTCGCCCTGCGCTGACCCGGTGAAGCTCCTCCTGCATACAAGGCTGCAGCGAGGATAGCAATGTGGGGCTGTGCCCTTCAAAGTGGTGGCAGGCACAGGGGGCATGTTGTCAGGGGAGAGGGGCTACAGCTCGCAGCAGCGAGATCCCTGCTGTCTGCAGCCACGCTGGGTCTTGTCTGCCAGGTGGTGGAGGCCCTGGGGAGGGAAGCAGGAGTTTGTCAACCGGCTGTTGGGAGATTTCCTCCCTCCCTCCACCCCCCGCTCGTTGCTTGTCATGGTGGGACCAGGGTTTTTGGGACCAGTGTTTGGTGGGACATAAGGTGCAAAAGGTTGAGAACCACTGCCCTAGGCCATACAACGTGCTGGACCTATTTTTATGTGTCTCTGTAATAATCCAGATTGCTTATGTTCTTTCTGGGCAGTGGTTTATTGGCCCACATTTGTTTACCTCTTATGATTAAATTTATTGTTTCTAACATTATTTAGGGTTGGCAAATCAAGAACAACTTTTTGAAATATAATTGCTACAAAGTTTCATAGAATCGGAGAAATTTAGGATTGGAAGGGACCTCTGGAACTCATTCAGTCCAAATCCCTGCTCAAAGCATAGCTGCCCCCAATCAGATCATCCCAGCCAAGGCTTTTTCTAGCCAGGTCTTAAAAAGTTCCAAGGATGGCAATACCACAGCTTTTCTTGGTAGCCTGTTCCACTGCTTTGTTACTCTCCTAGTGAGTCAGTTTTTCCTGTTATCTAACCTAAACTTCTGTTGTTGCAACTTGCTCCTTGTTCTATTTTCTGACACCACTGAGAACAATCTAGCTTCAACTACCTAAAAGGTGGTTCAAAAGAGGATGAAGGCTGCTATTAAATCCCCCTTAAGTCTTCTCTTCTCCAGACTAAATAAGCCCAGTTCCCTCAGTGTCTCCTCAGAAGTCATGTCTCCCAGTTCCCTAACCATTTTTGTTGCCCTCTGTTGGGCTCTCTCCAGTTTGTCCACATCCTTTCTGTAGTGGGGGGGGGGTGTGCCAAATTAGACATAGTATTCCAGATGTGGCCTCACCAGTGCCAAATGGAGGCTTTCACTCCCTCACCCAGCTTGCTGACATCTGCAGGAGGGTGCACTCCATCTCATCTTCCAGATCATTGATAAAGATATGGAACAAAACCGACCCCTGGTGTACTACGCTTGATCCCAACTAGACATGAAGCCATTGATTCCGACCCTTTGAGCCAGACTGTCCATCCAGTTTTCTGTTCAACTTAAAGGTAGTCCATTTATCCAACCCAAACTTCCTTAGCTTCATTGCAAGAATGTTGTGGGAGACCATTTCAAAAGCCTTGCTGAAGTCGAGATATATCACATCTACTGTTCTCCCTGCATCCACAGAAAATCATAGAAGGCAGTCAGGCATGACTTGCCCTTGGTGAATCTGTGCTGATTGTTCCTAATCACTTTCTTCCCTGAGTGTTTAGAAATGGATTCCTTGTAGAGCTGCTCCAAGATTTTTTTCCAGGGACTGAGATGAAGCTGACAGGTCTGTAATTCCCAGGATCCCCCTCTTTTCCTTTCTTAATGATGGATGCTATATTTGCCCTTTTCTAATTGTCCGGGGCCTCTCCTGGTCACCATGAGTTTTCAAAGATAATGGCCAGTTTCTGCAGTTACATTTACCAATTCCCTCAGCACCCTCGGGTGGATCGTGTGTGAGGTTGTACGTGTTCAGCTTTTCTAAATAGTCCCTAACCTACTCTTTCACCACTGTCTGCTGCTCACCTCCTCCCCAAACTGTGCCGCCAGCTGCAGTAGTCTGGGAGATGATTGCCTGTGAAGACAGATGAAAAAGGCTTTGAATACTTCAGCCTTTTCTGCATCATTTGTCATTAGGTTTCCTTCTCCATTCAGTAAGGCATCCATTCATTAACTTTCCCTGTTCTTCCTCTTGTTGCTGACATACCCATAGAAACCCTTCTTGTTACCCTTCACATCCAAATCCCTTGCTTGCTTTAACACCAGTTGTGCTTTGGCCTTCCTGATTTCATCCCTGCAGTGCCCAAGAAAATGTAGTAAATTGTACATGTCTTCATAGTTCCATTTAAGTATTCTAGATGATTAAGAATGCATAATATAGGATGAATATAAATAGTCCTCTTGTTCTACACTATGATTTTACAAACTGTTCTGTGGCATGATGATGTAGAGCAGTCCATTTGTGGAGAAAGAGTTGATCATTAGTACCCACCATGGACTAAGAAGACGAAAACTTTACAAATCATCTTGATTTCCTTCTTTGGCAACTTAACTAGTTAGGATGAGGAACAAGTAGTGGACAGTAATACCATATCAGGGCATTGTCTTATACTCAAGTAAATAATTAGATTCTGTATATGGAAAATGTTAAAAGCGTGTTACAGTTTTCCAGGTACGGAACCTAGTTATTGGAGGCATGCCTTTTTTTTGGTCCCACTCCTGCTGTGACGGTGGTCAGGTGGTCCCCTTGACCTCTGTCCCCCAAACTTATTCCCCCTGCAGCTGTCTCTGCCCTCCCCCCTCCACCCTCTGTCATACCCTTTTCTTCCTGAGCAAGTGTAAGTGAGGGGAAGATTTGGAAGTGAGGGGCACTGATGGATAAATTGATTCATTTTGTCTGGTTTTTTTTGTTGATAGGGTTTTTTATTTATTTCATTTATTTATTTATTTTTGTTTTTTAACTGATGCAAGCTTTAGCACAGGTACTTCAAAAACATGCATTTAAGCAGTACTCTTATACCTACTCGATATAGAGTATAAACTATGCATGGTAGTAGTCCAAAGCCAAAAGGCTCATGATTTACATAGTTAATTGGGCTGGGCCCCAGCCGAGTCAGCAGAGTTTCAAGCCACAGTAACTCTATAGCTCAGTACATCTCAATATGTGTGTACACTCCAGATACACCTGCCCCTTCTTCCCCCCCCACGCCAATTGTGCTAATTAGTTCTCTTCTGCTTCAGAAATTTATATGCAGGTTAAGTTCAGGGCAACCTGGTTTGGCTGAACCTCATGGAGGGTGGGGCCTTACTAATCATATGCATCAGGCTGAGAGAGGGGGTGACAGGGATTTTGGGTGAACTGCTTGGGGTCCCATTTGGTGATGCTGGCCAGACATTTAAGGTTGGTGAAGAAATGGGCATCATTAGAAATGGGGGGAAAAAGCACATTTCAGCTGTGGGAGTGAAGAGGAAGTCAATGTATTCAGTGTAGTGGCTCGCTATGACTTGAAATACTGAGGGGGACAGAGCGCATTGGGCACTACTGCAATATACCTTATTCAGGTGGACTGCACTAACCTGTCCTTGTAGGTTACTGTTTGTCCCACATGAGCCATGTGTTTTATTGTGATGCTCAGTGTTGGCTGCTTTTAATTAGTTTCCTAGTTTGGTTTGCAGTACTGAGCATATGCTGCTTTTGGCAGCAGTTTAACCATAGACAATGTATTTAATGTGGTTTCCTTGTATGTGATTGTAAGATAAGAAATTTCTTTCCCATGCTGATTGCAGAGGAGGGAGGGGCAGGGACCTCTTCTTTTATTTGAGTAAATATGTTATACCTGGACTTTAGTAAGGCTTTGAACATGCACCTACATGACATTTTTCATCACTAAACTGGGGAAACAAGCTAGATAGAATGGCTTCATAGGTGGCTATATCGCTGAACGACTTCAAGGAAAAAAATATGTAGGATATATGAAGTGGGGTTCTGCAAGAGTCCTGTTCTTGGTCTGATGCTGTTAAACACTTTTATTCATGACTTAGATTAAGAACAAAGAGTTCTGTGATCACAGTTACAGGTATACACAAACCTGTGAGGTACTGCAAACACTTTGAAGGATCTTGATAAATTGGAGAACTGGATGATAGTAAATGAAATTCAACAACAACAACAAAGAAAAAGAGAATCTAAGTGCTTGTGGAAAGAATGGAGGATAATTGGTTTGGTGGTAGTGCTACCAAACAGAATCTGGGGCTGTGGTGCATCCTGGACTAATTCATGAGCAACGCAATGCAGTTTCAAAAAGAATAGAGAAGGAGAATAACTATTCTCACTTGCTACTGAGACAGTGGGTTCATACGATGTATACAAAATCTTATTTAAAAACTCCATTCCTAATCATTGGAATGGTACAATAATGGAATAGGCTTCTTAAAGAAGATGTAAAATCCCTTTCACTGGAAGTGTTTAGAAAGGCTGCAGAGGCATCTGTTTGGGATGGTTTAGGAGTAGGACATTCTGCATCGCTACATAGGGCTGGACTAGATGACCCATGAGGATACTTCCAATTCTATGATTACATTTGTTGAAGCCAAGCATTAAAGGTTGCTGTTTACCTACCTATCCATCCATCCATCCTCTGTTCCTTTTTGGACACTAATAGCTAAATACCTGTCACAATTCCATGGTTAACTGCAGTTAGCAAAGAGGTTGGATTCATTTATGAAAAATACAAGATGCCCTCCCCATGTTCACAACATTTTTGTCCTCACCAGTAAATTTTTAGTGTGCTCCTTCATTTACTTTTAACCATGTTCTAAAATAGTTAACATCTATATTACTCTTTGTTTAGAGTGATCTTAAGAGATCATGCAGAACAGTGCATTTGTCAAGCATTCCATATCACTGAACCTAGTTGAATATTGTTCATTGGATTAATGTGAAGAAATTGGACTATTGTTAAGCCAAGCTTTTAGAGGCCATGGCTAGTTGTTATGATTGTATCAGCCATGCTTGGAATCATGTCAAAGTAAAGGGTGGGCAGTGCATCTCTTCTTTCTTTACAACTGATTTACATACAGTAATCTAGCATGATCTAGTGATAAAGATTGGTTGGTTGGTAATATGTCAAGAGATTTCATAGGTAGATTACTTTCTCCAGGTGTCACCAAAATCTTTTGGCTGTTGTGGTTGTTTCTTAAAGCTGTGTGACTGAATGGTAGCTTGAATACGAGTGTAAAAGTGCTCTTTTCTGTTGCTGCCTTGCTTCAACTGTACCCTCAAGTAGCACTGATGGAAGGGATTGAGGCTTGAGCCCTTGAAGCACAGACATTTTGGGACATCCTAGCTCTTGTTTTGTACTGGACTGATCTTATTTAAATTGGTCCTTTAACTTAAATATCAAGTACAGTTTAAGGAGCCAGATAAACTAATATACTTAAGTAGCTGGAGCAGCATAAAAAGCCACTTATGTGCCCACTGCATTATGATTGCTTTACACTACTCAGTATGCTGATGAGTTTGCCTTTGAAAGGATTGGTTTATTGTGCAGGTTTTTATGGGGTTTTTTCAGTTTTCCAAAGTATAAGTGATGGTGAAATGAAATTGAGTTAAGTTTCTGTCAGTAGTCTAAGGGTGAAACAACATTGTCATGTTGTAATCCACAAGATGAAAATTATATACACAGGATGTTTGAATTTACAATTGTGTTTGAAAGAAATCCAGATGTATTATGGTATGAAAGAACTTGGTATCCAAATAATTCCTTACTGGCATGGAAAGATACTGAAACAAATGTTTAAAAAAGCACTTCTTCAAGTATCTTAGTCATGAATATTACATGACATCACTACAGGGTAGAATATATGTTTGAGTGCCCTAATTGTATTTCCCTGGCTTGTGTTTTTGATTTAAGAGTGCAGTATAACATACTTTGGTTTGCTAACATCCTTTCTTCAAATTAACATACTGTCTTTGCATGCTTTTTATTGTTTTCATGTAAGATCCTTTCCTCACTTTTTTCCTAATCTTTTCATACATAAGTTTTCCTTCTGCTGTTTGTTATCCATGCTGCTGGAACAAGACTCTTCTGTATCTTTGTACTTCTCTCAGATGAAGCGAGAAGCTATGGTATTGGGCTGTAGCTTAAAACTAGGTTAGCTTGGGGCTCTCTTAGTTAAAATTTTCGACATTGGTAGGGGTCATTAAATAGATCATTCTGAGAATTTTCTGATGCTTCAGATGTGTTTCAAATGTGGAAGAAGAAAGCCTAGAGGGGAAAATGGGCTGCTGTGAAGAAATGAAGTAGTTCTTTCTGATCTGTGTTGTTGGGTCATTTTCCTTGAGATATTTGGAGATGGGTAGCACTTTCTTCTGTATTGAGTTAGACATCGTCACCCTGCAACCTTGTGCTTTCACACAGAGATAAAAAACACTTATTACCATGCTTCTAGCTCCATTCTTGACCAAATCTAACGCTGGCAATGGGGTCCACTTCTAAGCTTATCTCAGTTTTTGGTACTTTGATGCTGAGCTTTTTACTTGTCTCTGTTGTCTGGCTAATGAAGTTTTGACTTGCAGCAGAACTTCCTTTTTTCTGTTTCTGCAGTAAACCTGTGCATGAATAGAATGTAGGCCATAGGAATTTTTAAGACCAGTTTAGTGATCCAAGTTAATAGTAGCTAGGGGTGCACCAATAAAGATTTTTTTGGGCTGATACTGATGACCGATTTTATTAATGAGGCATATCGGCGAATACTGATCCAATTGCTGATATGCATTCTGGCAGCTTGGAGAACAGTGTCCAACTAGTAAGTCTGTTGGGGGAAGGGGTGGGGGGGGAGCAGATTGAGGCTCTTGTGGTGAAGGAGGGAGTGGGGCAGGGGCAGGTGCTGCCCAGTTGGGGTAGGGTGCGGGACGGAGCTGTGGGGCTTGTCTGGGGGGTCAGAGTGCGGGGAAGATCCCCCTTACCATGTATGCCCTTGGGGGATCTACAGGGGGTGTGTGCCCCCCGAACCTGTGTGCAGGGTGAGGGTGAGCTGGGAGTGGGACAGGTGGTGGTGGCACTGGGGTGGGAGGGACCTATGGGGGGGGCTACAGCCACCCCCTAATTTGCTGTAGCTCCCTGTGCCCCCCCTCTCCCAGTGCCACCACCGCCTGCCCAGAGCACAGCCCTGTCTCTGTGCCACCCGCAGCGGCTGCTTGCCCTCGCCCTGTACACAGATGCAGGGGAGATCTACCTTTGGATGAGCCTCTCATGGCTCCATTCTGCGCCGTACCCCAGCTGGGCAGCCCCAGCCCCACTTTCACCCTCACTGCAGGGGCCTTGATCTGCCCCCTTCCCCCCCAACAGACATACCAGCCAGACAGTGCTCTGTAAGCTGCCAGGCTGGCCCGGTGTATCCTGTGCACATGCATGCGGCATTTATCAGTGACATTATCAGCACCATCAGCCAAAAAAGCCAATTGCTGATAATGTAAATGATATCGGTGCTGATATAACATGGACCAGTGTATCAGTGTACCTCTAATGGTAGCAAAGGACAAAAATCGGGATTCTTTCTGTAAATGCCTGACCTTGAGGAGTGCAATTCAGAAAAACAGTGTTAGGCACCTGGGTTCCCTCAGCCCCCAATAGTGAGAGTTTTGGGTGCCTTTAAAGAATGATACAAAGAGCCTAAGTGCTTAGCAGTTGCTTAGATCGATCCATTAGACATAGGGAATTTCTGCCCCACTACAAAAGTAAGCCAAATGTACTCTGTAACCGGCACTGTGGATCAAAAAGCTTTTATTTGTCAGCATCATAACATGGTAAAGTTTC
>NW_017729029.1:68640152-68641715 GCF_001723915.1 Gavialis gangeticus | reverse complement strand
TTATCAGTGACATTATCAGCACCATCAGCCAAAAAAGCCAATTGCTGATAATGTAAATGATATCGGTGCTGATATAACATGGACCAGTGTATCAGTGTACCTCTAATGGTAGCAAAGGACAAAAATCGGGATTCTTTCTGTAAATGCCTGACCTTGAGGAGTGCAATTCAGAAAAACAGTGTTAGGCACCTGGGTTCCCTCAGCCCCCAATAGTGAGAGTTTTGGGTGCCTTTAAAGAATGATACAAAGAGCCTAAGTGCTTAGCAGTTGCTTAGATCGATCCATTAGACATAGGGAATTTCTGCCCCACTACAAAAGTAAGCCAAATGTACTCTGTAACCGGCACTGTGGATCAAAAAGCTTTTATTTGTCAGCATCATAACATGGTAGAGTTTCTGGAATGTAGATATTGTTACCATTTCTCAGGTAGTAGCCTTATTTATTAAAGCATAAGTAGCAAAGAAAAGCAAATAGCAATCTGAATAACAAAGAAAATGTTTAAAGTTTTGATATTTAAAAGACTGTTAGGATGAAACAGATGAAGAAACTGGTTTGATTCAGACAGTGCTGCAACAAGAACAGTAACTTTTGTCATCTCATTGAGACAACAGATATAACTTAGAAACCTGGTCTTGGAGGCTGGGGACTTCTACAGAAAGAGGTTTACTTCACTGCCAATATAGATAAAATCTTGAAGGTGGCCACTAGATGAACAACTGACTTGCTACTTTCACCAGCCCTTGAAAAGAAGTGTTGTTGCTCCTGTCTACTTTTGGAATGTGAAGTATTTATTAGATCTTTGTACTTCATGCATAGATATTAATGCTAGCAGTGACCATTTTCTTCTCAACGATAGCAGAAAAGATGCTTCCAGTCCCGTCTAAATGGGAGATAAGTCATGTACCCCTCTGGCATAGAACACAAGTTTAACAGGAGGCTTGAGACCTGTTCTTTCTGCTGCTGTACTGCCTGTACCCTTCCCTGATCTGCTGTGCACCACAGGCAGTGGCTGGCCATGCCACTTTATGGCAGGTTGGCCACCCCTGGTCTAGATTAGGGTTGGTAGCCTACCAGGTGGCCTTATTTATCATTTGTATCTTCATGCATGGTACCTGGCAGCATATTTAATAAAATCCTGATGTATATAAGAGATTCTGTTCCATGAAACTGATTTGATACATTCCAGAAAATGTTTTTTGGAATGACAGCATAGAATTTATCCATTTTATACTACTTTTATGTGAAACTTTCTGGTCTGTCATTAGTCTTTGATAGTCTATTTAGCATACATATCAGTGTGCCATATAGTAGTTCATAATAGAGCTGCATTTACTCAAGACGGGGCAAAAAAGATTTACAGAAGGTTTCATGAACGTCTATCTTATCAGTCAAAGATTCAACTTTATTATGGGACTTTTAACCTAGGCTTTGCAAAATTTAAGTCACCCTTTTAATTACTGCTCGCTGTTCCATCAGTCATTGAATCAAAATAACATTCATTCTAGGTGTAACATCTATCTGAAGAGAAGTGCAAGCCCCATTGTCTAAGTCTATCCTTCATTT
>NW_017729029.1:68634815-68635152 GCF_001723915.1 Gavialis gangeticus | reverse complement strand
AGAGAAGTGCAAGCCCCATTGTCTAAGTCTATCCTTCATTTTTTTTCTGTAAGTAGAAGAGTTTTCTGACCACTTGAAACATTTATTGTGCCACTTTGGAAAATGTTCTGATAGTTTTTCTTACTCCCACAAGCATTCAAGCTTATCCATATCCATCATCTTTCTCAGTCTTAATTCACATATTTCTGAGAAGGTGGTAGAAGGAATTGAGACAACTGAATCACTTTGCTTTTTAATAGCTTCACTCCCAAAATCTCCAGGAATGGAGGGGATGTAAGTGTTGTACCAGGTACTACTATAAATTATCTTCTGTGCTGTTCTGCATCCTGGGAGACGT
>NW_017729029.1:68619660-68629815 GCF_001723915.1 Gavialis gangeticus | reverse complement strand
TCTGAGAAGGTGGTAGAAGGAATTGAGACAACTGAATCACTTTGCTTTTTAATAGCTTCACTCCCAAAATCTCCAGGAATGGAGGGGATGTAAGTGTTGTACCAGGTACTACTATAAATTATCTTCTGTGCTGTTCTGCATCCTGGGAATAAGGTCCTTCTAAGGATGGGTTACAGGTTAGCAAACTTTGATGCTTAGGTCTTTTGGGGCAAGAAAAATTTAAGTCAGTATTTGCCAACTGGTGTGCTGTGGCACAATAGCATGCTATCACAAATGAACAGGTGTGCCATGGAATTTTGCCGTGGCAATGAGCTTATAAACATGGGGATGGGGAATGCCTTAATGGGTGTTCCATAGAAAATTGTTATTAATATAAGTGTGCCTTGGGTTGGAAAACATTGGGAAACGCTGATCTAAGTAACAAGTCTGTTAAACTTTTTGTGTTGCTTTAGTAGGAAGAAAAGCAAGTTTTAGAAGTATGCAACCTGTCACTGGCAAGCCATTGCTGTTTGCTTCATCCCTGAAGCTTTAAAGAGAACTTGCTTATAGGCATCCTCCAAGAAGTTATTGAAAAATATAAGGTTGCTGTGTTCTAGGCTGCTGGCATATATTCATTTATTGGTGCAATGAGACTTGATCTCCAGTCCCAACAATCATGCCTTCTGCTATGTACACATACATGGCACATTATGTAATTGGGATCAGGGATTGGATCCCGATCATACCATTGCTGTTTGCCCTAATTATAATGGCATAATCAGAACCTTGAGCTTCCCCTACAGTGGCAAGTTAAAAGAGAAGCACGACAGGTCCAGCCACTCACCATTCAGCTGATTGTAAGCTGTATCCATCGAGATTTACATGGGGGACTCAAACTGGCTCCACTGCAGTCTGGGGTTGGCCCTGGACCACACTGGGGCAGGCTTTACTCCCCAGTATGGCAAGCTGATTGTTGTCCCAGCTGGGATAGCCCTGGGTCTGTCTTGGGACTGGGCCTCATGCTGCAGTAGTTGGGATCACAATCAGCTGATTGTCAAAACTCTGTGCATGGCAGCTCTGGCTGGGAATTTGAAAAAAACACAGGTACAGGCATGCTCTTTAAAGCTCGCTGTGCTCTGGGACCTACAATATGGGGTGGGCAGCTGGGAGCTCTTAGCAGCCCAGCTGCCCCTTTTCCACATGATTAGCATAGTAGTTCTTAGGGTAATGAGCATTAAAGCACATGTAATGCACACTTAATGTGCATTAAAGTGTCACAAAAAAACCATGCATGTTTGCTAATGTACGTTAATAGGCTAATGAGCTTTTTTTTCTTGCACCTCACAATGGAGGTACTAAATTTGAATGCGTATTAGCAAAAGCACGTTAATGAACATGTAGACATGCCCTGTGTGTAAGTCTTCTAGGAAACTGGGTAAAGGAGACTGTTAGTTTGATGTAATACTGTGGGAGAATCTTCTTCGTGGAGGCAGAGGCATAGGGGAAGAAAATGAAAATGCAGTCAATACTTTCTTGTAGTCACATGAGTAATTTTGCCTGAGGACTTGGTATTGATGGTTTAAGGATGAGATAACTAGTGTGTGGCTTGACTTAGGTTACCCTATAATACATGGACATCTTGCAAGAATACAGGGTATACATGAACTGATCCTTTTAATAGTAATAAAATTAAATGTGAAGGTGAGGACAAACGAAAACTTGATTAAAAAAGTATTACTAGAGTAGTTTATGTTCATAGTTTTAGAAAAAAAAAGTTTGCAAGATAATAGTTGTTGCTGTAGAATGATTTATCATATCTCAGATTCATAGAAGTTTAGGGATGGAAGGGACCTCATGAGATCGTTGCGTCCAGCCTGGGCAGGAAAGACAGCTGGGGACAAATAACCTCAGCAAGGTGTGCGTCCAGTCTCCTTTTGAAGATCTCCAGGGTAGGTGCCTGCACCACCCCTACCGGGAGTCTATTCCAGAGCTTGGTCACATGAACCACACAAGTCTGTCTCATAGATCTCTTAAACGTATGATGATTTCACATTTTAACCTTATATGATACATGTTGTTAGGCTTAGCTAGATTTGTTACATATGCTGAATTGTGTAAAACATAAAATTAAAATGTGTGTTAGTTTTCTCCTGTACCCTGTAGTTTAACTTCGTGTGCTGAAAAGTTTTTGAATTTGAATAATTGTGTTTAATTTAGTGCAGTAATAGCATTTTATATGATAAAATAAGTGACAGGTTTTAACTTTTTTCAATGTTTTCGTATTGGCTACTTAATCTCTGTACTTACTCCCCACAATACCATTTCATTTTCTCTTACGGTATTTTTTCTAGTGTTGTACATGGGTGTCATGATATAATTATTTAAAAGATAATGACAGAAAGTGAAGCTTTTTAAAACAGAATTTGTAGCTGTTAGAAGCCATTCTTCTCCAGTTGAGTTAAGCTGTCTTTAAATACTTGGCTATAGTATTGGGGTATGGTACAAGTGAATGGTTAAAGAAAAAAAAAAGAGAGAGCATTCTCAAAACTAGTTCTCTCTTATTTGATGAGCACTAACTTTGAATATTATTTGAATGTATTATTACAAATTAACTGGATTTTTTATTGACTTTCAAAATTAAATGTCTAAAATGGTTTAAAAAGGGATGTTCTCACCAGTGGGTAATATTTTGTGTGAAAAACAAAGCTTTGAAGATTAATTATTCTGATGTTCTCAGGAACTGCCTCTTGGTGAAGATTTGGTAATAATTCTGCCTGAGGATATTGAATTAAAGCCCTTTGGGAGAATTTCAAGCATTATTGATCAATTAGGTAAGCAAGATGCATTTATTTTCTTTTAACTGACAGCCATATTTTATTTCATTGTTTTGAGAACATGGTGTTTACTGCAGCATCTCATTTCTTAAAGTGAGCATACGTTTCTGTTGACTTTCTGCTCTTGTATAGTGTAACAGAAGGTATGTGAATGAATTTATTGAATATCATTTTTTGTTGTTGAATCCTTCTTACCTGGCTATTGAATACATCTTTTTAAAGGTTTTGTGGGGCACTCAAGAAAATTTCCTGTCATGGAAAAAGTTGTTGAAAAAGTAGATGCTTAATTTGTAACTGTTAAAAATGTCTTCAGAAATCTCTAGCCCATATTCTGTGTTTCAGTTGGCTTGCAAAATATAGGAGAAGGGCGAAAGAAAGGATTGAAGATTCTGTGGTGGGCCACTCCAAAATTTCTGTGTTCCCCCCTATCCCTTTTAAGTAAGAAGTGATTGTAATAACAAACTTATTTTCTTTCACAATGTTTGTATAGTTGGTATACTACCAGCTTCATGTGCTATTTGTCTATATGTGACTAGCATCTTGCCAGTGTCAGCTGCCAAAGGACAGAGGATGGCAGATGTGCTTCATCTATGGGGCTGGATGTAGTGTCGGCCTAAGTAGGACTGTGAGGAACTATGGATGGAACAGCAGATGCAGATAGTATACGTTAACAATTAAGAACTTGGCAAATCAGACTTTTGGAAAATCTGACACTGAATGATTGTTCCTGTGTCTGACTTCACAATAGACAGACACGGTTCTTTGGGGATATCTGCTAGCTTTTATTAGACCAACTCAAAAAATTGATTTGGTCTAATAAAAGCTGTCAAGTTTACCCAAAGAACCGTGTCTGCCTATGTCGTTAGACCAACACCGCTACAACCTACACCCCTGACTTCAGAATACAAACTCAAAGCTTGTATATATGATCTATTCTTAAAGTGTTTCCCACTTGATGGTTGTAACAGGAGTTAGAATTTGAAACACCAGGCAAGTAGAACTGATTAATAGTTTCTTGTGTTCAAGCTGATTGAAACTTTAGGATGTAAAATGGATAATTAAGATTTGTTTTGGTACTAAATGTTGTTGGTAATATAGATAAGGACACCTGTCTTTTACAGTTGCACCGATACATTGGTCCCATATCGGATTGGCACTGATCTGAGGAAAATTGAGAGCATCAGCAATAGGTTTTTTCATTTTGTTTTGTTTTGTCTGATGTGGCTGATAAATGCCCTGTGCACGCATGCAGTTTGAGCTCCTGTGGGAGGGAGTGGGGCTGGGGCTGGGGCTGGTACAGACACTGCCCAGCCAGGGATGGGCAGAGTGTGGGATGGAGCCATGGCTTTTCCAGAGGGTGGTGGCTCCCAGTGTCTCATGTACCCCACAAGGGCATGGGGCTACAGCTGCACGGGGCTCTTCCCAGCAGGGGACTGTGTTGGGGCTGCACTGGGGCGGGGAGTAGCAGCACTGGGAGCGGGGGTTGGGGTCTGCAGCCACCCCAAAATTCGCTGTAGCTTCCCTGTAGCCCCCTCCTACTGCTGCTGCCTGTCCGGAGTGCAGCCCCAGCCCAGTCCCCTGCCAGGAAGAGCCCCATGCATCCCCAGCCTTGGGCTGTGCTGGCAGCCCACCCTTATCCTGCGTGCAGATCCAGGGGCACATGCCCCCCCCCCCCCATGCCTTCCTGGGGTGCGTGCAGCGGCGAGAACTGCGCCCCCCCAATGAACTGGGACTCCTAGCCCCACTCCCTTCCTCATTGTGGGGGCCTCTAGACCATGCTGGGACAAGAAGTGTAAGACCTGCCAACACATCCACCGCTCTCATCATAACTACACCCCACAGTAGAACCATCACCATTCCTGGATCTTACACCTACACCTCCAGAAATATAATATATTTAATCCAGTGCACCAAATGCCTGGATGGAAACTATGTAGGATAAACCGAACAACAACTGTGTACCAGAATGAATGCACACTGAAAATTTATCAAAGGCAAGAATACCCAATTATCTGTGGGGGCACATTTTTCACAAGATAACCACTCTCTCTCCAGGCTCTCAGTTCTAATTCTCAAAGGGAATTTACAAAGCACGTTTTGTAAACAGGTCTACAAACTTCACTTCATAAATCTACTGGATACAAAAAAATCATGGGCTAAATACTAGACATTGGATTTATGACATGTCATAATCTGCCTGACATCCAGTAACCCCAGCTCTATATTTTCCCAGCTGCATCTTATCACCTGTTGACATTCCCCTTTCTGTTTCCCCTCCCCCAGCCAACCTGTCTCTTGCCTATTAACGCCTATCCTCTCTGATCTTCCTTGCCACGTGCATTTTCACAGAGCTGCATATTGGCTTAAGCTTCTATTCCAACCCTGGAGAGAATACACAAACCAGCAGACTCTATATGCCTGAAGATGGGCGTTTGTGTCTGAAAGCTTGCAAAGACCAATTTTTTCCAAGTATTCAGTTGGTCTAATAAAGATATCACATTTACCCAAATAACTTTGTCATCCTTTTTATAGCCATGCATTTTCTTGCCTTTTAGTGGATTAGTAATGAGAGTCTCAAGAGGGAGCTATATTAAGGGTAGTTTCCATGAGGTGGCCTTGAAAAAACAAATGGGGGGAAGGGGAGCTAAACTCTCTTAGTCTGAGTTATTCTCATAACCTGTATATTGGTGTCTAAATTTCTACTCTTTGTGGCTACCAAGGGAACTTTTTTCAGATGTAGACCATTTGGTAAATGGCATCTTTCTTAGTCTTCAAATTGCCATGTGTAATTGAGAGACATGAACTGCCCCAGTTGTTTTGGTTGTCAGGTTCTGAAATACGGCAATTCGAAGTTGGCTATTTCAAATATCATATTAGCAGTAATATACATTAAACATGTAAACAGTTTGGTAACAACAGATATGATTTTGGAATGGAAATCTGGAGATGTAGTTTAATGCTCAAAATACTTGTTTGATTTTGGCTAGAGGTGCACTGATGCATCGCTCTGATATCGGATCAGTACCAATATAAAGAAAATTGGCTGTATTGGAAATCAACCTGAAGTGGCTGATAATTTGGCTGATTTAAATGCCCATGCCTGTGCACAGCCACAGTGCAGCACACAGGCAGCGAGGAGCACAGCCTGGCAGCATGCGGCTGGTAAGTCTGGTGTGGTGGAATAGGAGGGGGAAGGGAAGGGATGTGCCTCCTGTGGTGAGGGAGGAAGGAGGCAGGGTGCCTAGCTGGGGTGAGGTGGCCCCCGCCTCTGTGCAAACCTCAGGAGGGCAACAGGTGGGGGGGGTGTGCCCCCAGATCTGCACGGGGTGGGGTGGGCAGGCTGCAGCTGCGGGCTGGAGCCGAGGCTGCTTTGGGCTCTTTTCAGTAGGACTGGGCTCTGGGCGGGCAGTGGTGGTGCTGGGCGGGGGGGCTACGGAGTGGGCTGCAGCCATCCCATATTTCACTGCAGTGCCGCTTCCCATACTACCGCCACCTGCCTGGCAGAGCTCTGGTTCAACCCTCTGCCTTGACCCGCATGCTGGGAAGAGCCAGGGCTGCGCTGGGAGGGTGGTGGTGGTGGCACTGGGAGCAACGCTGTGTAGGGACTACAGCAAAACTTGGGGTGGCTGCAGCCCCCTCCATAGCTCCCTCCCAGCGCTGCCATTGCCTGCCCTGAGCCCAGCCTCCTCCAAGAAAAGCCTGGTGCAACCCTGCCCACAGCTTCAGCTCGCCCTGCCCCATATGGGTCTGGGCCCTTGCCTTGAATGCCCACCCCATGCTCTCCCAGGGTGTGTACAGTGGCAGGAGCTGCCCCCCTGACAAGCCATGGCTCCGTCCCATGCCCCACCCCAGCCGTGCAGCCCCTGCCTCTGCCCCTTCTCTCCTTCACCGGGGTGGGGGGGCCGTTGATCTGCCCCCCCGCCACGCCCCTTCCCTCCCACCACAACAGACTTAGTAGCTGCATGCAGCTGTATTGGAAATCGGATCAGTATTGACGGATATGCCTCCTTAAATATTGACTATTAGTATCGCCCCCAGAATCTCTATTAGTGAACCCCTAATTTTGGCCCAAGGACTTTTGTTTGTGGACTCTTAAGATTGGGAAAAACTGGTCGTGTATTATTTTTATTAATTATTTTTGCAGAAGGCAGTGTAGATTTGTACCGTCTAAGCTAAGTAAATTAGAGAGAGATGTGGAGTAAGCTTTCATGAACCGGAGCTCACTTCAACCAATGCTGTGGAAGGATGTGCCCAGCTAAGTGTATAAACTGGCGAGAGTGGTTTAGAATACAGAGGTAGAAAGGAGCAGTGTTGGGAGAAGCAACAAGCAAAGAACCCACAAGAACAAGGGGTTGCAAGCTAATTCAGGTAATGGGATAAAAATGTGTAGTCCCTGTTTAAACCATACTTAACACAAAGCAGTTTGTGGATGACTTCTTGTTTTTCAGTTTCCCATTCAAATTGGTTATTAAAGGTTTGCTGCCAGAGAAGAGCTACTCTGAGATCAGGATGGAGTGTACAGAGATGGAGGGATTGCTTAACCCCTTTGCAGGGGACAGAACTTCTTGCTGGCTGGCCTTTGCCTCAGATGCCTTTACTGAAGACACTGTCTGTTGTGCTGTCTGTTGAAATTTGTTTGTTGTACTGGATCAGTCCAGGAGGAGGTGAAGTCCTTCTCTCAGGAGCAGAACCGGGTGCTAGCTCCTTGAGTCGGGGCCATGGAGAATCAAGAAGAGTGAGGGACCACAAGAATGGAATCTCAGTGGGAAGAAGCTCAGGCTTCCCCTCATTTCCCCCCTCCCGCTCTTGAAGCCAGTCCAGTCTGTCTGTCAAGTGTAGACCTTAGAGGGGCACTTCGCTCAACTACTTCATGTAGTGCAGAAAAGGATTATATGACATCAAAGCCTCCTTTTTTAATGTCTTTCCATTGGTAAGTTTGAGTTAAGCACTTGTGTTTACTGCTTGATTTTGTTTTTTTATGAACAAACTGAAGATGTACTAATTTGTCTGTAATCCATGTGCTCAGGTAAATGAGGAAGGTGTAGTAAGCCTATAGGTTTGCTTATATTAGTAAACTAGTTTAAGACATGTTTATTTGTTTTATTTTATAGTGCAAGTGTACCAAATGGTGCTTGGTTTTTTTTTGTTTTTGGTTTGTTCAGTGAAGGCTCGTTGTGCTAGAGAAGAGTACAGCTAGTGGTGAAGCAGCATTGCAAATACCTATTTGAACATTATGCTTTTACAATTGAATGGTTATGTTTTACTTGTAGGGCCATAGATTATAATAGGCAGCCTGTGCAGACTGTAGTGTAGTGGTGTGAAATATTCATGAAGTGAAAACACTTAACAGAGAATGAAACGCTTCACTTGTTATCCTGCTCAAGAAAGCATAGCTGCAACTTGTTTCCACTCGGAGTACATTGTAGTTTGAAATGGCAAAGTGAAAATTATGGATAACCATAATAAGGTCTGCATCTGAAAGTTATATCTCTGCAGGATGCTTAGCTACTTCTCTGTTAGTTAATCAGCTAAAAGTGGCTGAGAAGCTAAGAAGTCATCTCCAGTGCAACCTTGCATAACAGATGGCAGGTTTGCTCTTAATTTGGTGTTTGTTAGATATGGGGTGGCCAACCTGAGGAGTGTGGCACAGGCAGCTTCCTTGTGTGGCATGTTGCAGATCAGGGAGAGTATAGAGCAGGGAGCATAAGGCAGAGCAGCAGATCAGGTAGAGAGCACAGGTCAGAGAGCAGAAAGCAGAGCAGCATGTTGGGAAGGGGGTTGGAGCAGCACTCAGGGAGGGTACAAGGCTAATTTGTGGCATGCCTGCTGAAGAGGTTGGCCCCTTCTGTGTTAACATCTGCCATATCAACTTGTTTTTCTTCTTTTTCCCCTGAAGTGCTTTTCTTCTTGGGTGAGTGAAGCTGAACACAGATAGCTTGTTTGATAATCTTTTGAAAAAGCAAAGACTTGAACTAAGTCTGTAACTGGCCAGTCTGCCTGTATTAAGTTTTAAAAAGACATATGATGATTGCTTTCTTAAAATTAAATATTACCACCTAAAAGAGAGGTACCGGCTATCTTTACCAGCAGGTGAAGTGCTTTGTCTCCATCAGTGAAGAAGGACAGAGATTCAAATCTAGAGATAAAGAATTTATATTGAGATTAACACATTATTTTAGTAGCTGTTTATTTAAATTTTTTATAATTTTATTGGAAGCTGGTAGCAAGCCTTATGGTTTAAGTTGTTAATCTTTTTTTTCTATTCTCAAAGATTTTTGTGATGATTTTTTAGAGCAGTCTTAAAACATCTACTGCTTGCCTTTTTTTTTAAAGATTATTGCAGATGGTAAGTCTTGTGTAACATCCTTTGAATGTACTAAATCTCTGATCTGCAGTGCTAGAAGTAAATGCAGCATGTGATTGAATTTTTTTTAAATCTAAACCAATAAAGTTGCTTTCTTCACAAAACGGACCATATCTAATTTTTTATTTTTCCCCAGTTTTGTCATGCTATGCTAATTTTATGCACAGAACTCCCATGAATGTATCAGACTTGTTTCCAGCATTATGTGGGAGCTGGGATTATGTAATCTGAGTTGTATGGTAGAACTTTCCTGGATTGTGCTATTCAGGTTTTACATTTTTTTTCCATATTCACAAGTTTATTTTCATGGACATTTATGCAAATGTAAAGTTGTATTTGGAATCTAGCTTCAGAGATTGCATATTGCATATAGGCTTATGAGTAAGTTGCCCAAGCATTTAAAAACTGTTTAAAATCTGTTTAATTATGAAATATTCTTTGTATTATTTGCAGTTGCTGCTTGAATTCTAAATTATGGCTGGTTAAATTGTTGTTTTAACATTTTAAAATATACTAAACTTCCAATTTTTTTTCTTTTTTTTACTTTTAGTAGTAATTGAGTCACTGAAAGGCCTACCTCCGGTAAATGAAGAAAGCATTATTTTTAAGGAAGATAGGCATGCAGCAGGAAAGGTCTGTGAAACAAACTATTACACTACTTCTGCTGTTTGCATGGTAAAACATCATAGGTTGTAACACCAGAAAAGTGAATGTATATTGTTGGTGGCATCTATAACCTGTAAATTAATTCGTTTCATGCTTATAATTATATATGGGTAACAGTACCATGATACTGTTTATGAGTGCTTCATTGGGGAATCCATTAAAATGTTGGTTCCTTCTTTGGATTGTTTTTCCCTTTTTCTGCACAGCTAGTCTTTTCTGAAGAACTGACTCAGTTCCCTTCTAGATGAGGTAGCTAGCTAATTGACCATGTAAAATACTCCTTGTTTCAAGATTTTCACAGTCTTCACTCTT
>NW_017729029.1:68611463-68614660 GCF_001723915.1 Gavialis gangeticus | reverse complement strand
AGCTAGTCTTTTCTGAAGAACTGACTCAGTTCCCTTCTAGATGAGGTAGCTAGCTAATTGACCATGTAAAATACTCCTTGTTTCAAGATTTTCAGTCTTCACTCTTCTTCCAGTAGCTGAACCAGATCCTCCATTCTGAGATCAGTGAGCACTGTTCAGATTTAAATTGGCTTTCTGTTAGTGAGAGCCCTCTTTTTAAGGCTGGGCCCATCAGGTTATTTTGGTTAGATCTCAAAAGTTAGATGGTCCTAATTTTGCATAAAGCTGAAACTATAGCTGAAGCTGGTAGAGCATGGTAGACTCTATATGCTGTACTGAATAATTATGCTTCTAATAATTTTGGGTGGGAAATTCCTTTGTTTTATAAGTTTAAGCTTTAATAGGGTGCTCTAAAGATGTATTTGAAAATGTAAATAAAATGGCCTAAGGCCACTGTGCCACCTTTTACAAGTAACAGAATATTTTTCCTAGCTTTTGTTTTGGTTCATTTGGTGGTGTGTCTGTGGTAGTCACTTTCATTACAGTCCATTTAACCTTTTGTTTGTGAATTTTGAACAACAGGGTACGTAATTTTTAGAGGTGCACTGATACATTGGTCCAATATTGGATTGGCACTGCTATAAAGAAAACTGTCTGTATTGGAAATTGGCTGATATGGCTGATTAATTGGGCCAATAAATGGCCTATGCATGCGTGCAGCCACAGTGCAGCACGTAGGTGGTGAGGAGCACAGCCTGGCAGCTTGTAGAGCAGTGAAGGGAAGGGGGGGCAGATCAAGGTCTCTGCAGTGAGGGAGTACTGGGCGAAGTGCTCCCCAGCCAGGGTGAGTCAGGCATGGGACAGAGCTGCAATTTGTCTGGGGGGGGTGGGGGGAGGGCAGCTCCTGCCACTGGTCACCACTCATCCAGGAAGGCACGGGGGTGGAGGGAGTGTGTGTCCCCAGATCAATGTGGGGGGGGCTGGGGCTGCACCAGGCTCTTTCTGGCGGGGCTGTGTGCAGGGAGGACAGGACAGCGGTGGCACTAGGAGGAGGGTTGTGGGGGGCTACGATGAATTTGGGGGTGGCTGTAGCCCCCCCGTAGCCTTCTCCCAGCACAGCCCTGCCCCGCCTGGCCAGAAAGAGCTCGCCCTGCCCGGCCCCACACAGATCTGGGGACACATTTCCCCTCTTCCCCCAGCATGCTCCTAGATGAGCAGCGGAAGCCGCCACATGAGCGGGTGAGCACCAGATGAGCCACTGGACCAGCAGCTCCCAGATGAGCGGCATATAGTGGTGGGAGCCAGCCCCCATTCCCGTGCCCCCCTGGACGAGCTGTGGCTCCATCACGTGCCTGCCCCGCCCTGGCTGGGAAGTGCTTGTTCTAGCCCCACTCCTCCCTCACCAGTGGGGCCTTGATCTTTCCCCCCCTCACACCCCTTCCCTCCCTCCTCCCCTTCTACCATATCAGACTTACCAGCTGCATGCAGCTCTTCAAGTTGCTGGGCTGGTATTGGAAATTGGATCGGTATCAGCCCATATGCTTGCTTAAAAATCAGCTATCAGTATTGGCCCCAAAAACCTGTATCAGTGCATCCCTAATTTTTTTTTCAAAAAAAAAAAGGGATGGCAGATACACAAATAAAACTACACTGGGTGCGACTAGGGTTGTTTTGGCAGTAAAGGATCTAGAAAAAGTTTAGCGAGGATAGAATGGATATCTTAAACTAGGTAACTATATACAGGCTTTGGATCTTTTGCAGTGGATAAAGTCCCTACACTCCTCCAAAATGATTTACTGATTTTTTTTCCCATCCCCTCCTCCCTTTCTGGCTATGCAGCAGCCTGTGAATTTGAATAAGGCAGATATCTGATTGGGGAAAAAACAGTATATGATCATGTACTGATGCCTACCTAGCTGGGATCATTTGAGCCCAGTTTTTTCTCCTGCCTAGGCAGGGGTCGGACTTGAAGATCTACAAGGTCCCTTCCGACCCTACTTCTATGATTCTATGTAATTGACAACATAACAGAAAGCATATACACAAGGGGGCAGAATTAAGGTTACTTGAGCAGCCTAAACTCTGGTATTTTCAACTTTTGGGTGCTTTTAATTGCAACTCAAATGGTGCTTTGGCTTAGCATTCATTTAATTAAGTTGTATTATGTGTACTTGTAACATCATTCTGCCATCCGCTTTTAGGGTTTAAGTACTAAAATTTCAGTACAGGTGTAACTTTGTTATCTGACAGCAGCAGAAGGTTGCTGTCCTCTGCCGGATAGGAGAGATCAGGCTGTTTGGTCCAGAGCACAGTGGGAAGCCTGGTGTGACCCTGATTTTCAACCCTGCCCTCCCTCCACACGCGCGTGCATGCACATGCACTTGTGCACACATGCACAAACACTGTCACCTGGCTAGTGTTCTGGGCGTGGTTTGAGATTATACTGTTAGTACTAGGTTGTTTTGGCATGCTGAAATTTTGTAGCTAGCACAATGAAAGGGAGGAAATTTCCTTTTTTTCCTATCAACCCAGTGTGGAATTCTTTGAAAAAGGGAAAGCATTCAACTGGGAAAAATCCAGCTGGTGATTGTAAATGGCAACTTCTATGGGCTTTGAGAAGAAAAGAATAGCTGGAGATAAAAGAATACATTTTCCCAGCTCAGAATTGTGGTTAGAGACGAGCATGCTTTTACAGTGAGATGGGAAACTTCCAAGCAAGTTAATGGAGTAGATGAGAGTAGGTGCAGGAGTGGTTAAGAGGGCAGCAGAGTGGCAGAACAGAGTTTAGAGCGGGGTGAAATTTTGTATATGACAGGTTAAAAAACAAACAAACTGGCAATAAGGAAGGGGAAAAGCACACTGTATTTCTTTAATTCCTCCCTTTCCCCCCGTGGAAGAAGCACTGAGGTCTTACATAGAAGAGTTTAAGGAAGCAGGAAGGTTTTGAGAAGTGAGTTAAAGTGGGAGAAGGAAGCTGTGATTCTGGGCATAAGATTCAGTTTGGTGGAGATGAAAAGCTATTTAGTTGGGAAGATGGCAGAAGGAGAGAATAAAATTACACTCAAGGAAGTTAGTCTGCTGATGGGATTTCCTCTGGAAACAAAGAATGACCCATGTATGGGTTGGCTAGAGATTTAAGGAGGACAGATGAGTCCAGAGTGTTCCAAGGGCAGAGAGCCACAGAGACAAAAAAAAAAAAAAAAGAACCAGAATTTTGA
>NW_017729029.1:68606850-68611417 GCF_001723915.1 Gavialis gangeticus | reverse complement strand
AAAAAAAAAAAAAAAAAAAGAACCAGAATTTTGAAAAGGACTTAAGGTAGAAGGATTGGAAGGAGTACAAGAAGTGAACAGTGGAAGAGGCAGTGAGATGAGTGGAGGAACTATATCACAAAAGTGCCTCCCTCTTGCCTACACAAATAGCTGCTGGTAAGTGGCAGCTAAATAGGAAATGGGAAAGGAAAGTGACTTCTTCAGTAGCAATTTTTGAGGAAACTAACAACATTGTGTTGAATAATAAACAAAAAATAAAACAAAATTATTTAAATACAAAATCTCAACCTGCAGGTCATGGTTGATTTGAAGTGTTTGAATTGCTCTAAAACATAATCTAGTAATTTTTAGAATATTTTTACAATCCTGATAATATCAGTTATTGTTTTAGCGCATAATTGTAGAGGAGAAATTCTTAGTTCAGTAGTTTCCTGAAATTGGCTATAATTTTCTTTTGTCTTTCAGATATTTGAGATATTTGGTCCTGTTTCACGTCCCTTCTATGTGTTAAGGTTTAACAGCCCTGAGCATATTAAGAAGAAGGGCATTAATCTGAAAGACGCTGTGTATTTTGCTCCATCAGTGGAGGATTTCACCCAGTATATATTTGCAGAGAAACTACAACAGTGAGTCATTAACCTGTTTTTACGTGATTTTAAGGCTGCTTAACAAAGTGTATATTGAACTGCCCCATTATAGGCACAAAAACTGAACTTTTATAGGAAAAATTAAATGCATCTTGCAAAAATGAAAGTGTAAAAGTAGACCGTGTTATAATAAAATTGTTCACTGTCAAAGTGAAGGAGGAAAATAACCGAAGTAATATGTTTGTTTTAACATTAAGCATTTGAATGATTGCTAAATTTCAAATCAGGGTAGATAACAATGATTTAAAAAAAACAGGTTTTTCATTTCAAGCAGTTTTTTATTTAATCTTTTTAAAAAAATGTTAAGATGCTTTTAAAAAATAAACACATTAAGAGTTTTAATTAACGATAAGTTAAAGTTCAAAGATATCATCATGGAATAGGCATTAGAACTTCTGACTATATACTAATTTTCAACAATATAGTCATGCAACCTTTTAGAAGTTTTATAAATACAGAAACATTGAAATGTTCAACATTAAAGTATTTGATATCAAAATCATTCAGAATTTGACCAGTATAACACATTTATACCTATAGGGCTGGGGTATTGTTTTTGTTTTTCCATGCATCAATCCAAAGCTTAGACATGATGATAAATTAATTTTAAAGATTGATAGTGAGATGTAAAAGAGTATTCCAAATGGTTAATGATTAATTGGATGTTGCATTGCTCTTTCTCACAAATGAAGGAGCAGGGTGATATGCAGAAACCTATTTTGTTTTTCATGTGTTCTTACTTAGCCAGTAGACCCTATTAAAGAACTATGAGGGGACCAACAGGGGGTGGGGTGGGATGGGAAGGGGGAGATCATTTTGATCTTCTGGTAACACACATGCTAATATTCCAAAGCCCTTTTGAATTGGTATCTGAAGAAATTGTAGTTAAACTAAGAGAATGTACTTTTCTGAGATTTTAAATCTTGGTCTCAGCTCCTTAGTGCTAAGACTGTTTGTTTTCCATTTGGACTAGAGTGGTTCTGTAGATATAATGAGGCAGCAGCCATCTGTGCCATCAGCCCTTTTCCCCCAGTTGTTCCGTCTGCCAATCTGTCAACATACAAATGTGCATCTTTGAGTACTTAAATTGCCAGTTGCTTCTATTTTTGAGCATAGTGAGTGAAAGTACTTTTCAGGTGTCTCCCTTCTAGAGATTCAGAGCAGGTGTTGACCCCTCTGGATTTTTGCCTTATTTCCAAATCTTTCAGTAGTGCTTCATCATTTGTTCTTGAGGTTCCATCACAGTCTTCTGTACTCGACTAACCAATTGCCCATCAAGAATGATGGGGGGGGAGGGGGACGGGTGGGGATGGAGCACCCACCACCCCATGCCGCTGCCACCCAGGAGCCGGGGGGGGGCTTGCCCCACCGTGCCGTCTGTCTCCCTCTGCCAGCACCCTGCACCACCACCACTCCAGCGCTGCTTGCCTCGTCCCCTGCCCCTTCCTGCAGCCCTGCTCCTCGGAGGCAGCAGAGTGCTGCCATGACAGCAGGGATTTGGGGGGCGGGGGGGGCAAGGCCTGCGCTGCTGGCCTGATTTACCACCCCCAGGTCCATCACTGCTATCATGGCAGTGCTCTGCACTCTGGTTGTTTCACTAATCGATCGGAGTGCTTCAAGAATGTTATGGACAGACGGACAAAGCCCTTTGTTATATAAAGATTACAGGTGATCTTTGATACATACCACATTTCTGTTGCAGTATATCTAGTTACTTCTATAATGGTCCAGTGATAGAGGCATGCTAGCTAAGTGTAGATATTCTTGGTGCCAAAAGTGGTTTGTTTTGGTGGTGTTTTGTTTTTCGGGTTTTTTTTAAATATATATGCTTTAGTTGCCGCCTTTGCTCTTTGGGTGTCTGGTTCAACGCTTTTCTTCCATTTTATGTCTATTATTCATCAAAGGAAGAAGTAAATGTTTGGCTGGTAGATACTTGTTGTTTTTCACCCTGAAGTCAGCTATGAGGATATTTTGATGTAAATCAAATTGTCACTCAAGATCAAACAGTGTGCCTGAATAGCTGCATTGCATTTGTTGGCACAAATTAGCTTTTTCCTTGGTAGGCTTACCATTAGTGCCTGTGTCATTACTATTCTAACTGATAGCACTTTGGGGCAGTCTTTGATACTGAACTGTGACTTGTTGGATGAAGTGGCTCCTCCATGCAGGAAATCAGGGTAGAGAAACTGATGAAATAAGCTCACTGTTTAAAGCTTATACTATGCATCTTTGACTTGGTTTTAAGGCAGGGTAGATTTGCACCTTACAAACCATCTGTCTCAGCCAAGGTTTTATCTAACCTGCTCTTGAAAATTGCCTTCAGACTAACCTGGCTAGGTACCTCCCTCTGTGATGCTTTTCCAGGGGTTGTCTCCTTGCCAATGGCGAGGAGGCAGTCCTCTGTGGATGGATGTGAGGTGGGAGAGGCTCGCACATGTCCGCCACCGTTGCCACCCCCCACCCCAAGCTGCCGTCTCCCAGGAGCAGGAGCAGGGGGGTGAGGGCAGTGACACCCCTCTGCGGGCCACACAGGAGCTGCCCAGCTGGCCAGACACAGTGGGCGGGGCGGCTTGCACGTGGTGGCGGCTACCGCCACCACCACCACATGCTGCTTTCCACAGCCAGTCACTTGTGCAACTCTGTGGGCTGCTGATGGGTGGTGTGCGATTTGGCCAGGTGCAAGGCCTGTCAGCAGCCTGTGGAGCCACATGTGTGACTGGCCATGGAAAAGCAGTTCGGGGCAGTAGGTGGCAGTGCTGGCCTGCGAGCCCCCCCCACCTTAGCCCCGCCCTCCGCCCCCCTTGTGTCCGGCCACTGCCACCAGAAGGGGTATGTAGTTAAAGGTTGAAAACCCCTGCTTTCGTCCATTTGAAATCATCTGTATTGAGCAGGGGTCTGGAATGGATGACTTTCCAGTCCTACTTTCCTAACATTTTCTCGGAAAATTCCTCAGTACACTTAGAATGACTTCTGTGCCTAAACTACTGTTCATGGCACGTGAGTCAGTGATTATCCCGGTACAAGTGAGCTCTGGTCTCAGTTCTTCCATCTTATTAAAAGAGTGTGTGTGCAGTTTATATTTGTGCTTAAAAGAACACTTCTAATTTTCTGGGTGATTTTGCTTGTCATGCTTAAACAATTGTAGTTGTTGTTTTTTCTGAAGGGGTGTAGACTAGATCAAGATAATAAAGGAAACTATTCTGTTTAGGAGAACTGCCTTTAGACTCCTTTGAAGATTGTCTTATGGTCATCCCATATTGTAGAAAGTAAAGTTTCAGTGATGTGTACATAAACCTTCCTCTGATTTGTTAAATCAAAGAAATAAATATCAGTGGGCAGTGTAAAAGCTCATTTAGGGTAGTAGTATAATTGCTTGCTATAAAAGGGGATATCTGGAACAGTAAATCCACTATAAAGAGCCTAATGTTAATTGTTCTGTAATGCATCTGGTTGATTAAGCACTCTTCAGTGCTTTTGTAAATCTGTTTTTCAGTCCCTTCTGAATTTTTAGAATGAATACTGAAGTTCAGACTTCAAAGAATTGTTTCCTGTGTTCCTGAAGGTGGTTTTCTGTTTTTGACTGTGTCTGTACAGATTAAATGTTCTGTATTATCCTATCCCTCGGCAATAGGGAGAAACCATCATCATTTGCCTAGTTTTGATTATAACCATGTCTAGTGGTTTGCTTGCTTATTTGTTTTATGGACAAATCCATAGACTAATGAGCTACCCAGCAGTACAGGTTTCCTTTGATACTTCCTCTGGTATTTTTTATGGGAATTATTTTCATAACAACGTTCCAAGGAGATGAAAAGGAACTACAAGAATGCACTTTGCTTATTAAAGATCAGAGGTGAGCTTTGCTTTCCATCATTTGTCAGTCTTCTGCTGCTTGGGAAGAATCAACCATACATTTTAGT
>NW_017729029.1:68598545-68601850 GCF_001723915.1 Gavialis gangeticus | reverse complement strand
ACAAGAATGCACTTTGCTTATTAAAGATCAGAGGTGAGCTTTGCTTTCCATCATTTGTCAGTCTTCTGCTGCTTGGGAAGAATCAACCATACATTTTAATTTAAAGACTTTATCCAGTCAGCTTTTCCTTTTAGCTAGATACCTAAGGAGTTCTCACCATTTGAGCATCTCCCAGTCGTTGATGTATGTTTATCCCCACAGTGCTCCTGTGTTGTAAGAATTATCTCCAGTTTTACTGTTGGGAAACTGAAGACAGTGACTGTCTCAGGCTTATTGCAAAAATGTTGGCTGAGGCAGGAATTGAAACTTAGTGTCTTGTGATCCAGGCCAGTGCCCTATTTACTAGACGATCTGAATGTGAAATCAAGCAGTGCAGTACTTAGAGAATTTTGATGCCTATTGGTTCTTACCACATGTTGCATCTGCTTGATGTGTATCAAAACAGAAAATCAGTAACTTTTGTCTCATCTTTCCTCCATTGTCTTCCTCATCACTTCCCCTTGGGGATTGCTTCTTAGGTGGTGAGTCTCTTTTACAACTCTTTTCTCGCTCTAAAGTTTCCTAAGGTGGAAATAGGTGAGTTTTAGTATTTGAATTCCTGTTGCTTAAAATCCTAGATTCTTATCTTCATAGTTGTAGATACATGATATCTAATTATGGTCTAGAATGAGTGCAGAGCATTTAATTCCCTGTATTGTCCATTTTATAACTGTTGGATAAGGTACATGTCTATTTAACAACTTTTTTAGGTAGCTCAGCTGAGGTCAAAAGTTTAATTACTTGCGAGTGGGTTGTTATACTAGATGTTATGATAGCTTGACCAATTTGCTGAAGACTGTCATTCTCAGTTAAAACTTGCTTGGGTTTCTTTGGGGTCATTAGTACTTGCTTTAACAGCTTCAGGAGCTTTAAAATGTTGAAAATTGCTTCAGTATGTGTAAGATTAAATTTCAGTTTTAAATTCCAATGTGTGTTTTGTAGTCGTTCACTGATAAGAATACGGCAGAACTTCTCATTTTCACTTTTGGGTCATCTGCATTACTCTGTGCATCTCATCTTTGGTAAAATATTTTTCCCCCCTCAAACATTTAAGGGTGTGTGTGTGTTTGTTTGTTTGTTTGTTTTCTTCTTTTTGTCAGCTTCTACACTAAGAAAATTAAGGCTTAGATCCTTCCTATGGATGGACCAAAGGGGGGGAGTATCATGGAGTCACCCCAGGACAAAAGTTACTTTTAGGGACTCAATGCGTAGCATACATGGATTTTTCTCCCAAAATAGGTTTATTTCTGTGGTGTTTAATCTATAATGGTAGCTAGTATGCAAAGCTGTGTTCAGTATTGTTCTCACATCTGTATGCTGTCTAGTACTTGATGCATGTAATTTTTATGTATATTTTTTACAGCCAAGGTTGTTTTAGTAAGTTGGCGATTAGCTGAAAAGCCTTCAACAGTTTGAACTTTGAAAAGATTAAGGGCTTGGAAAAGGACCAAAAGCCAGAAACCTAGCTAGTCATACAATCTTGGGGGAGGGGTATTATATTGGATTAACAAATGTATATGTCTAAGAAGCTAGTAGTCTTGGTAAATATGCACCTTGAGAGGGGTAGGGAGAAGGAAGTTACTGCAAAGTATAAGCCCCATGAATCCAGGGATGATGTAAATTAATGACCAGGTATGCAGCTGTACTTAAAGGTTTCCTCAAGAATATGGATCGGTTGTCAGATTTCCTTGGGGATAGGGAAATGCTGGAGGGTCCCAGCTGGTGATCTGAATAGAGGCTGTATCCTTGGATATAAGGTGTACGGTATGACCAGGTATTGTTCTGATATTTTTTTCCCTTCTTACTGTATCTCTCTCAACATACGGCTGTTGATTTTTCTTGTGTTGGTTCTTGTTTATAATAAATCCTTTTCTTATTCTTTTTAATTCATTAATTGTCAGTGATGCTCATGAACCCAGGGTATCTGAGCTATCATGCTTGATCTCCCCAGGGGAAGAGGGATCCATGTTTTCTGAGCACACAGCTGAACGAGGGTATGTTATTTCTTGTTGGCAGAATCCCTCTGTTATGGGCTGGCAAGGCTTGAGGGAGTCTGGCCAAGAAATTGGCCTCTGGTATAACTCAGCTGGTTCTCATCGGTCAAGCAGGAAACAGTAGAAGGGCACCCCAGAGAATGTCTCAAGGTTGCATCTGGAACCAGAGCTGTCACAGGGGGTCCTGAGTAAGATTTCTATGTGGATCCTGCCATGTTCCAGGGTTTAGAGGGTCCATAGCTCTGACTTCATATATGGTGCCTCTACAGGAGGCTGGACCAAACCTGAGGAAGCACTGGGTTTCCCTAGATGTGTTAGATAGACATTGCTGCAAGGCTTTAGTTTTCCTTAAGAACACTGAAGCACAGGGAAGCTTTTGTAGCCAAGTCTGTTACCTTCCATTTGACTTCTGTGGAATTAGAGAAGGATACTGTGCATTCTTTCTACCTTCTTCAACACAGACCCTGGATTGCGTAGGAAAGAAAGGTGCCATAGAGGAGGCTGAGTCACCCTTTCCCATGGGGAATCTCTTGGAAAAGGATCCATTCTATATGTCTCAAGGGAAAGTATATATGGTTTATAATTTTCACTTCAAACATTTTTGGAAAGCCTTGTGGTCGTAGATTTCATTAAATAGCTTCTGAATATTAGTAAATATTTCTCTTTGTTGTGCTTAAAGTGCATCTGTTCTTCCTTAAACTCAGCATGGGTATAGTTAATAGAATAACTGGCTTCATAGCAAGTAGGGATTTAGTCATGGTAGAACTTTTATATTTTTTTCCTTTCAAATAGCTTATTTTAGCCTCTAAGTTGTGTTAGGTATAGTATCAAATTGTAGGGTCAAAATGGGGCTATACCATTGGTTCAACCACTTGTGACTGTGATAGAACCTCAGACCATGGGACACCTGTTGAAATACCTGCTGCCTAAAGTCACATGTACAATGAAATATCTTGCAATGTACAGTAAATGAGCACAAGCATGTTTAACAAAATGGTCAGAGATATAGACACATGAGAAGATCAAAGTATAGGTAAATCTTAGGATGAAAAAATCCCTGAACCTCTGTTTTGTCTGTTTCATTTTAATATAGAAAAGGACCAGAGTCTTACCTCGGTCCTGGGTAAGCTTTTTGAGAGAGTTATCCTGGCGCATGTCCGCAAGGGGCCAGCAGGGGAGATTATGCTTGGGGCCAACCAACATGGGTTTATTAGAAGTAGGTCCTGTCAGACAAACCTGGTGGCCTTCAATGACCAGGTCGCAAAATCCTTA
>NW_017729029.1:68592991-68593545 GCF_001723915.1 Gavialis gangeticus | reverse complement strand
ACCAACCTGGTGGCCTTCTATGACCAGGTCGCAAAATCCTTAGATGCAGGGGTAGCAGTGGATGTAGTCTTTCTGGACTTTAGGAAGGCCTTCAACACTGTCTCTCACCCCATTCTCATTTAAAAAACTAGGGGACTGTGGCGTTGACACCTACACAGTCAAATGGGTCACTAGTTGGCTGGAGGGCCGCACCCAGAGAGTGGTGGTGGATGGGTCATTTTCAACCTGGAGGGATGTGGGCAGTGGGGTTCTGCAGGGCTCAGTCCTCAGCCCGCACTGTTCAACATCTTCATAAGTGACTTCGAAGGGGGTGTAAAACAAACACCCTGTTCAAATTTGCAGGCAATACTAAGATGTGAGGAGAAGTGGGCATGCTAGAACGGAGGAATAGGCTGCAGTCAGACCTGGGCAGGTTACAGGGGTGGGCGGATGAGAACAGGATAGGTTTCAATACTGACAGGTGTAAAGTGATACACCTAGGGAGGAAGAACCAGCAGCATATCTACAGGCTGGGGAACTCCCTTGTCGTCAGTGCAGAGGCAGAAAAGGATTTT
>NW_017729029.1:68587742-68587991 GCF_001723915.1 Gavialis gangeticus | reverse complement strand
AGCTGGATGAACCGATTGCCCGGGGTCATTTGTCCCCAGTACTCTTTCCTGCCATGGCAGGGGGTCGGACTTGATGATCTGCTCAGGTCCCTTCCAACCCTACCAACTATTAAACTGTATCTTGTAAGATATTAGGGGTGCTCTGATAGAGATTTTTTGGGCCAATTACCTGATTTTTGAACCAACATTTTATTTATTTTATTTTATTTTTTAAATGAGCCATATTGGCCAGTACCAGTCCAATTCCAA
>NW_017729029.1:68570406-68582742 GCF_001723915.1 Gavialis gangeticus | reverse complement strand
GGGGGGACCAACAGGCATTGAGGAGTCCCTGTTCCCCCGAGCACTACCAGGAGTGACAAGAAATCAGTTACAAGCTGGCAGAGGGTAGATACAGGCTAGATATCAGGAGGGAGTGGGGCCGGGGCAGTGCAGGGGATACTGTTACGCAAACCTCTTGGGGAGACATGGGTGATATGTGCCCCTAGATCTGCGCATAGGTCAAGGGCAGGCTGCTGCTGTGGGCTGGGGTGGCACCGGGCTCTTTCTAGGGGTGGGGGCAGAGGGGAGGGTTGGGTCAGGTTGTGCTCAGGGTGGGCAACAGTGGTGCTGGGAAGGGGCAATAGGGGGGCTGCAGCTGCCCCAAAATTCACTGTAGCCCCTGATAGCCCCCGCATCCAGCACCACCGCTGTGCACCCAAAGTGCAGCCTGGCCCTGCTTCTGCCGGAAAGAGCCTGGTGCCACGTCAGCCTGCAGCTTCAGACCACCGTTGCCCCATACACAGATATGAGGGTACACACCCGCCATGCCCTCCCAGTGTGTATGTAGTGGTGGGAGCCGCCCCCCAGATGAGCCACTTGCAGCTCTGGCTGTCCAGCACGTGCCGCTGCCCCAGCCCTGCTCCCTCCCTCACTGCTGGGGGCCTCAATCTGCCCTCCCCGCACCCATCACCTCTACCCCTTCCCTCACAACAGACTTACCAGCCAGACCTGGCTGTTCTCCATGCTGCCAAGCTGTGCTCCTGGCTGATACAGTTCAATTTCCTTGTATCGGTGCTGATCTGATATGGAACCAATGTATCAGCGCACCTCTATAAGATACGCTTGTTTCCCGCTCACTCATCTAGTATGTCCCTTAAAGTTATATTTTTTCATGTTTTTTGTGCTTTATTACTGAAATGTTTATGTACTGAGTCTTAACCCAAGTTTAATACTTACCTAGAAATATATAAACAAGGTTGCACAAGATGACTTTTTAAAGAGACCAACGGCTGATAACATTTGGTATGAGAAAGCGGATGCACCTTAATGACATCACGTAGTAGTCGCTCAAAACGAGTTGTGGTTCCTTCAAACTGTGATTTTCAGAAGGCAGGAATGACCTTTTACCTAGTTCTTTGAATCTCTTTGTGAATTAGTACTATGCTTCAAGAAAAAGCAATGCATGAAATTCACATTCTTGAGTTGGTTTTGTTTGCAACTGAAGTTTTTGCAGTGATATTTACATAACAGTTCCATTTGTAAAAGACTTGCGTAAAGATCATGTTTAATTTTTTGGAATTGCAGGTAAATATATAGTAAGGGTACACACTTCAGTTGAAGTATTCTTGCAGAAGCTTCCTATGTTAAAATATTTATTTGACTGGATACTGATTTCATGAACTTAAAGTACTGCTACCAAGGAAATCTCTTCCCCCACTCCCCGCAACCCCCCCCCACCTGAGATTGGTTAATGGAATTTCAGTTTTTGTTCTTTCAGTTTGATTGCTTAGACAATTTGAGTTAAATGCATTTAATCTAGGTGTCTTATTGCTCATCTTATGTCTGTTAAACAAGAAATGTTGCCTAAGTTCCCTGAAGGAAGTTTAGAGTTAAATGAGTGTAGGCTTGATTATTGCATCCTGTTACAGTTAAATCTTTGTTATCTGGCACTTAAGTAACTGGAAATTGTATTAAATGGAATTTTTGGTCGGGGGGGAGTTTGCATGTGGTGGCAGCTGCTGCCATTGCCCCCCATCTCCCTTTCACTTCACTCCATGTAATCTCAAAACCCATGTTGGGTTATTTCACATAACCGGAATTTTTATATAACTGTCAATCCCCTTACCCCGGGGATGCCGGATAATGAAGATTTTACTGTAATATATAAGTAAAGGTATTTGAGAGATCTGAAAATTATTTCAAACTATGGGTCTGTAAAACCTCCCATCTGCCAGAACACTTGTGTGTAGATCCTGGTAACAGGAAGGAAGTGTGATTGAGAATTGGCATCAAGACATAGCTTGTCCATCTGACTTTTGAAGTAAAAGGAAGTGCAATTATATTTGTGAATGAAATTGCCATAAAGGTGAGACGTTGCCTAGACAGACCCATATTGAAGTTGTTTTCACTTGTGTGTTCCTCCAAATTATGCTTTCTCATCATGAAATAGGCCCTTAGGAAGAAGATGCACCTTATTGCAGCATAGCAGTTTGGCCTCAAAAAGAGAGGGTTGTTTTGGTTTTTTTTTGTAAGTACTCAGCAAAATGAATGGCTAGTTATATGTAACTCTTACCTTTCATTCATTCAAAGTAGAACATGGGAAATTGTTCATAGGATTGGTTTGAGATAAGATATTTATTTAGAAAATGTGTTTAAATAAAATGTCTCTTTCAAACTTAGAACATTTTTTGAAATCATCTAAAAAATTCTTCGTGGTGTTAGAGCTCTCAAAGCAGTGCTGTTACAGTATTTTTGTAGAGCATTTATCTGTGTTCAAGTAACGATTTGGATTCATTTGCAGTGAATTACTGTTTAAATTACTTAACATGTCTGTCTAATCTTTTAGGGAAAAAGGATCTGATGCTTCATGGTTGCATGACCAAGAGCCACCACCTGAGGTATGTGTAGCTCATTTGATTGGTTTGTTTCAGTCTTACACGTTATACTCACAGTTTGATTTAACTAGCACCTTGCTTAAGATGCAGCCTAGTTTTTGGGTTTCTTTGTCTTCTGTTAAGAAAGTGATCTGTTTTCCTTAAGACATAGCCCTCTACCAATATGGACTGTTTATAGAACACCTTTTCCTACTTGCTTCTGGAAATAGAAATACACATTTCCTAGCATTTTAGAGCTAGATTTTTCTAGTGGTCCCAACATCCTGCCTCTAGCAGCAGAGGTAGCAGCTTATCTCAAATTTTTGATTGATGCATGGTTCCTACTGTAATTTGGCTTCTGCCATGCCTCCATTCTACGAAAAGCAATTTAGACTGTAAACTGAGAATTTAAAGAATATGAAGAGCCACCAGTTGTCAAGAAAAGCTTTTCTTGACTGGCTTTATGCAAGCTGCCAGTATATAGCTAGGTGACACATTAGGTATACTGCATGGCAGATCTTTTCTAATTTTTTTTTTAGTCAGCTTCTTTGCAAAAGAAGGGGTGGTGCATATCATCACGGACTCTTTAGAACATTGGATTCTGAAACTTATGTCAGTTTACTTTTGTAGTACAAGGGCTCCATGTCAGACAGGTCTGCAGGATCAAGTAGGCAAAATCAGCTGCTTTACTCCCATGTCATATTTACTTCAAGATCAGCTTATGAAGATTGTTGTCTCTTCACAATGTACATCTGGTTTCTTGGAAGCCAGTGCTCTTTAATTCTACTTTATTCTACTTTAATATCATTCTGTCTTATGGAGCTCCATATATGGAAAGCTCTCATCTTTTTTTCAGGCAGGCATCAGGTCAGTATACTAATATGATATTTAAATACTTGATTCTTCGCTGTCTGAAGATGTCTGAAACCACTTGCCCCTGCTGCAAGCTGCTGCCTCTTCACAATTTGTTGCTAAAAAATAAGTCCTAAGCAATATATTGGATTGTGAAAGAGAATGTATTATGAGGTTATTCATAAGACTTGCTTATTCAGTATCATACATAACTTAAAATCTCAATAAGCTTTCAAACAGCATCCAAAGTTCCAAGTAGGAAGTGGCTTGCAGGTAGTCTCCTGAATGTCAAAAATGAAAGATTAAAAAAAAATAAATAAAATTGGAGTTTCTTGCTTGAGCTGTTTGAGCATCTCTAATAGCTGAATGAATCAAAGTTTCCTAGGATGCTGCCATCAACTGCATGGATTAATTTTGGCATTGTTACTTATTCCAGTATACAACTTAGCATTAATATTCATCCCAACATTTTGATGGCTTATTTAAAAATACAATCAATGAATTGAGTCCACAAAAGATTATTTTGATCTTATTAGCCTAAACAGCTAATAAGGCTGCTTGGGCTTTTTCTATGCTGATAAAAGAGTATACTCACCTTCTGTTGTTAATTTACTCAATTTTTGTATACTAACACATCCAAAAGGCTTGCTCAGGCTGAGGTTTGCTGTCCACAGGATATAGTTCTTCATCGCTGATGTTGAAAATCTGACAAGTTTATCATGCAAAAGTGAAAAGTATTGTGAAGGTTTTCAAAAACAAATAGCAGCTGCTGGATTTCACCATGAGTTAATACATCACTGAGTTATATGAACACAGAGTTAGGCTTGTGATCTTTGGCTAAATCTCTCAAAAATGTCTGAATAGGCATTTTCAGTCGGTTGCTGTTAAAAACGATGCGGTTGGATTTTGCTCCCATGTAATCTACATTAACATTATCAGTAATGTCATACGTGGAAAAACTCAAAATTAATTAATTTCACTGCTTGAATATGGAAAATGTTAGTCTGAGTTCCTGAGCTTTAGGAAACCTTTATGAGAATACTTAGCCAAGATAATAAAGAAAATAGTATTACAACAAATCAAGTGGAGGATCACTACTTTACGTAATGGTGCCTGCCTAGATGTAAGAGTCAGTGATGATAGTATTGCTTGTCATAAGATGCTGGAGTCCATAGCTGCTGAAGTTCCTATTTTCATTCCTTCTTAGTGTGGTGACAATGTCAGGAACATGCATTGATAAGAGGGAGAAAGTCAGGAAAGGAGGATTTTGATATCGAGGAGCTAAAGCTACAAAAAGAAAACTTGTTACTGATAGTAACTGGGTGCATCTACATGTCCAGTTAATGCGACTGAATAAACTCTGGTGGAATTTGAACCAGAGTAATCTAATCCTGACATCACTGTCAACACGTGCATTTAAGTGCAGTAATTTACTCTACCATCCAATAGTATCTGTGTCTGATGGGACCGTCTGACACCAGAGTAAATTAATATACTATGCCCCAATTGCAGTGCACATGTAGATGGTGACACTTTGTACTGTGCAGTAAATTGGTCTACTGTGCAATAAAGCACATGTGTAGATGTACCCACTGAGTGTATAATAGGATGGGTTAATATAGATGAGCCCTATTTCTTGTATTCTTCCTAAGCATCTTTTACTTAACTGTGTGCAAGCAGCATGCTGGATTAGATGAAACTATAGTCTGCCTTTGTGTGGTAGTTTCTTATGTACTGTGTTCAACCATGCTTCTAAGACATTTTTTGAACCATCCTGTGAGGCCCAAAATCTTGGTTCAAGCTTATAGTGGCTGTTAGAAATTTTTTTAAGGATATATAAATAAGTGCTTCTGGTGGAGGTAGCAAATTTATAAGGGCACACGCATGCATGTAGGAATGTTTGTAATGTTGCCACTTCCATTAGTTCTGTTTATTCCTAGCCATTGGAGATCTAGAGAGACTGGTTTTACCTTGCTTAATAATAGGTCTTGGGTCATGATTTTTAGCAATTAAGAATATTTTTTACATGGGTACTTACTTGCCTGATGTTTCCACGCCTGCTCCTCCCCAAGGAAGTATTGTGGGAGTTTGGCTTCTGAAAGTCAGTATTTCAGTAGCCATATAGCATTGATTTTTGGATATAATTATATAGCCCAACCCACTTATCTTTTTGCAAGTATTGAATCAATATTCCTGCTTGTAGAAGGGACTTCTTTGCCATCCTCCACAGCTTTGAAAAACCTTGGGGGGATGGGAGAGAAATTCAGTGGGATCATGCCAGCTTGCTTTCTCCCAGCAATGAAAGAGAGCTGTATGTCCATAGCAACTTTTTTTTTTTTTTAATTGGCCGCCTGTGGATGCAATTCTTCCCAAGTCTAGAATGACTTCACTGGGTTTATGGACCAGACTTTCATGAATGTTAAATTTTATGCAAGTTTCCTGAAGTCAGACCTAGGGCCCGTCTACACATGCAGGTAAAGACTGTGTGACCTGATCAACACAATCATGCCTCCTGCCATGCCACACGTGCATGGCAGGAGGCATGATTATGGGATCACACATTAGATCCTATCACGCCTTGTTTGCTGGTTGAGGAGGGTTCTGGGCTTTCCCTGCACTAGCAAGAAGCAAGCTGGTGCCCCATCCACCACTGTGACTGGGAGATGAGCTGCTGTTATCTCCTAGCCCTGGGAATGCTTGAAGTCCCTGGGGCTGGGAGACCACAGCTACTGACTTCTCCCAGTGCTGGAGGCGTGTGAAGTCCTTGAGGTTGGGAGACCATAGCAAAGCCCCTTCCTTTAAGAACTGAAAAAGCAACATCAAGGGTGATAGAATGTTTAGTTGCTTCCCATGGCACTGCTGGCTCCCAGGCAATGCAGGTTACTGGGTTGGTTCTCTTTTTGGATAGGTCTTCTGCCAGGAAGCACACTCCCACCCACCTGTTCTCTGTAAATGCCAGTCTGTGAATGAACCCAGCATGCTTGAACCATAAGCTCACTGGCTCATCATGGGACTTGCATGATGGCATCTTGGCTATTCACTTTTTATAGCAACAAATGAAATAAACATCCTCTGCAATGCTAGGAGGGAGCAGCAACTCTTCCAGAATCCATCCTTTCATAGCATCAAATGAAAATCTCTAAGCCACAGGAGGTCCTTCTTAAACTAGTAGGTCTCAAGAAATTTTCTATTCCACTTGCTTAATGTAAGGATTTTAAAGAGCTATCATCTGAGAGGAATCACTGAAAGGTTTCCTCATAGATAAATGCTAGGTGATACTCCTTATGGTTCATTTATTATTATCATGTGGAATTATAAAGTAAACTATTTATTAACAAAGGCTTTTAAGAGAAATATAAGCCCATTTTTCTACAATTGTTAATATAATTTTTTAGCATAGCAGCAAAATGATTTGTTGTTCTTTTTGGAGTCTAAGGCATTGAATCAATTCTCCAAGGACTCATTATACTACAAGACTTTGACTTTCTTCTTATTAATATTGATGTAAATTAATGTTGTTAGCCACAATTCAAAATATAGCAGATCCAAAGTTAATTGGAGGAAAACTGATGCTGTAGTATTTAGTGCACTGTAGAAATGGAAAATATTTTTTAAAAATGAATGTTATATATTTTTTTTAAGAGAGGGATTCTTCCTATTACTCAGCCTTTAGTGATAGATAGTACTTCTTAAAACCAGAGCTGCCAGTGTTAAACTTTTTACAGAATGTATTTATCTGTTGTGCATAATGAGTTAAGCAAGAGATATCAAATTAAATGCAGTGGTATTTTCTTTCTTTTTTGTGTTGCTTATTGTTTCTTAACATTTCTTTTTTATTACTTTTCAAAGCTGGATATACAAAATGCATAACAGTCACTTTTTCTCTTTTTGCCACTAATCAGTTGAAAAATATACATTTTCCTTATGTATATAATATGGTACATATGTTTAATTTGGTTCAATGGGTTAGATGTAATGGAGAGAAAAAATTAATCTTGCTTCCTCAATCATGATGAAAGGATTTTTGGAATGCGCTGGCCAAATTGCAATTTCTGGAAGGCTAATTCTGTTGTGTACTACTAGGTGATCTTTTTTGCATTCAATTCATTAATTCTTAACGAGCAAAAAATATATTTTAAGCAACATTCAAGTGAATCATAATTTAAAGTAAGAGTACAAAGGTTGTGAGTCGAGCACTCAAACTAGTAAATGCTAGAATAGAACTAAAATGCCCATGTAATCATAATTTTATTCCATTGCACACCTGCATAATGATGCATTATTTAATCACTTGAGCATACACTTGCCTGCAGGACCTGTAAAGTATCTTAAAAGGCTGATTCTTGAACATAAAACAAGTTTTTGATAAGTACAATCTGTCTGTTCACTTGTTAGGCCTTAGATTTCAGTGATGATGAAAAAGAGAGAGAAGCAAAACAGAAGAAAAAGAAACCTCAGAATCAAGGAAGAAAGAAGTCCAGATCTGATATGAATGAATCAAGTGAGTAACTGTTATAGGAACAATTAACAATAGTTCCCAAAACTAAATAGGAATTGCATAATGGTGATCACTTGTTAAATCTATCTTAATACAACATTTGAGTCTTTGTACATTTCATCAGTACTTTTTAAAATGATAATTAGAAATGCCTGAGGGTACTTTTCTTAATCTTGGACTAATTAATTGAGAAAGGGAAGGTTGCTTATCTGTAATTAAAAATAAGTACACTAATTAGTTTTATGGGGAGCTTTAATTATTTTGCTAAATGAACATTTATCTCTGTAACTGGTTAACTTTAGTGCCAGCAGTGAGTAAGCTACATATTCTAAATCATCCATTTACCTATCATCCAATACTTCCCTTGGTCTAATGGCCTTCTTTGGAATGTAGTTCATTTATTTGTTCTGTCCCTGACTGAATGATAAAGGCAGCTGTCTCTCTTTCTTAAAAAAGAGGATTGTTAATAGCCTAGCTTAGACAACACACGTCAAAATCTGCATGTTCCTCATAGAGTCCCATGGCTCAATGCAGAGTCATTGAAAACAGGGACAACCTGACCAAAGTCTTCATGAATGGAACACATTTTCTTAGATTGTGATGTTTCAATTGAGGACTGATAGGTTTTTAAATTGTATTTGGCAAGTGAACCTACAGAATATTACTTTGTTTTTTGTGTAGTGGTTCTTTTCTATTCTAGTTCATGTAGATTTGTTTATAAATCCTACAAATATATTGATTATTCCAGGAAAAGTATCTGCTTTTCTTCTGTTTTATAACTAATTATAGAAACTGAGTTGATTAGGATTTTGGAATAACTGACGCACGCACTTCTGTATTGGACAATTAATTTTGATCATAGAAATTCTCCAAACCTTACTGTAACTGTCAAAAATATTGGTTACATTTATCCTTAATACACTGGTATGGTACTTGCCTCAAATTTGAAAGTTTTTGATCATTTTTGAGACAAAGCTATGCATGCATACTCTCAGTAAATTACAATAATGAATCGCTGGCATGCAAATGCAAGTATTTTGCATAAGTATTTGATTAAAAATTGAAAATGACTGGGTGATTATATGGAAAATACAGTGGAATCTGTCTAGGATGGGATCACACTGGACCAGAAAAAGGTTTTGGTTTAAACAGGTTTCCATCTTATAAGGGAAGCAGAGGTGTCTGTATCCCATGGCCCCCTGATAGCTCATCCAGGAGCAAGCTGTCAGTGACCCTGCTCCTTTCCTGGTACCCACCAATTGGCTAATCAGTGGGACTGGGCAGGGGTTGCCTCTGTTCTTAACCGGGGGCTGCCCCCTCCACTGTCCCACAATCCCAGTCTGCTGAGGGTGGTGCAGGGGGTCTGTCGGAATGGCATGGCCAGCAGAGTTTCAGGCATGCAGAACACCTGGGGATAGCCTTAGTTGGATAGCAAGGATGGAGGGGTTGCCTGCAAGTGATGGTGGGGTGTGGGGTCTTTGTTCCTTGATCAGCTTCATCACCCTTGCCTCTGTCCAAACAGCTGCAAGCAACTTGCAGGCTCATCTTTTTCTTGTTGCTGCTTGGAGCAGCTTGAGGACAGGGCAGCTTGCAGATTGCCTTGTTTGTACTGCCACCCGGAGGAAATGAGGGTAGGTCTGCTGTGTTGTCACCAGGTGCACCCAGGTTGGAAAATGGGTGCTTCCCAGTAGGGCTGTGCGAAATATCGCCACCAGTTCTGTTTCGACCTGTTTTGAGGTTGAAACAGCAAAATCGAAATGAAACAGATATGGTCGAAACAGCCTTGAAACAAAACAAGGCAAGTCGAAACATTTCGCCGTTTCAGTGCTGTTTCAACGTTTCACCAATAAGTTATAATGGGAAAGGTTGAAACAGCCTATAACTTTGTCATTTCTGGCCAGATTTTGATAAAACTTGCAGAAATGGTAGCCCCTTCTGAGGGCATAAAGTGTGCCAAGTTTCAAGAAGATAGGTGCAGGGGGTTTGGAGAAACTGCACCCCAGTCTTGAGAGCCAGATTTGTGTCGTGTATATATTAAGCCACAGCCGGGTTAAAACTACAGGAGTGCTAGCCCCTCCTGAGGCCACAAATCCTGCAACATTTCAAGGAGATAGGTGCAGGGGGTTTGGAGAAACAGCTTCCCAAAATCCTGAAAACAAAACTTATGTCATGTGTATGTGTTAAGCTACAGTGGGGTCAAAACTGCAGGCATGCTAGCCCCTGCTGAGGTCACAAAGCCTGCCAAGTTTCAAGGAGATAGGTGCAGAGGTTTGGGGAAACTGTACCTCAAGCTGCAGATGAGCAAAACTTGTGACATGGGTGACACTGTTTGTGTTAAGGTGCAGCAGGGTGAAAGCTGCTGGCCTGCTAGCCCCTGCTGAGGCCACAAAAGGCACCCTTGAGGAAAACTAGGAGTAATGGTCACAAACTCCTGGAAGATCGTTTCAGGCTCAGCATCAGGAAAAACTGCTTCACAGCTAGGGTGTCCAGACTGTAACCATTACTTGTAGTTTTCCCCAAGGGTGCCCTGTTCACCAAGTCCTGATGTACGCTTCCGATGTAGTGGCAAGCTGCTGCCAGGTCCCCTCTCGGCCTTCTCTTTTTCAGGCTGAGGAGTCCCGGATCACTCAGTCTTTCCTTGTATGGCTTGCCGTGCAAGTCTCTGATCGTATGAGTGGCCCTTCTTTGGACTCTCTCAAGCTTTACCATGTCCTTGTTGAGGTGTGGAGCCCAGAACTGGACACAGTACTCCAGCTCTACCTGTCTTTTTGAAACTTGGCATGAGTCATGCCCTCAGGAGGGGCTACCATTCCTGCAAGTTTCATCCAAATCTGGCCAGAAACAGCAACTTTATAGCCTGTTTTGACTAGTCCCATTATATCCTATGGGCGAAATGTTGAAATGGGGTCGAAACAGCAAAACGTTTTGATGGAATGAAATGGAACAGCGGTTTCAACTCGAAACAAAAATTGAAACAAAACACTGTTCTGTCTAAATGCTGGTCAAAACGGAAAGCTTCCGTTTTGCACAGCCCTACTTCCCAGTCCTCGGGTTGTCAGAAGTCCCTTTGCAATGCCCAGTGCATGAGCAGTCTGGGACTAGAAAGCAGCTTCTCAGGCTGTTCGTGTTCCTGGAAGTTTAAAGGGTGGTGGGCAGGCAGCCCAGGACCAGGGCTGTACGCCAGACGTCTGGGGGTAGTAGATTTCCCGCATAGGATATTACAGGTTCCCTCCTAGAAGGATTTCAAAGCTGAAAGCCTGCCAAAAAACCTTTCTGCTTCCATGTTAGGTAAGTTTCTAGCTCATACAGATTAAATGCAGTTAATTTGCAATAAGGTGTGCCAGGACCATAGGCATCTTCTGGTTTTTACAGATTCCATCTCCATGTCACTGTTATGTATTTTTGTTTACCCCCAGTATGATTCATTTAAGAATTTAGCATGATGCAAAATATTTTTGCACTGAATTGTAGGGTACAAAGTGGCAGTGCAGTTCATACAAGGATTGCATATGTGTTCATTACTAAACAGTAGATGCTGCAAAAAACAGATTACCTGGAAGTTTAATTTTGAGATTCTTGAGCTTGATTGTCCAGACATCCTGATTCATTTTCAGTAGAATAAATTAACTTTTTATTATTTAAAGCTTAACTGATCATCTATGATGAGTCAAGACATACATCTTTAAAACCTCAGAGCTTTTCTCTTTATTTTTATTTTTATTTTTTTTGTAACAAAACTATGATCTCAAAACTTCACTGGTGCTTACTTGGAAGCAGTCATTTTAAAGTAAATATAGTAAAACCATTGGCTTCTCCTGGGATGAGAAGTGTAAATTTTTCATTGTTAAACTCAAGAGTCTTATATTGAGCACAAAAGCTCTTGGCTTCTTAATTTACCAAAATAAGTGTCTGAAATTGAACAAACAATGTGATTACATTTCAGGCTATTTCTTAATTTCCTCTTTTTAAAGAAAATCTGGAATACGTCAGTTCATAAACATCAAGCATATTGTATCCCTACATTTTAAGATTTTTTAAGTGTGTGTGTGTGTGTGAGATCAGGATTGGAGCAAGAGGAGAGGGGCAGGGGGGACCTATCTTGGAAAGATTTTAAAGACTAAGCTGTGTTGGAAATAAGGTAATCTTGTGGGTATTTTTAAGGTGAGAAAAATGGAGTTCAGTGTCCTCCTGCGGAGCAGCCTACCTCAAGTTATTCAAGATTATATTGTGGCAGAGAATTCTCACGAGGGAGAGGTCCTCGTTTGTTTCATCCTCCACACTTCTTGAGACCACAACTGAGACCTCCACAAGTGAGACCCCCACAGCTGTATTCTCCAGATCACAGGATGCATCAGAAATCTGCCGTGTGTCCCCAGGCAACTGCACAAGACATGATTCAGCACTATCCCTTTCTTCTTCCGCCTCCCCCGCCGC
>NW_017729029.1:68565184-68565406 GCF_001723915.1 Gavialis gangeticus | reverse complement strand
TTTCTTCTTCCGCCTCCCCCTCCTCCTCCTCCTCCTCCTCCTCCTCCTCCTAGTACTTCTACCCCTACTCCTACCGCTACTCCTCCACCAGTGTTTGGACCTGTTCACAATGGAATTTGTCCCTTTCCACCTCCACCCCCACCCCCACCTGGGACTACTGATATGGTCTGGACAGGAATGCCAATGAATTTTAATATGTATGGTCTCCCTTTCCCATTTCTG
>NW_017729029.1:68564681-68565145 GCF_001723915.1 Gavialis gangeticus | reverse complement strand
CCCTCTGCCCCTCCAAATTCTTAACCTTCTAAATTTGTCATTCTGAATGCTTTGCATCTGAATATACAAAAGCTGTAGATAATTGAGGGGGAGAGGGGAGGGGTGAGCTATGACGACCCGTTCCAAAACGTTATGCTTTATTTGCTGTTTTGGATTTATTTTAGAAAATCTAAACTTCTGTACAAGAATAGAACAGATCCAAAGTTCTAATGCTAAAAAGCAACAATCTTTTGTTGGGCACATGAGAAGTATAAACCTTGTGGTCTTCTATTGTCATATTCAAAAGAAAAAAGTGAAATATTGTATGTGTATTGAATAATTGTTTTTTTAATAAATCCTGGCAATTTTGAAGGATTGAAAATTAATAAATGTTATTTTTGTAAACCAGCATGTAGTTAAGATCTTTTTTTTTATAGTAAGTAGCTTGAACTAGGATTTTTTTAAAAAAATCTATCAGTCTCAGA
>NW_017729029.1:68551837-68559681 GCF_001723915.1 Gavialis gangeticus | reverse complement strand
TTTTATAGTAAGTAGCTTGAACTAGGATTTTTTTAAAAAAACCTATCAGTCTCAGAGGGGAAAACATTTTGTTTTGATTGAAAATGAGGACATTGTGCCATAGTTAGCAGGATTGGTATAACTGGTCTAGAAATATATATTTTTAAAAAATAGTTATAGTGTTCTGTTAAAAGAAAACTTTCTTTTTGTTTTCTGAGCTTGATTTTCATTTAACACCAATAACAGCATGTTGTTTCATATTTCATACATTGGTTCTAAAGTAATTGTAAATTTTGAGTCATTTACTGACAATTAATGAAATTTTGAATAGCTTGCTAAAATTTGAATGAGCAGCTCTAGATAAGTGGAACATCGACCTAAATGTGACAGTTCATCTAAGTACCATTCAGAAGGAACTTATGGATTGCAGCTTTCTATAAGAACAAAACTAACCTAAAAATTAGACTTAATAAAATAAATTCTATCAGTGCATTAAGGTGTAAAACTGCATAAGCCAGAAACTTAAAGCAGTGATAATCCATTTTCTACAATGTAGATGCCACTAACATATTTTCTCATATATACGTGCTCCCAAATGCACAATGCATCCTATTTTCCCACGGCCCTATGAAGGAAAAAAGATCTTACTTGGAGTATGAATAAGTCCCTGAGGTCTGGGATCTCTGAAACTGGGGGGCCACAGACTACTTGCCAGGGCTGGGGACTGCACCGGGGCTGGGGGATTAGAGGTTGGGAGCTGCACACTGGGGCTGGGGCTGTACCTTGTATATAATGTGTACCCCAATTTTACCCAGATGGCTTGTTTAAAAAAAAAATAGGATCAGTTATATGCAAAAGAACATGGTATTAACAGAGACAACTCTGGATCCTTATAGGATACCTTCAGCCTTTCTACATTTGGGGAAGATCCATTTTAACTGTTGTTAGGGGTATGTGTGTGTGACTGGGGGTGGAGTGGGGAGGATCACTTGAAGAACCTTCCTATTTAGTTCCGCTTCTCAAATATGGTCTGGATCAGTCAGACTTTCTTGCTGCAGAGCCTTTGCAATCCAAATGTCTAAAACTACCTATTAGAAAAAATCCTGTAAATAGACCACAGTTGGCAGATGAACCTCTGCTGACCCAGTATGTCATCCCTTAGGTTCACCCTGCATATTTGCCCACCACCTGTGAGAGGGATGGAAAATTAACCCTCAAAGGGAAGTTAAGCCACCTAGGTATGGATTGGAGCAGGCATTACATGCTTTAACTCAGAATCTGTGGCTGTGACTGCTCACCAGAATCTGGCCTGTAATTATTCCAGAGAGCATCTTTTTTAAAATTTCTGTATCCTGAAAATGGGGTAATGTTCCTTTTTTCAGCATATTAAAAGGAATGTCTCTCTGCCTTAACTGATTAATCCTCTTGCCCCCCACCCCCTCCAATTCCCCTAAAAATGTGGAAAAAATGGGTTTCTAAGAAGGAAAGGAGTTGAGATTCTTTTGAATGAACTCAGATTTTATTTTGGTTGGAATATCTTGAGGGTGAGTCTGACTAATCCTTTGAAGAGCAAGACTAACTGTACACAGAACAACTGTAGCATATGTGCTATGAAGGCAGTACATTAAGACACCGCCCCCCAGTGTTAATCTTAATTTGTAAGACTAAATTGCTGCATGCCTTTTATTCAGTTCTTATTGAGAGCTCCAAGTCTGCACTGAGACTGTGCAGGATGCATGATTTTGATAGCATGGATAGCATGTAAAAGAACACATTCAATTTCTTATGTAAAAGTTGGGGTGGGGGAGAAGTTTGGGGATTGTCCTTTAGCTAGTGGAGAACACTGCTCTGGAGTGGGTTTAAGATTGTCAGAAGCAGAACAGAAAAAATAAACATTTTTGGCCAGTGCCTGTTGCATTATTTTTCAAATAGGTGGCTGTATCAGTTATGCAAAAACTCATGTAATTCAATCCACTCATGCAATAAATATTGGAGAAGAGCATAATTTAACTACATAACATGATGCCAGTCCCAATTTTTCCGCTTGTTGCTTACCTTAAACCAAACAGATTATTTGCATATTGCTTAAATACATTGAGAAGTCCCCACTGTCTGCTTTGTAATAATATTGTACTCTGTTCAGCTGCATAACAGTTGACTCCAGGAACAGGGAAAAGGAAGCAACTATCACAGTGCTCCTGTTTAGGAGCCTTAGAAATAGGGGAAATTTAATTTCAGGTTCTTCTTACCTTATTTTAGATCTGCCGAGTTCTTCAATTCACTCCTCTCCTCTCAGGTATCTCCTCCATATTTTGCACCTGATTGCCTCTGTCATCATCCTCTGCTTGGCTAATTCAAGTAGTTTTTTTTTTTTTATCGAGTTCTTGAGAACTTGACTGAATCATTTTTCATGATTGAGGTAGATGTTGTTCAGCTGGAATTCATGTTTTTGTAAAAAAATAATTCCTGGAAGGAAGGTGCCTTATCTCCTTTTCTTTCTTGGCAAGTTGTTTAGCATCATCCTGTTTAGCTTCTCACTTTATGGTCTCTTTTAACAAAACTGCTTTTTTTTCATTCAATTAAAAACATTAATGAATGTATACCTTGGACAACATACATGCATTTAATGCATCTAGTCTCAATAATTCCTAGCTATAGTGCTGTTTTTAAGTTACACACTTAGATTTCCTTTCCCACAATGTGCTATTCTTTATTTCTATCACAGATTCTACTATTTGTTCAGCTGGCCATGTTAATTATATTGCATGTTCTGTTGAACATGCCTGTTTAACATATAACACTTGCAGGGATTCACTTTCCTTTTTATGCCTTCCTGTTTATCCTAATTTATCCCTTATTCCCCATATCATTTCCTGATTCAAACTAAGACGTTGGGTAGATGAAGAGAACGCATTTAACATTATGGGCTTTGACACTTGGACTCTAAAACTTTTGCTTAAAGTCCCAAACATTCTCATAGATAAAGTGGAGATATGTGAGTAAGATGATTACTATAAGGTGGTTACATAATTAGTTTAACTGAAAGCAAAGGACAGTTGTAAAGGGCTCTTGTCAGTATGGCAGGAGGTTTCAAGTTGGATATCACAGGGTGTTGTGCTAGCTCTGGTGCTGCTTAACATGTTTGTTAATCATTTAGGTGCTGAAATAAAGAGGTTCCAGATCAAATTTGCAGATGACAAGAAAACTGAGAGATTGCAAGCATTTTAGGCTCTCAAGAGGGTCTTGATGGGCTGGAGAGCTGGGCTTATATACAACAGGATGTCGTTAAAGACGGACAAGGACAGTAAACAGATTGTAGGCCTTGTTGCACCTTAAGAAAGCTGCACATATGTTAATTGGTTTAGTGTTGCTTGACTTGAAGCAGTTGCACCTTAAAGTGGAAAAACCATCTCTGACTGTACCTCACCTGCACAGCTGTGACTTGCCGCTAGAGGCTTGGTGAGCAGGGGCAGGGTAGGAGCCTATGTAAAATGTTTTTTAGTGCAAACAGAATCAGTGATGTCAACCACAATGTCGACACGTTTTGTGTGTTTTTTAGTCTGTTGTATTTTTTGGCATTGACTGCAATGTGAATAAATACAGTGGGGGTGAGACCAGCACGATGTTCCCACCAGGCAGAGTGAATGCTGTGGCCCTGGAGTGCCGGGTGGCCACAGTGCCTCCTACCACTGCTTGAATCAGCTCACTGTTTGAACTCCATAGGGCCTGATTCCGATGATCCCCTGGGTGCTGCCCAAGCTCTGAGGAGCCTGATTTCTCTCCCACCCCACCCCAAACCTGACAGACAGGTCCAGGGAGATGATGCTTCCCCTCTAAGTGGTACTGGTCAGGCTACAGTTGGAGTACCATGTTCAGTTTTGGGCATTGCACTTCAAGAGGGATGCGGAGAATCTTGAGAGGGTTCAGAGGAGTGGCTACCTATACATTCATCAGGGGAGGGCAGCAGGAAATAGGAAATGCTCTATTTACTAGGGCACCCCCTGGAGTAACAAGGAACAATAGCCACAAATTGACGGAGAGCAGATTTAGGTTGGACGTTAGAAAGAACTTCACAGTAAGGGTTGCTAGAATCTGGAATTGGCTTCCAAGGGAGGTGGTGCTCTCCCCCACCTTGGGGGTCTTCAAGAGGAGACTGGACAAGCACCTAGCTGGAGCGCTTTTTCCTGCCCAGGGAAGGGGGTCCAATTTGATGATGTACTGAGGTCCCTGCCGACCCTAACCTCTAGAAATCTATGAATTTTTGGGCATGTCTGGCCAACCTAGCAAGGAGGGATTTAAACTAGGTTCCATGGGTTATAGTGAATACAGCAACAGAATAAACCAGAGGGGAAAGGACTGTAAGAAGATGCTCAACTATTTAAAAAAAAAAGAAGGGGAGGGGCAGAGATCTACAGGATAGCCAACAAGTGATGCAAAAGAGAAACAGGTCAGAGTTTAAAATGTGTCTGATGTATGTATATAAATGCAAGAAGTGTGGGAAACAAACAAGATAAGCTAAGAGTCGCAGCCTCTGAAAAGAATATGATTGGATATCAGATTCCAGGGATAGCTCTTGTGAATGTCAGAATAATACAGCCAAACTTAAAATGTCCAGAAAGTTTCCAACCTGTGTGGAGGACAGCTTTCTGTTCCAGAAGGTTGAGGATACAACTAGGGGATCATTTATCTTGGATCTTGTCCTGACAAATAGAGAAGAAATGGTAGAGAATGTGAAGGTGACGGGAGGTGTGGGAGGAAGCAAGAATGATATGATTAGAATTCCAGATCCTAAGATGGGGAAAGTATGAAGCAAGTAAAATTAAGATGTTGAATTTCAACCAATTCAGAATTAATAGGCATGGTACCATGGGAAAACAGACTGAAGCTTTTAATGGGCACAGTATTGGAAGCCCTGAAGAAACTGTTCCAACAATATAGAAGCACAAGAAGATTGGCAAGAGACTGATGTGGCTGCATGAGGAGTTTCTAGGTTGCCTCAAATAGAAAACAAAATCATACAGGCCAAGGTGCAATGCACAGGTCACCAAGAAAAAGCATACCAGAAAGTAGCAAGAAACTACAGGGACAAATTAGGAAGGTAAATGTTAAGAAAAAAAAAAAGTTTTCTTCTCCCCTCTCTCTGTCCCCCACTGCATAACCCAGCAGATCAGCCATTTGGACTTAGGGCAGGTGAGAGGCCAGTTCCAGCTTTTGCTCTGACCGAGAGGCAAAAGTCAGAGCTGAGCTGCCACCACCACCTGCGGCAGGCTGGTACCTGAATCTGAGGCAAGGCATTTCCCCCACATGCTGATTGGAGGGAGGGAAGGGGATGCAGACCTTGTCTTGGGTTTGATTAAATTTGGAAATGTATACCACTTGCATAGTTGAAATTAGTGATTACTGTAAACTTGTACACTCTGTTTGGACAAGGGGATATATTCCTTTACTGATCTTTCTGGGTACCTAAGTCCTATGTAAAATCAGATGTATGCAACATAAAGTTTGATGAAATAGTCCTAGCTGTGCTAGCATAGCAGTTTTGACCAAAATAAACTTCAATCAGTATTTGATAGGTGCAATACAGCATACTAGAATAGTCTCTATGTGTTAAGTTGTTAGACTAGGCTAACAATTAGTATCATCTGTGATAATCTGAGGAAAAGAAACAAGTTTTATAAGGGTAAGTACTGTATTTAGTTGCTGTTAAGGTGGGGGAGATGTTACTGACTGATAAGAAATGCTGCACCCTGTATGTAATCGTTATAAAAATATATGCATGCTAGATTTAAGACAAACTAATTGCCTCCCTTTTTCTCATCCTTACCTGGGATCATGAGGCAAAATTCTATTGAAAAGCACATAAGTTTTCATGTGAAGGTTCTTAAACTACAAGTATGTTCATTATTGATATAATTGTTATATCTAAAATAATTAACATAATGTTGTATAGGTTTGTTTGCAACTAGAGAGCTTTAGTGCTGCAAACCATTTTTTTGAAGCTGGGAACCCTTATCCTGAAAAGCATGGTTCTATTGTGCTGTGTCTGGTATTTGAGTTATAGACATATTTATCTGATCATTGCATGAATTACTGATTTGTTTTTTTTGTCCTGATAATTGTGATAGTTCCAAGGATGAAAGTGTGATTTGGATTATGTTCAGGTTTTCTGTGTAACTAACAAGATTGTTTACTTTATTTCTTGCCAATTACACCTGTATAGCACCATTTAAAGCAGTGGAGGTTCCAGAGGTGTTATGAGGTCCTTAAGTGGTCTGTAGGGCATTTACTGTTTGATAAGAACTATTAGCTAGCAAAAAAAAAAAAGGATTCTTACAAGCCTAGTGTGAGCTAAGGTGTTGGTAGTTTACCTGAGCAAACTTGCCACAGAAAATAATTTCCAAGAAATGTGGAAACCTGCAATGCTGTGAGGAAGACAAAGTAAGATTCGAAAGCACATACTCACTTAAATGTTGTAGTTAACAGCGTTCAAAAAAGACTACAAGTCTTCCTTTCTGGTTGCAGTGATCTCCAAGATCATAAATGAAAGTTTGGAAATCTTAATCGACAGAGCCGGGCAGCAAGGGTACCAGTTTGTTTGTTACCTAGTTCTGTTCAGTTACACCATTTGTTTATTACAATCTGAACCTAACAAAACTTTTGAATTATTATTATAATAATGTGCTGTATAAAAGGAGGACATAGTGCCCTCATTGTACTAGGGCTCCCTTTTACTAGAATTTGTTCTGATGACCTTGCAATCTAAATATATGTAAGACACAATGTGGTCATGGATGGCAAAGGGAGCACACATTAGGCCCCTGCTTCCAATGCTATTTATGCATTTTATCTAGTGACTAATACAAAATACGTAAATAATGGTGAGCAGGGACTGGAACCAGATCTCCTTCCCCCTCAGGGAAGTGACCAACTCACTAAACTGCACAGTATTTCTAGCATCCTTTTGTTTTGCTAGAGGGGCAAACAAACATCAAAAGTGGAAGAGGATGCCCTCAGCCCTGCTTTGCCTTATAACCCTTATGATTAGGGTGCTTTTCTCAGAAGAGGGTGGTGTAGTTCAACCCCTTTTAGCATAAGAAATATCTAGAACCTGTCTTTGGTCGATGCTGTTACCTAATAGCAATTGGACAAATGCTTGAAACCTAAGATGAAAGTGTGTTATAAAGATGAAAACATGTTATAAACCAAGATGAAAGTGTGTTAGCATTTCCAGCAGCAGACCTGGAAATGAACTGGAAGTAAACAGCTTGATCGGTTGTGGGGGGGCCCTGGGTGGCCCCCAGACCTAGGTCTCCCATGCACTCCGTGGCAGACCTGGAAGTGGACCCAAAGTGCTTCTGGTCCACTTCCGGTTCTGCCGCTGAGCCTGCTGGGGATGCCCCTGTGCTCCTGTGGGGTACCGCAACATCTCGGTGTTCACGAGCTGCCTGGTATCTTGAGGTATGTAGAAAAAAAACTAAGCTGTTTCTATGTCCACATCAAATCTTTCTAAATCTCTCTGAATTGATTTGGAGGGTACCGATTCAATTTGGAGAGATTAAAGGGTCTCCTGATTTGATTCGGAGATTTGGCCATCGAATTGGGCTGAATCTGTGCCAAATTGAACTAGTGACTGAAGCTTCGCACAGCCCTAGAAGGTATCCATGTCCTCTCATAGTCTTCTATAAGTTTTCCTCATACTCTTCTCTACTTCCTCTGTACACAAAGAATTAAAAATAAATAAATAGAAGTTCTGTGTTTAAAAGGCAAGTGTTTCCCCTCACTGAATATATGGAGTTCAATCCTTTTTACAAACCTACATAGCCTTTAGCTTTTTTTGGTTCAGTTACTGATCATTTTATTATTAA
>NW_017729029.1:68534639-68546837 GCF_001723915.1 Gavialis gangeticus | reverse complement strand
GCTGCAGCATCACATTGCAGGCTCATGTTCATCTTGTGGTCAATGATGACCCCCAAGGCTCTTTCTTCCGTAGTGCTAGCCAGCGTAGCACTGCCGAGCCTATAAGGATGCTGCAGGTTTTTCCTCCCAAGGTGGGGAACCTTGCATTTTTCAGTGTTAAACACCATCAGGTTCTCATCTGCCCATCTGCTGAGCCTATCCAGGTCAGCCTGGATCACCCGCCTTTCACCTGGCGTGGATGCTTTGCCCCAAAGTTTGGTGTCTTCGGTGAACTTGGCCAGTCCATTCCTGACTCCAATGTCCACATCATTAATGAAGATGTTGAACAATATAGGTCCAAGGACAGAGCCTATTAAGGTCTTTTAAAAATTATTTTTTGTGGGCAACCCCAGATTTCACAGTTTCCATGAAATCTGCAAAACCATGATTTAGGTAAGTCTCTACCAATAGTATGCAGACAATGAAATATGCGAGACCTACTTCCAAGTCCCAACTGTATTGTGTTCAGGTCAGGAATTTGGATAGACTATTGCTTGTTCTTGGGTGGGACGTTCATACGTTTTGGTTTTAGTATGATACAAGATGGAAACAGACATTGAAACCTCAGTCTTTTCACTAAATAATTTGCCTTTACCAAAATCCAATTTCTGACCTAAGGTGCCTAAGTATGATCATATTCCATCCTGCATGAGTCCCTGAAACACAGTTAATACATGGTCAGTGAATCTTCTTTATCTTTGCTGCTTTTTTGTCAGTAAATCTTAAGGTGAAGTTGTTTTTCAAAAATAGACACATTGGTGATTTTTTTCCAAGGACTTGAGTTAGGGTGGAACGGGCTTGCACTTAGGTGAATTAGAGATGAAATAGGATCTCAGCCTTTGTGTTTTCCAGCTCACTTTAATTCCCTTTCTGCTTATAAACCTTTCAAGTAAAACCGACTTATAATATTGGTTCAGATTTTTATGGTTTTGCTTCTAATAGCACTTTCTCATCCTTAATATGACTACATTTACTGTCAGTGCAAGATGTGTTCATTTTTCAGAACTGGGTGCTTACATTTTTTTGCTGGGTCATTGCTTTGACCCACAGCAATAAGATGCTTAGTATCTATTTACGTTGTCTTTAGTCCAATGAGGGCAGTTGCTAGAATCTTAACTATAGTAAAACAAACAATAACCCTCAGTCAGTATTGTACCGAACAAGCTCAGTTGTTCAGTGTAAATTAGCTTGATTTGTTATGCAGTCATTATGGGTTTTGGGTTTATGTTGGTATCAGCTGTATCTTTGCTTTAATACGTAAGTCTCTCTAATGTTATTAGAGATGTCCTCTAATGTTAGGCTGTAGCTTATGAGTGTCTGTCTTATTTACTTACATGTGGGATGTTGGCAAGTAGAAGAGAAGCTAAGAGTTTGCTCCTCCATCTGCCCTGTAGTAGCAGTTTATTTAATCCTACCCCTCAGGGAAATTACCAGTGTTTATTTATGACATTTGGCTTACATGCCATCTGCTTTAAGAATATTCATCTATATTCTTGCTTAAAAAAAGTTTAAGTGTGGTAATTGAAGGGAGAGATGCTTATGTCCTTTTTCCAAGCTTGTTCAGTGCTAGAAGAATTTTAAGGTATTACAATTGTTAAAGTTTATAGGAGTGAGGAATCGGCCAGAGATCCCAGCCAGTCAGAGCAGTGTCTGAACTACATTAAGCATGGACTGCTGAACAGGGGAAGATGGGGGGAAAATGGGGTCTGTGTGCTACTTCTGTGTCTGGGAGGCCACTCACTTAGGCCAATGGGCCATAGAGTGGTCCCTTGTCCTCTTAGCTGCCTGGTGACCTTGGACAAAAACTCCAGGTAGGAGTTTAAGTGAATCCAAATGGTAGAAGAAGTAGTGGAAGCGGGGATCTTTGGCTAGCAAGAACTTTCTGTAGTTTGGACTGGATTTGAGTGAATTTTCTATGATCTATGCTCTAGCTCTCACTTTCTCACCATAGCTTCAGTCCATACCTGTCCTCCCTTCTCTATGATCCCCAGATAAAGGCTATGCCCTTCACTTTTCTTTTTCCTTAGTGCATCCCTTACTAACTGAAGCCTGCTCTACTCTCCATTTCAATCCCCACGCCTCCAAGCCATTGAACAAACTGTTGCCATTATGTTGTTTTGTCTATTTGGGTGCTATTCCCTTTCCCTCATCCTCTGTCTTGACTGTTTGACTAATAAGCACTTTAGGGTAAGGATTGCTTATTATACAACTATAGAGAGTTTAACAGAATGAAGGCTTATTATTGATTGGTCCTAGGCATTACTGTAATAAATATAGTTAAAATGAGCTGCCTTATTTCTTTGTCTTGACCACAACATTTCAACATTTTTTTTTGTCTGCTTTAGCAGTGGAAAATGTCTAAAAAATGTACAGTTGCTGAAAGTACATCAAGCATGCATTTGTCCTGTATGAGAGCTATTGCTGATATCTTTGAAGCTACAATGGACATAGACTGAGCAGTACTTCTACATCAAAAAGAGAGCTGGCCATTGGAACAAACAGGAAATGACAGGAAAAGGAGCTATATCAGGTTATGAAAAGAGTTGTGTGATGTGATGGCTTGTGAGAGCAAGGCACTGGATCTGATAACCCAGGGAAGTCCCTGACACTTCATTGTTCCTAAGAACATATGAGTATAGAATAAATTGGGGCTGGCCAGCTGGCAGTTAGCATGGGGCCCGTGGGCTTCCAGCACAATGGCTACTGTCCCTTCCTGCCTACCTTCCACCCCCTCCCTGGTGTTCCTGATGTAGGTATAAGAATGGCTGGAAGGAGAGTGTGTATATTCAGAAGTGATTTGAACTGTTTTAAATGGTTTATCTCAGCAAATCCAGTTGTTGTGTGCATGTCCTGCACTTTTATAACATAGATTTCTTTGAGCTAATAATACATAACTTCTTAGCCTACTCCAGCTTTAAAGTGAAATTCAGCTTTGTGTGGATGGCCAGCACAAGGTTTGTGTTCCAATTTCTCTTTCAGTTCTCAAAATATGCATTGTACATTTTGAGCTGAACTACTTCACAGGTATGAATTTTGTCTTTTGTTGGCATTTCACTCTGAGTTGAATTGAAGAAGTGTATATTGACCTAGTGAGGAATTACAGTCCTTTGAAGAAATTGAGGTTTTCTGTCATATTTTGTAGGTTTTGCTAATTAGTGTATACATAACAATTAAACCCCTTCATTTGATGGTTACTACAGAATTTGAGGTCACTGTTCTAGGCAGAAGGAGTATCTCAAATACAGTTCCATGATAAAGTCAAATATCATTGCAGGGAGTGCTGATTATGTACTACTATGCATAGTAAATGAACAATAGTATTCCTTACATTTGTGTCTTAATCTCACAAAATGTATTTGTAAGTTTGTTTATTCACAATAAAGTATCGTGTTAAAATAGTTTTCTACTCTAAATTAGATGAAACACTGAGATATTTATTACTGATAGATAATCACATCTCATTTGAACTTCTAGAGCAAGTTGTTTTGGAGAGTAGTAGAAAAAAGGATTAACCATGTTTTGTAAATTCTTCTAAGCTTGTAACTAAAACATGCATTTTTAATGTAATTTTGGCACATATACATAAATTTTGAAGTATAAATAACTGTTAGTATTTTTGTTATCAGCCTGTTTTATTAGCAGGAATTGTATATTTAAATCTAGATGAGTTACGAATATATGCCTGAAGAAGAAATCCAATAATAATTCTTCATGGCCAATTGTTTTTCAAGATTGTTTTTTTTTTTAGTCAGTCATCTCCTTTAACATGTTCTTCATTGATATAGTACGTTGCTAACTTTTTATCAGAATTTCATATCACATTAAATCTAATGCTTTGTAAAACCCTAAATATATTATATGTTTGTAGATACCTTTTATCAACCAATTTATAATCTCATCAAATACCAAAATTAGAAGGATTGGACAAACCCCTTTTTTTTTAACCAAATCATGTTGACTGATTTGATGTACGTGCCTTTTGATTTTTTTATCAATCAATCTCTGTTTTGCTAAGTATTTATGTCAGGGTAATTGATCCACAGTAGCCTGGGTCATCTTTCCTCCTCAAGATTTTAGTGTTGGCACAACATTGGTGATCTGCCAGTGGCCTGGAATTTCTTTCTAACAAGAAAGACTTCTGTCTCTGTATAATAGAAGGCAGAAATAGCCTTGTCTGAATTACTGGTTGTTCTAATCAGCACAACTTTCCATTTGTCACTATTGTACTGTTTCATAATCCTAGAGCTATAAATATCTGAAATCTCCATTGTGTGTTAAAAGTTGGGCTTGCTGTGGGAGCTAATGACTGCTTCTATTTCACTGGATGTCAGCTGATTTAGAGGATTGTTCTTCTATTAGTTGTTTGGGAGCTAATGCTAATCGAAGTCTGGGGGGCTGTCATTTTCTCTCAAGGGGTAAAACATTTTTTATTGTATACTTGACTTTGAAAATGATGTAATGAATAACGATAGAACACCAAAACAGTAAATAAAACCAAGATCAGAATGTAACTGAGAATTATTTTTAACTACTGTAATTTAGCACTCCCTAGAGATTTCTTTTTGCCTAAGGAAAACCATGTGTGTATGTGCACTAATAGAAGAGTTGGAAATTGGAGGCAGACTGTGAAGATTTCTTAGTAAAAATATTCAGCTTCCCTATTCTGTTCCACCCATTCATGTGTGTGCATGCACACACGTGCATATAAGGATATTTTTTTTTTTTTACCTGTTAGCTTTAATATTAAACATCAAGTGATCTAAGATTGATAGAGAAACAATATCTCTACTAAGAGCAGTGTATACATGAGTTAGCTATTGGGATAACTGAAAACTTGTTAGGAAATATATTCTGCATGCATTGTGAAATTCTTGTACTCCAGCAAATCCCCTTTCAGTGTAAATATACATGCAGGGCAGCAGACTTAATGTTTTTTACTCTGCCAGTTATTTGAAGGCTCCATGGGTTGATGTGTATTTCAGTATCATTAGAACAGTTTTGTTTTGGTGAAAGTATTATCTTTGGTAACCAGAAAAGGTCATTGTTTGTGATTTAATTGTTAACCTTCAAGGGGTTAAGTTCTCTCTATTTTAGATGCATATGCATATGATGCACTGTGAAGTGGTGATTTTTTGTGTGCAGTTGTTTGTGTGTACAGTGCAGATGACAGATCAGGAGAGTAGCTGTAGCTTCATATTAACACAAAAGCAGCAGTACCCTTATTCTATGTGGCTAGTGATGAGGAATTACATGGGGGACTATACCTCATTCTCTCTCTGGATTGGGAAGCTGAAAATTTTCTATTATAGCTATTCTTATGTGCATGCTTTATAAATTCACATAACAAGTGAATAAGAAGAGATGCTGTCTAGGTGGACAGAATTTCAGCAATGAACAAAGGATCACTTGCATCAGTAGATATTCAGCTCATATTGTCCTGGTTAACATGGTAAGAATATGGAAAAAAGGTCAAGAATTAACTTGCCAAGTTTGCTGAAGGCAGGCCTTTTTAAAGGCATCATCTTTTGTTTCCTGATTGGGCAGAAATGATCAGTTTGAATTTTATAAAGCAGCCAACAAACCTAGGCCTTATAAAACTTCAAGAATAAATTGCTAATTTGAACATAGAATGAATTACCTTGGAGATTCATGTTTGCAAAGACTGATAAAGTCATTCTCTAAAAGGAGAAATGTTATGATCAAATCTTGGATTGGTTGAAAGTAATTTAAATGTGGAAATGGGATAGGACTTTAGATCTATTTTGCAAAGAATTACGTGAATTTGGATTCTGTTAGAAGAACATAAATATAATATCTGAGTAACGGAAGTCCAGATTTGAGTTGGGCTTACTTTAGTGTAAGTTATAAAACAATTTATGTTTTTGAGGTACGTCATCAGAGCAAGTTATGAAAATGTATTTGTTCCTCAGGTTTTTTTTTTGTCAGTAAAAAAAAATCATCATTTCTTAGAATATTCTAAACTCAAAAATAGATTACTGTCATGAGAATGTACAAGAATGAGAAAATGTGTTGATTAAGTTACTAGCTATTCTGAAAATGATTTTTGCTAAAGGTGAGGCTTAGGTTGTTATATCAACCAGACATTCAAGATTAGTTTTCTAGACCTGGATCCCATATTTGTCCTGTTTTCAGATGAAAATCTGACTCTCTACTGAATCTATAAGGGGAAAGCAATGGTAACTGATGGTAGGACTTTGTACCATGAACTAAGGCCTAAAAATTGCCCACTATGGTGTATCTGGGTCACTTAGGTAGGATCTACTTAGCTGGCTTGGAGGTATTTCTGAGGTGCAGTAAAGTTGATATTTATGCTATAAAAAGTAAGAACTCATGTTTTTCTATCCTTTAACTACACAAAGGAAATAAAAAAGGAAGTTTTGTCATTGGTTCTACCAATTTGTCCAGATTGCCACTAGCTGAGAGATTTCACATGCCTTATGAGTTCTCAACAATACTACACCATTTTGTTCTAGATAACACCCAGCATGCAAGTCAAACATCTGAAAAATGGAAGCACAATTTTTTTCGTGTGTGTTTACAAAGGTAAGTTGAAATAAGATACCTTTGACACTGTTTCTAACCCCATTCTCATAAAAAAACGCTAGGCGACTGTGGCATTGATACCTACACAGTCAGATGGGTGACAAATAGGCTCGATGGTGACACCCATAGAGTGGTGGTGGATGGGTTGTTTTTGACCTGGAGGGATGTGGACAGTGGAGTTCCCCAGGGCTCTGTCCTCTGGCCTGTGCTATTTAACATCTTTATCAGTGACTTGGAGGTGGGAGTGGAAAGCACGCAGTCCAGATTTGCTGATGACACAAAGGTGTGGGAAGAAGTGGGCACCCTGGAGGGGAGGGACAAAATCCAATTAGGATTAGGCAGGTTACAGAGGTGGGCGGATGAGAATAACATGGAATTCAATGCAGACAAGTGCAAGGTGCTGCATCTAGGGAGAAGGAACCTGCAGCATACCTATAAGCTGGGGAACACCCTTCCCAACAACACAGTGGCTGAAAGGGATCTTGGAGTCATTGTTGACTCCAGGATGGACATGAGCTGCCAATACGAGGAAATGGTCAGTAAGGCTAATTGCACCTTGTCGTGCATCTACAGATGCATCACAAACAGGTCCATACAGATGAGCCTCCCTTTCTATGTGGCACTGGTCAGGCTGCAGTTGGAGTACATCAAGTTCTGAGTGCCGTACTTCAAGAGGGATGTGGCTAACCTTGAGTGGGTCCAGAGGAGGGCCACTTGCATGGTCGGGGGCAGCAGGCCAGGCCCTATGAAGATAGACTAAAGGGCCTGAATCTATTCAGCCTCCACAAGAGAAGACTGAGAGGGGATCTGGTGGCTGTCCATAAACTCACCAGGGGGACCAGCAGAAAATAGGTGAGGCTCTGTTTCCCTGGGCACCACCTGGGATAACAAGGAATAACAACCACAAATTGATTGAGAGCAGGTTCACGCTTGGTATCAGGAGGCCTTACTTTACAGTTAGGGCTGCCAGGCTCTGGAATGGTTTCCCAGGGGAGGTGGGTGCTCTCCCCTACCTTGGGAGTCTTCAAGAGGAGGTTGGATAGATATCTGGCTGGGGTATTATGATCCCAGCACTCATTCCTGCCTAGGGCAGGGGGTCAGACTTGACGATCTGTTTAGGTCCCTTCTGACCCTAGAAACTATGAAACTATGTTAGCAAAGCCACTTGGCTTTGCTTTCAAGTTAATACTGAAATTCCTAACAACATAGGATAAATAATCATACTGGCTTCCGAGTCAGCTAATAATCAGAACACAAGTTTAATAGAAAAGCAGGTGACTTTATTTAGTTTAACTGCCCAAACATTGCACTGGGATACATTTTAGAAAAATTATTTCTTCCACTTCATACAAATTATGGGCATATTCTGTCTTCAAAAGAAGACAGCCTACTTGTGATGGTCATAAATAGCACATGGGAGTTGTGGCAAGAGGTAGTAAAAATTGAGCCATTAATAGTGATAAAGGAATACCCAAATGCAATTAGGTTGGTCATAAAAGGACCATAGATATCTATAGGAAAATTATGAGGAACTCATTGGTATATTGGATTATTGATAAATAAATGGTAGCATGTTGTGGAGATACTAAGGACCATTTTTAAAGTATTTAAGCATGGACAGAATCAAATAAGTGCTTACTCAAATTTTACAAAGGACATAGGTGACTAATTGCACTTGTCAGTGTGTAAACTACATTTATATTCTACCTTAAATGACTTCATACCAGTTTTCAGTATAGATTCTGGGGAGATGCCTACACTGTTAATGTGACCAAAATTCCCAGGAAAACCTAGTTTTCTCAGATACCATTTGATATTCAGCAGCCCAAAGAATAAGTTATGGGACATATTGATAAGTCAAATAACTTCAAATCCATAGGAACAGAAATTAAATGCACAGAAACTACAAAGGAATTTAAGAGTTAAATGACTGATTTGGAATCCTAGATTAGATTAGATTAGATTCAATATTAGTATCTGTCTGTCTGTATCTGTTTAAAAGAGATACTAAGTATGGTTCTGATATTACAGATAACTACATTTTATCTTAATACTTTATAAATTACTTAAAAAAAAATTAAAAAGCATTATGAGCAAAAGTGAATATATTGGAGCTTTCTGTAGAACAAGAGCAACATGTAGAACAAGAGTGTCAAATATATTGCCTGTAAACCAGATCTGGTGTGTGGTGATGGGTTGTCTGGCCCACAGGGATTCTTGAGGCCTGGGCCACCCAGTTCCATGGGACTCATCATTGGCTTAAGATCATAAGAACTGCAATTGACTGAATGCTACACAAGATGTTTGCTGTGGAGTAATTAGCTCCACAGTAAATGGTCTCAGTGTCTCCACATGTAGTGCTATTAGGCTGCAAGAAACTAATTAACTCCACCACAGGTTAGTACATGTAAATACAGGTACTATGCTGTGGTAGTTTTTTTACCCTGCAGCAATACACCTGCAGATACTAATGAGGCTGGCTGGGGCACAAGGGTGCTTCAGTGCAGGGGCTGCCTGCTGACTTGTGCTCCAGCCAGCCCTTCCACAGCACTTTGACCCAGGTTGAAGCTGCCCCAGATTGGGAGGCTGACCCCCCAGGTCCCCTGCCAGCTGGGGCTGCTCCAACCTGGCTCAGCATGCTGCGGTCCTGGGTGCCTGTGTAAATGTGGTGCCCAGGAGTAATAAACTGGCACGATATGTGCTGGAGTTTATTGCTGTGCATTAATATGCATGTGTAGATGCATCCACTGCATCATAAGTCCATCTTGCCCAGTATCCTGTGTCACACAGTGGCAGTGAATGGATGTTGAAAGGGAGAGTAAACTGGGCATGGCCAGTGTTTTTTCCACTGTTCCTGTCACGGGCAGGCTCCAGCATTTAAAGTTTGTGGTTCCCTTGCAGTAGTGCCATTAATCCCCATTGTTGTGGTACAGCTCAAGAACCCACGGAGTTAATGCTGCTCCCCCATGACATTGGCATTTTTAGTGGCTTGGCAAATAAAATTGTCAGCAGAGGAAAAGTGGGGGAGAGTGGCAACTGAACAGTTATTCTGGTAGCCATAGGGATTAATTGCAACTGCTTATGGGTTCTCCAGGCCTTGAGAAGCCCAGGGTGTAATCCAGCTTGCAGGTCCCAAAAGGCTTGATGCTCCTGTTGGTAAAGGAAATGAATCCAATATTCTATTGAAATTCTTGGAAACAAAATTCTACTCAAATCAACAGTAACAAAAAGAAAAAGTGGTTGAAACTGGCAGTAAATTTTTGCTTTTAATTTAAATATTGTTTACCAATATTTTTTATGGTATACATGTAAGTATATTTTGACCTTAAATATTGCTTGCATATATGGAATGATTATTTTCCTATTTCCTTCTTGTTCTGTTGCTTATTCTGTTCCTGAGACAGAGATGCTAACTGTATGGGGGCATTTTGTCTCACTGTATCAAGGATCAGTGATTTACTACATAATTATTGTATGCAGTTCTATTAAAAAGTGACTTCTTTAATATGGGCCATCCTTAGGAAATGAAATACCAAGTAATTCAGGAACCTGAAAAAACCCATCTCATGCTCTGCTTCCTTAATTGTTTTTGTATAGTTTATACCTCCTGGCCACTTGAAATGGAAATTAGTTCAATTTGGAAAATCTGGCATGGGTTCGTGCCAGATACACAATCTATTCAAGTTCTGATTCATTATAATATTTATATAATGCCTGAATTTAATCATTATGGATTTAATTCAGAATTAGTGTGCTTGGGCATGCAGTTACTTTGAGTAGATACTACATTCACTCTAGTGTGACAGAACAGGGTTTGGACAGGAAAAAAAAATAAAAAGAAACCGGAATATATATATAGAGATATAAATTAAAGCAATGCTTTCTGTTGGTTACTTTTCTTGCTAAAAAATCAAGTAACCTGTTATACATGCAGTCTTCTCTTCCCTCAGAGCCCAACACCCCCACATACCATGTAATGTATAACATGATTTATCAGCTTAGAATTTGCTCTTTGTACTCCACAGGGGGAGAGCAGCAATAGGTCTTTAATATGGTTGAAGAATGTTGTAATTTTGATTCAGCCTGTAAAGTTGGGTTTAAATGGAATTATTGTGCTTCCTCTGCTTTGTAATGCAAGTGAATATTCTACCTGGCATGTCCTACTGCGGCACTGGAATTTGAAAAACTGTAAAGACAGCCAACATTAACTAGAGCATAGTGGGAATTTATACAAGTGTTAGTTTATCTAAGGCACCTGCAAGACTTGATAGTTTTATTGTTAGAGGATATTGCCAATGTAAATTGCTGTTCTATGAACTTAGGTACACCCAGAAAATGTAATAACTATAAAAGGAGTGTTTTGTATTTGTCTTAAGTTGTAAACTACCCATATCAGCTTTAGGCTGCAGTATCCAATCACATCCCGTTTAATGGGATTTCACCAAAGAAATGAAGCAAAGTGAATTAGGTGATATCAAGTACTACTGAAAAGATAACGTGTAGCTGACTGTGAGGGTGATCAAGTATTGGAGAAGGATACCTATGTAACCTCCTTGGAAAATTTCAAGAGCAGGTTAGATGCATTTTACTGGCGTGGCTTAGTCAAGGATGATCATGAGCAGGGGGCTGTAACAATTGACCTTGATTAGGTCCCTTCCAGCCCTACTTTCCTATGATCCTATATGTAAGCTATGAAATGTTGCATCTCCTTCTGCATCTCTAATGCAGTAAACATTAATGACCACATAAATAATAAAATGCTTGATCTCTAGTTATCTCAATATGGTTCACTCAGTATTCAGCAATGTTGTTGCCTGCAAAAACCCCTGAGCACAAAGCATTTTCACCTTTTGTCTTCTGGATTTGCTAATCTGGTTAATTACTCATTAAAAACACAGGAAAAATAGATGCACATAAAACAGTTCTGAAGTAGTTATTCCCTAAAATTTGCTGTGCTAACTAACAATGTATTGAAAATAAACTATCAATTCTATATTAGATCATTTGCTTCTTGATCATTGATGGTACAACTAATGAATGGGCATAGCTACAAAATGACATAGAATCAAAAAAAGGATTGGAAGGGACCTCAGGCCGTAATCTAGTCCAACCCCTTGTTCAAAGCAGGACTATTCCCACCTAGATCATCCCAGCCAAAGCTTTGTCTAGTCAGGTTTTGAAAACCTCCAAGGAGGTTCCATCATCTTCAAACAGCTAGTAGTGGGTGAGGGGGGGCACAAACCCCAGGCAACAATTTAGTGTGTGTGTGGGGGTGCCAGTCTAGACTCCTCCCCCAGGCATCTTTCCTTTGGATACAGAGACTGCATAGCCTGCTCATAGGGAGTTGGGCACATGTAGCTGGTCAGGAACAGCATGTCTGGTAGGGTGAGGGGGGGTGGAGTGACACCCCTTCCCCCTGGGGACTTTGCCATAGGAAATTCAGTCCTGCCCCAGGAGGAGTAGTATGAACAGAGCACCAGGAAGGGTCCTCAGTTCCACTGCCTATCCTTCAGTGGCAGCAGCCTGTTACCTTTTGATTGGGCTTGTGGTTAGAAGTGAGATTAATTGATCAATGAGACCATTCCAGTCATAACT
>NW_017729029.1:68527416-68529639 GCF_001723915.1 Gavialis gangeticus | reverse complement strand
TTAGAAGGCCAAAGCACACTAAGGGTGTACATAGTCTACTTGTTGTTACCTTTTGATTGTATTTGTAGTTAGGAGTGAGATTAATTAATCAATGAGACCATTCCAATCACAACTCAAAAGCTTTACTAGGATACACAATAGCAAAGACTTATTGGTACTAATAAAGACAATGCTTATGCAGCCTTGGATTCAAGAACAGGTCTGCTGGCCAGGCATCTCTGCTTTCCTGGGGACTTGCTGAGTTGTTCTTTTTCTGCTCAGCTGAAAGGTCCAATTTGTCACTCACCCCAGGCCCAATATATATAGATGGTGAATTTGACATAGTAACAGTTGATCTCTGGTTTTATTTAAATTTCTTTGTTTCACTGCAACTTTTGGAACCAAATTTTAGTGGCCCTGAGGCAGAGGTCAAGGGATCACCTTAGCTAAGGCTCTTTATTTTCAGGTGTCTGTCCCCAATCTGTTAATATACTTTAATCAATATCTTGTTAATCAATTGAAATATATATTTTTGAGATAGCAGAAAAAAACCCATTTCTTATCTCCCTTATGGCTTTCCTTTTGGCCCCTGGTCAGTAATTTAGTAACCATGGCTTGTAGCCTAACAAGGCTGCTTTGCTTTTTTCCATCCTCAAGGCTGCCTTTGTGTCTATAATCACTTGAACATGTTAGCAAACATAAACTTATTATAGCTAAATAACTATTAATATGTTTGGTAACCTTAGTTATTAATGTTTTAGGATACAATTGTAATTCAGAGTATTTAGGATATAGGCCCTTGACTTGCTGTTCAGTCATATTTCTGCAGCTTTGACTTTAGTTCCCTGAAAATGGCCAAGCCTGATACCCGTACTTTCCTGGCAATTTGGTTATGCTTTAGATAGCGTGTGTTTAAATTAAGTTATAGTGCTGTTTGCCACCCGTAGCTGCCAAGGCCTATGCATGGCTACAAGCCCAGTACATACTGTTAAGCAGCAGCGGTAGCAGCTTTCTCTCAAGTGAGAAGGGCCTGAGCAGGTAAGACTCCTCTGCCTCTATATCCTTTCCTCAACCACACTTCTGTTTTCCAGTGGTCAGTTTAATTCTACCCCCACAGGCTGAAACAATGTTGCAACACCTCTGTCCACAGGGACAGAGACATAACTTCAGATAACCATGCTGTGTGAGGAGTCAGCCAACAAGGAAATACTGAGGGGGTGGGTATGACTTAAATCTTACTTTTCTCTGGGGCTAGCCCAGCTTGACTAGGAGACCAGTTAGGACCCACAGCCTGGAGGTCTATTCTAAAGCCCTTTATTTAAAAATCAGAGCAGGTACATGAAACAGGCCTGAAGAGTAACCTAAGTTGTTTAATGGATGTAGCTTTAACAGACTTAGCTTTGTGTTTATCAATTTCAAATGACACTCTTTTGCTGCATAGACACATTCAAATAAATAGGGAGAATTCTCCTAGGTTTGTTCTCTCCATAAATCTTTCTGTAAATGAAAGAATAACTAAAAAGTAAAGGAAAGTTTAGATGAGAACTTTGAGTAAACCTGATCATATATAAACAAGGCAGGATTAGAAAGATTAAGGACTTTTAATTTTGAGGTCATCATCTATTTTTTGATTCTATGATGTGCTTGGAGAAGTACTAAAAATGTTGGCATCATCTGTACCACGAAAAGAATAAGCATCATCCTCACCACTTTACACAACTCTTTGTTTTGCAAAATATTTTCTTGTTTCTTAATTTTGAATGTTCTTTGTTTAATTGCTTTTACTGCATGCAAATGTGCGGGGAGGGTGTTGTTTTGTTTTGTTTTTTACCCATTATGCAGTTCTTAGTCTGATTCTTAAATGGGTATTTTAATTTTACAAATTGTAGATCCACTTCCCTTATATTTATGGAATTAATTTATGCAGATAAAGAAAACTCATTTCACTGCTAATTTCCTATTTAAGCCCTTATATGACAAGGCAAACCTGTTCCTTCAAAACATAGCATTTTACACTCCTAGTGTCTGATATTAATAAGTTTTACAAATGCATATACCTGGGACCTGAGCTGCTTAACAATACATTCATGTGGGAGAAAAGTTTCACTTGCAGACACTCAGCATGAGTTCGAAGGTGCTAAATGGAAACAAAATAAGTAATTATGTACCCTCAGCAAGTTTGCAGATAACACCAAGCTGTGGGAAGTAGTAGATATGCTGGAGGGTAGGGCTAGGGTTCAGAGT
>NW_017729029.1:68525478-68526985 GCF_001723915.1 Gavialis gangeticus | reverse complement strand
ACTTGACTTATTTAGTTTAGAGAAGAGAAGACAGAGGGTATTTAATAGCAGCCTTCAACTACCTGAAGGCGGGATTCAAAAGAGGATAGAGCTAAACTTTCTCGGTGGTGGCAGATGATAGAACAAGGAGCAACATTCTCAAGTTGCTGCAAGGGAAGCTTAGGTTAGATATTAGGAAGAATTTTTTTGCTAGGAGGGTAGTAAAACACTGGAACAGGTTACCCGGAGAGGTGGCAGAATCTTCATCCTTGGAGGTTTTCAGAACCCAGCTAGACAAAGCCTTGGCTGAGATGATCTAGTTAGGGATGTTCCTGCTTTGAACAGGGGGTTGGACTAGATGATCTTCTGGGGTCCCTTGTAACCTTAACTTCCTATGATTTTATGAGGCATCACCTTTTCTCTTAAGATTTTTTAAAGCATTTTTATGAATGCTTCTCTTTATCTCTCAGCTGTATAATTAAAAATAAAAAAAGCAGTAGGTAACTTTGTGGGGTTAATCACTTATCCAATTAAATTGCAATGTTAAGCTTCAAGCCATTTAGGACTGTGGACAGGGCGTGAATGAATAATTATGATTTCTTAACATTTTAACTCAGAACCAGCCAAAAGAAAATGAAAATGGGGAAGTGGGAGGGAGAAAAAGAATTACTGCTGCTGGTCTTTGTACAGCTTACAGAAAAAAAAATCTATGAAGGGCATAGATTTCTTTCAAGGAAGAGTTGGGAAGTGGAAGAGGGAAAAGGGTAGGACTTCTTTTCTAATTATGCACGTTGGGTTGAGAACAGGAAGGCAGTATCATCTGGTGATTAATCTCCATTCCGGTTAAAGAGTAATCTCATGTTTTACTATCATAATTGAAGATGAAAACATGAATGTAATAAATTGAGCTATAAATGTTTTCTGTTATTAATTCTGGACAGAGCAACCATGCCTAATATAAACATTGAACCGATCTCTTGCTAATATGCAACTGAACTCCAACTAGCTTCAAGCATCAAGGACAATAAAAAATCCTTTCTCAGGTATGTGGGAAGCCAGAGGAAAAGTGAGGGCAACGTCCCACCTGGTTCAGCAGGGGTCCAACAACTGACAACTGACGCCCAGGAAAAAGCCAACCTATTAAATGGGTACTTTGCATCGGTCTTTCATCTGTCCCACGGGATGCCTATGCCCACTACAGGACAGAGAGGTCTGGGTGAGGGAGATCCCCTGCCCTCCATCAATGCTGACCTCATGAAGGAACACATTGATAGGTTGAATACCTTCAAGTCAGCCGGCCCTGACAATCTACACCCCAGGGCACTCAAGGATCTGGCAAGCATCATAGCCCAGCCTCTGGCACGGATCTTTGAGAACTCTTGGTGCTCTGGTGTAGTGCCTGAACACTGGAAGAAGGCCAATGTGGTGCCTATCTTCAAGAAAGGGAGGAAGGTGGATCTGGCTAACTATAGGCCCATCAGCCTGACATCTATCCCGGGGAAGATCTTAGAAAAGTTTATTAAAGAGG
>NW_017729029.1:68507970-68520478 GCF_001723915.1 Gavialis gangeticus | reverse complement strand
TCAGAGGTAGTCACCAAGACTACTTCCTAGCAATTGCTGGTTACCGTGATATTTAATGCTTTCCAAAAACTGATCATACTCAATTTTTAAGTTAGGTGGGGGGTTTTTTGGTTTTGTTTTTTGTTTGGGGTTTTTTTGTCAAAACTCCTGCTGTTGCTGGTTGAGTGGTTAAAGCATTTTATCATGGCTCCAGATTTACGCTAAAAGCCATCCAGTCATCCCAGCTTTAAATGAGTTCCTGGTTAGTCAGGCTGGGGAAAGAGCAGATGTAAAACTAGTTCCATCCGGCCCTTATGTGCCATTGAGTTACAGGACTTAGGATGTTAACCACATTAGATGGATTCAGGAGAGCCTTTGACAGCTATTCCAGAACTTCATTCCCCTACTCTTCTAACTTCCAATTTAAATATAATCAAGGGGCAGCTTAAACCCATTTGGTTTGTTCCAAATGTATTGTGCTTTACTTAAGTAACTGTTCCCCTTACTGGTGTTTAGGCCCTTCATGTATTCATAGGAAATAATCATCCTGTGTCAGCCTTGGTTTTTGTATGTTAAACTAACTGGGCTATTTTAATTTCTTTTAAGATAGATTCTCTATTTTCTGAATCATCCTACTTAGAAAAATTGTATAACATCAAATTAGGGCTAGAAGGCACCTCAAGAGGTCATTAAGTCCAACTCTTTGCTCAAAGCAGGATCATCCCTATCTAGACAGTCTCAGAAACATGTTTGCTCAATGTGTTCTTAAGACTTCCATTGATGGAGATTCCACAACCTCTCCATGTAAAGTGTTCAAGTACTTTATCATCTGAGAGTTGAAAAATTCCTAAAATAACTTGTCTCCTTTTTTTGTTTTGTTTTAGAATTTATAATTCCCCCCGCCCCATCTGCCTTTTTTGGGGGGATTGCCCCCCTGAAAACAACTGATCATCATTTTTACAAAAAAATCCTCTCTGAATGTGAAGCTTTTCTGTTTTTCCTTCTCTATGCTGAATAATCCTAATTTTCCCAACAATTACTTATCTCATATTTTCTTGACCTGTAATCATTTTTATTGTTCTCCTGTGGACTCTTTCTAATTTATAGATAACTAAAAAAATCATGCCCCAAGCTGGACACAATAATAAAGATATCATTCACCAGTGCTGAATACAGTGACTTGCATATGATACTCTCATTAGTATATTTCAGTATATCATTAGTTTTTGGGGGTTTTTATTTATTTTTATTTTTTTGCAACAGTATTGCACTGTTGATTCATCATCCTGTGGGTTCACAATAACTCTTAGTTCATTTTCTGTACTACTATTCCCTTTCCAGTGATTATCCAAATTGTGTTTGTGAATTTGATTTTAATCTTTGCCAGTATTGAATCTTACCCTATTTACTTTGGACCATTTTTCCAATTTATCAAGAACATATTGTATCTTAATTTTGTTCTTACTTGGGTATTATGAGAAGCGGAGCAAGATATTAATTGAATTTTGGACCATATTTAGAACATCTTTCATTTTGACCCCATGCACTGTTGCGTAGTAGCACCACTTCTTTCTTTGTCTTTTTTAATCAATATACTTTCTTGCTAGGGCTGTGCAAAATTTTGGCAGCTGTTTCATTTTGGAGGCTTTTTTGGTACCCAAAATCCTGAATATGAATCAAAACTAAAGGATCAGAAACATATCTGAAATGCAACGAGGCATCTGTAACATTTTGGAAATGTTTTGGAAAATGTTGGTGTTTCAGAGCCCTGCTTGCAGGGAAACAGCTGTATGCTGCTTCTCTGCTGTGTGACTCGGTTCTGCAGGGGGGAGAAATCTGCGCCTAGGGTCTCCTTGCCTGCATGTCATTTGCAACTGAATCTTTGGGCTTTTCAGTTCAGTAACTTCACTAACTCTTTAACAGCACAGACAGAAGTTGCAAAAGATGCTCTGTTTTGAAAATCTTCCTCTGAGCCCTCATGCAATGAGAGATCAGATTTTCACCCAATTGGCCATTTTTAAGCAGTCTTCAGCCATGTACTTGGTGCTTGGTCACTTTCTGTGGCCAGATTGGTGAAAATTGTCACTTCTGTGTCATTAGAGCATATTTAAATACTATCAAACATATACACCACAGCTCTGCATAGGCTACCTTATAAACAAGTGATTCTCAAACAGAGTGCCATGGGATGTGAGGAGATAAGCAATGTGTGAGAAGATAAATAGATACACACTGGCTCAAGTTTGTTTCTGCCTGTCATCCTCCACCCCCATTGCCCACCCCTCTACAGTGAGGTAAACACTGTAATGTTTAAATTAGTTTTTGAATTTACAAAAGTTAGAGGGATGGCTTGAGTCTAATAAAGTTGACAGCCACCATCTTAAACCAAAAGCAATGCAGGTATAGTCCCATGACACGTCAGGCAAGTTAATTAACACTGTTAAATCCCAATGCCAGTTAGCTCATCTTGTACTAATTAGCCTATCTATAGTGCTAAGCAAACATGGCTACATTGCTTCCAGTTTAGGATTCAACCTGCCTAGAACAGGATGACATGCCCCAGGGTGTTGCTGTCAGGCACAATAAGTTTCCTGCATAGATATGGCCTAAATTATTCAAAGTCTATCCTTTTGAAATAGCAAATCGGAATTACCATGCAACTTCTGTTTATTCTTCAATATAATTTTATATTAAACCTATTTGCAATAATTTCATTCAAGATTTTCTCTGATAAGCTTCTGTGTCCCAAAGTCCTCTGGTTCTATGAAAAAGGAAAAAAAATGTCAATTTGCTCTTATTATTATTAGTAGCATTTGACTTTTAATCTATATCAGCGAAGTTGGTCTCCAATAACAACACATTCCCCAGCAATTCCCTCTCCCTCAATATTTAGATTTGACTCAGAGAGTCTATTACAGATCTTTAGTGCTATCAAAATACAAACTCTTTTGCTGCCCTTCCAAAGTAAGTTTGTCCCAAACCAATTCTATTTGTGCTAGCCCCAAAGGCAGATCTAGATTTCAAAACAGGGGGAGGGGGGGTTAGGTGAGATCACTGGTGGCTGCAGCCACATAAACTTTGCCCCCCCCCCACCCTATACTGTGAGATTTGTCATGGTGGCAGCTTCCAGGAATCTTTTTGAGTCCCTACAGCAGGTATAAACCCCTGCCCTGCCTACTTCCCCACCCTGTTCTGGGCACCCCCTCTCCTCTGGCAATTTGTTGCACCTCCCCTCCCATCCCCTCTCCTCTCCAGCAGGGGATTTCCTCTGGATCCTGCCAGCTGACATTACTTTCCTCTGCTGCCCCAGTGGGGGAAGCAAAGCCCCAGAGCTACCCCTATTCCTAGCTGGAGGCTGTGGTGAGCAACTGTACGGAGTGCTGGGTTCAGCTAGGGACACTGGCAGGTCTCTCCCTTTCCTCACCTGTTCTCTGCTTGGGTGTCCCCTGTCAGCCCAGGGCTCTAGCCATACCTTAGACACCACAGGAGACCTAGGCAGCTTTGGCTTCAGGGAACTGGAACCACTGGCAGGTGAGCTTCCCTGTTGAAGAGTGGGGTGCAGTGGTGAACACATGCCTTCAGATCTACCTCTGGTTAGCCCTATTTCTTTACAGTCTACAGTACTGCACAATGGTACCCCATCATCATAACTTTTATATTTATCTTTGCTGAACAGTGCATACTCTTATATAATTCTTATCTAGGTATGATTGCATGATTCTGTTGTTTCTAATTTATCTTGTATTATGTCCTGTATCAATAGAAACGGTTCTTCCATTTTGTTGCCTGGTCTCAACATCATATTTTTTCTTAGTGAATTAGGTACAGTCTTTTCACTAACTCTATCACCTACCTGATTACTGTTTTCATCTATATGAAACTTGTTGCTTATCTTTATACCCTCTGCTGTTTACATCCTCATTTTCATAACTGTTACATCCTCATTTTCATAATTGTACACTTCCTTTTTGCCAAGACCTACCAAACTAATTTGTCCCAGTCTCCTCCCTCCATTCCCTATTTTAAACCCACTCTTACCAGTCTTGCCAACCTTAATCTCACATTAATATCTTCAAAAGTAGCCTGTAAAAGATTACTGTGATTAGGGCACCTTCTGTTGGTTGGTCACCGTACCAGCCCGCCACTTCATCTAGGGCAGTCTGCCCAGCCTCGTTTGCCATGTCTTGTTGGGAATCAATCTGTTGGAATAAGTGGGAGACTACCCATTAAATACCTCAATGCCAGGGGGCTCTCACACGATTCCAACCTCCCCTTAGTGTCCCATGCCTTGCAGATGGCATCCTAGAGTAGCTCTTTGCTTGGGCTTATGGCCAGGCCAAACTCAGCCCTTTGCTAGGCCTCATTCGTCCTTTCACTCCACCCCATTGGGCCTCATTCATGCTGGGGCCCTCTCACTGGGGCCTCTTGCACTCTGCCATCTCTCACAGGGCCTCTTACATGTTGCTTCTCACTGAGCCACACCCAAACTGCTCTGCATCCTTGTGTGACTGCTTTGGCCATTAGGTTTGCCTACTCATACTCCTCCCTGAAAGGCACAACCTTTCAGGCCTCTCCCATGACCCTCATCTGAACAGTGACCAGCCAATTCAATACCCAGTGACCCGGGTAACAATAGGCCCGTCAGTCTTACCTCAATCCTGGGGAAACTCTTTGAGAAGATCATCAAGGAGCACATTTGTGATGGGGCGGCATCAGAAATGATGCTCAGGGGCAATCAGCATGGATTTATTAGGGGGAGATCATGTCAGACCAACCTGATTGCCTTTTACGATCAGGTCACAAAGGCCATGGATGCAGGTGTCGCGGTGGATGTAGTCTTTCTGGACTTCAGCAAGGCCTTTGACACCGTCTCTCACCCCATCCTAGTTAAAAAACTAGGCGACTGTGGCATAGATGCCTACACAGTCAGATGGATTGCAGATTGGCTGAGGGGTCGCACTCAGAGGGTGGTGGTGGATGGGTCATACTCGACCTGGGGGGAGGTGGGTAGCGGAGTCCCCCAGGGCTCGGTCCTGGGGCCTGCGCTGTTCAATTTCTTCATCAGCGATCTGGATGATGGGGTGGAAAGTAACCTGTTTAAATTCGCTGATGACACCAAAATTTGGGGGGAGGTGAGCACGCTAGCAGGGAGTGAGAGATTGCAGAGGGATCTGGATAGGTTACAGGGGTGGGCTAACAGGAACAGGATGCGTTTCAATACGGACAAGTGCAGGGTGCTGCACTTGGGCAGTAGGAACCAGCAGCACACTTACACAATGGGGAACTCCCTACTTGAGAGCACGGAGGCAGAAAGAGATCTTGGAGTCATTATTGACTCCAAGATGAACATGGGCCGACAATGCGAGGTCATGGTTGGCAGGGCTAACCGGACCTTGTCGTGCATCCACAGGTGCATCTCGAGTAGAGCCAAAGAGGTGATCCTCCCCCTCTATGCGACACTGGTCAGGCCACAGCTGGAGTATTGTGTCCAGTTCTGTGCGCCCCATTTCAAGAGGGATGTGGACAACATGGAGAGGGTCCAGAGGAGGGCCACCCGCATGATCCGGGGACAACAGGGCAGACCCTACAGTGAGAGACTGCGGGACCTGAACCTATTCAGCCTCCACAAGAGAAGGCTGAGGGGGGACCTGGTGACCGTCTATAAACTCACTAGGGGGGACCAGAAGGGTTTGGGGGAGACGCTGTTTCCCCTAGCGCCCGCTGGCATAACAAGGAGTAATGGGCACAAGTTGATGGAGAGGAGGTATAGATTGGACATCCGCAAAAACTACTTCACAGTTAGGGCGGCTAGGAGCTGGAACCAACTTCCAAGGGAAGTGGTGCTGGCCCCTACCCTGGGGGTCTTTAAGAAGAGGCTGGATGCCTACCTGGCTGGACTCATTTGAGTCCCGTTTCTCTTTTTGGGGTTTTTTGTTGTTCTCCCGCCCTGGCGGGGGGTCGGGCTAGAAGATCTACTAGGTCCCTTCCGACCCTTAATCTATGAATCTATGAATTCATCTGGCCCTGGATGGAGCTCTGACCCAAGTCCCTCTTTGAGTAACTCATCACTCTTGCCCCCTACACTAGGGTTTGGGGGTCGCACACCCCCTGGGCTTAGGTGCCTCTCTCTGGGTATGGCATGCCTGGACCCCACTGTCCTCAGGATCTTACACCCCCATGGGCTCAGGTGCTTCTCAGTAGGCATGCCTGACCCCACTGGTTTCACTGTTACCCACTGGGTAGTGGGGGCTGGGGTTGTAAAGTGCCCCTACCCAGCTTTCACCAAGGAGGTAACTGGTCTGACATTTCTGGGGAACTGTCCTGCCATGGACAACCCCACCAACCCACTCTTCCCTGCCAGGGTGTGGTTTGCAGCCACACCAAGGACCAGAAGCCTCCTACCATCCCCATAGCGCCTGCCCTTACCTCCTAGATGTTCCAAGCAGCTGCTCAGAAAGGCATTGCTCTTTCATCTGCCAGCAGCAGGCTGCTGGCTTGGCCCTGAGGGCCTGTGTCTGAAATGGAGGCTGCTCTGCTCCTCCTCCAATCTCAGGGCCCTCCTGCAGTCATGTGAGTGGCTCATTATTCCAGTTCACACCTGCCAGCTGCCCTGATAGCTGCTCTTGCCCTTACAGTGACAGGCACCAAAAGATGCTCTGTCACAATTACCTTTTCTCCTCTGAAGCATATAGGAAGGTTGTTCCCTCATGATTTTTTAGCGAACTTTCAAACTACTCCTTTCGTTTCTATTTTTAATTGTACTGTGTACATTTTCACATTTGCCATCTCCCTTATTTCCCCTTCTTGCTTAAATTTGTGATGCAGCCAAATTAGTGGGAGTATATCTTTGTTGGTTAATTGTACTAATATGTAGGTCTTCAAAGTTAGCCAGGTCTATTATTTTAGTTCTACACAAGACTGTGTGCTTACTCCATTCTAGGACTTCAAATCAGTAGTTATGGTCCCTAAAGTTGTTAGTGTTAGTTCCTAGAAACAAGCAAAAATTCCTGTTATGAAGAATGGGCTTAGAACTATGCAGGAGAGACCCAGGTGGTCCTGCCCTACTTAGGTGGATGTAGGAAGTACCTGCAGAAAGGAACCACCCTGAAGCTCCAGCTAATAGGAGCAACAATAGAAGCAGACAAAGCAGGGATCTTCTGAAACTTCTCTGAATGTGCATGGTTTTGACTAGATTTTCTCTACCCTGTGCTATTTTCTTCAAATCTGTATCAGACTTTCCCACACAATCTCTTCAACTCTGCTTCATTTTACACTTTCCCCTTAAACTCTTACCTTGCCCTATCCCCTGTGCTCTTTTCCCCTTCTTCTTTCTTTCCATTTATCTTATCATTTCCTAATGGCCATTCCCCTCTCCAAATAGTGGTGCTTATGTGATGTTGTACTGTCACATGCCTCATTATATTTTTGTGTTCTGCTCTTTCCCCCACTTCACCTATCTTGCCTGTTTAGACTGGACACTCTTCAAGGAGGGACTCTGTTTGTATAGAGCTTTGTAAAATGGGGTTTCATTTGTATCTGTTCTTTAGATATTAACATAATAAATATGACTAATGGCAATAATCAGATCATCATAAAAATGGCTAGATGTTTGGAAGTAAGCAAACCATGAGCAATGATTCTCTTCTCCAAGCTTTGAATATAAAATAATGAATCTGAGTCTGTTTTCTATAGCTAAATGCCCTTCTGCACATTCTTTATCTAAATTAAGTTTTCCAGTCACCTGTAATGGCTCTCGTAAAAAGAGTATTTTCTATAGAATCTCCTTTTACCACATACTCGGAAAAGCCACAGAAAAGGAGCTTAGAGTACATCGATCTGTTTTCCAAGCTTTCAGTCTTGTTTAGTAGAGCCTGTATTTTTTTTTTCCTGTGTAACATTAACAGTAGCATCTCTGGAATGGGTTTTTACATGAATAGGTCTGCTCCACTGCATTCCATATCCATAGGGTTAGTTCATCCCCCAAGACAACTTGCACAGACTGTTTGGTTTGCCAACATCCTCATAATCAAGGTATGTATTTGATCATAGTTGTTAATACTATGGTTGCCATATAATTGATTTGCAAAATTTCTGGAGCAGAATTCTGGATAACATTGTGTGGTTTGGTTGTTCAGATATTCTCTATTCGGATCTCTAGCAGGATTTTTGACCTGACCTTTGACCATTCCTCAGTTTTCTAAGGTAACTTTCTCATGATTTTGGCTGGCTAATGCTTGAGTCACCACTTTAAAATGCAATGTGGCATGAGTTTAGATGAGTTTAGATTATAGCCGACTTATTGCTCACTCGTTATTACTTGTTACTCCCTTTGCATTTACTTTAAGCAGTTCAGCTGACCTATTAAACACAACTAGATTTTTAAAGGCTGGAGAAGTATATTTCATATGAATAGTTTGCTGTACATTTTGTACCATAATAGAATACATCTATGGTACAGATTGCAGAAGTCAATAGTAATGTACCCTAGTGAATAAATCTGATGTTCCATTATAAGCAAAACTGGATAGACAAGGCAAAAAAAAAAAAAAAAAGAGAAAGAGGCTTCTCCAGGTGCAACAGAATAAGTCTGTTGCCTAAATATTGAATTTAATGGAATCCAAGATGAGTTTTTTCCCCACATTTAACATGGGGGAGAGGGGATCCTGTCATCTTAGATTCAAGTACAAGGTAGCAGAGTAGGATCATGACTACTGTCTGCTCCCCCGTGATCTTGCCCTGCCACATCTGCCCTCCCCACTGTCTCTGCACTTTCTCCACCCTACTACTTATCCTGCAACATTGGTAGGGTTCCAGTTCTGCTCTAGCTTGGGGCACAGACCACATACTTGCTCCAACCCCAGCCCAGTCCAGTAACAGCTATTACAGTAGTGGAATTTCCATCCATGCCTTGGAGTTCAGGCTGAAGCTGGTGCCACCACCACCAGTGCAACCAGGCTGGCACAGGGCCAGAGCTGTGCCAAAGCCAGAGGGTAAGTGATAGGGCAGGTGGGTGGGCAGAGGCATGAAATAAACAATAAATAGCAAATTAATTTCATGTCAATTTTCTTCATGAAGCTAACCTTACTATCCTGAGTGCAGAGCAAATCTTTGGATGTTAGATGTTGGCATGATGTGGGAGACTATAAAAATGTTTGGATGTCAAATGTAAACTGACTTTGATTAGTACAATCTCTACAGGTTATTAACACATGTCAAACTGTCAACTACAATCAAGAAATGATAAACTAATGGAACTTCAGCCTTGCTTCTTCTGTTTTATAAGGATTAATTTAATATTTATAGTATATCTTTGGCTTCCTAAACTCATTATGCTGAAATATATTGCTGCATTTTAATTCTGTAAGTGCAGCAATTATAAAAGAAAGCAGTTTTTAACTCAAGAAGCAATTTGGCATCCTACAGATGTAATTACAGTACGTGATGATTAAGAGCATACTTGGCAGGTATTTTCTTGTTGTCTCACAAAATCAAGCAGAGACCAAAGACATCAAGCAAAATACACACATCATAATAAGGTAAGCAGATAAACTTAGCCCAGTTTGAAGATCAAACATTCTATTTTTATTCTCAAAATGAAAAAAAAAAATCTACATTTGGCTAATTTTACTTTACATGGAATTACAGTCCTGTTCTTTTGACAACTATGAGATTTGCCTTGATTTCAGTGGATGTAATGTTAAACTGCTAGGCATAAATGATAACTTCTTCGGCTAGGAAAAATAATTATTTCCATTTCCATTTAATTTTAAGTCTCTAAATATTCTTTCCAGATTCTTCTTCTTTCACCTATCACCCTCCCACCTCACTCAAAATTAATTTGTCAAAACAACAATAAAAATATGCAGGAGTCTCTATGTTACCAATGCTCATTTTTCTAAATATAATTATACATTAACCTTTTGAACATGGCCACAAGCAGTAATAATGACTGAATTGGAAAGCCCAAATATGTCTCAGTTTTGAATATATACAAGCAAACCTGTTCCAGGATACATCCCTAGATACCCATGGCCTCCTCTTCCAACACCTGCCAAAAAATGGATATCCTTGTTCTTGATGTTAGTTTGACTGGTCCCCAGTGCAATAATTCCTGCAGCTCCATTAAATTGGTCATGTCTAGGGAGCCCACACTTTTAAGGCTAGGGACAGACATTACACACAAACCAGTTCAAGGGATCAGAAACTGGTTAAAACCTATAGACATTTGGTGCACATAATTCAGTTTGAAAATGGCTGAAACTGGTTTGAGATAAATCTGGTTGAATATGGTATTAGACTTAACTGATTTGGCTCAAACCAGTTTATGCAATGTCTGTACCAAACCCCTTGCTGGTTTAAGTTGAACCAGACTCCCCCAGCATCCTGGCATGCTCTCTGGGCTGGGCGGAGCTGTGCTCCAGTGAGCTGGGCTGCCTGCCCCTGCTCTCTAGCCAGAGCAGGGCAAGGGTGAGGCCAGAGGCTGGCCTAGCATGGCCCCTGAGGCAAATTCCTCCCTTTGTCCCCTTTCCCGCCCCCCCTCCCCCCTCCACTGGCAAACCCTGGGGACCACAGCTGGGGTTTGCCAGCTGAGGCTGCACCTCCATGGCTTGCTGCAGCAGGCAGGGATGGCTTTAATTACTTCCTTTGTTCCCTCTCTCCCCCAGAACCCCTGGGGGTTTGGCTGCTGTCTGTGGCTTGCCGCTGCCCACAGGGAGGGGATTAATTCCACAGTATGTCCTGGGGTTGGGGAGAGAGGCAAGCTAGTCCCCTGCGTGCAGATCCAAGCCTTGCACCTGTGAACCCAGAGCTAAGACCTGTAGGACCAGACTGAGAGGTGGGAAGTATTGACAAAGACCTGACAATCATCACACATAATGGACATGTAATTAAGGGAAGTTGCAGGCATCTTCACCAAAGAATGCAAAGAGCTACATTTACATCATAAAGTAGAACATATACAAGGTGGGCCTATGTAAACAAAGCCTTTCTGAATGCCTGGCTGTAAGGAGACACTGCCCTCAAGATTAGTAAAACTAATTCCTGTCTTTCTGGTTGACATTTTAAGTTAGACTAAGCTGTGTATGCTGTGTTTTACTGGGTTGTATCTTAGCTTAGGCAAAGATTTTTGGTAGTTCCCTGTTACCTGCTTTGCAAATTGCTGTTCAGTACATGCGTGCTTCAGAGAGAGGACTTTCTCCCCATCCCCACTCCTCAGTCTAGCAACAGCTGGCCCTCTCTTTCTCCCCACCCCCAGGCTGGTGGCTGGCATCCCATGTGTTGTGTTAGCCCCGACTTGTGCCTGGCCACACCCCCTCCACTTCAGCACAGAGGGGTGTGAGCCTTGTAGGGGGTCTCTTCCCTTCCCTTTGGCAGTGGCTGGCAGGCATGCTCTAGTGCCCTCCCAGCTTCTGGCTTGAGCCAATGCAGGCATGTGGCTGCATTTTCTGATTTAACAGAGAATGTCTGTCCAGTTATTAATCAGTTTAAGTTGCACAGCTTAGACTAACAGGCTAACCTGAATTCACTGGGCTTTTTGAATGTCTGTCCCTAGCCTAAAGGTCTGGATGCCAGCAAGTTGAAAGGCATGCTGCTGCAGTCCACCATGCAGCAATGGATTCCTTTCTGGCTAGCTGCCCTGCTGTGCCATTTACCCTGGGTGCTTGGCCCTTTACAGGTATTTTATGCAAAACAACATGAAGAAATTGATTTCACCCGCTGGGTTTCATGAGTTTAACTATTCAGGAAAGAAGGAAGTCTGAGACTGGGGAGACTTTCCTCAACTCAGGCTCCCTATCCCTTGGAGCTTTAAATAATGTGAACCATGTTCTTTGGACATACTGGCAGGGGGAGCTGCTCCTCAATATCAGGCTGCTACAGGCCAACATGTCACACATTCAAATTGGAGTGATAGAAACCAACCACAAAGATGTTCCGTTTAATACGGTTTGCTTTTTTACCATATCATAATTTTCTTGTACATCAATCACATAAAATGTAATATCTGCTAGAGGCCTGTGTCTCAGAAACCAGGAGAAACAAGGAAGGGTTAATAAATGTATGCAACAACATATAAGCTCTGCCTAATTATAGGTTTTTATAGATCTGTGGTGCCTTTGTGAGGTTTTTTATATTATATTTGTGTAAGGACTACAAGGTACAACAATAAGAATTCTCTAGAGCAGAACCTCAGATTATATATATTATAAATCCAATGTCTTCCTTGGTTATTTCTAGTTGTATTTAATTTTTGTGAAAATTTTACTTTCTTTGCAGTAATGTCACATAATGGAAAATACAGAGAAATAGGAAATCTTAATAATTCAAAGTTTATGCCCAGAAACAAGAAGGCTATCAGCAGTAAGTTAAAAGGCAAGTAAAGTAAAAATGGGGAGGAAGGCCCATAATAGCACTTTTCAATATCTGAAAGGCTGTGGTAAAGAGGAGGGAGAACTGTTCTTCCCTTGCTACAAAGATAGGGCATGAAGCAATAACTTTAAATTGCAGCAAAGTAGATTTAGGATGTCCAAGG
>NW_017729029.1:68501325-68502970 GCF_001723915.1 Gavialis gangeticus | reverse complement strand
ACAGACAAGACGGTAATTAACTGAAAGTAGTGAATATAGTGAAAATATATTTGTACTACCCATGTTTAGTGACAGTTTTGAGGAAGGACTCTATGCAGCTAGCCCATCGCAATAAATTTGAGTAGACAGATCTTGTTTTGACTGTTGTTGTGGTATAATTTATTTCAAGTCTGAGTTCCCGTTCATAGTTTTTGGTAATAAGAATCCATAAAAGAGACAAGGCAAGACAATAAGAAGATTACACAGGAATCTGTGAAATATGGGGTGATGGGGACTTTCAGTGTTGTACAAAGCAAGCAAGAGAATCTGGGTCTGTAAATGCTAACATTCTTATGATGGCAGTGATAAATCTCAGTAATAAAGCCAGGAAGTAGAAAGTTTACAGACAATATAAAAAAACAAATTAATGCCTAAATGATACATGCCTTTCATTTTATTCTGACTTAAATTCCAAGCTCTAAAAGTCCTAGGATTAATTATGAATTATTCAGAAGCAACATAGGTTCATCTAGAGATTAAAACTGTAATAATAAAAATAAATTCCCTTGCTTCACCTCAATGCTTTGCCCATTTCTCAGGGTATTTTACTGGGAGAATTCCCCCCTGCCAAAACTTAAGAAACAACCAAATGTCTCAATGAATTCTTTCAACACCAGAAATCCATATACTTGATCAGTAAACCTTGGAAGCTAACAGGGATAGAAATTATCATTTCTTACCACCACTGTCTTTATCCTATTCAGCCACTCTGTCTCTCTAATATTAAATTTAGTCATTCAACTAATTCTAGGGCAAATTTGATAATAATAGTAAATGATAAATTGCAGTTGTAACTATATTAGGGTTTACATAAGCTCTTGTGCAGCTAGTGCTGTTTCAGATAACCTCCTTTATTATATGAGTTAAGGAGAATTGACCATACCTTACACAGAGGAGAATAGAGCATAGAAAATGCAGAGGGTCTTTGTACACTATAAATAGTTTAAAGGAAGTGAAGGATTCTTATGTTTGACTATCTTTTATTGGACCAACAGCATGGTTGGGATAGAATTAGACAAGCTGCCCAATGCATTGCATTTTTCTTCAGGCCTGAGAGGAAGAACAGGCCCAGCAAGCGCTAATAACTGCCTTCTAGGCTGTGAAATTGGAGAAGAGAGAAATTCCCGGGGGTAGCAGACAGGCAGATCATAGAAAAACGGATAGTTTGATTAGTGGAAGATCAATACCTTTCAAAAAGAAGATTGTCTTCTGGTGGTGTGGACAAAGACTTAAGGAGAAATGTTGTGTTTTTGAATTTTTGTTCCCAGGCTTACCTTTTGAAGGTGTCATTTTGGATCATTCTGAAATTTCTAAATTAATAGTTTGCAGCCTCTCCCAAGTTGTTTTTTAAATTAGTAGCACAGATACTCAGTGGTCTCTTATCCTCATGATATTAAAACTCACTTACCCAATACTGGGATGTGCTGCTCTTTTTCTGTTATTTTTAGGTGAATTTATTTTTTTCTAAATATTCTGCACTTGTAGTTGTGGAGGTTTAAGCTGTGTATCTACCCCCTCTTCAAGTAAAGTCCAGCCATTGTAAGCCTCTCTCTTCTTTTCAGTAAGGCTATAAACAGATGTTGCCAAATGAAACAGATTAGCTGTG
>NW_017729029.1:68468425-68496325 GCF_001723915.1 Gavialis gangeticus | reverse complement strand
AGGTGAATTTAGTTTTTTCTAAATATTCTGCACTTGTAGTTGTGGAGGTTTAAGCTGTGTATCTACCCCCTCTTCAAGTAAAGTCCAGCCATTGTAAGCCTCTCTCTTCTTTTCAGTAAGGCTATAAACAGATGTTGCCAAATGAAACAGATTAGCTGTGCTGGGATATGTTCCCGCATAGCTGATCCACTTCACTGTTGGTCCTGTGGGACGGTACTTGGGGTGTATCTCTGGGCAGATACTCCTGGGGCTTCAGGGACCTGATCCTGTATGCTCCTTGGGTACGTGGGAAACCCAGAGTTTCCCTGTTTGCAGAGGCATGCCCTGAGTTGGAATCTCTGGTTGTGCCTCTTCAAGATTTCCCATGATAGCTGGAGAGCTCTGGCCTGCCCTCACTTTCCTGCCTTAAAACGAGCACAACATCTACTGCAAAACAGCAGCACAAATTAATGCTACCTTTTGTTGCAGTCACAAATTTTTGGGCCTTTGTGGCACAGGAAAGGGCATGGACCTCTACTTGTACTTTGTGTCTCCATAAAAATGTTTATAGTGGCACAAAGTTGATATCTGTTTGTAGCCTAAATTGAATTAATGTTCAGTGATAAAGATAGAGAAGTCTTAAATTGCAAAACAACCACATTGATCTTCTTATTCTTAATATAATGTGGCTTAGTGCTTGTCAGAGCAAAGTGAAATATACACATTAAATATGAAGCTCAGTTTTAAAGGTTACAAATTATTCTTTAACAATCATTCTTCTAAATCAAAGAACTCCTGTTTAAGTCAAGTTTATGCTTTTGCTATACTGATAGTGTCAATCATAAGGTTGCCATAAAGCCCATCCTTCCAGCACTGTTAATCCCTCAGCTTGACTAGTGGCAGTGGCCCAGCCTGGTCCTGGAAGCTCTGTTGAACATCTTGGTGTAAGGTCAACCTTTCTCTGTTTGCCTTCTGGTATTTTTTCTGGAGTCAGCTTGGAATTTACCTAGGATTGCAGGCTTAGAGTTAAGGAAATATGCCAGCAACAGTTGTACATCTGCTCCTGATTTCTGACCATCCTGCACCTTCTCTTCTCCCTACTGTCCATAAGTAGAGAAACGTAGAAATAAGCCTTTGAAGAAAGACTTTGAAGTAATCTGCTGACTGATTCCTAAAAGGATTCTGCTTTCCAAATAAAAAGCATAACATGGATGATTTATGGGATGCAAGATACATTATAGATGGGAAAGAATAGCTCATGAAGTTTGGTATTCAATGTTGAATGCTAGCATTACTATTAATTTTAAGAGATTATGATGCTCAAAAGTGCATGGTGTTTGATTTTCTTTTCTCTTGCTTCTCCACTCTCACATGGTATTTTTCTGTGCCAAAAATGCAAAAGAAATAGGATAAAAATCATATAATAAAACTGGGCTGAACACAAATCTTTTATTCCTCTTTATAACACATCAGAAAAGATTAGATTTGCCACTTCTGCTTTATATGCACAGGTTTCCAAATGCTCCCAGAAGGCACTGTATAAAGGGCTGTGAAAGATGGTAGAAATAATATAATGGCGTCTTTGTTGTATTTAGGTCTGCTACACACTTTGCCAAGAACAGACGTTCTTGATAGTCTACTTCATTTGTCTGTAGGTTGAGGAACCTTCCAGAAGCTTTTCTTTTATTCACATGATTGACAACCTGGGAATAGAAATTTGCTCAGCTCCTGGTTTCTTGGGCTATTTAATGATTTTCTTGTATAGTGGTATAAAGAAAATGTTTTATATGGAGCACAGTTTCTGTAACTTTGTTTAAATGTCAATCTGCTCAGTATACTTGAGCGTCAGGTCATAGTGTCCTAGAGAAGTCATAGGGCATTTTTACACATGCTCTGAGAGGGTGGGGGGGGGTTGCTTTCATTAGAGTGGCTCCAAGAGCCACTCTAATAAAGTGCCTGCAGTGTCGCATGTATCAGCGTCCCCGCGCTTCACAATGGTGGCAGGGGCTCTTTAACTAAAGCTCATTCAAGAAGCTTTAGATAAGGTGCCCCTGCCACCATTTTGAAGTGCAGGGAAGCTGATACATGATATGCAGAGGCTGGCTGGAGTGTGGTAATTATCACGCTCCAGGGGACTCAATTAATCAAATCTGCTTCAATGTGCTGTAATTATAGCACATCAGAGCAGCCTCCTGGCTTGTGTACAGGCAGTCATAGAGAAGTAGGGATGAAAGGGACCTCCAGATGTTATCTAGTCCAACCTCCTGCTTGAGGCCGGATCATCCATATCCAAACCATTCCATACTATCATAATCTAAACTCTACATAAAACTACCCTTAACCCTCACACAATATAAGCCCTAACACCCCAACCTGCCACAGGTAAAGTAGAGAAGCCAATGTCCTGCTTGTTCTATAATATGTCAATATATGCTCAAGAGGTCTTGTGTAGATGGCCATGCCCCTTGCTGCAGAGGAAGGCAACCCCCCCACATCATAGTATGTCCCAATCTGACCATGGGATAAAATTCCTTTGTGACTCCTAGTATGGTGATCAGTCTGACCCTGAGTAGAGGGGCAAGACCCTTTAGCCAGGAACCTCCAGCTTTGTTCCTATCAGGAGAGTTGGCACACCCCAGTTGAAGTCCCTGGCTTTAGCTATAGTCAACACTCAGTGTCTCCAGGAAGGATTAAAAGCACCCAGTCCCATATAACAGAAAGGGGACTGGGGGGAGGATAGGAGAAACCAAAAGCCCAGAAGCATGGGAAATACCCATGGTAGAAAATAGGCATAGCTATGTTTAGATCATCCCCAACCAGTGGCTGTCCAACCTCTTGAACACTGCCAGTGATGGAGAGTCCACAACTTCCTTAAGCAGTCTATTTTACTGCCTCACTATTTTCAGAATGAAGAAGTTTTTCTGGATATCCAATCAAAACTTATTTTGCTGCAACCTCAAGCCACTGGTTCACATCTGCTTCTCTTCAGCAAGAGAAAAAAGATGCTTTCTCTCTTCTTTGTGGCAGCCCTTCAAGTATTTAAAGACTGCTAAAGTGCCTTTTCCTCAAGCTGACCATGCCTAGTTCCTTCAGCATCTCCTCACAGGACTTGCCTTCCAAGCCCTTGCTCATCTTTGTTGCCTGCCTCTGGACCCTCTCTAACTTCATGTTCTTTTTAAAATGTGGAACCCAGAACTGCACACTGTACTCCAGTACTGTGAGGCCCAACCAGCACTGAGTAGAGAGGTCTTGCACTCAGTGCTTCTATGATGCAACCCAAAATTGCATTGGTCTTTTGTGCAGCTGCCTCACATTACAGATTCATATAGAGTCTGTGATCTACCCAGTCTTTTTCCATAGAGCTGCCATCCAGCCAGATGTCCCCCATTTTGTATTTGTATCTTTCATTATTTCTCCTGAGCATCTTGTATTTGTCTGCATTGAACTTCATCCTGTTATCTCTAGGCCTAGTTAGCTAATAATCACAATGGCAGATGACGTCGTATGTCTGAGTAGTAATCAGAACTGAACTGTATCCAAATGTACAGTCCCTGTAAAATGTTACTTATCCTTTGAACATGACATGTAAGTTCTTATAAAAATCAAAGCCCAGCTGCTTTCTAATAGTTTTGCTGCCTTAAGCTAAGATATCAGCAACCTTTGCTCTAAAATTAACCAGTTTACTTGCACACATTTTTCATTTGTTAAAACTAGAAATAGTTATGAATCAAAATGAGATCTGAATAATCTGAAGGATGGTTTTAAACTTCATAAATTGCCTTTAAATATATAATAAGCCCAAATTCCAAAGACTGGATGCATCTTGTGTTGTAAGTTGTTCTGTTATACAGTCTACTGGAAAACAAAGTGGTATCATGATAGCATAATAAACAGAAATATTTGGAATAAAACTTATTTTTTAAAATATATACCTGTTTTTAAAATTGAAGGCATACAAGGACTATATTTGCTTATTAAATGCTATGGAATAGTACTTGCATCAAAAAAATAATGCAAAGAAAAATTGCTCATTGCAATTCTGATTGCTTATATTGAAAAAAGAACCTGTTCCCCCCTCTTCCACCTTCCCCCTGATATTTTGCTATTCATATGGCTGGAAGGCTCTCATATTTTGGCACATCTTCATTATTTGCTGATTAAACAGGAGGAATAACTAGAATTTAGTTACTGAATTCTCAGCAAAGAATATGCATGGAAGGGAATACTCATGGAATGCTATAATATTCTAGCTGGACTGATGCAGCCCAGAGCCAAAAAGTCTGTAAGCAACTCAGTTAAAGCTGAGATCCGGTTTAAATGTTATAGCATTTGCCTAAGGCTCAGAAACATATTGTTTTTCCATAATGAAACAGCTTTCAAGTAGAAATTACAGAGAAGATCTATATCAGGCTTTATGAATAAGGCAAACAACTTCAGTATGCAGTAGGAATGTAAATGGGAATTTCACTTTTAGCAAAGGCCACAGAACCTGCAAAGAATATGCATGTATAAAACTTTATACTTGTTAAGAAGTCTAGTGAATTCATGAAAACTAGCCATTCCCTTAAAGTTAAGCATGCCCATAAGTCTCTGAAGGTCTGAGCCAAGGCTACATGTATATTAGACTCCTGCCAGAATAGCTGTATTGGTCAAGGATCATAGTTAATTTAGTGTAAATTAAGAGTATGGACATACATACATTTGTACTGTTTCAAAAAAGGAGGGGGGGGGCGGCTACTGCTCACAACTGTGCGTGAGCTGTTACTCTGCAACTGTTACTTCTGTCTAACTTAAATCATCCTAACTTTGACCCTGGATGTAACAGGTTAAACTTTGGAGCCATTTTGCTATGTTATTTTGGTACAGGCTAATGCAGACATAATGATTACATGGCGTAGACACACATAACATTTAAACCTAAATGCCACTGATGCGGAATTGGTTCATGACTGTGTGAAGCGCAGCTGTATGGCTCTGAAACTGGGATGTAGGGAGAGGAAGAGGACAGGGAGGATGTGGGCCTGTTTTTTGTTTCACGGGGGCTGGGGGCAGGGGATGGGATGATGAATGAAAACACATCTAATTGTTAGGAAAATAGCTTTTATTGAACAATCTGTTGGCACAGATAAGAAGTGCCAGCAGAAGGGGTGGAGGAGTGGGAGAGGGGCAGGGAAGGAGGAGGGACAGTAGATTTCTGGTTGCATACCACAGTGGCCAGTTGCAGCAGTGTATGTGGGGGTGGGGAGAAGACGGTGAGAAGCAAAGCAGTGTGGGATGCTTGGAGGACCCATGTCACAGAACACTTAGGGCACTTACACACATGTGGGGAGCCTGCTCCAATGCACTGGAAATTGATGCAAGTCAAGCATGTAAATTGATGCGCATTATCAGCCTTGCCTGTTGCATGTATTAGTGGCACAGTGTTGAGAAAAGAGAGATGACGTGCTTTGAACTAAAACGCGTTTGAAGTGGCTTGCTAATTAAAAGTGCCCAGCGCTGTGCTGGGAACACACAAAAATTCCCTTAGCGTTCACATGTAACACTGAACCAGTTCCTCATGGATTGGTTCAAAATAATACTTAATTTTCCAGGGATGCTTTTGAGCAATTCCAAGTAGATTTTAACTGGTTTAATAGGCCTGTATGTCAGTCTGCTTCAGGTTCAAACTGCATTTTAATTGTTCCAAGTGTTATGTGTGTTCATGCCCTGTAAAATGTAACAGCTCCTGTGAGGTCCAAACACCAGAAAAAAGTCAGAGGGAGACAACAGTGAAAAAATATAAGGTTGAAAAGAGGCTGTCTGTGAAAAAGGGAATAGTTGAAGATCAGGAGAGCAGAAATGAGAGAAACTAAAAATGTGATATGATGTCAGTAAAAATATAAAAAGGTAGAAATTAGAAAAACAAAAGGTAAAGCAGGGAAGGGAGGGTGAAGAAAAACAGGGGTAAAAAAAGGCCAAAGGGAAAACACCACAGTGGTAATAATAATAAGTTAAAAAAGAGACTATAAATAAAAAGGAAATAGTAGGGAATCAGGAAGCAAAAGGGCAGAGAAGAGGGGGAAGGGAGAAAAGGTGGAGGGGGAAAATGCAAGAGGTCAGGTCAGTCAGGTTGTAATCTGTCATAAATCCAATGTCTATATTGAGTCCATGATTTCTAGTACCCAGTAGGTTGATGAAGTGAAGTTCGTAGGCTTGTCTATGAAAGGTGTGTTGTAAGTTCCCTTTGAGGATTAGAACAGAGATCGGAGGGGGAGTGATTCTCCTGAGAAAAATGTGTCCCTACAGGTAGTTGGGTATTCTTGTCTTCGATAGATTTTTGATGTGTGTTCATTCTGGTGTGCAGTTGTTGTTTGGTTTCTCCTACTTATTTTCAACCAGGGCATTTGGTGCACTGGGTGAGAGATATTACATTTCTGGAGGTGCAGGTGTAGGGTCAAGGAATGGTTATGGTTCTGTTGTGGGGTGTAACTACTGTGGAGGTGGTAGAGATATGTTGGCAGGTTTTTCATTTCTTGTCCTGACATGGTCTGGATCGGTTGGGTGTGGTTTGGGTCATAGGGAATTTGCATCTGGTGATGAGGTTAGCAAGGTTCTATGCTCGTTTAAAACCTGCCAGCATATCTCCACCATCCCACAATAATTAAATCTCTTTTCCACCTTGTATTTTTTCACTGTTGTCTCCCTCAACCTTTTTTCCCCCCTCTTTCCCCCTGCTCTCTTGCCCCTCTCCTCCTCTGCCTTACCTTTTGTCTTGCTTATCTCTACCCATTTACATTTTCACTGACATCCTACCACACTTTTAGCTTCTCTCATTCCTTGGAGTCTCAGACTAGTAGAGACTCCCTATGCCTGACAGAAGGTGACTGTGCCCATAAGCTTGCTAAGAACTTTTTTCCAACTACTCAGTTTGTCTAATAAAAGATATCACATCTCATCAAAGAGCCTTGCCTGCCTGTGTCTTTAGACCAACATGCCTGCAACCAAAAACTCAGCAGCATGAATACTTGTTCTCTCAAAGGGCAGAAATTTATATATTTTGGAGAAACTAGAAATCTCAAAGATGAGCAAATATGGGGTAGAGGCAGTCTCTGTTATCTGTTTAGTACAGCCATAAGTTTGAATTCATTTGCCATTGTCAGTAAATCAAACAGTTGGTTGCAGGCACTCATTAATGCCTGCCAGCATAATAATACCCCACCAGCTTGTCTCTACTCATCCTCTCAATAAAGTTTAGCATACTGACATCCTGACACCTTGAATGACTTATCTCCCATGAAAAAGAAGATGGGGAGGAAAAGAATCACAGGTTCATACTTATAGCTTCTGGCATTGTGGAGAAAATGGGGCACCCACAACGGGGAGCAATTTGTGGAAAATGCAGGGGACTAGAGGGGCTGTGAAAAATGCAACTTGCATGAGGAATTTAAGTGCGTAAGGAGTCCTCTCTCTGTGTAACAACACAGAGGGAAGAAGCTATGAAGAGTGCAACCCTCTGATTTTAAAATATTAATTTCTTACCTCATTTTATCTTTGTTCCCTTCCTCCTCGAGGATATACTTTACCTTTTATACTCAAAGAATGTGTCACCAGTTGTGTGAAAAACAATTATTGCTCATGAATATTAAAGCACTGACTTTTGTCTGGAAACTTCACATTAGATTTTAATTAGTCATTTTTCACAAAGAGTTTCTTATTGTAGGACTGTCAAAATCTGCACATCACAGCAAAAGGAGAAATGATTGTTAAGACTCAATTGTTTTTTAACACAGGAAACTGATTTTGTGTAGCTTTGCAGGCTTAAAACCAAAAGTGGTCAAAATGTGTCTACTAGGGTTACCATACATCTGGGTTTTCCTGGATATGTCCTCTTCTTTGGACCCCTGTGCTGTGACCGGGTGGGTTTTTAAAATAAAAGCAAATGTCTGAGTTTTCTGCTCTCCCAGGTGGGCTGCTTGGCGCTGGGAGCAGTGGGCAATGTGATTAGTTGTTGGGGGTCATGTGCTCCCCACGCGGGTGAGAGAGCGAGAGCATGAGCGCAAAAGAGAGAGAGCACAATGTGGGAGCTGCTTGGGCAGCAGGGCTGGGGGGTGGCAGGGGTCTGCTGGTTAGAGGTGAGGGGCACCAGCAGGGCTGGGAGGCAGAGGCTGTGGGTCCAGAGTGCGGGACAGTGGCAGGACTGGGGGACAGTGGCTGTAGGTAGGGAGTAAGGGATATTGCCAGGGTTGGGAGGGGGGCAGGGGGCTGCAGATCAGGAGTGAGGGTCAGGAGGGATGTAAAAGGTGACTGTGGGTTGGGTGTGTGGTGCACTGGCAGTGCCAGGGTACTGCGGGTCAGGAGTGAGGGGCACCAGCAGGCTGGGGGCCGAGGGGGTTTCGGATCAGGAGCCAAGGGGCACAGGGGACAGGATTAGTGATTGGGTTGGGTGTACAGGGCACTGGCAGTGCCAGGGGGCTGCAGGTTGGCAGTGAGGGGCACCAGCAGCAAGTGGGGGAGGCAGGGTATTGCTTTTCTGGAGTGAGGGGTACTGTCAGGGCTGGGGCCAGTGGGGCTGGAGTGAGAGGCAGCAGCAGGGCTGGGGGGTCGTGGCTTGTCTGTGAGAGGCAACAGAATGGGCAGGGGCAGGGCACTGGCATGTCACTGCGCCCCCTACCGTTATATTCTGCCTTTTTTCTGGGCTGGAATGGTCTGTTTGGCAGGACAGGAGACAGAAGGCTGTGGAAAGTGTTGTGGGAGACTGCAGGGGGTGTGTGGGGTTGTGGGGGGGAACGCCTGCTCCCTGTGACAGGACCTGTGCCCTGGTGGACACATGGCTCCTGCTTACTTTGACCTCTCTGGATGCCCTTTCCTACTATTTTTCCCGCCACACTTTGATGGTGTTCAAAAAGGGTTGGGAGGCTGCCCTGAGGGCCCAGAGTGGTTCCAGTCTACTACACAATTTACCCTCCAACAATCTGTTGCAGCCCTTACAGAACTATTGATGCCCTAGGGCATCAGAGTCTTAGGGACTGTGTTTATGGCCTCCATCCACCTCCATAGCTATGTCCATGCCTCACAGATGGTATATGATATCACTTCTGAGCCCAGCCCCACTCAGGGTTGCCAACCCTCCCAAATTGACTGGGAGTCTCCCAGAATCGGCATCAATCCCCAGCGACTATTGAAAGCAATCCGGGAGACTGATATTGTGAACAGGTTGAACAGTACAATGAATGACATTATGTCATGTTGGGGAAAAAAATCTCCCAGAATAACTTCAGTCAGAGTTGGCAACCCTAGCCCTCTCAGCCTCAAAGCTTTTGTTGTGGCTTCAGCCTTCTGGACTTTGGCCCCTTTTCTCTGGGTGTGCCCTGCTTTGTCTAGGTCTGGTGTCCTGGACCTTGGCTTCTGGGCTCCATCCCTGGTCTCACTCTTTTCAGGCAGGCCTTGGACCCCCTGGCCTTAGTTTCCCCATTCTTGGCATTCCCCTCAGGCAGCCTCCTTTCCACACTTTACAGCCACACACACTTCTCTGGTATCAACTAGGAAAAAGGCAAGCACTTTCAAACAAAACCTCCCCTACTTGGGGTAAAACAAATATTTAGCTAGCCCTTCTTTCCTTGAGCTCTCAACTCTCCACTCTCAAGGTGTTTTGGTGCCTGCTAAGGTGTCTCCTGCAGCCCTTTTCTCCTGAGAGCTCTGTTCCTTGCAATGCATCGGGCCTGAGGGATTGTCTTCCTCCAGGTGCTAGGTTTATATGCCTTGATGCCCTACCCCCTTTGGTTGGGTGACTCCTGAGTCCTTCACAGGGGTTTTTCCTTGCATCTAATGGGCAGCCTGCCCATCCCTGCTGCAGCTTAGATCTGCCACTTACTGCCTTTTTCCTATGGTGCCTGGGAATCTGTGTTTCCTCCTGTTTATTGCTTTGCAGCTATGTGTCTCAGCTGTCAGTCTACCTACACAGCCAGGCTGTTTCTGTTGTGCTTTCCTTTTTTTAGTAACAGGAGCCTTTGGCTCTCTGTTGTCCTCCCCAATTCCCTGCTCTCCATGCCTGCGCCTGTCTCCTCATTCCCTACCTCTCCCATCTTTTGCTCTCTAACACATAGCTGACCCCTTCTCCTACCTATCTTATGCCCCATCTCTGGTTCCTCCAAAAGTGACCCAGAATAACTGGGAGATTGAGGGGAGGGGGCAGGGGGAGAACCAGGCTGCAGTGGGGATCAAGGGCTAGGAGGGGGCAGGCTCAGTGGGGATTAAAGGGGACAAGGGGTGGCACAGGGGCTGGGGGTGGGGAGAAGGGTGCCTGTGGCAGCGGGGTGCATGATGGAGACAAGGCAGCACCGGGGACAAGAATGACAGGATAAGGGGAAGGGTTCTGGCCCCTTGGCTCCCACTAATGCTTTCCCCACAACAGCAGTGGGGGGGTGGGAGGGGAGGGAGTGGGGAGGAATTTAAGATGACCTTCTGCTAAGTAGATTCTATACATGAAAAATTATAACATTTATAATTTTCCATGTATAGAATTTAATGGGCGGTGGGTTGTCTTAAATTTCAAGTTGTCTTGGATTCAGGTAGGTACCATAATTGTGAAGCCTTTTTTCATCTTATCGAGATGATTCTACATGCTAATCATACTCTCCAGAGTCTTTGGAAGTCTACCCAGCTTGACCTTATTTGGAAATTTGCAGTGTGCACTCAATCCCAACTTTTAAATCGTAAATGAAGATATGATGGTTTGGACAGGGATGACCCTGCATGAGGCAGGGGTTTGGACCATGTATCATCTGGAGGTCCCTTCCAATCTTACTTTTCTATGATTTCTATATTGAATAATGTCAAACCCAGGACAGACCCTTGGAGCATACCATTTAATACCTCCTCCCAGCTACACATCAAGCTGCTGATGACTGCTTGTTGAACATATGATCCAAGAAGTTTAGTATCTATGTTACAATAGTTTCATCTGTATTGTATTTCCTTATCTTACTAATGAGAATACTGTTGTGTCCATCATGCATTATTGGGGTGCCCTGGGCATTTAGCAAGGGATTGGTGCTTTCCTTAGTCTTCCTTTTACTTCTGACATACTGTTGAGAGTGCTTTTTTTTGGTTCACTTTTACATCCCTTGCTAGTTGCATCATAAATTGTGTCTTGGTGTTCCTGGTTTTTATTTCTTTGTATGTCACACAATACAGTTATTATAATCCTCCCTAGTCATATGGCCAAATATCCACTTCCTTTTACTGGCCTCTTGCTACACTACCATCTCCTTTCTGCTTATTGGGATAGCCTGCTTTTGCACACTTCATACGGGCTCTTTAAGATGTAAGCTCTTCTGGCCTCTTTTTCCCCTGCAACTTGCCTCTTATAGGCTCTGTCCCACTAGTTCCCTGAGTTTGGTATAGTTACCAATTACACTTTCACACTCAGTGGATGAAGGAGTTAAGCACCTTTATATAGTAGAGACAGCTCATACAATAGAGGCACTGTCCAAGGTCAGAGGTAGTGCAGGCAGGCCAATGAGTTCCCCACCTACAACAGAGGTTAAGATACTGTTCTTGCACCTTGTGTGTGTTAAAGGCAGAAAGTCAGCAGAAAACCTGGGAAAGGAGTTGAGGACATGATTCAGAGAGGCAGAAGAGAAACAGTGGTCCTTTGGGCATTAGGTCCACTAGACTGGCATGCTCAGGATGTCTGAAATGGATTACTGTTTGTTTCTGATATGTTTGGGGAACCAAGCCTTTGCATAGTTATTTTTAATGAATAAGATTACACTAAAAAAGCATGTCTGAGTTCTCTTTTCTCTTCCAACAGAAATAACCTGATATGGTCCTGAAGTCGATTAACCACTTGGACCAAAGGGGCAACAACACAAAAGTAAATGGAAAGAATGTAGTTTGGAAAATGGTAAGCTTACTCCAAAAATCTGTTTAGTAATGAAAGACAGAGAACTAGTAACACATTCCTGCAAAGAGAGAAGAATTACTCCTACACTAGGAGAAAAAATAGCTCTTCCTATTTAGAGGAATATCTGTATGAATATCTGAGTGGCTGTGGCTCCTGTGACATCAAGTAACCAAATGTAAAGGGTTGGGAGAGGGAAGGTGACGGTTTTGCAATTCCAGCAATTACTATTTACCTTGTGTCCAACCCCAAACATAAGCATAGTGGGAGAAAGAGTATCTGGAATTAATGTTTAAACCTTGGATTTCAAATTTAGTTCCCAACTGAAACAGTAAACACAGTCTTTAAGAATTAATTTGATTTGTTGCAATTAGCAAGAGAGAAGATTAATTGCATAGGTTAATCTTTTTACTTAAAAAAAGAGTGATAGACTATATCATTCTGATAAAGTAAATATTGATAGACTGATAGAATAAATATTGTATAAATAGCTCTTTAAATGTTAATAGTGTTATTTTGGTAATAAATCTTTTCCTGGTTAATTCTGCACCTGATAATGATGGGGTTTGAATGAAAATATGAAAATAATCTATGATCTGAAATACGATTTTGTAATGATATGTATAATCCTTTTAGGTATTTTATTATAAAATGAGACTGTTCCTTTGTAGACAATAATAATATTAGATTGTATTTTATTATACATGTGGAGAATTTAGATAGCTTTGTTCAAGAAACCTTTAGCAGATATCCTGAAATCTGTTTAAAAGTGAACAATCTAGACCACCAGATGTGTTCTAACCATTGTGAAAGAAGTGGGAATAAAAATGAAATCTTGTTAGATATAAATGAATTAGCTTGGAAGCAGCTTTAGCTTGAGATGGATAGCAGTAAAGAAAATAAGTTAAAGAAAGAAAATTTGAAGTGAGGTCTTTATCAGGCAAGAGCTAAGATTTTCCTGGAATTTATGGACAATAGAATCTATCTGTAGGTTGTCATCAGTGATCCCTCATGGTCAAAGATGGTCATTCCCATGGGTCAAGTAAAGGGTTGCAACTCTCTGTTACCTACATAGACTTATAGACATGGCTGCCAGCAAAGTAGTTAATGCTGTTACCATTCAACTGCCTGTGCAGGTGTAGCTAGCACCCATGGGGTTAACACTGCCTTCAAATGTACCATTTTTGATCACTGCTGGAGACTAAATTCAACAGCATTTGGCAACTTGGGTTGAGTGGTGGTAACATTAACTCCCTGACTACTGGTACTGACACAGCAGCTCTGGCAGCTGTGGTGAGAAGCCCTGTGGGCTGGATCCAGACATGGGTCATCTGACTCACAAGAAGCTCCATGGTCCAGGTCTTGCCTGCCAAATGATTTTGGTCTGATATCCTTTTTTAGATCATATGTAGAGGCAGTAAGTAGAGTGGCTAGGCTGCTTCACATAAGAATGGTGGCACATAACAACTAAGTTCAGAATCTAGATCAGGGACCAGCAAACCCGGCACATGTGCTAGAGCATGGCATGCAAAGCCATTTTGCTTGGCACGTGGATAGCAGGGTAGAGACTGGGCTTGTGCTGCCTTGGGCCCCTCCCTCACCATCCACTTCATGGCATGCATGCACCATGCTGGTGGTGACTGCACATGTGCTTCAGAGGAGACAGCAGGGGAAGGGCTGAGGAAATGCAACCCCTGCTTCTCCCTCGCCATCTGCTCAGAGGCACGCAAGTAGTGTTATGAGCCACTACTTATGTGCCCAGCACACCCAGGGGAGAAAGTCTGGGGAGCCAATTCAAGCAACCCTCAGCTGTAGATCACTAGGGCTAGGAGATGGAAGTGTGCTGGAGTCAAATGGTGTGGACCTCTGTTAGGCTGTCATTGGCCTCCGTTGAGGTGCTCTTGATTGCTGGCCTGGGCCCGCAGAACACAACGTAGACCAAGCTACAACACCAAATAATCAGCAGACATGACACCACACCAGTTGTTCACAAAGTCACTACTTCCATGCACAAACACTACCTTTACGTCTCAAACACCTCTCACTCTCCTCTCTCAGAGCACCACCCGGACAGACCACACACACTCTGTCCCTAATGCACTCACTCAGCCACAGCCACACACAGTTTCTGTCAATCAAAACCCTTTGTATAAGGGTAGTGCACACAGTATGCCAGGGCTCTGCACATCGCCCTGAGGCAATACCATAGTCTCGGAACCATTTTGGCTCCAACAATTTTGCTTTGTAAAATTATTTCATATTCAGTTTTTGCCTTCTCTCTAACCAGTTTCTCTTATTCAGTTTATTTTGTTCTGTTAAATCAATTCATAATCAGTTTTTGCACCCTCTCAAACCAGTTCACATTTATCAGTTTATTTTGCTCTGTTAAATTGATTTGTCTTCATTGTTTGCTCTTTCAAACCAGTTCATATTTTTCATTTGTTTACTTTCTTAAAGCAATTTATATTCAGTTTATTTTGATCTCTTTCCTTTGCATTCCTAGATTTCAGCATTTCATATTGTTCACATTTTTTGTGTGTTTTTCTGCTCTCTGATTGCCTTCATGGAAATACTTTACCAGATTTATATGCTCTTCAAATAGTTCAATTCTTTCTGATTTTCTGCTTTCTGTTTGCCTGTTTACTTGTTTGTCCTACCTTTGGTTTATGTGAGCTTCAAGAAATGTTATAGTTAGAAGGCAGTTAGATATATAACCATGGATAGTAAGAAAACAGCTAGATATTTCAGCCAGCATGGAGAGAATTGCATGGTTTTGTGCAGAAAAGGAATCGTGTTAATTGTAGTCTGTGCAGCAAAAGTGTGGTATCTTGTGCTTCCAGCACCATTTCACAACCAAGTAAAAAGCCAAATTTTCTCAAGTCAATGAAGCAGACAAACATGAATCCATTCAAAAAGCTGTTGATTCATTTAAAAAACAGACAGACAGCTTTCCTAGTTTTGTAATTAGAAATGGGCAAGTTACATTGCAGCTCTAGTTATAGCTCAGAAAGGTAAGTGTTTTACAGCTGGAGACTACTTAAAGGACACTTTCTTAAAATGTGCTGAGGATCTGTTTCAGGATTTTGTGAATGAGAAAGACATCATTGCTCATATTGATGTTGATGAAATGCTGTTGTCATCCAGGACTGCTCAAAGGACAACAGATGAAATGAAAACTAATATTAGGGAACAAATGACTCAAGACCTCCATCCTTGTGATGTGATGAGCCTTACATTGGATGAAAGCACAGATGTAAATTATATCCCTCATCTTGCTATAATAGTTCAATATTTTATTTCTGGGGATGTTTGGGAGGAATTGTTTTCTTTGAGTGCTACGCAAAGCACAACAAAGGCCAATGATATACTTAATGCTGTCAAAGATATTTTCACACAGCAACAAATTGACCTGCACAAAGAGTTTTCTGTTAGCCTTGATGATGCAGCTGCTGTGGTGAGTAAAACAGATGGATTTGTAAAACTTCTGGAAACTGAGATTGGATATCCTCTTATGAGTTTCCATTGTATTATCCATCAGGAGGGCATGTGCACTAAGATCTCATCTTCTGATTTAAATGAAATCATGATAACTGTTGTGAAAATTGCCAACTTTTTGACTGCCCACTCCTCTTTGACACAGAGGAGATTCTGTGAACTTTTAAATGGTATGGATTCTGCATATGGAGATTTAATGCTACACAGTTATGTACACTGGCTGTGTCAAGGTAATGTGCTCAACTGATTTGTTGCTTGTCTCGAGTCCATCAAGCTGTTTCTTGAGAAAAGTGGTCAGCAATATGCAGAACTTACTGATAACAGGTGGCTAACAAAACTGATGTTTTTGACAAGCATCACATCACATCACATCACATTTAAACTAGGTTACAAGGAACACTTGAATACTAGGTTACAAGGAACACAGAAACCATGCTTCCGCTGAATGAAGACTGGAAAGCTTTCTGTGATAAGTTGTCTGTTTTCAGATGAGATATCAAAATGTCTGCCTTCCATTACTTCCCCAGTCTGAAAATCCATTCCAAGCAGCATCAGTTAAACACTAGGGATATATGCAACTACATAGGGAAGCAGGAAGATGAATTCACAAGATGATTCCAAGATGTTTGCAACAGAGGACCCATGTTTTAATTTCTTGTGAGCCCTGCCAGTACTATGGCAAGTGACATAGAACCGCAGTACTTTCTGTGGATGAACATTGAAGGATTTGAATTGGAACTGATTGACTTTAATACACAGATGCAATGAGCTTTTAAAGTTCAAATCACTGCGAGGTGAACTTGAGAATGAACTCAAAATTACAGCATGCTGGTCTTCCCTTTCTCAAAAGTATGTCTGCATGAAAAAAATCGCTTCTGCCTTGCTGTCTATCTTTGGATCTACTTATCGCTGTGAACAAGTGTTTTCACAAATGAAAACCATACTCAGTCCTATAAGAACCCATCTGATGATTGACAATTCAGACTTGTGCTTGTGTGTGATGACAACCAGCTATCTGCCTAGCATCACCAAACTCAGCTGTCAGACGCTGAGGCAGAAACAATTTTTTACTTGAGAACATTTATACTTGTTTATGGCAGTGAATACCGAGCATCTATTTTAAGGAATTAAGCAAGCATATCCATAAAGAGCCAACATCTTCCATGGAAACATCTCTTTGGTGAGGTGTGGGCATGGTGTAGAGGTGGAGGAGCCATGTGAAGACTCAGGATGTGATCTTCCAAGCCTCGCTGTAAAGGCCAAGGACAATCAGGTGCCAATTCCCATCTCTCTCTATTCTACCTACCATTTACAATAAGGTGTGGAGAATGAACTAAGAGAGGACAGGAGTGGGGTAGGACCCCGTGGCCAATGGCCTACTCTGCCCCCTGCCACACCAGGTGGCTAGTGCTTTTCTCGTCTTTCCTTTTTTTTCTCTTTCTTCTTTATTTTCTCTCCTTGTTCCCCTTTTTCTCCTCACTTTTTCTCCCATCACAACTAGCTTAACAAAAAAGAATACATGACAACAAAGGTAGTATGCAATGTTTTATTTATTGTTACCAGGTTTATAATTTTTTGAAAACCTAGTATTTACTGTTTAAAAAAAAAAAAAAGAGCAGCATATAAGATTATTAACTATATACATATGCAGTGCATCTTGCCATGCACCCCCAGCCCCAGTTTTATTTTTTCTGCATGCCAGCACTCTCGCACCTTACAAGGTAGATGTTGCAGTTTTTTGGGCACTCCATCCAAAAACATTGCCTACCCCTGATCTAGATGCCTAATGAAAAGAGACCTGATCTAGATGCCTAATGAAAAGAGATGCTGGTTAAGTTCTATTTAGATGCCACTGATATTGTTAGGAGGGGACTTCTGATAAACAAAAAGAAATATAAAAATAATGTCTTAACTATACATCTATTGTCATGTTAATTAATCTAATGCAGATATCAAATTACCCATTTATACAGAGGTCTGGAGTCAGTCAAAGCAACCACTGTTCTCTCACAAGACTGCCAATATACTAAACTAGAGGCAGTCTTGCTGTACTACCCATGGTTATAATACTATTGGAATGATTTGATAGATTTCCCAAATTATGCGTAATCATATTCCTTAGCACCAGCTGGATAGCCTGAGGCATTCACTAATGCTTTTGTTTAAGATGTTATTACCTGGTTGCTTACATAAATCCTGTACCATTCTAAGACAATCTGGGCGGTGCAATCAGTACCGTGGGCCAGAACTGTCAACTTCAGATGACATTTAGGGTTTTGTAGAAGCCAATTCAATACCTGCTTCATAAATTGAGGTAATTGAACAGTTTTTAGCAGCAAGCTTAAGATTTGTTTTGTTTGCTGTTCTTTTGTAATGTAATGTGTTTTAAATTATATAATGCCTACTTTCACCTTCATTTACACCATTTTTTTCTGTAATGGGTAAATATGAGAGTTCTTTAGTTGCTTGTTTCCTGTTAGATTATTTTGGTTTTTAACATCTTCTGGAAGAGAGGAAAAGTTAAAAGTTTATAGATCTGTTATAAAAATGAATACTCTTGGTAGATAAATACAATTAACTTACAATAATGCATTACTGCTATTAATGTTATCATTCTATTTATTATACTTGCACATACAGGTTCCAGCTGATATTGGGATGTAGAGAAGAGCAAGAAACTGTCTGTGCCCAAAAAGCATGTAATTTGACTATACGAGGGAAAGCAGCAAAGCAGAGGTCACAGAGCAAAGCAGAGGCAGAACTAGGAATTAGTTGTCTTCTAGATTTAGGCCTTCCAGGCCTTATCTGTTAGGCGTATGTCTTCACTACAAAGTGTCATAGCAGATGTGGGCAGCTGGGTCTGGGGGCACTTAAGGGTTGAGGTGGAGGGCACCTGTCTATGTGGGACCCCTGGAGCCCAGACTTTTTCTCCACTGTGCTGCTACTTGCCCCAAGTAATAGGTTGAGGCTGCCCTCAGGTCCCTATCCCAGCAAGCCTCAGCTCTACTGCCCTTATACTGGACCCTGCCACTATAGTGAGGAAATCTCTGCCAGCTTCAGGTGGTCCTTACTTTGGGTTACGGGAGAAATTATAAGTCCCCATCTCCACAGAGTGAGACAGCCTGGAATATCGCTTGCCTGGAAGTCACCCCTTCCTCACTGGCAATCAGTATGGAGACAAACAACAAAAGGATTTTTTCATAAAAACACAATAAGCATAACAAAATTTAGTAACCAGCTGTTGAAATACAGACATATATAAGAGCCAACAAAGGAAAATATCAGAGTGTTGACCTTGTTTTACCCTGAAGCTTAAATCTAAGTTTGCAGTCCCTAGCCAGTTTCATCAATCTAAATACAGACCCTACTTCTGACCCTTGCTGTCAGGGCTTCCTGCATCATGCCAGCTTGCTTTTCCCAGCCTCCTTGACTTGGGGGTCCTCAGCCTCACTCACCTTGCCCCCTTACACTCTGGAAGACTAAAGACTAAGATGTGCTTTCAAGGCATGCTTAAGTGCTTTTGCCAGTCTGGCTATTAACATACATCACCCCTTCATTTCTAGGACTTGCACCATGCCAGTAATTTCCTAACCTCCAAAAGTGCCTATTTACTAGGCTTGCATCCTTTTTAGACATATAGATTCGCTAATTCAATATCTGTCTCACCTCTACTTCCTTTTCAGTGGGAGATGTTCCCCCCTGTCTAGGCATGCATTCTTTAAAGTGTAAACTCATCATCTGGCAAGAACTATTTGAGAGTAACAAACTTTTGTCAAATGCTAATTTTCAGCCATTTCTTCTAGGTATCAGTAGGGGAGGGCTGTTCAAGTTAAGCACTGTCTTACTAAAAGAACCTTAGCTGAAATATGAAGATGCATCAAAATTATACTTGTATTAAGATACTATAAGACATACAGATGAGATCAATAAAACTGAACACAGCTTTACAATGAGAGAGTAAACTCCACAAGAGTAGACCTAGTTTAGGAAACTGTTCATGCATGCCACATGGTGAACCCTCAACGGGTAACTTGGTTTTAGGGTAACTCCATGACAGAGGTGCAGACCAGGGCCAGAGCAGATGGATGGAATCCAAGGACAAACCAGGTCAGGGAGCCAAGAGGCCAAACCAGGCCAAGCCAAGGCTGAGTCAAGAAGTTGAATGATCATGCAGAGCTTGAGCCAAATCAAGAAGCCAGGAGATCACCCAGAGTAGTGTCAAGGTGTGAGTCAGAGGGGCCAGCAAAGCATTCAGGTTGACCCCCTTCCTATTCCAGCTCAGGGGTTTGTATGAGGGAAATGGAGGGTTGATTGACCCTGGCTTGCCACTCCAGTGACAGGGAGTACATGGAGGGTTAGATCCTACTAGAAGCTTCAGGCCAGCCTAAGTGACTAGCCCTGAGGTGTCATGCCTGGATGAGTGGCACTACTGTCAGGCTCAGGTCATAGACCTAATTCAGACATCTGTTTGTGAGTTGCAGCAAGAATGGTTTAGCTTGAGTGTAAGTAGTCATACCGTAAAACTATTCTGCAGTGACTCTCTGCTGGTGGTATACTCACATACATGGGGGCATATTCTATAGTTTATGGTGCTGGCATAAGCTAAGATATTCTTAGTAAATTGGGCTTTTCTGTTTTTCTGGACATGTGGGGGACTCAAGAAAGGTACTGGAGCAATAGGGGCATTTCCATGGTTTAGCTTTCCTTCATACTGCAAAGTGGAAGATTTACTAACCTGAGTGTAAACAGCATTCAGGTTTGGTCTATAATTTAGCATGAGTTTTCTTGTTTTTGGATGGGAGCCAGGTTAGGAGCAACATTTCAGTCAGAGCCTCTCCAGCGAAGATGCATCTTAGGCTACACTATTTTCCAAGATGCATGTATGCTATTTTGAGTGACTGGGTAAAATCTTGGTCTTTCTGAAATCATTGGCCTCCCATTCATTTTAGCAGGGCTAGGATTTAACCAATCATACAAGATATAATACATGAGATAGTTGTATAACACCCAGTGCAAAATTCCTTCTACAAGCTAATTGCTAGAACTTGAGCTTTCTAGGATGAGACACTAAATCGCTACTATTTCTCATGCTTTGCTTGTTTTATGGCCAGGCTATTGGTCTTGTGAGCTCCCAGATCAGAACCTCACAAATACTATATTCGTCGAAGACCTTTTCTTTAAATTATAAAAGCATGAGTTAAACTGTTACCAACTCTTACAATACATTTGCGAGTCTTAAGCTTTCAGTCAGCTCTGGAACATCTCTCTCAATGATGCAAGAAAGTCAAGCCCCTCACCCCAACAAATTTTAACTGTGCTGGAGGGAAATCCCTCTGCCTGTGCCACTTCTGCACCCATTGGGTAAAAGTAAAAGATCAGAACTGATACAAGAAGCACACACAGCTCTCTCATGTATTCTTATATGAGAACATGAGGCAAAAGAGAGCAACCAGGTCAGCTCTTTTCTTCTGTCAGCACCAAGATACCTCCTTTCCAGACTTAGAAAAGGAGATCTTACAGCAGCTGGTCCCTGCAGAAGTGAGACTGTATGAAGACAGACTTAATAAGGAATACTGAAGACAGGAGTGGTTAAGGTGTTGTAGGCAAAATTAACTGTTAGGGAGAAGGAGAGGCAGATGCTGGGATGAGAGCTCCCTTAGGGACTAAAATAATTCAAAACATCTGGAAGAGTTGATAACAGCCATTCTCTCCTCCACTTTTCTGTCTCTGTCTCATACATACACCCACTCACACTTCTGAGGTAGACAAGGGGAAATAAAAAAATCAAAGCATAAAAAAGCACAACATAATCTATTAAAAAAAAATAACTGATGTCATAATTTTGAGTTGCATGTTATAGCTTTGGGAGGAGTAGGCTTGGGAATGCCATATAGTTTTGGAAACTTTAGTATTAACAATACTGGGCTTTTCATTTTGAGTTTTTTCTTCTCTGACTTGATTTAATAAAATGGTGTCACTGTTAGCACTGTATATTGAAAAGGTGTTCTTGTTAGAGTAGGTATAGTGAAAGCAAGTACAAGTGATAGTCATAATGTTAAAGATAGACTAAAGGACTACTACACATAGCCTCTTTCTGCATGTAAGCGTATAATTATATTTTGCAAGTTAGTATTAGTGTCACTCAAAATTCAGCATTTGGTAAAATCTTTCCATCGCACAGTGTTGTTATTCTCAAGGTTTTTAGATAAGTGTGGCCTCCTTCAGATTCTGCATTACCTAGCCATTTATAAAGCACACAAATGTCATCTGAAAAAGCATGTACATAAAACTGACTCCATTTATTATTACAAATTGTGGCTAAATTGCTAGAGGCCATCTTCTCATTTACAGATTGTGTCAAAATTATTGTAGTTATCAGTTGGTTTTGGTTCCTTTTAACAGTCTGCTCCAATGGACTATGGAACGTAAATGGACTTGGAAATCGAGTTTTAAAGCAATCTACTTTTTCAAAGGACAGTTATCGCATCGTTTTTAGTCTAAGATTCTTATGCTGCAAAGAGATAGGTAAAGGAGTAAAGCCTGTTCTGACCTAAGACTATATTTTAAGAACACAAAATACTAGGAATGAATTAATCCATGGGGTTCCACAGGACCCTGGGTAGCCTAGCCATTCACTGCATGTTTAATTAATCTAAAAATTGTACATGTAAGTTTTTTCAGAGGCAAATGCTTATAATTCAGTTTTCCACTGCTGCAAGTTTTTTTCTTTTTTTTTTTAAATGAAACAGTGACTGCAGACACTAGACTACCAGTTTTCAAAGCAATCTGAGCTCCCTGAGACTTCTGTAGCTCCAGCATTGTTAAGCTGACAAAGTTTTTTAAAGACTACTTATAGCACCGTTGCCATGCTAGGTAACTGCTGCATTACTGATGGAAACATCAAGAAATGGCACATCTCCTTGTTTCATTTCTTTATGTATTAATTCATCACTGTTAGGGATAAATGGCTACAGTGGACTAACATGAAACCATAAATTAAATCGGGATTGGGAATTTTTCTGAACGGTGCCGTCTATAAGCACTTACAAGACTAGCTTTTCAATAGGGTAGAAGCTTAAAATCTCTGTATTTCTGTATCATGGACTTCAGCTTGTTTCTCCTTGGTAAATACAACTGTTGTACTTTTTAACAGGTTACTTCATTTTCTCTCAAAGAATATATGTAATCACTGTGACCATTTCTACTAACTGGGCACGTCTATACATGCAATTAATGCTACTTGGCTTTACTGTGCAGTAGACTAATTTTACTGCTCAGTAAGTACTTGCACATGTAGACAGTGACACTTTACTGCACAGTAGATTAGTCTACTGCACAGTAAAGCATCTCATGTAGACACAGTTACTGGCTAGGAACTTTTAACCTCCTGCTAGATTTTTTGTTTTGCTACTTCTCCCAACCTTACCTGCTCCCGCTTATTTGTTTCATCTATGTTTTACCTTTTTCCTAATTTCTAAGATCTCTGGGGCATGGTCTGTCATTTATTTTATACTCACAACAGTGGGGCCAGCCTTTTTGATAGGTGTGCCACAAATTAAACTCCACACCCTCCCCAAGTGCCACTCTGATTCTCTTCCCTGCCTGATTTGTTCTCGTCTGTCTTCTCCCTACCCTGCACTCCCTATCCGATCTGCTTCTTTGCTTTCTGCTCCCTGCACTATCTGCCACTGTGCTACTGGCCCCCTCCCTAATCTGCCACCTGCCAGAAACACACTGATTCCCTGTGCCTCAGGTTGTCCAACCTAGCTGCAGCTTTTGTGAAGCACCTTAAATTTTACTAAAGCATACAAGTTTAATAACAACAATAATTGCATGTTCTTGCAAATAGAGTTTGAGAACTACTTGAACCTAATTTGAGTCCACAGTGTGCATGTAGGGTCATGCAACTTTACATTCTCAATGGAACTAGAAAGAAATGTTCTGTCAGGAGCCTGGTCTGCAGGGAAAAATAAGAGCAATTAGGATCCTGAACTTACAGCTATTATAGAGTAATGTGCCACTGTGGGGAAAATGTGGTTTAATGCTGAACTGGCTCAAAACAAAGCATTTCAAGATAAGTCAATAAGCTGAAAGCAACTATTTTAATTTGGGAGTGTCAAAATATTTTGTTCGAATGACGAATATCAGAAGAGGGTATTTTAATATTTATGATTTTTTTTTCAGAATCTGTGAAAACTAACAATTATTTCTCCTTTTGCTAGGGCTGAATAGCAGCCTCTGATTTGTTGGAAGTTGCCTTTATCATAATAAGGACTACCATCATCACAAGCATTCCACCATTGTGGATCTCAGGTGGAATACAATCACTAATGGAGTTCTAACTTATACCAATGGTATTCATGAGTTTAGAACATTATTAACCTTCCTCAGGTTCATTCCCTATCAATGTTATTTTCTGTTTTAGTTAATAATAGAGCAAATTTCCATATTACATAGTCCTCTTGTGATACCCCCATTATTAGATCCCAGTGTACTGCAAACAATTGCTATTACAGCTTCTCACTTCCCAGATTTTTCAAGCTCCATCATAACTGATAATCAGTCCTTTTCTGTATTGTCAATAAAGCACTCTGAGCCAAAGGAAAATAATGCCTACTTTAGACAGCTGGCTATTTTTCCCCCACTTCACCACCAAATCTGGTATTCTTGTATTCGATGTGTAAAAAGTAGTGGTTAAAAACCTCATAATAATTTTGTGCTTTTATTCTGTATAATTTTGCCTGTGGTACTGTTTCTTTCCTACTAGCCACTTCATACTTCTCGTACAGTACCCAGTCCACAAAACTGCCAGTTCAGTCGTGCTCTTCTTTCTACTCTAGTCAACTTGATACATGATCATTATATAATTATAGAAGTGTTAGTGCACACAATGTTCTAGGCTCTGTACAGCCACATAAGGCATACAATCCCATGGCACCAATGTGTCCTGACCCAGCCATTCCTGAGCATACCCCTCCTGTACACTTGCATGGATTTCCAGTTCTAGAAATATGCCAGTGAAGATGCGTTGGAATATCCCACGATGGCTACCTAAAGACATCAGTCTAAGATGTACTTGAGAGTAGCCTCTGGGAATGACATCAGAGCATCTTCACTGGTGTATTTTCAGTTTTGAGGTATCAGTGTAGGAGTGAGAGCATGTCATGCTCAGGGCCATGACAGCTAGGTCACACTTCTGCTACAGTGATGAAGAACATCTGCCTCTTCCACCAAAGTTTACATTATAAATATCCAAAAGGTAAAGGGGAAACCAGAGACACAGACTTTGTGCTGAAATGGTTGGCCCAAAGGCATGAAGGAGGTCAGTGGCAGAGCTAGGAAAAGAATTAAACTTCTGGTTCCTCTCCAGGACCCTAAACCCATTAGACTTTGCTGACTCATAAATTTGCTATTTTGTCTTGCTCCTCACAGTTAATCAGGAAGGCTCCTAGCTGGTTTCCTGGGGCCTTCCTTCTTCACAGCATACAATCTGTTTCCTAAAACTTGCTTTCAGGTATTCGTTGGTACCTGATCAGCTCCCTCTTACTATTTTCAGAAAGCCAAACAATGGTTACTTGGTTTAGGCATCCCACAGATATTTTTTGAGATTTCAAGAAATGTTCTCTTTCTGTATCTGGCTGAAACTGTGAACTTGAATTTCAGAGCTGGGACTTGGATTTATGCCACCTACTTACCAGGTGAGTGCCTGACCCATCAGTTTACTCAGTACCACTATTTATCAGCTGTAGCTTGAGGGATAAGAGGGGAGCTGGCCATTATGGGAGGGGAGATCCCCCTCCTCCCATATCTCATCCACTGCACCAAATGTTCTCATGAAAATTACGTGGGTGAAGTTAGACAAAAAACTAGGCATCAGAATTCATAGATTCAGAGATTGTAAGGCTGGAAGGGACTTCAGAAGATCATCAGGTCCAGGTCCCTGCACCAAGCAGGTCAGATGATCCCAGCAAGGTGACCGTCCTGTCTCCTCTTGAAGATTTCCAGGGTAGGTGATTGTACCACCTCTGGAGGGAGTTTATTGCACAGTCTGGACACCCTAGTTGTGAAGTAGTTTTCCCTAATGTTGAGCCTGAAATGGTCTTCCAGGAGTTTGTGACCATTACTCCTACTTTTCCCCAAGGGTTCCCTGCTGAACAGTTGTTCACCAAGCTCTTGATGTATGCTTCTGATGTAGCGGTAGGAATGAAAGATTACAAAAAAAAAAAGATAGATGAAAGATACACTAGAACTCAGGTAGGAGAACATTTTTCACAGAAATGCCCCCCCCACTCCCTTTGTGACTTCACAATCCATGTGCTCAATGTTAACTTACAAAAAATCTTTATAAAACAGGCCTAGGAACAAAAATTCACTACCTTACTGGACTCTAACAACCAGGGATATTGACTTCATGGCACATTATAATCTACCTGATCCTTGCTAATCTCTCTGCCTTCCACAACTGATATGACCCTCAGAAATGGTCTTGCTCTTCCAGTGATCAGGTTATCCACTCAGGATAAAGTTCATCCAATTCAGGATGGACTTTATATGGGAAAGGCGTTTTCATTTTCTGGCCAGCTCTATGAATCAACCAGGCAGTCCCTCAGGAATTCAAGATGTATCACTTGAATATGAAGCTGCTTTTGCCTGCGGACATCTGGTTACTTAGGGTTGCCACCCATTCTAATTTCTCTTTGACAAAGGTAGTTTTGAGAGATGTCCAGCTGTCCTAATTTTTCCAGGTGAATGAGTTTGCAAGGAATGTCTTTAACTGAATTAGTCTGATAGTCCCACTGGGCCAAGCAGGTATGTGAGCTGGAAACAGATCTCACCTGACATCTCATTTGTACCACCTTAACATTTTTTATAGCAGAACAAATTCTGAGCAGCTACACTTTCTGTGGTGAGAGATCTCAGCTAGATTGTTTTGTCCCAAAGAAGTGAGCATGGCTGTTTCTCTTCTGAAGATTTATTTTGTGTTATGAGGCATGGTCAAGACTATAGAAAGTCAGCTGACCTTTAGCAAAAATAAAAATGAGCTGCTGAAAGTCTGAGCAACCTACACACATCAGTGAAGAATTAGTCTCTTTAAGTTCCGGCCCTGAATAAATCCACTGTAAAAAAATAAACAAATAATTCGTAGTGTCCTCATTATACATCATTCCTCTGTGAGGATGCTGTCACAGTTGTAACTGCTTCTGTGTTCTTTCTACATGCACCCCTTGAGCCTTATTTCTCTACTAATGTAGTAGTGGCTCTGCTAGAACTAAACTCAGATCATCTGAAGGATTAAACCATTATTCTGTCTGAGGTTACAGTGCCCTGAATATTAACTGTGTTTATCCAGCAGGTCCAACTGGGTTAGGGTCAGGGACCTACTTCCTTTGGGCATCTGCGACAGGTTGTAAATAAACAGCTGTCTTAAAATTCAAGTATTCATTATCCTAGATGCAATAACAAAGCTTTTAGAGGGAAAAAAGTATTTCTAAACAACAAATGGGCTCCTACATGTCTATCTTACCTAAATGCTTACTACCCCCTTGTGATGATCCAATAAAGCCAAACTTCTTTAGGTACCCTTGTCTGATTCCTCAGTACAACCCACTAAATGCTTAATAAATCCTATTTTAGTTGTTTTGTTCTTCTCTGTTGGGGTTTTTGTGATTTAGTTTAAACTAGTGTTGAGGTTGGTTAGAGGGGAAGTACAACCTTCAAAGCTAATATTTCAGCAATTGTCACTTACAAACCCATTGTCCATTATGTGTTTACTGAAGGGTGACATATTTTGTTCCTGCTTGTTTTTTCCCCCCACCTGATCTCTGTTATAACTCAAGCAATATACTCATATCCTCACAATAACTAAACCAATTTACAGGATTAATGAGGTATTATCTAGCAGTTTCAAATCCATCACAGATGCTACACTTTTGGGTTTTTTTAATAGAACATCGCTAAAAGATTATTATTTTTTTTTCAGTTAACTTCATTGAGTCATAGTTGGTAGGGTTGGAAGGCACCTCAACAGATCATCGAGTCCAACCCCCTGCCTAGGCAGGAAAGAGTGCTGGGGTCAGATGACCCCAGCCAGATGCCTATCCAGCCTTCTCTTAAAGACCCCCAAGGTAGGGGAGAGCACCACCTCCATTTTGCCCATTTCAAATTTTGGCCACCCTTACCATGAAGAAGTTTTTCCTGATATCTAACCTAAATCTGCTCTCTGTCAGTTTCTGACCATTGTTCCGTGTTACCCCAAGAGGTGTCGTGGTGAACAGAGCATCTCTGATCCCTTGTTGCATCTCCCTAATAAATTTGTAGGTGGCCACAAGGTCACCTCTCAGCCTTCTCTTCTGGAGGCTGAAGAAGTCCAGGTCCCTCAGTCTCTCCTCATAGGGCTTGTTCTGTAAGCCTCTACCTACAAATGGCCCTCCTCTGGACCCTCTCGGGTCTATCAACATCCTTCTTGAGCTACAGTGCCCAAAACTGGATGCAGTACAGGCAGTCATCGACTTACAATGTTTTGAGTTACGTTTCACACTTGCAAC
>NW_017729029.1:68463188-68463425 GCF_001723915.1 Gavialis gangeticus | reverse complement strand
ACAAACTCTGCAGGACCCCACTACCCACATCCTTCTAGGTCAATACTGACCTGTCTACTACCACTCTCTGGGTGCGACCGCTACGCCAATTTGCCACCCACCAGACCGTGTAAACATCTATAACACAGCCTATTAATTTATTAATAGAATGGGATGAGGTACCATATCAAAGGCCTTGCTAAAATCCAAGAAAATGACATCTACCTCTACTCCTGTGTCTAAGCATTTTGTGACCCT
>NW_017729029.1:68452620-68452990 GCF_001723915.1 Gavialis gangeticus | reverse complement strand
TATTACTCGGATCCTTTTTCCTCCCCTTATTGAAAATAGGGACCATATTGGCCTTTTCTGTCCTCCGGGACCTGATCTGAGTGCCACGAGTGCTCAAACAGCTGTGCCAGTGGTTCTGCTATGACACCAGCCAATTCCTTCAGTACTCTTGGGTGCAGCTCATCCAGGCCTGCTGACTTGAACACATCCAGTTCATCCAAGTGACTCTGCACCAAGTCAGCACCGACAGTTCGTGGGCTAGTGTCCCTCTGATGTCCATCTAAGAGCCCACTGGGAGACTTATCTTGAGCCCTGTTCAAGAACACTGAGGCAAAAAACTCATTGAATAGCTCAGCCTTGTCCCCACTGTCTGTCACTAATTGCTCCTTCT
>NW_017729029.1:68445506-68447620 GCF_001723915.1 Gavialis gangeticus | reverse complement strand
GTTGTCTTTAATTTGTGTAGCCAGCCTCAGCTCTTTAGTTGCTTTGGCCTTTCTAACTGCCTCCCTGCAAGTGTAGGCTAAGTAGGTATACACCTCCTTGGTAGCTTCCCCCTGTTTCCACAACCTATATGTCTTCTTTGTTGTCCTTAGGCTCTGCTGGGTTTCCCTGTTTAGCCGAGGGAGTTTTTTGACTCTTTTCCCCCTTTTCCCTTGTACTGGGATCATCTTCTCCTGCACCTGAAGGATCGCTTCCTCTAGGAACGACCACCCTTCCTGGACTCCCATCTCGCCAATACTCCTATCCTGCAGTGCATCATTGACAACACTCCTGAGCACACTGAAGTTAGCCTTCCTAGAGTCAAGCACTTCCGCCCTGTGTTAGTTGGTCCTTAATATTTTATTTTTCCCTTCATATAATTTAAGTGACTTAATTTTAGCTGAGCAAAGTATCACATGAATAGCAGTAAAGAGGGAAGCTCTGTTTAGGTAAAGCAGAATTAATGACACTTCCCCTTGCTTTAATGTACCTGGAGTTTAAGCTAGAAGGACCATCTCTACTGAGACAACATCTCATTTTTCATATATTTTTAATCCTTGACTGTTCAGGTGAGCTTCCAATTATATGGGGGTATATATTGTGATGAAGAGACTTATTCACTAGCTATTTCATTTATAAACCTATTCATTGCACATAAGGTACCAAACAGCTACACTAACAGGTTTTGATCACTTGCTACCCACCGGGCAGAATTCAAGCAAGTCACTTAGCTGTATCTCCATTTATTGTCTTAAAATACCAATAAATCATCTCTCCATTTTATTTAATGTTTTATCCTTAATTTGCATTCTGTGCTTCACCCTCTGCCTTTCTCAGTGTGTTTTGCACCTCCATTAATACTTTGACATCTTATTTCCACTTTGCAATAGAGGATGTGTGCAGGTATTATATTTAGATCAACCTAACCAGGGTTAGGTCAACCTAAACGCCCAGTCATGCTGGTATTCAGGAGGTGCACTTAGATCTAGATGAGGTCATTGGATCTAAGAAAGGCTTCACCAAATCTGGCAAATGCCTGCATATGTTTGCTGTGTGACCCAGGGACTGGGAAATCCCAGCCACTTCCTCTAATACTAGGGCTGTGCTAATTCCACCCCTGAAATATTCTCCTGACACTGCCCCCCTGCCTCAGACCCCTGCATCACCCAGATTCTCCAACTCTCCCTCCTCCCTCCACCAAGAACCTATCAGCCCCTCCACCCTGATCCAGTCTTCCCCTCTACCCACCCTGAGTTACTTACAACAGGCTTACCACATGGCTCCCAGCAGCAGCAAATGGCTGTGCATGCTGCTTCTGGTAACAGCAAATTGCTACATGTGCTTATCTTGGTCTAGGTCTAGGCCACTTAAAGTATGCAGTAGTGGCATAGCAGCTTCAGCCCTGGCTTCAGAGTTTGGTTGGAGCTATTGCTGCCACCACTACTGGGCCAGCTGGGACCAAGAATGTACATGCTGTACCCCATGCTGGAGTGGGGATGGAGCTTGTGGGGATGGTCCAAGGGTAAAAGATGGGAGGAGGCGGCATGTGAAGGGGAAGACTGGGAGATATGTAAAGGGGGGCCAAGCAGGTGGGAGGATACAAGGAACAGGGGTCAAACTATTTGATCTTCTCCATACTACCTGCCCCTCTACTGCTTCTTCATCACCTGTTTTCCCACTGCTTCCTCCACTGCCTTCTCCCCTATCACCTCCCCACTACTTGTCCCCCCATTGCCTTCCCCCATCACTGAACCCCCTACTGTCTGCCCTCCCACTGCTTCCCCGCTACCACCTGCCTTTCACCAGGGTTGTAACTGGCCTGGCATTTCCTGGAGGCTTCTGCACCACTGGGAGACCCACCAGGTCACCCACTCCTGACAGGGTGCAGTTTTAGGTCATGCCTAGGACCAGGAGCCTGCAAACCATCCCCTTAAGCGCCTGCCCTTACCTCCAAGATCTTACATGCAGCCTTGCAGCCAGATAATCTTACTGCCTAACCTACCAGCAGCAAACTGCTCTGTTTATATAGGCAGCCAGAGATCTAAAATGCCTGCAAAATCAAGCACCTGCTGGCTGC
>NW_017729029.1:68429881-68440506 GCF_001723915.1 Gavialis gangeticus | reverse complement strand
GGGGGGGGGGATGAATTTAAGCAACACCCCAATAACTGGATTCTATAGATGTAAATTTATAACAAATGTTTATTTTCCATGTATAGAATCTTATTAATTGTGGGGGGCATCTTAAATTCCGAGTGGTCTTAGATTTGAGTAAATAGAGTGATTCCAGAATGTTTATTCACTTCTATTGTTTTTCTGATTAAAATGTACCAGCTTTCCAATAAGGAAATAGAAGCAGCACAAAATTCTATATTTGCTCAGCATGAATAATGAACAGCTGAAGAGGTGTAGTGAATGACTTGTGAGAATCTAAGAACAAATGTTAAGTGCTTAGGAATAACAAATTCTTCAAAGAAAATGGGCCTCAGTTCCCTTACTAAAAGCGTGGCTAAATTCATAGGGAACCTGCTGAAGATGTTATGCTGCTAGCTCTTGGGTTAATGCTAAAAAGAACTTGAAGTTTCCGTTGTGATAGAATGATTATAGAAAACAGCAGTAGCTTCTGTCAGTCTCTTGATGAAACATGAAATAAAACCCCTCACACTGAACTGCCACTTTGTTTCTCCAAAAGCCTTTTCACTTAGCGCATTACCATGCACTTGTTGTCATGTTAGTGCTAAGAGTGCCAAAATGACTCCCTCTGAAACACTAAATAGATTAAAAATTTCCTTTGAAGGGATACAATCTTTGGGGCTTCAGCATCTATCTCTCAGTTGTTACCTTTGTATTTAAGAGACTAGTAAGCTTCAGAAAGTGTTGAGGCTTGCTAGAGGAGAAGCCAGCAGAGTGAAGTGGCTTCAAAGCAACAGGTCTACAGATGAGACAATGGAAAACCCCTGGAACAGGTTCCTAGAAGCGGGGGAATGGAATTAGGTAACCAAAACCAGGTGACCATGGCTAAATGAGTCTAACCCGGTGCTAGAGGACTCACTCCAGCTCGGGTATACTGGGCATCTCATGGAGATTAATGGATTTTGCATTACAGTTGCTTTTTCTTTGGAGTTTGTTCTTCCTGGTGGCTTGTGAGTGGCTGAAATGAGTGGTTTTAGAGGCTACCAGTGAGGTACTTAGCAGGAATGCCACACTATAAGGTGCTGAAGCCAAGAAAGAGTCCTGCAAGAGTCTGGAACCCAGTGAGCTCAAGCTGAGACAGGGCCAGGGGCCCAGTGAATAGATAGACACCTGCTAGGACCAGGGGTTTGCTGGGTGGAGTGAGCTGAAGTTGAGAGGGCAAAAGGGTGTCTGGTGGGCTGAAGCTTAGACAGGCCTAGAAGGCTAGGGGAAGTTCTCAGTTGGAGACAGCCCTGAAAGGGCAAGGGACTGAGTGGGATGCAGCTCAGGGAGGGGTGAGGGAAAATGAAAGGGGATGGTCTGTGAGGCATAGGGAGGCCACAATTAGGTCCAATAGGGCTATAGCAGGTTTAAATCACAGGGGGTGGCCATGATGCGCCCTGGCAGTTGTGTGGCTCCTGCCTGGCTCAGTCTCTAATGTTGCCCTCCCTTAAGTGCTCTCCCACCACACCTTGTTATTGAGGCTAAGTAAGGGAGGGTACCCATGAGCCTTAGGGAGATCCTAAATCCAGACAACTCCTCAATGAGTCCTGCCCAGACTTCACTAGTTTTAATCCAGCCCTTTTGCAAAATAGGCCCTCTAGATCTGGCAGTGCCCCTGCAGGAGACCTATAACCTTAAGGCCAAATTATGTGGCTCCCCTACACCATACCCCAGGCCTTGTAGGCCTTGTTATTACTTCAGATGTTAGCTTTTCTTAGTTCCTCTGGTGACTCTCAGACCTCCTGGGTCTCTCCACCCTCTTTCTCTGAGTCCTCAGATGCCTAGCCCCTCACTCAGTTCCCCTCTGAGACTGTAGACCCTCTAATCTTTCTCTCCAGCTCTTCCCGTCCAACAGGTCCTCTGTTAGGGTTCCTGGCTCAGTCCATTTTCTGGACTTTGGAGCCCTCTGTACCCTACTCAGCCCCTTCTCTGAGCCGGTGGGCTCTATTCCCTTGTCCTCTCTGCCCCTTCTCTGGGCTGGGGACTCTCTATATCCCCACTCAGCTCTTTCTCTGGGATGAGGAATTCTCTGTAGGCCTTGAGTCTGTCTTCAGCAGGGCTCAGGGCTTGTAACTCAAACAATAATACCAACGTGGCGGGCTTGCCAGGCTTTGCCCGGCCCTTTGGGTTTAAGAAATCCCAAATGTGATTGGTGGGGCAAAACCCACCAATCAGACACAGGCAGGTGAGGAGCCAGGAGGAGAGTCCAGAGTGGGGGCCCAGGAGCTGACCTAGTTGAGGACTGCACGTTGTAGCCCCTGATTGGTTCATCTTCAATCTTGGGGGGGGAGCCCCAGAAGAGGATAGAAACAGCTGTGTGCCGAGCACACAAGAGAGTTGGTGAGGGATGAAGAAGGAAGAGGTCTTGGGGACAAGAAGACCTGGGAGAGCTGCCCAGTGGGCATATCCAGCTGCCCAGAAGAGCCCAAAAGATTCTGCCCCTGAGCAGAAGTGGTGGGCAGTGTAGGCATCTCTACATGGAGGGCCTGTGAGGGACCGGGACCTTGGGAGCCACAACGAGGTGGCTTGGGTCTCCAACCCTGGAACAAGGCTGGGCTGAAGTGCAGGCATTGCTGCATGGAAGGTCTGTGAGGAACTGGGACCCTGGGAGCTGCAGCGAGGCGACTCAGGTCTCCAACCACAGGGTAAGGCCAGGCACGGGAGCCAGCACTACCGCGGAGTGAGTCATTGCAGGGTGTAAGGCCCTGGAGAAGGAGGGGTTGGGTGATCTGGGACCCATTCCCTGCAGTGGGTCCACAAGGGCCCTGGGAACAGAGCAGTTCCCGAGTGTGGAGAGCAGTATTCAGAGTGACATGGCCCTGGGCGTGCATGAGGCAGCCCAGACCTGCATTTCCCCCTGAGAAGGATTGAGCTACTGGGATGTGTGAGTGAGTCATGCCACTCTCCTGAGGTCTGGAACTGAGCCCTCCCTTGGAGAAACATTAGCCAGGCCAGGGAGCTTATGAACATTGCCCAGCTGGCTCCTTGGGACACGTGAGTCATTGGGGCAAGGGGTCTCCCACCAGAAAGTGACACTCAGGGGAAGGTAGCCTCAATAGAAAGGCAGGAGGAAGAGGGAATCACTAGAGAACTTTTGTCTCATATTTTGGAGTGTTTACTGACTGATACAGGCTGTGCATTTTTGGGAGAGTTTATTAACTGTTAACTGTACACCTTGTATTTCAGAGTGCCATTTATTGTTGTACTTACTTGTTCGTACTGTTTGGGATCATTATGCTTATCTGGTCGCACTTGGGTATGTATATAGTTATATGTATTTGTAACCTGTAAATACTCACCTTAGTTCACTACCTTGTGTGTGTATGTATATGTATATATTTGTACCTGGTTAAGACATTGCTTTCTGTTCCTCCTCTACTGAGGTATGATAGGTGGGAGGCAACTGTGAGTAGACTGCAGTTTCCACCCCCAGCACATGTGCCCTGCTGGTTTTCCTCTTCTATTGATTGGTAAAGGGGGGACACACACTTTGGGGACACCTGGGTTACACCAACATAAAACAAAGGCTCGTTGCCTGTATAGACCCTTTCTTCTCTGCCCCAGGTAGTAGTCTCTGGCTCCCAGGCCTGCAGAGTCATTCAGCTTCCCCAACTTCTTGGGTCCTTCAGGAGTCCTCCTGCCCTGCTGCAGAGAACTCCTCTCCTCTCTCAGGGAGAGGCTCCCTGACCAACTCAGGCACTGGGCTTATCTTGCCCCAGCTTTCCCTTCTTCTGGTCAGGTGAGCATTCAATCAGTCCCTACACCACCTGGAAGCTGCCTCTCGGGGCAGTTTTGGTGCTAGTGGGGCATGACTAGTGCCTGCCAGGTGTGGAGGGATAACTAGAGGGTCTAGGGCCTGAAACACTGAGGCAGAGCCAATGTGCCCAGAGCCAACAAAAAGTGAGGTGGGCCTGGGCCAGAGAAAGGAAGAAAGAGTAATGCCTTGCTTTGGCAGGAGTCGGGTCCAAAGTATGGTTGCTCTTTGATGAACAGGGCCAAGTAAGGAACCCAAGGCTTATTGTAGTGTCTGAGGGCAGCCTCCCATATTTATATTCCCCATCAAGGAATGTCAGGCAAGCATAAGGCAGCATAGATAAGACACAGTTTGAGTGGCTGCTAGGGGCTGCCATGGCTGTCCCCCATAGGTAGATGTGGTTACACTAGCTAAATAAATAGATCTAATAGCTTTTAGATTTGAAAGCAGGTTTTTAATTTCAGACACAGGCAATAGAATTGTATGTGTTTATTTTTACAGTAAGCCTATAATGTCCAGCTGAGCTATTATAAAGCTTTTAGAAAGGTGTCTACTGATTTAAAGATTTCAAGCAATAAAGAATTATTTTCTTTAGTAAATTGTTCCATGTATCGTTAACCTAAATTTAAAAATGTGAACCTTTCAGTCTAAATTGTCTAGCTGCACAATCCAGCCCTTAGGCTTTAATTTTTCTTTATCTGCCTGATTAAAATATTCTGCCTAATAGAAATATGGGATGCCTGTACTAACCTGTACTTACAGCACATTGGAGCAGACTTGATTAATTGAGTCTGCTCCAGCCAGCCTCCATATCTCATGTATCAGTGTTCTTGTGCTTCAGAATGGCGATGGGGGCGCTTTAACTAAAGCTTTGACTTCAGTTTTACACGAGCACATGTAATATGCCCATTCTTTCTATTCTGGTGCTTATAAATCACCTCGGACTCCTCACCTTGATTGGGAAAATATATTGGGTTTCTTAAGCCTTTTTTTGTTAGGCAAATCTTCAATCATTGCTATAACTATTTCCTGAACCAATTTAAAGTTTTCAACACCTTATTTAAATATGGCCACTAGAACTGGACACAATATGGTTTGAGTAAGGTTGTATGCAAAGGTAATGCTGGCAGCGGCTGCTTATGCCTACTTGGTACTCCTGTTTAAACCACTAAGGTTAGTGTTTACCTTTTTTAATTATATCCAAGCGAATAAGCTTCTTAATCTCCTATTCAAGAGTTAGCCATGCATGAAGCTGAAGTGTGTGGTATAAAACTGATTGTAACTGAGATGCATTAACAGAATTGAATTATATGAAAAGGCTTGTATAACTCCTAGCTGAAATCAGTAATGCTAGTACATTTGAATCATGCTTAATGGAATTAGTTAGAAATTAGTTCAGGCATAGTACCTATCTATACATTTGCTGTCCTTGTTTTCTTTCTTTCAAGAGTGATTTTTATTATCCTGAGATCTGCATTTTACCTAATGTAAACTAAATTGAAAATGTTTCTTCCAGCACTCCTTCAATGATATTTTTATAGTTACATTTTCTTGTGGAAAATATGGTCCATTTCCTTCTGGCTACCAATGTACCACACACATTAAATTATATTTCATCTTTGGGAAAATGTGACCTTCTGCAGCTTTGCATGTGTAATAGGGAGTCACAGGTTACCTTGTTAACTAGTAGACAGACTGTATCATTTGTATTTGGGTTGAGTTGTACTTTTTCCTCAGTTAGTCCCATTAATTCAATGGCCAAAGTTTTCCTAGAGTTGTGAAGGTGTATGATTATCTTCAATTTGAGGATGAGCCATTCAGAACTTTTTCACACCAGAACAGCATGTTAAAAAATGGTCAAAGGGAAAGAATACTATAAGATTTTCTTTAAAGATAAATATGTTGCCCTGGAAATGCAAAATCAAATTTCCATGTAAAAATAAGTTGAGAAGCAAGGACTATATTTAAATATCAAAATAATATAAACCCAAGTATCAATGCCAATTTCACTTGGTCTATCAGCATACTAATCAGAACTATGATATTTATTTTATTTGATATTTATTTTAAGAAAGGGTGAGGGGGGAAGCATTCTTGAATCTCTGTGATCATGTGTTTTGAATGGGTTTATGGGTTTTTAGGTAACTGGAATTTACCTAACTGGGAGTGATCATGGAGAGAGGAAGAGGGAACACTTTGATTTCTGTGGAGTTGCTCCTGGTGTATGCTTGCTTAAGTGAGAAGTCAATGGTACTAAAAAGACTATAGGTCAGTGGATATGAGTGGTGAATTAATTCACTATATTAATCAGTGAGTAGGTGAAATGTATTTCATTAATAAATCTTTTTGCAATGTAACTCTCTGGCCCTCTTGTGGATAATATGGTAGCAAGACCATCTAGTTCAGGAGTGGCCAGCTTCCCATAAATGGCATGGACAACCTCTGTTAGTGGCACATGGCAGATTGGGAAGGGAACAGGCAACATAGCGGCAGGTAGGGCAGGGAGCAAAATGGCATCAGATCAGGCAGGGAGCAGAAAGCCAAGCATCAGACTAGGTAAAGGAAAAGAAGTGTAGTCGCACTCCAGGAGGGTGTTTGGCATGCCTGCCAAAAAAGGTTGGTCCCTATCAATGTAGTCCAAGGATCAGCGATTCCAGATAGATGGCTATCCTGATTCTTTTGGAAAATCTCCAAAGAAGGAAATTCCACAGCTTCTCTAGCTAGCTTGTTCTGTTGTCCCACAAATTTGCTAAGTATTATGGGCCTAACCTGTTTGTTTGTTTTATGGTGCAGCACAGAAGCTGGCAAGGAGGTTTCATATTTCCTTCCTCATTTATTAGTATAATGGGTGGCTTATTCAACTCCAACACATCCAACTCCAGTGGGACTCCAGTGTTTCCATTTTTTGGCATTGCAGGAAATAGACTCTGGCTCTGACTACTCTATGCTATTGTGGATATGCTATGCAACAAAGAGAAGCTGGTAAAGGAGAAGATGCTTCCTATCACTAGAATAGGGGTTTTAACAGAACCAAAGCTCTGTTAATATTAACTAGATAAAATAATAGTTGTGTCCTAACAATGCATAATTGCCTTCAATGCACTCATCTAATTGCTACAAATGTAAGTCAGTGAGTTAGTATCAGAACTGTGAACAGAACTGGAAAAGATCAATTAAGTAAGAAAGTCCTCTGCCATATGACATTTCTTTCTGTCTACCTCCCACTCTTACGCCATCTAAGAATTGAGGAACAGTTGCTAGGGCCTTGGAAGAACAAAGGTGTTGTTCAGGAACAAAAGCTTCTTTTTATTGACCGCTTCTTGGCACAAAGGAACACCATGTGTTAAGATAAGCAAGGAAATAGCTTTCAGCAATGAAAAGTGATTTTTCATAGCCTGTCTTTAAGCAAACGCCTTAGTTGTTCTGAAGAATTGAACTATCATCTGAGAACTTCCTTTATGTTTTTTTTTCATGCTACAGAAATATAAAGTTGAAAGAATAAAAAGGAAATGGTTAAGTTAGACTGTACAACAGCAGCTCCTGATAGCACTGATAACTGGAATCAGTTATGTCCTTAGAGTTTACTTTAAAATGTACCATTGTACAGCTGTCAGAATTTCATGGTCAAACACAGGTGGCTGGGTAGTTCAATGAGCTAGCATATTTACCTTTTTCAGCTGGAGACCCTGGTGTATTAAAATCCTAATTGAATGAAAAGTGAAAATGAGTTAAGACATCTCCTTATAGTCCTTTGTTCACTTAATGATACATGATGGGTATAGCCTATTCAAGAGATGACTCTGCATGAAATAGAAAAGTTGTAACCATGATCAGAAATGAGATGCTCTAGCAGTCTGCAGTATGTGAAGATGTTTGCACAACTGTTAGCTGTCAATACTAGTAATACTTTTACTTGCTTTTTTCATGACTGACTTTTCTTCTCCCCTCTCCTCCCCTTCCCTCCCCTCTTCTCTGTAACTGAATAAGAATCATCCAAAGGGAATTAAATGAATTTGTGACTTGTAATCGAACAAATTTCTGTGTATACCATCTAGACGTTCTGAACCATATTCTAGTTTACCTACTAGGCATCTCAGTTGATGCCCAAGTAAACTTACTTAGAGAATCATCTAAGTGTGATTCTCTTCCTCTTCATTCAAGCCCTTGAAAATCCATTAATGCTCATCTACCTTTGTAACACTGTCATCTGGCCCTTAAGACTGAGTCACAGAAACTAGTGAAGAGCAGTGTCCACCCACATTTTGCATTAACTGTTTTTTGGGAACATGAGCATGGTGGAACAGAATTGCATGTAGATATTTAAGTCCACTTATGTATCTAAAAGGTGGCATTGAATCTGGCCCTCTCTGCCCTTGTTTTTGTTACTAAGAGAGACTAGGTATTAAAGCCTGTTTAGAAGTGGATGAACTATAAGAAGAATGCTGATGGCATTTAAGAGGATTTTTACTTAATAAACAGCTACAACTATTCCCAAATAGTTACATACACGGACAGAATACATTCTGAAATAACAGGCTCTTGCTCTGGTTTAGATAGATTGGCTTTGGAAATTGATGAAAGACTATTCCAAAACAACTCCCTGTTTATAATGTTCTTAGTTTCACTCAGTTGTGTTGTCACTTTTATGTCATATTTTCTTAGATGAATCTTCAACTACTTCATTTTGTAAGGAAGCACATTTGTTGGATCATATTCTCTTCAATATCCCAGTCCCCAGCATTTAACTTTCAGGAAGATTAATTCTGAACACCTGGTGCTCCATGGACTATGTCTCACAGTTTGAGATTCATTGACATACTAAATATTGGTTGGTTAAGTCTGGTTTCCAGCTAATGTAATTCAGTGTAATTCTGGTACTGTGATTTCAGCTCTGGAGAATGCATACTGACTTTTAAGGCATTAAAGGTAAGTATATTCATAGTTAGTGTTCTTTGGTCAGAAACTGAAGAAGATTTCTTACTATTCTTCAATTTGTCTTGTAGTGTGTAGGAATTGGGTAACTGCCCTTTTTTCAAGAGTTTGTGAGACCTCTATGGCTAGGGACAGACATTATGCATAAACCAGTTTAAGTGATCAGAAACAGGTTTAAACCTGTAACAGAACAGATGTACTGGTGTTCTGTTACTGGTTTAAACCTGTAAGAAAACAGTGCACATAAATTGGTTTGAAAATGGCTGAAACTGGTTTGAAATAAACCTGGTTGAATGTAATATCAGACTTAACTGATTTGGGTCAAACTGGTTTATGCAATGTCTGTCCCAGACCCCTCGCTGGTTTAAGTTAAATCAGAGTCCCCCAGCATCCCAGCGTGCTCTCCTGCTCCTCCCACCTGCTGCTACTACTTTCCCTGATGTCCCAGGGGCAGGAGAAGCTTAAAAGTTATTCATGCCTACTTTACCTGGGCTGTGTGAGCACTGGGCTTAGCTGGAAATGGATACAACAGCAGTACGGGGAGGGTTCACCCTCCTGATGCCTGTTCCCAGGGGACTGGGAAGGGTAGGGGACCTCACCCCCTTGGTCCCCTGCCCATCGCTGCTGCTGCTGCCGCTATACCCTACAGGGGTTCCCCTGTTACCCGACGTGGAAGGTGCATCTACAAGCAGGGGTTTTCCCCTGCTTGCAGATTTGCCCCAAGTCAGGGTGTGGCACCCAGCAATGTCTGTAGATGTCTGTGCAGTACAACAAGCTGTTTGCACTCTATAAAAGACATGTTTCCAGCTTCTGTGTTTTTGTTAGGTTTTTCCCACCTAATCTGTCCTTTGGAGGAAAGAGCTCCTATTATTAGCTTCTTGAGTGAAGACTTGCTCATTGACAGAGTTCCAGCTTGCCCTGCTCTGCATTGTTCCACAACCGTATTGCCTCCTCCTTATCACAGAGCTCCCAAAGGACCTTGGCAATGAGTAGTCAAGCTGTATATTGCTATTTCATGATCAGCTTGTTTGAATAGAAAAATATTCCTATTTGCATAGTGTGCTGGCATAATCTTTTTGCAATTGTGTCTTAAAGAGTGTAGGAATCTCTCTCTCACTCTCTTTTTCTCTCTCTCTCTTTTTTTCTCTCTCTCTGCAATTTTCCTAGTAGCTAAATTTAGTCAATTGGAGTGACAGTATTTGTGTATGGAGAATATAACACAGAAAGGTGTCATGAGGATGGATTAATAAAGCAATAGTCATCTCCTTACAGTTATTCAGCAACAGACAAAAAACCAAAGTGATTATAAAAATGTGACACTAGCCAATATCCTAAGGGTTAAAATTACAAGTGAACATCAGTGGCAAATTATAACCCCTGCTTTCTGTGTGGCTGTTTGGGGAAAACACGCATTATATCAGCCATGCAATTGCCATGTGCCCATAATAGCTCACAGTTATTTAGTAACTTTGGAAATTTTTGTTTTTCTTAGATAATTTCTGTTCTACTTATATAAGCATGAGATGGGAACTCTGTATATTCCTTGCCTCTCTTAACCATACTGTCCAATTAACTTCTCAGTACAGAAAGTTCAGTTTTAGTTATGGCTGTTTTCAAGGGTTTCTTTTTTTATATTTTATTGATAATGACTGTTGCCTTAGGGTCACATCTTTTTTTGTGAACCAAATTCCCCCTAGCTGCCAAATTCTATGTAGTTCAGATATCCAGAACTCCTGTGGCCTAGGAAATCAGGTATCTAGATCCTGCCTAAGCCCCACTGGGATCCAGAAACTAGGAAGAGTATTACTTAAGTCCCATGGCCTGCCATGAGCCCAGAGTACACCTGACCATACTCTGGTTATGTTTAGAAGAAATACCAAAGCTGGGAAAAGTGTGT
>NW_017729029.1:68422932-68424881 GCF_001723915.1 Gavialis gangeticus | reverse complement strand
AAGCCCGACTGGGATCCAGAAACTAGGAAGAGTATTACTTAAGTCCCATGGCCTGCCATGAGCCCAGAGTACACCTGACCATACTCTGGTTATGTTTAGAAGAAATACCAAAGCTGGGAAAAGTGTGTCCTAAGTTTGAATCCCTGCTCTAAGGATTCATTCTATTCTCCCCTGACCCCCATGAAACATGTTATACAATTAAGAACGCAGGGATCAGTGCATAGGATTTCCACTCTCATAGTGGAGTGCTCTAACCACTAGACTGCAGAGCTGAGTAAACTAGAAGAAGCACTTCTTCAGGTCCAACAAATGTTACATTCTTTGCTCCATGGTTGAGCACGTACAACCAGATAGTTGGATGTTACCCCCTGCCCCAGCCAAGAATAGCCTAATAATTAGGACCTGCTCCAGGGAAGTGAGAAATGTGAGCCTGAATTCCCTCAGGGAAAGCCAGAGCCTAGAATCCAGATCTACCTCTTTTGAGGGGCCTATCTAAACACTAGGTAAAAACTGGCCAAGTATACAGGCAAGCAGAAGCTCCTCCTTCTCCAGTGGTTGTCTTTTCAAAGGCAAAAAGAGAGCCTTGCTTAGTTCTTTGAAAAAACCCCAGCAATGGGCTCAGGTCTGGATTCTGAGTGGACCTTGTAGCCCTGATTGAGGTATCTGAATATTTGAGAAGAAAATTTAGCCACTCTGTGCCTTTGGTCAGTACATAGGTTTTTTGGATAACCCTTTTAAGGCAGGTGCAGCTCTGTCTTTAATCAGGGTGTATAAAATTAAAAACATGTCAGGGTCAGCTTTTGGGTCAAAAGCTGTGTCAAAATGTATTACATATGTGTTTGAGGGTAATAGCATACCTGTCAAATTCCTCAATGGCTACCATTTCAAAGTTTTAGTCCTTTTCAAAATGTTATGCTCATAGAATCGCTTGGTTGATGACATTCAGATAAGTCCATGAGTTTCATTAGTAAGAGAGATGAGACTTCCCCATGACAACATCTAGAATATTTAGTTTCAGTTTATGGATACACATGAAATAAAGATTTCACAATAGCATAACTGTAGCACAATAGTGCTTCTGTTATCACTACTCTTGTATGTCCAGAGATATGGATACATTTTGTAAGAGGGACAAAATAGAACAGGGAAAATTTCAAGCCAATGCTGACCAAAATAATGATGTTTTCTCCATGGAAAACAGCCAGCAATTTAAACCTAACTAATAACTAAGACTCTCCTTGGATTGATATTAGTTAACTAAGTATTGTGACTCCATCATGTCTTTTTTCTAGAAGTGAAATACATAGTCTATGGATATACATAATCTAATCTTTTGATTAGAAAGAACTCTTTAAAACCTTTACCAAAATTTTAAGAGATCTATTAAGATCATCTTGTCTGTGAAATAAGGAGCCCAATTTCTCAGTCATAACTTTATATATTTTAATGATACTAAGAAGCATAATATTATTATCATGCTATCTTTTGAAGGTTAACGCTGCATTTCTACTTTCTATACCACAGGGAGATACAAGGATAGAAGCAGATATAAAATGCGTACCTACAAATGTGGCAGGATAAAGACAGGGCCATTCAGTAGACAATGAGGAAGGGGTAGTGGAGGAAAAGAGCATCTAGCAAAGTGGTCAGAGAGACTGTTCTGTTTTGATTAAACTGTGTGGAGGAATGAAACTGTCTGTAGAAGAGATTTAAGTGCGGCAAGAAGGCCTTGTTGGCTTGGAAATGGGCCAGGTTTTTTTTTTTTTTTACTGGCAGTCGGATGACTCCTCACAATAATGTACCGAGGTAAAATAATAAAACTCTGAACATACCTATATGTATGGTAATATCACAGGGGCATATGTGGACATAACATTTTTTTTAAACAAATAGCCTTACTAATACTTGTTTATACTTTCTTATGGTCACATAATAAGATACATAATATC
>NW_017729029.1:68410642-68417932 GCF_001723915.1 Gavialis gangeticus | reverse complement strand
TTATTTATACTTTCTTATGGTCACATAATAAGATACATAATATCTCAACAATCTACTACATTTTTATTCTACTTATATTATACATTTTGCCTGCAAGTAGAGCTTTAAGTTTTTGAAAGAAGAACTGGTCGTGTAATTGAACTGTCAGTTTAGAGTGCATAGGAGCTGCGTGGTTTTTGGTATATTCCAGATGAAATAAAACTAATCAACAAAGGAAGGACAAGCTATATACAAAATCCACATAATCGCAGAGCTGGCAAAGGCTAATACAAAAGCAGAAAGCCTTATTATCATAACACCAGAGAGATAGCCCTATATGGAAAGAGGTAAATAGATAGGGCTTTAAAATTAGCCTTAACTAAAATGTATAACTTGGAAGGCAGGTTGATTTTTAGTTCTGATCTGAAATCTTTCTGTTTATTTTACCAGAGCCTTCTGCCAACTCTGAGTGGTTCAATGGTAGCTAATCAGAAAACATCATTGTAGAAACTAATTAACAACTTTCCTAGGTTTTAATGAGTAATTTTATTTTGTGAGTTGCAAACAACTCTAAGCTCATATGTTAAGGTCCTGTAGCTTGTAATTAAGAAGCAGAAATAGGAAGCCTCTCTCTTTTCTCTAGTATTGATTTCTTCATCTTCTAGTGCTATTAATTTGGATTTAGTACCCTAGCTTAGAACATGCACTGTAAGCCTTCCTAAGCAAAAATGTTTACTGGCTATCTTCTACATTTGTGACTCACTCTTATAACATGAATATATTGGAATATTAAGAGTGTGTCTTGTATTAGTGTGATTTGAAAAACACTAATTCTGGACTAGATTCTGGTTCCCTTATTTCAAATTGTATCATATTTACCAAGAGGCCCCTGTGCAATTATAAGGAACCATAAAGTTACTGAGATTCCTCAGAGTACAAATATTTCAATCTTCATGTAACCCTCCCTTGTACTATCAGAAGGAACATTTTAAAATACAACCTGAGCATAACCAATGGAGTGATAGTGCATCCGTCTTAGGAAGGTCACAGAAAGCTTTATTACACCTTATGCTGTGAATCACACAAATGTTGACTGGTTAGCACTAGCTTGCACTTTGGAGCAGTGAACATTCTCTGACTGCCCCCCACCTGCACAGCTGTCACTTGCCACTAGAGGCCTGGTGAGCAGGGGCAGGTCTAAGAGATGCAGCTGTAGCTGTAGCTGTGAGTTGTTTTTGGAGGGCTGATGAGCCAGGCCAGGCTTCTAACCTTGATCTACAGGTAGGGATGTGAGAGATCCTGGGATGCTGGAGGACTTCAAGTTAGGCAGCACATCTGTGGGTAGTGGTCACACCGCAGTGGAACAGGAGCTGGGTAGTGCAGATCAGAGAGAAACCTGCCTTGGACTGGTGTAACTTCAAGCCACATAATGAGTGCTAAAACCACTTTAAGGTATTTCATGTGAAGACAGTCCAGGGGTTAAGAGCTTCCAGGAGGTGTCCAAAATTACTGTGTACAAGGTCCATAGCTCTAGACCATGTAGAGAAAAAAATACCTGTTAGGGGAGGAAGAAAGGGAAAAACTGGAGAAGCAGTGCCCCAGCTGATAGAGGAGACAAGCTGTCTAAGCAGATGCCTCTACTGAATCTGAGCTCTGGACTAAGACTGAGCTACAGACTGATGCAGAAGCTGCTGATGGGGGAAGAAACTGATCCCACGTTTGGGCTGGCCTCTCCAGATCTGGCTAAAGGTGAATGAGGCCACAAAGGGGTACTAGAAAACCCCTGTGTCAGAGCTGGCAGTCATTGATCAGCTCACTGGTAGGGGTACAGCTGGGCTTGCAAGTAAATTGACTCAAGGAAGGAAGGAATACTCTGGCCTGCAGTGTCAGGGAGGAAGGAACTCTTGCAGAATGGGTAGGTCCTAGCCCAGGAAGAGGGAAAAACCCCAAGAGCAGAAATAGTTTCTAGCAGGGGACTAAAAAGTCTCCCTCAGAGGATGTGTATGCCCAGGTGGGTTAAAAGTTTTATTAAGGACTACTTTTGTTGCTACATGCCCTACAAGAGGTGCTGCTGGTCTGTGTAATGAACCTAGAGGGTTGTGCACTTTAGTCTGCAAAATCCTTATTTTTGTCATTAGGTACAAGTAATATAGAATGTAATGTAGTCAGAAAGTAGTAATATGCTATGTAAGAAAAAGTGGTTTGGTAGTGTTCATAATTGTCTCTACAATTCTCAGTTCTCCACTGAGAAGGCGTAGTGCCTGCTAAAAACTGAAAAATCTCTAAGCCAAGTTTGAGTATGAAATACAGATGGATCAAATACATGTTCCAAAGTTTTACGCTCATTACAGTAAAGTAAGAGACCATTAGTAAAAAGGCAATGTAATGTAGGATGGGGGAGAAAAAGGTTAGTGAGTATATATTAACTAGCAAATTGCCCATCAAGAATGATGGGGGAGGGGCAAGATTTGACCCACCCTGGCACCATTCGGGGCGTGGCTGCACTCTCCTCCTCCCATCGCCATTCCAGGTCTGGCCCCACTCCCCCCCTTGTCACTCGGAGTCCAGCTGCACCCCTCCCATTGTTGCTCAGGGTCTGGCCTTGCTCCACCCTTTGGTGCTCAGTGTCCAGCCATGCCCTTTCCTCCCTGCTGCTCGGGGTGCGGCCAGTGCCCGCCCACCCCGCCAGTGCTGCTCAGGGTCCGGCCCTGCTTCTGCCCCCTGCTGCGCAGGGTCTGGTCCTGCTCCCGCCCCCCGCTGCCTGGGGGTCTGGTCTGGCCCCATTGTCCTCTGCTGGCACTTGGGATCTGGCCCTGCTCCCCCACCCCGCTGCTTGGGGTCCAGCTGCTCCCTCCATACCACTTTGGGTCCGGCCCATCTCCTCTCCCTCCCCACTGGTGATTGGGGTCCTCTCCCCCTGTGTCCAGCCCTGTCCCCCCTCCAAATCTGTTTGCCTCCCCTCTCCTCACTCCCTCTCTGTTGCCTCCTCCTCCCTCCTGGCTGTTCTGGAGGGCATTGGGGTTGGGCAGCAGGGGGTGCCACCACCATGATCCCCCTTCTTTGCCCTTAGGCAGGGAGGTGGGGGGCATCCCCGCTGCTCGGGAGAGGAGGCAGAGGCAGGCAAGGGGCAGGGAGGTGTGGGGCATCCCCGCTGCTCAGGTGACTGGGACATGTTCGCTGCCACCACACACTTCCCTGACAGTGGCCCAAACTGGGGCCTGCACAGTCCAGCCCACACAGCAAATCATCGCCTACCCTCTTTAAGGCACATGTGCAGTTGGCCAGAAGCATTACAGACAGACAGACAGACAGATACACTAAGCCTTTTATTATATTAGAATGAGCATCTAACTATGCATCCAAGTGGTTTTCTAATCCATAACTTTTATTTCTAGTGTTTAATCATGAAATGTAATAAAAAAATTAATATCTTTAAACTGTGTTATAAGTAATATACAAAGTAATATACAAATTATTGGCAGCATAGCTGGCATGTAATTAAAATTCAGTTGGAAATCTTACAGGAAGACAAGCAAAGTCAAAGCTGTAAATACTCAAAACTGCTCAGCAGTTAATAACAGGTCCTCTAAATTGTAAAAATGATCATACGAAGATAGTATCAATTTGTTTAGCTCCAAAATTTGAGGTTGGGTTAAAAGGATAGCAAAGGTGGTATTTTATTTTTTATATATTGATAAAACTGGTTTCCATCGATTTAAATATATCCCTGAAGTGTTGGAATCTAAATAGTAGAACATGTGCTATTTAATGAAAATCAGAAAATAAAATTAACAAGTTGAGTTTCACCATCCATGCTGATGAAATGTTCAATAGCACAAGCAGAAAGCAATTAGGTATTAAAAAATTCTACAGAGTTAATAGAAGCATATTACGTCTTTGGATTTAGTATTTTCTTTTTGACATTCTGGTAGCGAAACCCAAACTGGATGATATTAATAAATTTCAGGTAAGTTATATGAGAAGGAATGGGTATTTATGGAGCTCTTTTGTCTTTGCAGAAAATTGCTGTCTTACTTTTAAATTGCTGTCTTTTCCTTTTGGTTTCATTTTGCTCGTTTTTCCCTTTGTTCCTAAACTAGGTGCAAGATGCAGAGTTTGAAAAACTGGCATCCTATTAACTCCAAGGGAACTAAACCTTTTTATGCTGGGTGAGGATCTGGGCTGAAGGGTGTGTGTGTGAACATTTCTCCTTTTAGGAGTATGAAGAATTATTTTTTCAGTATAAAACTGCTCTTTGTGGAATATTAAATATTAATCTATCTTGTGTCTTTATAGCTTATATGATTGCATAAAAGACCAGACTTTGTATACTCTACATGAGTAAGGAAAAGCTAACACTTTTTGCGCACAAACAAACAACTGTGGAAATTATACAATGAAAAAGAATGTTTTGGTTCTGTATTTTTATTCAGATGGTAATTAAGTTTGTCATGTATCTGCATTGTAAATACAATTAATGATGCTGAGTGTACTTTGTACTTAATACTGTCCAAATACTGTAGTGTATTTATATTTGGTGTATATTATTATTAAGTATGCTCGTATATGTACACCACAATTAAACATGCTGCGAATGATATAAAATTTAGCAGAAATGCCAACTAATTTTGGAAAGAAAGGGATTTTTGAAGAAAAATTAAAGTAAAAACTATATATACAAGAAATGGGGAAAAGTTTTATTATGGTCTTTTAAAATCTTTTCTCAGCATATAACTTGCTGCTTTAATTATTTTTGCCAAGCAAAATTATACAGCTCAGTTCATCCTAGGAACAGTTATTCTGAACTAGACTTTCTCTGTTGTCTAGTATCCCAGTACTTGTTTCTTGTGCTGCCTGGCTTAACTTTTTGGTGAGGACTCTTCATGGATGGTCCCGATTCATGTGCTGGGAGATGCACTTTGTTTTTTTAAACTCTCTCTCTCAGTTGTTATCATTCCCCCTTTTTTCCTGCAATAAAAAGGCTGCCACCAGCTATACATTTTCAGGCTTTAAGTTTTTGAAAAACTTTACCTTCCATCACCAACTACTTTGATATGCATGTGTTTTATTCTAGTCCTTCCCATGATAAACAGGAACTATTTGAGGAAACACATTGTGAAGCAGCTAGAATGAAAGTTGTTGAACACCGCTGTGACAGTGATATGTTCAGCAGTGCTGTCCTATCAGGTTCCATCCAGTGAGAATACTCTTTATGCCACACATGAGGAATCATACCTACTATTATGGAAAAAAGCAACCAGGAAACTAATAGCAGATGAGAACATAAAATGCACTATAATGCAGAACTCATGAGTTTCTCGGTGGTTGCAGATATTCATAGATGCATGTGGCACTGAACTGGTTAAGACCATTGTGTTCAAAATGATACTTAAGTGAATGATTCATTTCTTGTTTACAAATACCCAAGCAAGTGTTTTCTATAGCAGACTAATTAAAGTGATTATTTCTCAAAGTAATGAGAAAATTCCAAACCGGGTCCTTCAAAACGGCAGGAGTCATTAAGTAATGTGCTGGCTGGCATGCCTGATGAATATTTCAAAGCTCCATCCAGAAAATATTGAAAATAAAAATTAACAGTACATATATTTAAAGCATAAACATTTCCATTTCAATTTTGCTTTGGTAGAATTCTTCCTCCTTATAATCTTAAAATGCATTACTTTTCCAGATAATAAACGTGGGAGACATGTTAATCTATTTCAAACACGTTCTTTCTAACCATTATTATATTGCCCTCACTGATACGCAGTGGATGCATAATCAGTTCAACTGCCTCAGTTATAATTGACTAATGTTCACATTCTTATCTGTAAGGGAATAGTAATTAAGGACAAGGGAGTAAATGGAAAATGGGTTTGCCAAAGGTAGATCATGACAAACTAACCTGACAAAGGATTTGTTTTCTAGACAAGGGAGATATGGCAGATCTATAATATCTGGGTTTAATTAGAGAGATGAAATTTTTGGGATTAATGAAAATGTATTGTCTGTTTAGATATTTGGAGTTGTTGGGACACTTCTCTGCTTTTAAACAACTTGAATACAACGGGACATAGAACTGGATCAGGGAAAGAAACTGTTCTTGTCTTGCAAAATATTTAGAGAGTTTTAATTTTTTTTCATACTCTACAGCAGGTAAAATGAGCTCCTAAGTAAAGTAGGAGAGGCAACAGAGATCAACCAGAATAATCAATAGTCCAGATGGTCAAGGTCCTACAAGATGTAGGAGACCAGACTCTAATTCCCAGTATGACTTAGGCAGAGCAGGGAATTGAAATCATGAGTGCCCTAAGTACCCGTTCTTCATTATTTGGGGTCTCTCTCTTTTATTCTCTTGTGTTAGTGACGCTGTAGTGATGATAGTACAGGAATTATGTGAGAAACAAGGACTTTTTTTAGGGGTGATATCTATTACTGGATCAATTGTATAGCTGGTGACCTTCTGATGATCTGAAGAAGACTGGTTTGAATTTAAAAGCTTGTCTAATTTTATCTGCACTATAGTTTTACCAATAAAAGCTATTACCCAAGTAAATAAATAAACAAGTCCTTGCATCTCTTTTGTTCTCTCTCATTTTTACTAAAAGTATCATTTTGAACCTGGAAAGTGTTTCCTGATATAAACATAATCAGACATCTTCCAATAAAAAGTTCTGGTGTTGAAAAATCAGAATTTGCTAATGTAAAAATCATGCTGTTAAAGAATTCTGACAAACCCTATGCAGAATTGCTCATTTGGAAATAGGACGACCCACTTCTTCAAAAATAAATATCAAAAGTTATAATTACTGTGTTCAATGTAGTTCCAATATACCCCATCATGAATAATTTACCCTGTTTTTCCTCTGACTCTTTTCCATTTCAGAATTTATCCATGGGACAAAATCTTTTCCCTCAATAATTTTTCTTCCCATCCTTCCTTAATACTAAGGAAGAGATTTCTGTTACTCTCCCTAAAATGTAATATTTCAATGCGACTACTTAGTAGTGCTACCACCTGAATAAAGATGGTAAATTCTGGCCCTAAAAAAGAGCTTACTATATGTTTAGAAGGATGTGGAGAAAGAGAGAGGGAGACTTCTGTGAAGATCCTCTTCTAAATCTGATAGACTTATTATTCAGAGCTACAGTAGAAGAGAATTAACTTTTTCTTTTTCCTTTGAAACTGACTGGATCAGGGGGAGATTTTTTTTTTTAAATTCTTAATATTAATGTGAACTAGAACATGACTATTTTCTATTAATGCAAATGTACACGGCCCATGTACATGCTTTTAAAGAATTTTTTCAC
>NW_017729029.1:68404233-68405642 GCF_001723915.1 Gavialis gangeticus | reverse complement strand
AGACTTCTATGAAGATCCTCTTCTAAATCTGATAGACTTATTATTCAGAGCTACAGTAGAAGAGAATTAACTTTTTCTTTTTCCTTTGAAACTGACTGGATCAGGGGGAGATTTTTTTTTTTAAATTCTTAATATTAATGTGAACTAGAACATGACTATTTTCTATTAATGCAAATGTACACGGCCCATGTACATGCTTTTAAAGAATTTTTTCACTTGAGGTAAAGGAGTGAGCCATATATTAAAGTGTTGATTTCTCATTCTCAATTCCTAGTTTGGGAGTACCCTATTTTAATTTGTATTTCAAAAGGGAGAGGCAAAATTTCCTTAGTGTTGCTTCTACTGTTTATACCTTGACTCATGATGCTTCCTTTCCTATCTGTTCCCAGGCACATTTTTAGTAATCTGCCCCACCCAACCCTGGACCCCAGCCAGGATGTTGGTTAAGTGCTTAGCCCCTTTTTGGAAAGTCAAGCAATACTTCATCTCCCACTGAGGTGCTGTTTTAACTTCAGTACCAACTTCACTGCTCTGTTAAGTGTGGGATGTGCAACTCTGTTAACTACAGAATTGGAACTGGTGCCATAATGAAATAGCTCCTAGGGAAAAAGAATAATTTGATACATTCCCCAGAATTTCCTGCCTGAAAGAAAGAACAATGAAAAGAATGGGACAGTACCGAAGGGAAGCACATTCAACTTTTTCAGGTAGTCTACTTTAAACTTTAGAACTTCTATTTCTCCTCCAGAGTTACTGGCTGTAATATTATATATTTTTGATCTTATGCATGAGCAGTTTCAACCTGGAAATACACTTAGGTTGTAATTCCATTAGTTATCTATTTACCCCAGGACTGACAGCTGGGAATGCCACTGCAGAATCGCTGGACTGCTAGGAGATTGTCTCATTTGAGAGGTGCTTGAAAGACAGTTTAGTAATACAGTGGAAATCTCACTATTGATGTTCCCAGTTGCAAAATCTTGGCTCCTGAGCTACCAAGCACCAAGACTGTGAATACTTCCCTCCTGGACTACTTATGTGGTAGGAGCTAGGGGTTGCAGTAACCCCCACAAAAAGCAGCTCAGAAAGCCCTGTGCCCAGGTGGAAAAGGGAGTAAGGCATCCTTGAAACCATGTCTTTTTCCATTGTAGCCACAGAGCTGAGCCCTGAGCTGCCAAGCATTCATGTCTCTCACATTTGCACTAGGGACAGAAATTACACATAAACCAGTACAAGTGATAGGAAACTGGTTCAAATCTGTAACTCAACAGAAGTTCAGTGCACATAAACTTCTTTCAAAATGGCATAAACTCATTTAAGGTAAACCTGGATGGATGTAGTATCAGACTTAAGTTTCATAGTTTCATAGTTCTAGGGTCGGAAGGGACCTGAGCAGATCATCTAGTCCG
>NW_017729029.1:68403185-68403660 GCF_001723915.1 Gavialis gangeticus | reverse complement strand
GGAAGTCCAGGAAGACTATGTCCACTGCTACCGCTGCATGTAATGATCTGGTGATCTGATCGTAAAAGGCCACCAGGTTGGTCTGACAGGACCTGCCACTGATGAACCCGTGTTGGTTGCCCCTAAGCATGCAGTCCCTTGCTGGCCCCTCCTGGATGTGTGCCAGAATAATTTTCTCGAACAGCTTGCCTAGGATCGAGGTAAGACTAACTGGTCTATAGTTTCCCTAAAGTAATCACTTTATTAAACTTCTGCCCCAGTCCTCTCCAGATTCAAGTTAACTCACAGTTCCCAATATCCCAGGATGCTTAAACTAACCTGTGAAGATTGAATCAATTCAACTTCTGGCTTTATGGCTGTCTGTACTTAGCCTTGTAATATGGTAGGTTTCAAGGTGTTATGGCTGCCCCCAGATAAAAAGATAGAGAAAGAGAGACACCAAAGCAATATAAGTTTATACTTTGAAAGCAAAAAA
>NW_017729029.1:68397677-68398185 GCF_001723915.1 Gavialis gangeticus | reverse complement strand
AGTAGCCTTGAACTCTTACTCTTCCATCACCCAACTGCAACTGCCAGCCCCTGAGACAATGAGAACAGCGTTTTCTTTCCATTGTCACTGTGTGTGTATTGATTCTTATCTTTGCATAGCTACACTTGCATTCTGGTTTTTCCTTGGTTAAAAATAGACCCAGCCACTCTTGGATGTAAGCATATAAGAGAATAAAACAGGGAGAGTTTTGTTTTTGTTTTCATTTTTTTCCTTAGTTTATCTCTTCTTTAGTTTCGTTACAACCTTGGAGCCACAGCTGCAGGTGATATGAGAAGTCATTGCATTGTCAGAAGCACAGTTGCACTGCATAAGGTTAGAAGGGGAAAATAACTAATTAAATTTAAGTTTCCTTTTGCAGCAAAGAAGATGGGAAGAAAGTGCACACAGTCAGGCAGATAATAGAAGATTGCTGTGTACTCCATGCTGGGTTAAAGCATGAAAAGCCTGCTATGATTAAATTGGTTCTTTATTAAGAGAATTAGAGAAA
>NW_017729029.1:68383521-68392677 GCF_001723915.1 Gavialis gangeticus | reverse complement strand
CCTATGATTAAATTGGTTCTTTATTAAGAGAATTAGAGAAACTGCAATTGAATTCAAGTCATGTGCAGACAAACTAAATTTCTGGTCTTCTTCCAAACTGCAAACTCCTGCACCCTGTGGCTTTCTCTCTACGTTCCATGCAGTTCACTTTAGCTATTAACAGTTATTGTGCTGTTTTTGTGAAAGAACTTGCTGACTAGCTGGGTCCAGAGGTTACTAGTGCACAGCCAGCTCTAGAAAAATGGCTCTAATCACCAGTCTATTGTCTCCTGTTAGGCCTCATAGTCTTTCAGTTATTCTGGCTCTGTATTCAGTTTCCCATGCCTTGTTTGTGTTGTTGCTATTGATGTAGAACTTGCTTCCACGCTTATTTCTTTCATTTTTGTTGGTCCTCTGTTTTGCTCATAAATTTTGATTCTTTTGACTTTCTGTTCTCATGCCAACTCATGGATGATGTTTTAAGCATTCTGGTTCCTAGTTAGAGTAATGCACCTCAGAGATGCATTACCAGTGCTTTATTTTTCCATGGGAATTTTTCCACTTCCAAAAATTCATTGTTTCATAAAATTTGCTAGTGACAATGGATGGATGCCATAATATTAGGCAAGTTTGGGAGTTTCAAAGTTGTGATGAATGTTTTTCAGGTGATTATCCCTAGGAAGTGTGTGAGAGAGTATATATATGTTTTATTGATTTGGAAACAGGAGGGTAAATACACTCACAGAATAATCCAAACCAAAAATCAAGTTACAAATTCACCTAATTGGCTGTGCAGGTCAAATGAAAACCAAATGAATGCACTGCTAAGCTTGTTTCTATTTCTCAAAATCTCTTGCTTCTGGAGAATCAGTCAGAAGCACAATTAGTGAAGAAGATGCAGTGTGATGTTAAGTTGCCCTTGCCTGTAGACTCGTTGGTAAAACCAACCTTTAGTGAAAGAGAATGTAGTTCAAGTCATTTTGAATCAGATTTGCCTCAATCTTTTTCTAAAATGGAAGTAATAAGTAGTGCAAGTGATTCTATAGATAGTGACAGTGAAACTGGAGGTGCCGCAATGACCTCAGTGGAAGAGAGTTAAACTCTGTTGAAGTAGATGAATAGACAAACATGGCATATCATGCACAGTTCTTTGGGTGTGCTAAAATTAGTGTGTCAACAGTGCTTGGTGCATTTGTTTTTTTCCCCCCTTAAATTTAAACAAAAAATGTAAGGAAAGTATTGTCTCTTTACATTTTTACAAGTATTCCAATAAAAATAATTTCTTTCCCCATAAAGCTTTGAATTTGTTTGAATATAACATTTCAACCACATTAAGTGTGCTGTATTTAATATTTTTTCCTAATAAAATATTTCAGTTCAAATACTTGTGGCTATTGGGACATAAAATTAACACGGGGGTACTTTTTTAGTTTTGTTTACTAAATATAAGTCAAATAAACATGTTAAATCAGATTATGCTTTATTTAGGGCATTGGAAAATTTTACAGATCAAAATTTTGCCATTCAAAATTTTCTGGCAAACCCATGTCTTTGATGTGCCTTCAATCATTGAGTCTCCTGATCCCCCCTGTGCTAATTCCAGCAGGTGTAATGTTGCTTTTTTCCAGGGTTTCCCTTTCCTTCTCAGTGGCATAACCAGGATTAATAGTGTTCTTCATCTTGGTAGCCTCCAATGCTGTACCTAGGAGCCTGTTTATAATATTAGCTAGCCCTCTAGGACTGTGTCCAGATGAGCATGGCCATGAGGTATGTGGCACTGCAGACATGTCTGCGGTACCACATTCTGCATATTCAGCTGTTCTCCGTACCTGAATAGCTGTGCAAAACAAAAGTGGAGCAACACACGCAGGGGCAACGTGAGCTGCTCAAAACCAGAGCCTAGTCAGCTGGAGCCGCAATCTGGCTGCCAGGTAGGCTCTGAGCGGCAGGATCGCTGCTGCTGCAGCCCTGGGAGCCCCCCAGGACCCCAGGTAAGGCTGGGGCCCGCACAGTGCTGGCCCCAGCCTCCCCTACCCCACCTATGGTAACCTGCCATGCGCAAGAGTGTATGTGGCGTGAGAATTCCCTAGGGACAACTAGCGGTGGCACAAGACCACTAGTTGTCCCTGGGCACCAACTGTCCATGCTCATCTGAATATGGCTTAGCTGTCCTATATGTCCATTATATTGTGCAGAACATTCTCTCACTGAAGAAGTGCTATGACCACGGTAGTCAAATCAATGGTTCAGACTTCCCTGCTGTCCAGTAAGGTATGTCAACAATTTTAAATGTCAAGTGATAATGTCTCTTGTTTAACACATCAATTATTGACAGCCTACATTTGTGAGCTGGCCTCAGAATGGTTTTATTGTACATTACCAGGATTTATTCACATTTTACCAGTATAATAATACTGCTTAACAACGTTGATGGGATTATACTGCATTTGGCTTCACAGTCTACGTGAAACTGAATTGTCCATTGACCTCTATCATGGTTGCAAATATAACAGTTGAAAAAGGTCACCAGCTCTTATGCAGCATCCATAGTATTCATATGTATATGTGTGTCAGCATGTGTGAGAGATAAATAACTGTGCAGACCTCCTCCTCTTCTTTGGAGATCATTGCATTTGCATGTTTTTATGTATTAATGCTTATTTGTATGTAATGCTGAGGTAGCTGTAGCATTTGAAGTATAAAATTTGTTTGTTTTCAATACTTGCCTATGAACTAAGATTTTTTTTTTTGGCCTATTATATATAAAGGCATACATACATAAGGACTATGTCTGTAATCTCATTTGGTCTGTCTCTGCCCTGCTTTTCAGGCTCTTCAGTTGCTCTGTTTTGATTTTTCCCACAGTAGTTTAGCTATTTTTGCCATTTAGAAATATTTCTCTAGGGTGCATGAGTTATCTTGACAATCTCTCCTGTAAGTTGGAATAGCAGTTCCCACAAATGATCCTATCTTTATTTAAGGAATCTTTAATGTCTCCAAAGCTATATGTGGATGTCAGAAATCCCATTTCTGCACTATAGGGATTTACAGATACTGCAAGCATCTATTGTAGCTGCTCCAAGCATTATTCCTCACAATAGCATGTCTCTGGTTTCTCATCCTTCTTATTTCCCCAGTGATATAATAAAATATTCCCTCTCCCCTGTTCAGCTTGGTATACAGACTTCAGTTCTTGCTTACACTGTTTGCATACTTGCACAAACACTTTGTCTGTAATGCCAGCCTTCCTGGGCATCTGAACCCTTTCCTGCTGCCTGTTTGCTCTGTGTTCAAGTGCTTGCTCTCCTGTATCTCAATAGGCTGTTCACCAGCACCACCTTTAATGTACCTGGAGATGACTCCATGTTTTTAAATTTAAACTGGTTCTTTAGTAAGAGACCAGCTTACAGAGAAACAGCAACAGCAGTTAGCGTTCAAAACCCCAGGCAAGAATATTGACTTGTCATGTTTCTCACAAAAAAGACTGCAGACTTCTGCCTCCATCTTCCATAAAGGTTTCCAAAGAAGACATAGGGGGTAAGAGTCAAAGTCCACATACGAGCTTCTGTTCCTTGTGGTTTTATTCGTGTTCAGAAAGAGTGGTGTCTGCTCTAGAAAGATGGTGCCCAACCTTCTATCCTCATGGGGCTGGATGAGTGGTGTAGAGTTAGTCCAGGGGCTTGATTCTGCTTGTCAGATATGCCCAGGTGTCGACCTGACCCCGTAGGTCTGCGTGTGACTATCTGTTGGCCTGACCTTGCAAGCTGGGTTCTGGTGCATGCTGGTCCAACTCCATGCACTGAGATGTAGTTGCACACAACACAGCATTACATGATGCAACTGCTTGCCAGTCCAACAGTGCATGCCATGGGGTAAACCAGCGCACTGGGACATAGCTATGTTACCCAGCCTGCAGGGATCCCCACAGGTCTGGAAATCTGGCAGTAAGGGAGTGACAATGAATGCTGCTATTGCTACCAAATTTCCAGACCTGTGGGGAGTCCAGTGAGCCAGATATGGCCTGTAGGCCAGAGGTTGAATACCACTGCTCTAGAAAGCATAGAGATCTCTGTTAAATTAACACATTTTTCATTGGAATATTTACCATTTTTGACAAAATTATATTTTGACAGAAACACTTCATGAGTAGTGATTTTGATGGAAAAAATCAAGACAAACCAGGTTGACTATTCCCTTTTGACATTATATACAATTTAACAATACATTTTATTAATGTTAAATATGTATTTAAATTTTATGTTTCAACACGTCAAAACAAAATGACTTCAAACATAACGTAAACTATATGTGTTTACCTCACTGAAATGGCATGTTTGACCCAAATTCATGTTTTTCTGAGTTCTAAGCTTCTAAGACACAGAAAAAATATGCTCATTCCAATGTGAATCAATTGTTTTAAAACAGATTTCTATACCATGGAAAATCTGATTTATGCATAGCCCTAATCTGTTCGAAAGCTTTGTAGAGCTAAGTTCACCTATTTCTGCTTAGGGAGGCTGTCAAACTTATTCTGTCTTCTGTGGTACTGTCAATATGACATACAAACCTGCTACAAGGAGAATATAAACTTTACCCTTGCTCTTAATGGCCAAAGATAGTAAAGTATTTATTTCTTCCAGACAGATGCAAAGCTAACCTGAGAAACGAAGACTGTTCTCTCACTGCAAGGAGTGAGTATGCTGCACACTTGAATTCTCAGGTTCCATTTACCTATGGGAGCTGAAGAACAAAAATCTGCTTTCTTGGTTAGCACTGTAGTGTTCAATTGCTATGATGTTTGAATGAATTTGCACTTTTATGAAAAATCAGGAATTTATTTAATATTGTATCAAGTTAAATACATTAGGCCTCTGCTATACAAACGTATCTGAAATATTTTATGAGGAGCCGCAGCAGTCTTACACAATCAAAGCAAGCGTGTGAGCTCAAAACCAAAAGTGAATTTAGATTGTGGTTTTATCTTACTAGCTATAATTTCCATTTGCATTAAAAGCTGTAATTATATAAAGTACATAGAAAAAAATTGCATTACAAATGCTGAATACTAACAAGTGTTCTTCCTCTGCTTCCTGAATACAGTAAGCTTCACTAAGCCAAATGGTTTCCAATCTCTGTTGGCTTCACTAAGCCAAATGGTTTCCAATCTGTGTTAAATTTCAGTTGCACTTTCATCTTCCATTGATCAACACTAGCTTTTAGTTTTCAGCTTTCATTCTTTTGAAGGGTTTGAAATGCAATAATTGCTCAAACAACATGGCCTATTTTGGTTCTCTAAACCATTATTTTTAAATAGTTGTCTGAAACTTGGAGACTTACCTACTTGCTATGACAGGTGGTGGCACCGTTACAACTCAGCTTCTAAGTTGTGAGAATAGATCTGTTTGTTTTAAGTTTTAACTCTGCTGTCTGTCTTGGTCTCCAATTAGAGTTGTTCTGTAGAACTGGACACTGGTTTCAGGGCTGAGATACATAACAGGAGACATCCAATGCCTTTCATCAGCTATGTTTTAAAAATAGGAGTATACTTTCAAATAAAAATGGTTAGAATTGACATGGACTTCAGATCACTCATTTCTTTTCCAGCGGGAACTGACCTACAAGGCTGTGACTGCGTTCTCAGCTGTTAGTTGGTGTTAAAGAAAGAAGAGCATAAGTCTGTACTCTTACATGGATTTATTACAATAATTTATTATTGTGAATGCACTTAAGAGCTACAGAGCAATCCCTCAAAACTGTAATATTTAATAATAGGCAGTAAGGAGGGACTTGAGTATTTTGCCTATTACATATTCTCTTGTATAGTATATTTCTAGACTGCTATGAGTTGGGCATTGTCTTCCAGCATCCCAGGAGGCACCTCTTTCAGTCTTCCCCTCTTGGACACACTATCCTGCCCCAACATGACAGCAGGAAGAGCTGGCAGCTGGAGGAGTCTCCCTGGCTCCACATTTTCCCCCTGTCCCTTGGGTCTCACCCTCCAGACTCCTGCCCCCCGTGTCCTCTGCCTCCCCCCTGCCTGCCCACCACTACCGTTCTCCAGGCTGAGCTCAACCTGGAGAGAGGCGGTGGTGGTAAGTGAGTGTGAGCAGGTTTCCCTTCCCTGCCTGGTCCTTGGGACAATGCCAGCAGCCACAGGTAAAGAGGAAGCTGCTGGGGGGCTAGAAGTGGGAGAGGAGGGATGGCTGGTGGATGTGATCTGGGCTGGTGTCAGGGAGCAGTGGGGGCCACCAGTCTGGGTGGGCAGGGAATGACATGTATGATCCAGGCTGCAGGCCTATTCCTAGAACCTCTTCTGGCCTGGAGAGCAGGTGAGTGGGGGTAGGCACTGAGCTGACTTGGCAGCTCCTAGCTATGCGTCCACTCCTCAGCCTTCTAGGGGCAGGTTAGAGCATTATACGTGTCAGAGGGTATTAACCCTTAAAGTATGACTGTTCACAGCACATTCTAACTTTAACACAGCCTGTCATTCCTTCGAATTAACACATGCTAACTGTAATGTGTAACTACACCTTATAAACAGGCAAAAGCAGGAATAGCATTGGTAGTGGCAAAGGTTCATAAAGAGCAGACTCCTTTGGAGTTCAGAGAAGACAGGCTGAGGTACTACAAAATCTTGCCACAGAAGAGTGTAAGTGTTGGTATTGAAAGGATGAAGGCCAGTGAATTCCCAGACTGTGGATGCACCAAAGCTTAGGAGTAAAGCATGGGCAACTGGTGTCTCCTGGCTCTGGGGGCAGTACCAGCAGCCAATTGCTGCCTGGCGGGGGGTCCCCCCCAGTGGCTGATCACTAACCCCAAAAGATCTGTCAGCAAACCAGAAGTGCCACAGGGAAAACCAGAAATGCTGCCGGCGCTTCTCAGGTGGGGCACCAGCTGTCTCTCCCTGCTTCCTGGCCAGCATGGGCCAATTTGGGGGGAGGAGGAGGGCACGTGCCCCAACCTACACATTGCCTATGGAGTAAAGTGCGCCTTTAGGTTTAATCTGCAGGTTTACTTAGTGGGGTGAGGCTGTATATTATCCAGTCAGAAGAAAGCAGTGGTGATAGATGTACTGCTATTTTGCCTTGCTATTTAGGGGTACTTAACCTCTCATAGAAACAAAGTGAAAGTTTTAAAGAATTAATGGTGATAAATGACCAAGGTTAAAAAACTGTGATGGTGAGTCATAAGTCACCGGCTAAAAAATATTGGGTGGGTAATGTGGCTGTTTTATTCAATAAGAAACTATACTATGTGCCCCATAAGAAAAGCATGTATTCTGCTTTGTGTATCTTAAGTGGTATCAGCATGTAGCAAGTAGGCTTTTTTGAGAATAAAGAACTCCTCCCTTGTGTAGCTGTCTTAATTTACTGATGTACTGTAAACTGGAATGAAATAGGGTTATGGATTTTCGAGTCAAAAGAAAATGTTTATGTTTTCTTTTTACATGGCCCTGACTCGGTGCCAACTGAAATATAGGGAAAACCTCCCACTTTCTTGAACCTCAAATACATTTTAATGTTTAATAATGATCACTTCTAAGGTGTTATACTAAATAATATGCAATTAAACCAATGGCTTTTTATTTAATATGCCCTGTAAGAAAAGCAGGTTCTACATATCCAGTAAAAACTAAATGTGTGTTGGATATGCAATTGGCCAATTCATAATGGGCTTATATCTATCACTTACAATAATAGGAACTGCTAAAGTAACTGGATCTCTTCTTTTTATGTTCACCTGTGATAAATCCCAAACTGGGTAGATATGTTATTGCTATTATGTTAACAACCATTTTGGAGAATTATAATTTTTATAGGGATTTCTAGTTAATTAAAAATTCAGATAAGTTTCTGTACTCTTGGATACTTATACATTGACATATGCAAATTTCATGAGATAAACTACCTTATGAAATTTGAACCAAGCCAAACATATTGATGAAATCCATATTTTGTAAAATTACTGTGGTCCAATGTCAAAACTATGAACTGTTCAGATTTAACCGCCCCCCCCCCACAAAAGATTCCATTAAAAATGTTGAAAACAAAGTGTGTTTCATTAGAGTCTGATTGTAATTTTAAACTAATAACTCAAGTTAAGCTGTTAATCAGTTCACATTAAAAATAAGTATAAGGATGTATAATTTCTGTGAAGCAACATTACAACACAAACCTTCCAGCCAAGGATATAAAATGGGTAAATCTTGCTTTTAATAATAAGTATAGCTCCCTTCAGGAAAACAGAATTTCATGTATTTAATGTATTCCTACTTTCAGAATATTACTTAATAGGCTGTTAGTGATAATTCATAAGGACAAATTTACTTTAAAAACCCTTGCTTATCTTCATATTCTGGTCTGTAGGATACAAGTCAAAACCCTCTAGCCTGACCATGACAAGTGGACATGCATGTTAATCAAGTCATCATGAAATAGAGTTCATGAAAAAAATAAATAGAAGTAAAGTTTTCAGGTTTTCTTCAGTTGAACAATAGGTTGTTTTTGCCCCATTTTGAGAATCAATAAAATATTACACTTGCTAAATAACAATAGCAAATATTCCTGTACAAGAGAGCAGTAACAGATACCAGTGCTAATGAGAAGTTTAGTTGTTATTTCTGAGAAAAAAATTTGTGTTCCTAGAATTATAAAACACTACAGTCTTCTCAGTTTCACTTTCCTTTAAGACATGGGGGCTTTATAGTTTTCCTGGAGTTCCCCAAGTGCAAGGACAAATTCCAGATAGAAGATTGATTTGTCTAAGGGCTCTGTTACATGGTAATTTGGGGTGACTCCTGGAGTTTTTGACACCTGATTGTCCAAACATTAAGACCTGAAACTGGTTTTAAGCACTTGTTAGGCAGCTCAAAGTGATGCCACTCCAAGGCAAGATTATCTCTAGCTCATGTTACCTAGCTCATGTTGCACAAAGGTATAGCTGCTCTAAGCTACATTTTGGTGTAAATGCCACACCTGAACCCCCTCTCCTGCTGGCGTAGATTGGCCCCACTTGTCCCCTGCCCTTCCCAGCATGCCAGATCCCAACACCTGGAGAGGTTTGCAAGTGGCACTCCAGCTCTCTTGCCTCCACCCCCATCTGATTTGATCCCTGGGGCAAATCCATGAAAGCTATGCACAGTTTCATGGTGTGGTAAGTCACTGTACTGTCCCCTCA
>NW_017729029.1:68376918-68378521 GCF_001723915.1 Gavialis gangeticus | reverse complement strand
CTCTGTCCCTAGGGAGCAGGCAGAGGAGGGTTAACCAGCTTGCCCAGCTGCTGCTCTGGGTAGTTCAGCGCTGAGAATAGCAGCAGTCTGACAGCAGTGGTTGGGCAGGAAAGTTAACCCTTTCCTGCCTGCTCCGCTGGGACAGATAGCACGGGAAGCCTCAAGTAAGTGAGGTGGGGGTGGAGGGAGGGCAGGGCAGGAGCCCTGGGGGCAGGGCAGGAACTGGGGAAGTCCTGAGAGACAGGATGCAGGGGGGAAGCCTGGCATGGGATGGGGGAGATTCTTTCCTTTCAGTCCCCCAGACCCCTGCTGGCCTGAAGTGTGACCTGCTCCAGACTTGAGCTAGTGCTGACACTGATCAACATTTGTGTGGCTCAGAGCATAACGTAGAACAAGGCCCTAATGAAACACCTTTTTCAGTCCAACTTGTTTCTTATTGGCAGCATGTTGTACATTCCTGAAATTAAGATGTTTCTGATATATGTGTTTGAAGCTCTTCTCAGACCCCTCAAACTTCTTGGGAATGGAGATCTGAAACATTTGTGTGTTTCAATAGCTATAGTATACAGGACAGCCTGTTTTGAGTTTCTAAAGACTTCGTAACTCAAAATTGTGTACTCTGTCAAATCTTTCTGTAGAATGAATTTCATCACTATTCCTAGGTTTCACATACAGTAAGGGTTCACTTTTATTTCAACAACCAATACTGAACAAACCTGTGATGCCAGCTCTAACCTGAGTGAAATCTTATCTTGCGTCAAGCATCTCCACCCATTAGCCATTTATTAGTTTTCTATGTTTAAAGATAAATTTTCTCTGTAACAGTTTGTTCTGTCAGTGTTGTTTTATTGCTACAATGCCAAAACTGGTACACTATGCAAAGGAACTACAAGTACTGAAACTTGTAACATTCAACAGAGCACAACATTGACTTGCTTAAGTGTAATTCCTACACCTGAAGAATGGAAATCAATCAGAAATCAATTTCCCTGTCTCCCTCTCTCTGTCAATGCAGATAAAAATCACATGCTGGTGTAGTGCAATATAAAGATTAAACTAGGGTGAATGGCAGACAACTGTTAGTCATGCATGGCAAATCCACAAAGCTCTTATTGTATGAAGGGCACCTGCATTTGATATTTTGGGGCTCTACAAGAGGTGACTCATGGGCTATATCTGCTCTGTGAGGGGCAATATGCAGTCTCTGGATTCCTGCCCAGTTGCTGCTTCTGCTGCTGTGGTAGCTGGGGTCTCCAGGTTCTCCCTTCCTCCTTTGGCTTCTGCTTCATGCCCCTGTTCTGGGGGGCAGGGCAAGGTTGGGTGGTAGGAAGGGGTGCTGCACATGTAACAGGGGGAAATCTGGGATGACATGGTAGGAGAAAGGCCAGTTTCTCCAGAGTGTGCACAACTAGAATGGAGCTGGTTGCTCTCACTGCTCACATGGCAGGAAGAGCTGGGCTCTCCATGGTGGTTAAGGGGACTCATGGGGATGCTGCCCATAGGGCATGCAAACCTTGGGGGTTTGCAGGACATGCAGGTTGGGAGTCTTCCATCATCGGGAAGTTGCATAGCCCTTGTGGGGGGGGGGGGGGGGGGGGGGGGG
>NW_017729029.1:68370296-68376799 GCF_001723915.1 Gavialis gangeticus | reverse complement strand
GGGGGGGGGGGGGGGAGAAGGGGCGTAACCCAGAAGTGAAATAGGAAATGCAACAAAGCTTTTGGATTGTGCTGGGTACAGCTTTTGGGGTCAGAGGGTGAAGAAACCAAGTATGTAGGGGAAGAAGCTCTTATCAATTTGCTTTTTGCTAATAGGGAAGAACTAATCGAGAATTTGTTGGCGGAAGGTGATTTAAATGATAATAAATGAACTGATAGAGTTAATGAATGGTAGAGTTCATGATTTTGTAAAAAGAGGGAAAAAAAAATCAGTGAGATCAGACTTGAAGTTGTTCATTGTTGTTCACTGAGTCTTCTGGATCTCTTGCTGGGGCAGAAGGGAGCAGCAGAACTGGAAGTCCCTTAGTTATAGATGCTAGAAGCTAGGAATGCTTCTGCACAGGGGCTTAGTGGATGAACAGGATCCCTCAGAAATACTGCAAACAATTCCTAGGGGAGCTAAGAAACCCTGAGATATATACACACAGGTATTTTAGAACTAAGCCTGAGTAACTGCAGCACTAACATGAGCATTATTATAGGGGCATGAGTCACCTGAGACCTTGCAGTGTGCATGTCAAAGCCAGGCAAGTTTGGATTGCAATATCTGGCTCTCCTCTTCAGTAAGGATGTACCTAAAATGAACTATGTATACAGCAAGGATATTTAAAAAAAGGATAAAAGTACTAGGTAGAAAGAAACTGTAAATCAATGGATAGGTGCTAAATTAGCAGTTGTAGGGTGAACAGTGGTGATGTCCCTTTCCCTGTATGCAGCCTGTCCTTGGCCCTGGATGCAGCCTGGGTGTGCCTTTGAAACACTCCCCACTGCTTCCACACCTTTGGGGTGACTTTTTGCCCCAAATCCCTCTCTGCTATTTGCTGTTCAGCCACTGAGGTGCATCAGACACCAACTTCTTGATCTGTAGTGCTTAGCCGTACCTGTTTTGCTCAAGCCTTGCCAGCCCTTAGTAGAGGAAACTGTCACCTTGAAAGGTCACACCCTAATTTAATCTTGTGCTCAGAAAAGATGAATTCCCTTTTCCATAAAATAAGAAGGCCTACGTGCTTAAATACTTTGGGATCACAAGTATTACTAACAACAAGTGGTTTGTGAAAAGATAACAAAGGATTTATTAGAAAAGATGAAAATCAGTATAAGAAATCAGTAACTATATGTTGAGATACAGACAGGGATATAAGAATAAACAAACAAAAATATTAGAACAATAACTTGTTTTTACTTTGCACCCTAAGTCCAAGGATCCAGTCCCTAGCCACCTTCAACAGGTTAAAAAGAAGTTTCTTTCTCTGATCTTTCAGAATCTCCTGCAGTTTCCCTTATTCAGCCCCTCTGGCTGAGGCATTACAATCTCCTTGTACCCAGAAGACTAAATTCAAAGCCATGCTCTCAAAGGCCGGCTTAAGTACAGTTGTGTATCTGGCTACTCATATAGTCACCTCTAATTCTACATGGACTCACAGTAACTTCCTGCCCACCAAAGGTCCATGTTTACCAGACTGCAAACTTTCTTGCTGCTGTTAAAACCAAGGCAATATATGCATCCTTTCAGACATGGAAATTTGCTAATCCAATATACTCTTTCTCTCCCCATTAGTTTAACTAACCCTCCAGATTCACAAAAATTCACAGTCCCCGTGCATCCCAGGGTGCTTTGCACCTCCCCCAAAACCCCCACTTTACAGGGGGGGTGGGCTAGCCTTGGTCCAAGCCATCTGCTCTACCCAATAGGGAGGAATGCTCTAGCACCCCCTGGCTTTTGGCCTCAGGCACTGCAGGCATGTGGCTGCATTTCCAGAATCAAATCTGTTCGCTTGCTTACCGGTTCAACCTATAATACCTGCAAAAATGGAATTGATTCAGCCTTAGCCTTTTTGATTGTCTGTACTTAGCCCAGGTGTCAAACTTCTTTTAAAATGTAAATTCAAGGGATTTAGTAAACAATTTGAGTCAAATGCTAATTCTCAATCATTAGTGCTCTTCAAAGTGCGAATAGGTGAGGGACACTTAAGTAAATCACTGCCTCACTAAAACAGGCATGGCTGTAATACAAAGACATAAGAAAATTACATTTAAATCAGATTCAAGATGCATAAGAATGATCAGGTTTGACATTACTTATTCATAGAAACTACACATGCCACGTTAACAAAATAAGCTCAAGAAATCCTGCAAGACACCCCATGAACACTTAGTTTATGATACCATGGTATAAAATAGGTCATGGGAGCTATGTTGGTGTAAAGTCAGTGTAAGTAGAAGATTAGGTCTGTACCTTCCATATTAAAAACTAAATTAATAGGAGCAGGTGAATGCAGGTTGTCTGTTGTAGATAAAAATAAGATTCCAAAAATACTGTTTAAAAAGAATTCTATCAAATAAGGGAAGCAGTTGTCCACAGATAGTCAAGGGTACTTATATGCCTAACGGTAATTGAAATCAAGAAGACTTAGATGCCAAAACTAAATAAGTTTTGAGGATCTAGGCTTTAGTCCTCATTTAATTAGACTCCTTCTGATTTACTTCCTGGTAATATCCATCTTTAAAATGTAATCTTTTTTTACATTGAACATTTCAGTCAGTTTCATAATCCACTTCTCAAGCAGGCCATTAAATGCACCCAGAGGACTAATCTTTTCTTATTTTTAATATTTCATTCAAAAAAGGACTGTCTTCTCTTCACTCTTCTGTTGCTGATTTCGCTGTTACAGAACAGAGGTACATTCAGTAATTATCCCCTCTGGGATATATTTCTATTCTTTTCCTTCTTCTTAGCTATTTAGATCCACTGTTGACTCTCTTTCCAGTCCTAGGGGCATTAAGTTGTCATAGGCAGGTAAAGAATGCTATGAAGCATTTTCATCAGTGTGTCATACCTTTCTTAAAAAATTAGAAACACCCTTACAAGGAAATGCTTGAGGTAGGGGGTGGGGCTGATTAAGAACACTGCATCTTAAGAAAAAATAGTTGCAAAAAACCTTTTTTGCAACTATTTAGTTGGTCTAATAAAAGATATTGCCTCTACCCAAAGGGCCTCTTTTGATAACTTTTATATGCTGGGTCTTAAAAAGAGCATCAGATTGGATAGCCCTAACAATAAGTAGGGCTTGGAGACATGCAATTTAATGAAGTCTAGGAAACTTACTTTGTTACAAAAAACAATAAGCACTGGATCATACTGAAAGGGAGTAACAGCTGGTACAACTTAGGAAACTGAAATGAAATGTTGTTAAAGCCTGTGAATGTTTCTTTTTTGAATGTTGATCATTTAAAGCATTTGAAAGAACGTAAAGAGCCCTGAAGGTTGAAAAGCTATTTTGTTTTGGTTTTTATAAATCCTTAAAAACCTGGAAAATGACTAGAAGAGCTAAAACACCAGCTTTTGCCTTTTTAAGGATAGGAACTGTGCCTAAATTGCAGCAATTGAAGAAAAAGTGATAGAAGTGTAACATCAACAAACTGTAACATCTTTCTTATGACTTTATATGCCTGCAATGTACATCTGCGACCAAATCACCCATTGGGAATGGGGCATAGTTTAGACCCCAATAGTCTTGTGGTTAAAGCCCTAAACTAGAACACAGGAGACATTTATATTCACTCACTCTCTGTTACAGATTTCCTGAGAAGGTTTGCTGAGTTCCCTTGCCCCTCAGTTGAATCAACTTCTGTAAACTTACTGTTTCTTTTGTCTTATTATATTACAACAGAGCAAGGACCATTTCACATGGTTCGTAAGCAAATGCATAATCAGTGTCTAGATATGTCCTTAGGTACGTAGGAGCCTGCCAAAAATTAGTTTTCTTTGTTTATATAAATAAAGCAAGACACAGATGTTAAACTGCACCCAGAGCTATTAAAAGGACTGTGAAAGAAGAGTGCAACGTATTCCCATATTGGAACATGAGACATATTTTATGAAGGCCCAACAGCAGGAGCTTCTCCAGTATAAAATAAAATGAAGCCAGAGTTAAGTGCGGACCTTCAGAAGTCAATGACGATGAATGTCTTTTGACAGCTGTTCTTAATCCTGTGTCACTTACGTTGCATGGCTGCAGAATACATATTATCTGGAAAGGTTTTCAGAACAGGAAAAAATGCTAGATGATAATGAAATCAGCCCGGAGTCTTGTCTTCAATCTCACTATATTGCCTTGACCGAACAATATTTTTCAAGCCCTGTCCCACATAGCGTAACTTTCAGCTCTGCTGTCATGGCAGTCTTCCTGATACATAGATAGTAGACATAGGAACACCCAAACAATGGACAGGATGTTTTCCTGTTCTGAAAAGCTTTGTAGGCCAGTACATATTCTGCAGGCATAAAAGCCCACATATGTTACACTGTCCTCCCACACTACTTTGTGCCCAGCAAAGAGTGAAAACATTATCCAATAAAAGAAGGGACTAAACCATAGTCTTAAATCTGTAGTTATTCTCTTCCAACAGCAATCATTAGGTTTTGAGGGGAAGGCAGAAATCTCCAAAGAGGTATAATGTGTTGAATCTCCTTTGTGATAATTCATTAGTGGTAGGACTGCTTTATTCCAGCTAGTTCCTTTTAATTCTGAGGTCAATATGAAACAAACAAAAAACAAATTTATCCAGTAGAAAACAGTTCATAAGGGAACAATGAAAAGAAGCTATCAAGATGAATGCAAATGTAAATGACCTATTTTCTCTTATAGAAAGCCAAGCAAAACCCCCTTGTTGTTAAAAGAAATATTAACTTTGTCAAGGTTATATTTAAAAATATAGAGAATGCATCATTGCCTTTTTTTCTTCTTCTTTTTGGTCAGAGGAATAAACGTAATAGAGCTAGAGTATAGAAAACAGACCAAGTTCTAGAGCCACTATGTTATGAAGGATGTATCACAAAAATGATGGCCTTTGACTCTGATTCACACAAATAAACAGCATAATAGACCCCAAGTTTTTATGCATCACCACTGATCTTGATTGGATCAAGAGGTAATTGGATTAAATCCATTGACCAGCCCACAAAACAAGCACAGTCTTTCTACTTATTTAGGCCTCCCTTCTCTTTACTGGTCACCAAAACAGTAGAGAGAGGAAGTCCTCCATTAATTTGAGATTTCATTTAGGTGGTGGATTAGAAACCTTCACATCTAACAATGACTTCCTGTGGCTCGAGATGCCAGCAGATGTGGATAGAAGAAAAGCTTTGAACTTCCTGGCTCACTTATTTCTGATTCATATTTAATACTCAGTATATAAGATCGCATTTGTGAGGAAGGTCCAGCCAATTTCTTACTGTGCTTCAACATTAGGGGCAGGCAGTGCATTGTCCATGGGTATGAAGGGCATCCATACTTGTCTCCTGGCTTCCCTCTTTGGCAAGATACTGTGGTTTTGTTCCCTTTAAAATTGTATTTTTGATATTTAAATAAAGTTAATATTATAGTACATGTACAATAAAAAATGGAATATGGGTTTATTTTCTTCTAACACAAGAGAAACAGACAGGGCAGCTTTAGTTTCTAGATAAGAATCAGTTTGTTGTACCATGTCCGCCTGTCTGTCTGTCTTACTCTCTCTCTACTATGGCTGTCAGAGTTAGTAATGTCAATAGACAAGGGGTTGGCAAAATGGCAGATTTGACTGGTGGCTGGACTCAATTTGCCAGCAGCATCTGGGGCTGGTTTTCATGGAGACCCCAGCAGCAGCGACACTGTAATAACATGGGGCTGGGCTTTCCATGGAGACCAGCACTGGCAGGGTGTGCGGCAGGGCAGGGAGCTGCTCTGGGCCTGGGCTGGATCTTGCAGTGGTGACAGCGTGGTCCAGAGCCAGGGCAGAGCCATGATCTGTAGCCTGCATGCTCCAGGCAGGGGCATGCAGGGAGCAGATTGCAGCTCTTCCCCAGCTTCTTGCACCACTGATAGCATGGTCTGGAGCTGGGGCAGAGCCACGATCCATTGCCTACATGCTAGGGCTGTGCAAAGCTTTGACTTAATATTCGAGTCGACAAATATTCGACATATTCAACCTTGAAAAGTGAAAGTCGAGTCGAATAGCAGCTGGTCGAATAGCTGTCGAATCGAATACCAGAAGTCGAATATTAACCGCATGAGTTGAATATTAACAGTGTGGGTCGAATATTTGACTTGCCTATACTGGATTCCCTGTGGGGGGGGGCGGGAAGAGGGGGAAAGAGTACTTTCATGACTGACATGTGTGGCTGGCCAGTGACCTGTAGGCATTCTCTGAGGTCCCTTCCAATCCCAGTGCTCTGGGGGAGGGCCAGAGAAAATGCATAAAAGGCAGCAGTTTTTCAGCTCCCCTGCTTTCTGCCTTGAGGTCAGTTTCTGAGCTGCTGGTTTCTCCAGCACCTCTGCATCAGACCACAACGGCTGGGAGCCCTGATCTTCAAAAGATTCCCGGCTCGCAACGCTAGCAACATGGATTTCTGAGAACTTGGTGCTTTTATTTTATAACTACTTTTCATATTAGTTTATGCTT
>NW_017729029.1:68368957-68369472 GCF_001723915.1 Gavialis gangeticus | reverse complement strand
CTGGATCTGGATCTCAGTGCCCTGGCAAGGGAAGTTCTGGGGAAAGATGGGGAATCAGTCGAGTTTGTGCTCGACACCTCTCAGGTTTTTTCCTTTCAAGCCACGAGGTCTCTCCCAGAAGGCACTTCAGAAGGTGCCTCTGTACAGATGAAGACAAGTGGCTCAGCTGAGTCTGCTCTTTCTCTGGCTGTACCTCTGACTGTTGAAGACGGGGAGAGTTCAGCAGCATCCACAGATGCACCCGCACACCAGAGGGAAAGGCCTAGTGCTATCATGGTCAGGGATCATTATGAGCTGGCAGATGATCCCACGTTTGCTATTTGCGTGCACTACCAAGCCAAAATCAGCCAGAGCAAGGGAACAAAGCATATGACCACCTTGGGGATGCTGAATCATCTCAGCAGGTACCACCCCTTTGCCACAGGAATGGCCCCTGCTTGCTCCACAGCCCCCGTCCCCCCACAGCAGAGGCAGGGCACCCTGGAACATTGGGGGCAAAAGGGACCAGTTGCAAA
>NW_017729029.1:68368697-68368936 GCF_001723915.1 Gavialis gangeticus | reverse complement strand
CAGTGGTGACAGCGTGGTCCAGAGCCAGGGCAGAGCCATGATCTGTAGCCTGCATGCTCCAGGCAGGGGCATGCAGGGAGCAGATTGCAGCTCTTCCCCAGCTTCTTGCACCACTGATAGCATGGTCTGGAGCTGGGGCAGAGCCACGATCCATTGCCTACATGCTAGGGCTGTGCAAAGCTTTGACTTAATATTCGAGTCGACAAATATTCGACATATTCAACCTTGAAAAGTGAAAG
>NW_017729029.1:68362780-68363697 GCF_001723915.1 Gavialis gangeticus | reverse complement strand
GATGAGCGGCCAGGGTTCAGGAGGCTCCTGACACTGCTGGCTCCATCCTACCAGATGCCTGCACACACCGCCTTCAGCAGGATGGTGGTGCTGTCCCTATACGAAGCATGCAGGGAGCACTTGAGGGAGGAGCTGCACAAGGCAGGTCTGCAGGTGACTGTACACTTCACCTTGGACATCTGGAGCAGCCAGGGTGGAGATCATGCATACCTCTCCCTCAGAGGGCACTGGTGTGGCCAGTCAGGCTGTCGGTGGCCTCTCCTTCAAGCCAAGGTGACGGATGAGTCCCACGCAGCAGCAGAGATAAGGGGGGCCATGAACCGCATGGTGCAGGGGTGGCTGGGCATTGGGCAGGCTGAGCTTATCCGCGGCTTCACGGTCACTGACAATGGGGCCAATATGGTCAAGGCAGTCCGTGATGCTAACTTTGCTGGTATTCGCTGTGTGGCACACAATTTACATCTGATTGTGAGGGATGCCTTGGAGGGGGACAGGGCTGCTGGTGATGGTGCCAGCAACACCAGCAGGCTCGTTTCCAGATGCAGGAAGGTGGCAGGCTACTTCCACCGGAGCATCAAGGGGGGCAAGATGCTGTGCGACAAACAAGCAGAGCTAAATGTCCCCCAGCACAGAATCATCCACGATGTGGAGACTTGGTGGCGCTCCACATACCTGATGCTCAAGAGGCTGGTGGAGCAACAGAAGGCCATCCATGAGCTGGCCTTGCTTGGGGAGATTGGGATCAGTGGCCACCTGACCAAAGCTGCGTGGGATGCTGGTCCTCAAGCCCTTCCTCGAGGCCACTGAGACCCTCAGTGCTGCTGATGCCTTCCTCAGCCAGGTGGTCCCCATAGCGGAGGAGCTCCGCAGCCAAACGGAGAGCTTCCTGGGGGCCGATGTCCCTGGCTGGGGCAGGC
>NW_017729029.1:68358014-68362498 GCF_001723915.1 Gavialis gangeticus | reverse complement strand
CGAGCCAGTCTTCCCCTCCACCACAGGTGCTGCCAATATGGGTTAAGGCCTTGGCAAACATTAGGGGGTCCAGACCTACCAGACCCCAGGATCAGGCAGACAGCCCCCACATTGTGGTGTCTACCTATCTTGCCAAGCCTGTGGAGCCCCTGGACTATGACCCCTTGGCCTACTGGGCAACCCGCAGCCCGATGTGGCCGGATCTGGCCACAGTTGCCCGGGAATACCTGTCCTGTCCACCGACTGGTGTGCCAAGCGAGAGGGTGTTCAGCACGGCTGTGGATGTTGTGACACCCCACTGCACCTGCTTGGATCCTGGTTTGGTGGAGCAGCTGGTGTTCCTCAAGGTGAGCGTCCCGCTGCTGGGTCCCCAAGCTCCAGGTGCAGATGGAGTGAATGCTACCCTCCTCACTTCATCTGGATCACGAGTTTTGTCTGTCAGCAGCCTAAGGTGCAGTTTCCCCCAAGCCCCTGCACCTATCACCATGGAAGTTGGCAGGCTTTATGGGCTCCTCAGGGGCTAGCAAGCCTGCAGTTTTGAGCTCCCTGTGGCTTTCCACACACAAGTCACAGGAGGTTTTCACTCAAGAATTTGGGGTGCTGTTTCTCCGAACTCCCTGAACCTATCTTGTTGAAAGTTGGCAGGCCTTGTGGGCTCCTCAGGAGCTACCATTCCTGCAAATTTCATCAAGATCAGACAAGAAATGCCGAAGTTATAGTCCACTTCGACCTTCCCCATTATAGCCTACGGGGAAGTTGAAGCAGCTCGAATATTCGACTGAGCTTTGACCTCAAATCCAAGCAGACCCACTTCAACTCAAAGCAGACGGCAAATCTAAGTAGGACCCAGTTTTATATTTGACGTGGCTGTCGAATCGAATATTACCTGCTCTGCACAGCCCTACTGCATGCCCCTGCCCAGAGCATGCAGGTGACAGATTGCGGCTCTGCCTTGGCTTTGGTCCATGCTGTCACCACTGAAAGATCCCAGTCTGTCTCCAAAGCAGCTCCCTGGTGTGCCCTGCCTGTGCTGCTGGGGCTGGTCTCCATGGAAACCCCAGCCCGCACTATCACAGTGTGGCAGCTGCTGGGATCTCCATAGAAACTGGACCCAGCCATGCAGGCAGTTGCTGCTGGGAAATGTAGTCCACTGCTGGCCAGATCTGGCCTGTGGGCTGGACTTTGCCTGCCCTTGCAATAGACCATGATAACCTAATGACCCTACGAACTGGCAAATGAAATTATGCTTCCTAGTGCTGTGCAATGAATAATGAAAGGCATGGAAATAACACAAAGAGTTGCATGTGAATTATACAAACATAGCTAATGTTAGAAATTAGCATTTAGGTTCTTTTTTAAATGGCTACAGGCACTGCAATCTGATGGAAAGGTGTTTTTAATATGCTTCGGGTTTCTTACATGCTGGAAAGGCAACGGGGAAAAAATAGCTTGGTGGAATTCCTGCAGGAATTCCAGTCAGGCTCACATGTCACTCCACTGAAGTTGTGGAGAACGAAAAAATCCTAGGGGGGAAGCTGAGTGAAAAATAAAAGTCAAGAAATCTCTTTAAAAATTACTTTTGATAATATTTAGTAGAGGCTTTTTTGTTTCTGTTTTTGGTTTGAAACTATTCAATAAAATCAATGTGAAGTCACAGATTATTTTAATTTACCCATGTCCGTACTGTTACTAGCAATCTGTTTCTCTTGGGCACCTTCCCTTAGAAGTGGAATGAGGTGTAGTGGATTGCAGGTTAATGGAGGTGCATACTTTTTGGTATGGCTTAAGTGTCTAAACTCTACAAAGTGGTGGCAGTTCAAATTTTGTCCCTGCTCCCTTCATGCCTAGTGTTTCTTAGAGCCTTAATGCACATTATACTTTGAGTTGCTCAAATGCTGATGGGTGTAAGTGCTAGCTCAAGTTTGGAGCAGTCACACTTTCAATACAGCAGGGACCTTGAAGATCAAAAGGTAACAATCCCTCCTTTCCCATTCCAGGCTTCCCCCCTTCCTGCTGTTCCCCTATGCCAGAGATTCCCTCTCCTGCCCCTTAGGGTTCCCCACTGTCCCCCAAACCCTGGGGCTTCCACCCTGCCCCCAACCCCAGGGGCTTTCTCCTGTGCCTCCTATAAATCCCCACCCGCAGGGCTTCCTCCTTCCTCCCAGCTTACTTATGGCCATCTGTCCAGGTCAGAGAGCAGCAGTAGTAGTGGCCAGGTTGGCAGGTTTCCCCTTCCCTGCCTGGTTCCATGGGGCAGTAGCAAGTAATCTGGGTTGTGCGGGGAGCAAGAGTCAGGTGTGCTGGGGGTGGGGGGGAATAGCATGCCCAATCTAGGGGGCTGTGAAAGGCAGTGAGCCAATCAGAGCTGGTGAGGGACATGGACAGGGGGTGGCAGCCCAAATGGGGAAGGCAGGGGGCTGATTTAGGCTGGTAGCTTCCTTCTGCTCTCCCTCACCTCCCTCTGGTTTACTTATGGCTGCTAGGTTATCCTGGGGAACAGGCTTCCTGGCCCCCCCCTCCCACTACTGCTGTCACCAGGCTGCTGCTCTTCTTTGGGCCAAGCCCAGTCCAGTCCAGAGAGCAGTAGTGGTGGCAGGGGCTGGACAGGCAGCTTCCCCTTTCCTTCTTGCTCCCCTGGGACAGCACCAGCAGCCAAAAGTAAGCCAGAGGTGTGGTGGGTGGGGGGGTTAGCAGGGATCTGGGGTGTTAGGGGGTCTGATCTGGGGGGCAGGGGGCAACAGGCTGATTCAGGCTCATGAGGAATGGAGACAATGGAGCAGGAGGAGCTATGGGTGAGGTGTTATCACTAATGTGTAGCCTAGAGAGGTTACACAATAGTGTAACACGAGCTGGGTAATGCAGATCAGAGATTTACCTAAGGTAGAGTGGTGTAACTTTAAGCTGTCTAAAGAGTGCATAAAACTAATTTAATGTGTTAATGTGTGGGCAATCCAGGAGTTAAGAGTTCCAGGAACCACTTAAAATGAATGGCCATCTTTATGTGTACTCCAGGTGGGGGGAGGGGGATATCAAATAGAGTGGCTCTCAGGAGCCACTAATTAAAGTGCCCATAGTCGTCTCATGTATTCAGCATCCCAAGCTTCAGAAGGGTGGCAGAGGCACTGTAAGTAAAGCTCATTAAACAATTGAGCATGCTCCAATGCGCTCTAGCAGGTGTACTGAATGTCTACAGACTCATTGTGCCCCTGCAGATGATTAAGCTGAAGGCTTTGTCTATATTGCAGCAGCAGCAAGATGCTTGGATTGGGGATTTCCTAAAACCATGCATGCATGCTTCAAATCCAGAAAGATCCTGGTCAGCCTGTTAGGAGGGTCATTCTTTTTGTGGTTACTTTTTGAGCTTGCTTAGACTATGCAGCCCCCACCCATGCCAACAACTCACTATCATATTTCCAACTTTGGACCAGGTCACCAGGAGCAGGTAGACAGGACATCTTGGCCTGTAGCCCCAATGTAAACAGCCCTAGGCTTGACCCATAAAGCTCCTTCATTCCTAAATTTGAATCACTCTTGCAAGCTATATTGTTCCATCGTCAATCTTAGGCAAAAGCATCCTTAAGCAAAAGTATCCTTAAGACCCTAAAGTTTGGCTAAGGAAACTACAATTGCTAAAATCAGGTATCTTTGAAGTCAAAGCTGAAAAATAAATATATTAAAAGAGATTCCTATTAAATAAATCTAGATATTGTTTAGGTTTGCTGCTTATCCTGAAGCATTCTACAAGGCATTTATGGCATAATTTTGAATAGACCAATTTAAAACTGGGAAACTAGGGAAGACTAATAATAAAATTGCAGAGCTTAGAAAAACATCTGAAGAATGTAAAGGACCTGGAAATTAGAGCTTAGACATTTAGATTTAATCAGAGAGGCACTCTGCAAGCTTCACCAATTTCTACTTATTAACTACAGTGCTGATCTACCTTAGCCTAATTGCTGCAGTCTGGTTTCTTTCCTGAGGAGATACTGCCAGCTCTGCACAGGTGCTTTGTTTGTTTTTTATTGTATAAGACCAAAAACCTCTTCTTTCTGCACCAAGGTAGGGGTTACTACTGGTTTCAGTGAGGATTGGATGAATCCTTCAGGCTAAAGAAATGAAGTTAAGTTCACAGTTTTGAAAAGGTATTTCATTTTTATCAAATGTTTTATTTTGTACTATGAGAGAGAATAGGAGTGCTAGTATTACATTCTTGATACAACTCGTGGGGGTTTTTTTTTGTGGCTAATCTTAAAACTAGTCTTTTTAGGTGTGTTTATTAATTTGTAGTAGGGTTGGACTGTTGTTATAGCCATGATAGTACAGGAAGTGTTGAGAGGCAAGGTTTTTGTTTTGGGGTTTTGTTGTTCTCCCGCCCTGGCGGGTGGTCGGGCTGGAAGATCTACTAGGTCCCTTCCGACCCTAAATCTATGAAACTATGAAACTATGACTTACTTAAGCTCTCTGATCTGTAGGCCCTTTGCCAG
>NW_017729029.1:68350127-68353014 GCF_001723915.1 Gavialis gangeticus | reverse complement strand
TGTTATAGCCATGATAGTACAGGAAGTGTTGAGAGGCAAGGTTTTTTTATTATATATTTTATTGGTACTAATGTATAGTTGGGAGAGCTGTTGAGCAAGCTTTTGGGCACCTTTCCAAAAGTCTCTTTTCTTGCCCCTCTATTTTATAATTTGCCTGAATCATTCATATTTTATGCTATATCTTCATAGAGACAGAGTGAGAGGAAATGAGTAGAATCTTTAATTATTGTGTAAGGATATCATCATTATTTTATGGGATGAATGTTATATCCTCACCTAGAAAAGTCAACCAAGCATTTTTAGATTGACAAAGGGTATGAACATTTGATGGGGGTAGAGAAGAAAGCACTACTCAGCAGATGGATTTTTTTTAGGTGATTTATTTTATTGGGCAGTAAAAGAAATGGATTTATTGGATTTATTTATTATATCAATAAAACATTACCCAACTGATCTCTCCCTGTATAGTGGTGTTTCATTTTAATTGTGGAAGAACACAGTTTTTGGCTATTTGAAGAGAAAATCTGGGATTTTATTAGAGAATTTGCAACTTTTAAACAGGGAACACTAGGATCTCTGCTGCTGCTGCAAGTGGTGAGATATGGGCAGAGGAGTCTGCCCAGCCAGCACTGGGGCTCTCGCTGGAGGGTAGACAAAGTGGCTGACCTGGCCATTTGGGGCCAGGAGGACACCATTTGACAGTTTTAAAGCTGGTCACCATGATGAACACATCTTCTGGGCGATAGTTGCTCAGGTAGAAGAGCAGGAACACCAGAAGACATGACAGCAGTTATGTACAAAGGCCAACTGTGCAGAGACAACCCACTAGCAGCTGGCCCAGAAGTACAGGAGGATCTGTTGCAGTGCCTGTGCCACAGCCCAGGTGGCTGTGTGGTTCCCGTCTGGGTCTGGCAGGTATGCAGCCAAGGGGTTACAGTTCCAAGGCGACAGATGCTATTACAGGTGGCAGCAGGTCACAGATGGCAGCAGCCCCCCACTGCCAAACTGTTGCAGTGGGTAGAGGGTGCAGGGGCCACCCTAGGTTTGGGCTGCTTCAGCAGTCCAGCTGACACAAGGGACTAGTGTCCTCAGATACCTACCAGCAGAGCCTAAGAAACTGCTGAGGGCAAGTAGCCCTGAGCTACTCACCAGGGCAGCTTTTTATACTTCTGGGACCAGTACAGGTGCTGGCCCCAGACTCTAGCTCCCACTGGCTGAAGATTCAGGAGGAGCTGAGCAGGGTCAGTTTGCCTCAAGTGGCACAATTTGCCCCGCACCAAAGTGCATGTTCAGGCATGTGTGGTGAGGCACAAATCTGTGCTCAAATTTCTGCTGCTCCTATTTGAATTTCTAAAAGCACACATGCCTGCATGTGTGGATGTGCCCATACATGGCAAACTTCAATTATATTGAAGAGAGATGTTAGACAAACTTTCTAGGACAAAGTGCCCTTCCTCAGGTCCTATGGCTACAACAAGACTTCTACTTCCCACTCAATACATCTCCATTAGAAATATACTTCTTTCTATGCTATTATTATGTATTTCATTTGTATAGTAGGCCAACATATTTTCAGTTGCATATGGGACCCATTGTGCTAAGATATAAAAACACATATGAATACTGTCCTAATTCTGCTGGAAAGAGTATGCATTCATGAGATTACAGCCCTGATTCAACCATAAAAACAAAATGGAAACCTACAGACTTAGTGTGAGTGTGGGAACCCACCTGGGTGACACTTATCACAGGACTGAAGCCTAGTTTTACATATAGACAAACAGTGGGTGCATCCACACATGCAGGCACGTGCACTTGCAGCAACTCAAATTGGAGTGGTACAAATTTGTGCCAGGGATTTTTGTCTCGGTGTATGTGCCTGGACATGCACTTTGGTGCAGGGCAAGTTGTGCCACTTGGGGGAAAATGACCCTGCCCAGCTCCTCTCAGATCTGCAGTCAGGGGGAGCAACCTGCACTGGCCCCAGCAGTATAAAAAGCTGCCCTAGCAAGCAGCTCTGGCTACTTGCTCTCAGGGCCTTGTGAGGTTTGCAGGAGAGGGGTGGGAAGAGGTGTGAGTGGGGTGTGTGGGTGGAGTTTGCAGGAGGAGGTGGTGGGATGTGGGGTGGTATAGGGGGATTTGTGGAGGGGCTGCCACACACCTCCCCCTCCCCCCCCTCTATGCCTGCTGTACCAATGGCAGCACTGCTGGACCCATAGTTTGTGCGGGGAGAACGTGCAAACACGGCATGGCCTGCTAGCACACCTTTGCACAGGACTGGAAGGTGCAGCTGCCATCCAAAAGTGTGCATTAACTGCGTGGGCTGGGCTGGGTCACGTCGGGCCAGCCAGGCCTGTTTTTCATGAGGGTTAGGGGGCAATGCACCACAGTCCATTGTAGGCGCAGTGCTGCGGCTGTGCATTGCTGCCTCACCCTCATGGAGAAACTGCCCAGTGTGACCCAGTCCCACTAGGTGCATTCTCTCTGCACAGACCATGAGTCTAGCAGCACTGCTGCCAACATGACCCAGCTGGCTGCCAGCGCTGGGTGTGGGGGGGATGTGCACTTTGTGGGTGGGTTTGTGGAGGGGCTCGAGCAAGGCCATCCATATGACTGCCTCCCCACCTGCCCTCCCAAGGCACCAGCACAGCAGCGGTGCAGCTCTCTGTGATGAGGTCTCTGTGCTGAATAGACCCAGCCCAGCCTGGCCTGGCCCGCTAGTACACGGCTTTCTCACTCCTGTCTAAAGCCGTGTGCTAGTGGGCTGAGCTGGGCTGATCCCGTCGTGCCACCATGGGCTCTGCCTGCAGCCAGGACACAGCCATGCTGGCTGCTGCCGCCAGCACCACTGCAGGTGGGGGGGGGGGGGGGGGGGGGGGGGGGGGGC
>NW_017729029.1:68325824-68350018 GCF_001723915.1 Gavialis gangeticus | reverse complement strand
CTGGGGGGGGGGGGGGGGGGGGGGGCAGGTGTGTGGCAGCCCCTGCTCAAGCCCCTCCACAAACTTGCTGACAGACCATACCCCTGCTACTCCTAACACTCCCCATATCTCCCTGAAACTCCTCACACCAACCCATAACCCCCCCACATTCCTAACTTACCTGGGACAGCACCTGGGTCCTGGTCATGCTGCAGCACAGGAAACATTTTTTTGCTTGCAACGTGCCTCATGTGGCATCTCAAACTGGTTTGAGATGCTACAAGAGGCACGGGTGTGCTCTTCTGGATGCACCCAGTAAGGGTAAAGGTAAATAGAGGTAACAGCATGAAGTATACATGGCTACACAGATTATCAGTATGCATGACTTGATGGTTCCAAAATCCTATTTAGAATATTTATAAATGCTTTATTTCTTGGCTAGAAGTAAATGATTATAACCAAGAATGCTTATAATCCAAGTGTTATTTATTAGCGGTAGAAAAGTAGTGAAAATCTAGCTACTGCCAATTTGTTGTTTCATTAAGTGTAATGTATGGGTGAACCAAACACTTCATTCATCCTTGTTTAATTTTTTTTAAATTGTTGTATGCGTGATTTTTTTTTTTTACTTCTGTCTGAAATTAATTTAGATAACTGAAATGGGTAATTTAATGATATGTCTGAAGCTTCCTTGCACTATTGGAAAAGTAGTTTGCTAGAATATAATTATAAGAGTAATCTGAAAATCTTTAATAATAAAGATTTATAAAATGTAAGACAATTATGCTCATTTATCAGAGAAAAAAATCATTATTGCTTTTATTAGAACAGATACTATCTCCAAATTTCCATAATTTACCCAAGGGAAATTTCCCCTCTAGTTTTGCACTGCATACGACTTATCTGCAGTGCGGGTTTCTGTTACATATTCTACACTTGTTCAAAATCCCCAGAGATCTGCACTGCATAGTTCCAGAAGATACTTTTGCCCTGAATGGTGTCAGTGTGCTTACATTTTTGAGAGATTCTTAGTGCTAAATGATAAAAATAAAAGAAAGCTAACTTTATTGAGCTTTACTGGGTATTCTAAAAAGACTGTGGTGATCTCCTGTGTGTTATGAGTCTGATACTGTAACATGCTGGTGAATGACCTGGTTTTCTGGTAATGGACTTAGTTCAGCTGAGATGTACCTATTCATAATTCAGGTCACTTAACTTGCTGTAACATAGTTATGGCCCACTACAGTAGAAGGTAATATAAATGTAAAAACTGAAGACAGGTTTATGTTGATGCATGCTCTCAAACTGTTCTGAATTTTAAATGTTGACAGCAGATTATCACATGCAAGGGTATTATTTAGCTACTGTGGAGTTCCTTACTCGGCTTCAGCTAGATTTTTTCCAGTTATGTGCTAATGTAAACAAAACCTAGTAGTCAATGCCAGCAGAGTGTTTTGAATTTCAAGTTTGGAAAAGCATTGTGCACTATACTAAAATATGCAGGTATGCAGGGCGTCAGAGCTGTAACACTCCATCAGTTATCCTTACAGAAAGCTAATCTTCATCACTTATTTTAGTGCAAGATCCAAGCAAAAAACTTACAAACATCACAGTGGTGGTGGAAACATCACAGTTTCCTGGAAATATATAAGGTTTGTTGTTGAGAAATATGTACTGTTCAGTCCCTCTGCTTTTTTGAGTGCTTTTCATAAAAGACTATACAATACTTTCTGTCTGCTTGGACATTTCATCATCATAGAATGAGACTTGTTTGTGCTCTCTATTTTGAGTAGTTTATTTTTTTTAACAAGTAAACCTTTATGCATTGTATAATATTCTTTGGGTAGGACTTTAAGTTGATTGCAATACCAGAGGACAAAAATAACAACTACAGTACTGTATATGTGTTGATAGTGTAATGAGGCTAGTAGTTGAACAGCAATGTATACGTAACGTTAACTGGATTAATGTGGTGGGCAACTCAAAGACAGTTATTGTGGGACAGAATTTTAAAGGTCTTTAAGCATCTGTTGAAATCTTTTGACATCCATCCTATAAAAGGCAGTTAAGTGTTTCTTGGAATCTCAATAGATCCATGTATTTAGACAACTAAAAGCATGATTATTGGAAAATCTGCCCTTCAAGGATTATAACTAAAATGCAATTACAGCATATTTGGTCTTTTTTGGCCTATTCCTGAAGAAGTTATGTAACTTAAAAAAACACCTGCTACATTTGTCTGCTGCCACCTATGTTCTGACTAAGAGAGAAAGTTACCTATTGGTATTGGCAGAGAGGAAGCATAGCTCTTGGGCTGAGTGGTGGATAAATTATGAACATAACTGAAAAATTTTAAGTTCTCAAGCTTGTAGGCAAGCAGCTTTTCAAACTAGGTTTGTCAGCCTTTCCCTCCTCCTCCTCTCTCTCTCCAGAAGGCTAAAATTCAGAGGTAGCTGAATTTCAAGGTAACTTCTTCTGTAGGCTTGAGGGTAGAATAGACTGCCTTCCCTTACTATTGAAGCTTATCTTTTATAATTCTCTTAGTCCAGAAATCCCCAAATCTCCAATCCTAAAGAGAGCTGCTGGAGGAAGTGTGACCCTGTCTTCTGGATGAGTTTGTGCTCTGGTAGTAAAGCAGAGTAACCTTGTTGGTATGCTGTATCTCTTTTATTCAAGCCGCAGTGCATTCACTGATTCATAGCATTTCTGAGCAAAAAATGTCATTCTAAATGTATGTTTCTGTAATTTTTCATTCTAAGATTAGCTCTTAATGATGAATATGTATAGCAGTTAAGTGTTAGACATAGTGTTTTTTCATCGTGCAGAATCTTTTCACATTAGCTAGCCCATACAATATACCACAAGGTGGATAAATGAACTATATCTCAAGTGGCGTTTCACTTGAATCTAAAATTATTCAGGGATTCCAAATTTACAAAAAAATTAAATCCAATAATTAAGTGGCACTCAGGATCCAAACCTTGGTGGTTCATGTAGTTCTACTAGTTCCCTGTGACTGAGAAAAACTATGAAATGGATATTAAGTTTAAAATGGCCCCTCTCTCACCATGAGCCACAAAGCACCTCTACATTGTGTAGCTTCATCTACTCTTGAGTACATCTATTTTACAATCCAAAAAGCGTTGCTGCAATTTATACAGACATACCACAGTTGGCTAGTTTAGAACTGTCCCAGGTACTAGTAACCATGCAGTTGCTGTGGCATGGACCTCAGTTGCTGACTTTTCATTGAAAATCCTGGGCAGGCTTGTAGGGGCCACATTTAAGATGTTTCTGTTACAACTACATTTCTATCAGTATCTGAGTTAGCTAGTTTAGAGTTGGCTTACGTACACAGATTGCAGTCACACCTTTGAATTCAATTGTAGGCGTAGGCTACCTGTTTGTTGATATGTTAGCTTAAACTAGGATAAAGTAACTTGGTCTTTGCTTTTTATGCTTTAAAAATGACTGACACCTACTATTCCTAAATTTACCTGAATGCCTGGGTAAAATGCTAGTCTCGCTTTTTTTACTTTCAAGACTGAATTACATTTCCACTGCTGCAGCTGTTAAAATGCTTAGATGAATACAAGTGATGAGTTCAGAAAAAATGGAAATGAAAGCCATGATTGCTTTCCAACTGTAAGCCATATGAAAGCAAATTCATAAAGCAAAGACATCATAATGGCTCTTTTCATCCTCTGAGGTTTGTTCTAGGATTCCAAAATATTAACTGAATGATGACTTGCTGTGATCCCTGAGTATTAGGAGGAATAATAAAACTTTACAGTCATGCTTTTGTTCCAGTATTTTGCAAAATAATTGGGGGGAAAAAAAGTTTTCAACATAATACAACTATCTGATACTAAAAATGATGGGAAAATGTAGATAAATGATGAAGGCATATCAAGATTGCTTTAACTAGCAGATCAAGAAATTATCTATAGAATTATTTCTGTTTATAAAATATCTAAGTACAATAGTTTGTTGAATTCTTTTGTTACTGGTAGTTATTCATCCCTAATCATTATGGCGGCTATTATGCATATTTTATAACTGATTACATCATAACTTAAATCAGTTTCACATAATCTCCATGGTCACAGGCTGTTGTTATAACAGTTTGCTTACATTGGGTTTTCATCACTAGCTATATCTGGCTAAATAATGAATATCTATTAGGGTCTTTCCTGTGTAGCCTCTAGGGTCTTTGCTTTACTTGTTTCTATTTGGGAATGTTTTGGGGGCTTGTTCAGCTTGATCAGATAAGCAAAATAGTCCTCTCCTTCTCCCCCTTCCTCTTCAATATCATACTCCGTGAATTGAATAGAATGTGTATACTTGGTAATAAATTTATTTAACACAATTTGATCATCCACAAGAATGAAAACACATTATTTTATACAGACATTTATTAGCTATAAGAAAGCCATGAAAAATGGAGCTAAGTCAAACTGGAAACATTAACTACTAGCAAGAGCCTGTGGGTAGTAATTGAATAGTTTATCACATTTCATAGTGTTCTGATTATATGGAAACATTTGCGAATTGCCTCTTGACTGTTTCACAATAAATTGCATTGTCTTTCCTCCTTTATAATGTCATATAGACCATTTTAAAATTTTACATAGGCTACTTATATATGTTACTTTCACATATACTCCATATGCATTTTTAACATTTTCTGATCCTTAAGCAGGGAGCTATCGTTTGACTAACTAGTTCTCCACTGATTTCCAACAAACAGTCTGAATACCAACACCGCTGTCTGGACCAGGGTGAAAACTGCTGGGCTAGGCTCAACAAAGTGATGCTGGAAAAAAAAAATCTATTACATTTATGTGCAAAGCCAGAGATTTAAGATTAGAATCTGGCATTTTCATTAAATTAATCTTTACGTTTAAAAAAAAATTAAAGCGGAAAGTCTTTACTATCCCCTTACTGCCTCCTAATCTTTAATTGATAATTAGAGTTGAATGAGTGTTTTACTTAGTGCAAAACAGCTTGTGACAAAATTAAAAATGTGCTGTCTCATTACTTCCTGGGAAACAAATTGGATAAATCCTGCTGTAGTTGAGATAAACAATTCTGGAGGGATGGAAAGAGTGTCTAAAGATAAATAAAATATAGTAAAAAATATTTTAAAGTTTGTTAAAATGATCACAAAGAACAGTGTTTACATTTCCTTATAGATTTCAAAGTAAAGAAAACAGCTTTCATTCCTCCTCCACCTATCTTTTACATTTTGTTTCAGTGAATCAATGATAATTTGAAAGAATGAATTCCATACAACTTGGTACTTGACAATTAATGCTTAATAAGCAGGGATCCTAGTTTTCTAGGGGGTGGTGGTGGCTGCGTGCTAGCAGGGGGGCCTTTGCGGGCAAGTGCTGCCACTGCAGAACCATGCCCTTCGCTTCTGGATCCTGGAGGTAACTGGGGCTTGGGGGCTGTGGGGCAGGACTGGGGAAGATGGTTGGGGGCTGAGGAAGTTGTGGGGGGGGTGCTGCCAGCCCCATGCAGCACACTGCAGCCAGAAGCAAGGGCAAGGGTGCCCCTCTGCAGGGGGCTTTGTGGGCAAGTGATGTGGGGCCCAGTGTGGTGATGCCTGCCATGTGCGGGCCACACACGTCGCCCAGCCACCTGCCCAGGGGAGGGAGAGGAGGAGGCTTGCATGCGGCTGGCTGCACAGCTCTGTGGCTGGCTCTGCAGCGGCTGTGAGGGATGGTGGCTGGGGGAGTGGGGGGCTTGCATGTGGCTGCTGCTGCCGCTTACCTGCGAGGCCATGCCAGCAGTGACAGCTGCTGCCTACAAAAGCTCCCTGTCCTGCCACGGAGCCATGCCTGGAGCTGTGCAGCTGGCCACAGGGGGCAGTGGCAGTGTGGTCGCAGCTGGGTGGCATGCAGCCATCCCCACCACCATCCCATGCTGTGTGGCAGCCGCAGCTGCCACCATACTGCTGCTGTGTGGCAGCCATAGAGCTCTAGGCATGGCTTTGCAGCAGCAGCGGGAGGTTGTGTACGCAGTAGCCATCACCGCCGGCACACATCAGCTCCTGCTGCTTACTTGTGGGGCATCCTGGGCCAGTGGTGATGGTTGCTGTGTACAAAACCTCCCACTGATGCTGCAGAGCCATGCCCAGAGCTGTATGGACAGCCACACAGTGGCAGCAGGAATGTGGTAGTGACCACGGCCGCTGCATGGTGTGGGATGGTGGTGGGGATGGCTGTGCACTGCCTGGCCACCACCATACTGTTGCTGCCCCCCTGTGGCCAGCCACACAGCTCCGGGCATAGCTTCATGGTGGTGTGGGGAAGTTTTGTAGGTAGCGACCATCACTGCTGGTATGGCTTGGCAGGTAAGCAGCAGCAGCCGCCGCGTGCGAGCCCCCGCATCCCCCCCAGCCACCATCCCTCGCTGCTGTTGCAGAGCTGGCCACAGAACTGTGCAGCCAGCTACCTGCAAATCTCCTTCTCCCCCTCCCCTGGGCAGGCAGTTGGGCGGCGTGTGTGCAGCCCGCACATGGCAGGCATCACCACACTACGCCCCACATCACTTGCCTGCAAAGCCCCCTGCAGAGGGGCACCCCTGCCCTCACCCCCGGCCCTGCTCCTAGCTGTGGTATGGTGCCTGGGTCCAGCAGCACCCCCCACTCCCTCAGCCCCCAACCATCTTCCCTAGCCCTGCCCCAGAGCCCCACTGACTTCTAGGCTCCACATTTTCTCTGATCTTAAAAACAGGGAATCCATGGCTTTCTCCAATTTTTTTTTTTTTTTTTTTTTTCCTTGGGAAATGGATAACCTGGATCCTTGCTAATAAGGTATCACTGTTCAGTCCAACTTACTTTCAGGAGAAAACTTCTTTTAGTTACTAATATTATGGAGAGATATGACCCATGAATCAATTCAGCTCCTCTAAAAGCAGAAGATAAATTTCACTGACTTAACTATGAGTAGATTAGAATCCCTAATGTAATTGTGTTTAGTTCAGCTGAAGTGACTCAATATGTTTTATCAAAACTTAATCATTTTCAGAAGTTTACATTTCTCCCAGGAAGTGAGTGTTTGTAGTTATCTTTATGTAGAACTGAGTAATATCCTATCTTCTAGCACCACATATTCAAACTGCAATTAAACACAAATCTAACCATCAACTTTTATAATAAGATTAAAAATCAGAATTATAATGATTTAAATCCTTATAAAGTGTCTTCATTTTCTTATGTCAATTAAATTTGCCTATAGGAATTGTTGGTGATTTTAACTGTATTGGTATAACTAATTAACATGGATGATATCTTTTCATAATTTATTTAAATAGAACACGAATTAAAAATTACTAACAGCAGAACTGTTTCTATGACTACCACTATATGAACTTGAGAACAATCTGTCAATGACAAATTTACTAGTCAGCTGCAATAACATTTTATGTTATGTTATTTTATTTTTAAAGTCCATCTGAATTTCAGAGGTTTTTTCAGTTTACAAGAACAGAACATATTTCTTGGTGCATTTACACTAGAATTTTTTTAAATGGTGTTTTGGCTGCTTAAGTGGCATCTAAACATCTTAAAAGGAATCTGATTTTTAAATTTCCTGACTCCTCTATAGTGTCTCAGGTGGGTGCTTGAAAAAACATCTAGTCACTAGTTACTTCTAATAGTTTCTTGTTTCTTGTTTTCATACTGAATTTATTTTCCTGGTAACCCAACAAGATCATCTGAGGTCCCACTAGGCAGGCTGCAGAAAGGTTCTTTTTTTCCTATATTTCAAATGGCTTCAATTTACAAACCTCTAATTCGTCTGCCTAATGACTTACATATCAGACAAGTAAATTGCTCCACATGCAAAATTCCAGGGTAACCACTCTTTCTAATTTCAGAGATGTGGGTGCTTAATTGCTGTATGTCTCAAATTTACTACTGATGTTATATACAAAGACATGAAAAACTGTCTGTAATCCAACATATGTAGGAATGAATACTGTGGTACCTGAAAGAAGTTGGGCTTGTAGGCTGTAACATAGTCAGCTACAAACTGTGATGATTCAGTCTGTGAGAATTAATAACTTATGGGTGGAATGGCTTTAGTTACAATTTAGCCACTGCTGATTCTGCAGTGAAGTGCAATTCAACTACCTGATCTTGGGGCCTCTAAGAGAAACCTGGCCAGGTGAAACAATTCAGCTGAATTTCATCCCCTGGAGCTGTGACCTTAAGCTAAGTACAGACAATCAAAAAGCCTGAGGCTGAATTGATTAAATCTTTGGAGGTTAGTCTAAGCTATGTAGATTGAACTGATAAGCAAATGAACAGACTTTCACTTTTGATTCCAGAAATGCAGCCATATGCCTGCAGTGGCCCAGGCCAGAAGCTTGGGGATGCTAGAGCATGCCTCCCTGCTCCACTGGAGCAGACAGCTTGAGCCAAGGGGGGAGGTGCAAAGCATCCTGGGATGCTGGGGGACTGTGCGTTAACTTGAATCTGGAAGGGAACTGGGAAAGGAGTTCAATAAACCAATTTAACCCAAATCAGTTTAGTCTGATACTACATCTGTCCAGGTTTATCTTAAATCGGTTTCAGCCATTTTGAAAGTGGTTTATGTGAACTGAACTTCTGTTGCATTACAGATTTGAACTTATTTCTAATCACTTATGGGTAATTTCTGTCCTGTTCTGTATTTACTACCAGTACTTTGATTGGTCAAATGCCAGAACTGGAAAAGGACATCCTACTGTTTAAATGTGGGACTGGAAGGAACCTCTTGTGTTGTTGAGTCCTTGGAACCATAAGCAATTACAAAACAGATATAGGGTTTATCTTGGATTTGATTCTCATGGGCTTTGATTTGCACCAAAGGTGCAGGATATTCAGTAACACACATATTGAATGACAGTTAACTTGAACTAGTCCCAGATGTCCTGGGGTAGTGTTAATTTGGATACTTTGGTATGAGAGAGATGTGGGAGCCATGATGGTCCATAAATTGGGCAAGAGGGCCTATGTTAGGGAGATACCTTTTATTGGACAAACCATGGAGTTGGGATACAGTTAGACAAGCGTTCAAATGCAAGATATTCTTCATCATCAGGTCTCTGATCACAGGAACAGCGGGCACTGCTTAATGGAAAAAAAACAGCAGAGGGGAGGGGCTGAGAGCAATTCTTGGGATAGCAGACACAATTAGTAGAGGAAATAATGATTATTGGGAGATCAAGGCCTATCAAAAGGGCAGAAGGTTATTGTCACAGGTGTTTAACATGGAATAGTGGGCTTATCTCTCTGTAGGAACCCTGAAAGAAAGGTTTTGTCTTGAGAGAAATCCATCTGTTTTTAGCCGCTCTCTTCAAGGAGTCTTAACTCATTAACTCCAACCTATACACTAAAGTCACAAAGCACTATATGAATACAAAATAAAAAATGTCCCATACTATACCAGAGGCAAAAAAGCATGGGTGACAAGACATCCTGCCGCTGCAATGGCGAATAGGTACACTGGTAAGCCAGAGTATTGCCAAGTCTATCTAGAAAGTTGTTTACTTTGATCTTTGGTGCATCCTCTGGATATTTCATTTGTAAAATAATTATATTTTTTTCCTGCCAGGGGAATTGTAAATATTGTAGCTCCTAAAGCAGGAATAAAACCAGGTTTTCACACTGTCTAATATTTATTTAGGCCTAGAGGTATTTGAAATTTGCTACATAAGTTAGCTTGCTTTTTTTTTCAAAAAAAAAAAAGAAAGGCCCACAGAGGGATGAAAATTACTGGAGAAGTCTCAGGGACCTCACATTATTGCTAAAATTCAAATTATGAACAGCTAAAGTTTGGGCTATTTCATATTCTACAAGCATAGAGGTTTTGTGCTTTCAGCACCCTGTGGAATTGTCAAAGCTGAAAGTATTTAGTGTTAGAAGGAATGAAAGCCTGTGACAATTAGTCAATACTGTAATAACACCATAATAAAGTCAGCTTGGGGGTGGAGGGTGTGAAATAGCTGTAGTACAAATGAAATCTTCTGTCTCAAGTCTGACCCGAAATCAGCAAGTCCTTTGTCTGAGGAATGCCTTATGGTATTCAGTGTTTTCATCATTAAGTAAGGCAGTATGTTTGCTAATTCCCATTTGGGCAATGATGATATCTGTTTGATCTTCATTCTTTTTATGGCTAAACTGTTTACTCTTGTTGTAAGGCTATTTGAATGAATAATGCCATCTGCTCATATTGGCTTATGAGTCAGATATTTTTACTTACAGCAGTCACCCTTGAAGAAATCATTTTCTGGTAAAATGAAACACTGCAAATGGTAAAGTGCACAGAAGGTCTGTGGCACGTATTTTAGATTCAGTCCTGTGAGGAACTGAGAACTGCTTGTGACCTGCTAAGCCCTTCTGTATCCCTGTGAAACTCATTTGCACTTAAGGGCACTTCAGACTTTCAGCGGGAACTCAGCATTGTGTAGGCAGGCCCAGGCCCTTGTTTAAAATAGCAATAATAAAATAAGAAATCTGTGAACCTTAACAAGTATGAAAACTAATATAAATATCTAAAAACAGAGATTTTATTTGAAATTTGTTCAGCTCTTTGCCTTAGAATTTGAGTTGAAAATCATAAAAACAGATTTTTCTGATTCAACTGATCTGGTTCTTGTACTAAGTTTATAAAGTACTGAGTTTGTGACTCTGTCTTCTGGTAGTGCATAAAGCAAACTGACTAGCATCTTTCTCTGTGTGTGGCATTTTTCTCTGAGAGAATCATAAAATCATAGAAAATGAGGGTTGGAAGGGACCTTAGATCATCTAGTCCAACCCTAACTGTATCATCCCAGCCAAAGCTCTGTCTAGCCAGATTTTGAAACCCCCCCCAAGGACGGCGCTTCCACCACCTGTCTGGGTAACTTGTTCCAGTGCTTTACTACCCTCCCAGTGAGAAAATTCTTCCTAATATCTAACCTAAACTTCCCTTGCTGCAACTTGAAACTGTTGCTCCTTGTTCTGTCATTTGCCACCAGAGAATAGCTTAGCTCCATCCGTTCAAACCCCGCTTCAGGTAGTTGAAGGCTGCTATTAAGTCTCCTCTTCTCTAGACTAAATATGCCTAGCTCCCCCAGGGAGAATGGTATTTGCATTGAGGTATGTTGTTTCAGTAGGTTTTTTTGTTTGCTTGTATCCTTGAAAATGAGAAACTAATGCTAGGGGTTTATGTACTACTTGCTGTATATTAGCAATGTTAGAAAAGACAATCTCAAAGAAACAAGCTGTGTTCTTTATGTGGGAAATGATGATATCTTTGATGTTCTCTATTTTTATGAGTTCATGCTACAGTTTCAGGCCAAGCTCTGTTTCCAGTGAAAACAAGCTTTATCTTTGTGACAAGAGCATGTTCCAGGCCCAGTACTAGTACAGCCTTGCCCTTGTCTCTGGACAAAGCACCCACCTTGTTTACCTGCCACACCTTGTTGATAAATGATTGTGAAGTTAAGTAGGCAGGAGTCTGCCCTTTGTGCGCCCAAATGATGGTGGGCAATAAGTATGCGCTCCTACCATCCCTAGATGTGTCCCATGCCTCGCTGATGTTTCCTCCAGGTAGATGGCACTAGGACCTAAGCTCCGGAGTCTCACTAGGGACTCATTCCCCACTGGAGCTTGAGGTCCCAGTACCCTCACAGATATTATCTCCAGATGATATCACAGATATTACCCTCACAGATATTATCTCCAGTGGCTTGAACTGGGTTCTTCCTTTTAGATAGACAAACACACACTGGGTCCCTGGCCCCACATACTGGGCCCTCAGTTCCCCCTCACTGGGTTTCCACCCCCCCTCTCACTGGGGCTCCTCTGGGGTCTTCCACCCCTTGGGGCTCAGGTGGCTGTAGCCATTCCTGGCCCCCTAACCCTGGGGCCTTACACCCTGTTAGGCTCAGTTGACCACAGCTGTTCCTGACCCCCTCTCAGGGCCTCTGCAACCTCAAGTCTCAGGGGGAGCCTGGGTGCTGCTTCTGGTCCCTCCACTGAACTGGGCCCTGATTCATGACTCCCACGAACCTGGGCTCCTGTGTAGCTCAAACCCACCAGGGATGTGGGCCAGGGTTTTCAGGCAGCCTCCTCACCTTTCACCAGGGAGGTTGAAGCACGAACTGAACTAATGTAGCTGATGTTAACATAGAGTGTAATAATAATAGTGAAATATAACCATGTTAGTCTTGTCCTGTAAGCAACTCGAAAACTCTATTTTGTATCTTTCCGCTTAACAAAAGTGAATGGACTCTGCATAACCTTTGTGTATGAGTGTGTGTAAAAGGGTGAATGGTGAGAGAATGATGTAGAGATAGAAACAGTTAAATCTTTTTCTTCTGTAAGCAACATGGCAACCCCTATAAAAGAGAGTTTTGAGAATGCCAAGTTGGGTGAGTCTCTTTCTCAACTGCTGTTTCATCAGAGCACAGACGCATCTATTTCACCGTGCTCCAAGCTGTTATCTCCAGGATCTTTCTATCATAATAATCACCCTACCTGCTATCTGCATCTTCTGTCAATAAGGCCTGGGCTGGCCACCCAGTGCTATTATTGAACAACTACTGCTGGTAACTATGACGTCTGAATGGAATGGTTGTTTTGTGTGCGCCTGTGTATAAGTTTTGTGCATGATGATTTGTGTATGTCTATGTAAGCGGTGTGTCTGAACCTCTATGTCTACTTCATGTAACCAGTAAAAGCGGCATTTTGCCTTATTCCCTTTTATAAGGTCTTGCTTGTAATTTGAGACACTGGCAATTTGTGTAACAAGGTAACTGGCCTGGCATTTCTGGGGAGCTACCCTGCCATAATTAGCTCCACCAGGCCACCCTTCCCTGGCAGGGTGCAGTTTCAAGTCGTACCCAGAACAGATGAGGCCTCCTCCTTCCCCATAGCCTTATCCTTTACCTCCAAGATGTTCCAAGAACAGCTCAGCCCGACATTTGCCTCCTTGGCTGCTCAATCCGTACTACTGCCTTTCTGGCTTAGTTTGAAAATAGCCGTTGCAATTAGCCACCTGGCAGCTGTCTGCTCCAGCCCTTAAAGTGACGGAGCACTAAAGCTGCTCAGTCACAATCTTTGTGGTAGGAAGCTCCATTATGCCAGGGAAGCTGAGTTGTCAATACCTGTCAATGAGATTTTTAGTGGTATTATTTTACTAAAATGATTGTAAAATCAATAACCTTGCTTTGGTAATTTTTTGCATTTCATCTATATTCAGAAGTGAAAAGGCATGCAAGATGCCTATCTGAGCAAAATGTTCAACATTTTAAGTTGAAACAATTATGTTTGAGCAGTGTGAAGTGTTTGCAACGTCTCAGACTGGCCAGTATGCAGGATTTTTTGTGTTTTTTGTAAAGGTTTCATTCTATGCCTGCTTTCCTTGGGGGCATGCTCAAGTACCTTGCTGAATGAATGCCAGTAGATAAGATATGGTATTGTAAGAGTGATGTTGTAACCTGATGGTTCATAATATATGCGAGAGGCAAGGATGTGTTAGGGTGATTATCTTTTATTGAACCAACCATGTCATTTGGATCGGGTTAGGCAAGCTTTTGAATGAAGAAAATCTGCATTCAAAAGCTTGCCTAACCCTATCCCAACTACACAGTTGGTCAAATAAAAGCTATCACCCTAACACATCTTTGCTTCTCCCAATATACACAATGAAATTTGTGGAAAATTTCACAAAACATTTAGGCATCTCTATATAGATCCCAAGCAGGAATTTTTTTATAGTAAGGTAGCTGTGAATTTCTTGTCATGACAAGGCTGGTTCGAAAATGCCAGTTTATTGGAACTAAAATATTTCAGATACATGTTGATTTAGATTGGGTCCCCTGCTGCATTGTGCTCCCAGCCTTGCTCTCAGCTCTGTTTGTGGACTACTCTGCTGTACAGTACTAGTACCCTGTATTGTGTTGTGCCATACCACACTGCTTGCAGAGGCGAGGAGCGGGACCCTGGAAACCCCAGCTACTGCTGCAACTGGAGCTATGAGGGGCCACAAATTAAGCCCTCGTGGGTCACATGCAGCTTATGGGCCACCAGTTGAACAGCTATAGAGAACATCTAATGAAATACAAGCAGATTTTATACCACTTCACTTAGTGAGGTGATGGAGAGCCTGGGCTTATGGCTTCATGACAGCTTTACCATGCAAACTGCCCTGAAATTAGGATCCCCAGAGAGCCTACATTCTGGGACCCCCCCCAGCTCCCAGTCTTCCTAGATATTGGGTATTTAGGTCAGGTCTTACAGGCTTTTGGTTCCCCATCTGTTCACTAGTCCTGATTTAGATAATCAGGAGATTTAAAAGCCCAGGAGTCTTGGAGTTTGGGTTCCCAAGATCAATTTTAATTAAAACTAAAACATTTCTATTCCCTTCCCCCTGCCCCCATCCCCATGCCAAATTTGAGAATTTTCTATCACATGAATATGGCAGCATTCAGTTGGTTGTAACTCAGAGCAGCTGAGTAGCATGCTCTAACTCCTGGCATATAGCAGTTGGTTTGATGCTCAGTTTTCTCTTGGGTCTAACCCGGAATGCACTGTATTCCCATGAGATACAGGATAGGAGCTTCTAAAAAGCAGAAGGCCTGACACATGCTTGTGCAATTTTCTTTTCAGGTTGCGTGTCCAATTCCTGCAAGTCCCTATTTACATGTATACAGTCATCTTTAGAACTGTTCGTCATTGCCCTAACTGGGCATGTATCTCTATGTTAGTATGATGTCTGCATGTACAGCTATTGGAATTAACCACGTGAAATTTTGACTTGTGAAATTGCATGAGTTTCTAAACATAGTTCTGTGGCCTTTAAAGTTGTTGAAATACCTTTAGTCTACTAAATAGCAAGTATGTCTGGGCTGATTACTTCTGCTTTAATTTTATTCACCTCCCCTTACGAATATAAGTGCTTTTATGACTCTGAATGTGGAGAAATATCTATTTTATGGGGTATTTAAAATTAAAAATAATTTGTAGAAGCTAGAATGTTCCTTTCACAGGTAACTTTTCACCTTGTTACTTCTGGATCTTCTTGGGGATTATGTATTCTCATATTATTATAAAGCAACACAATGCCGAAGGAGATTTGAAGCAATGTTCATGCAATTACCCTTTGCCCTTAGCCAGTTTTAGGTATGCTGTGTCTTTATGTCAGATTCAAAGAGAGAAACATTCATAAGAAAAAATATTTTCTGCACTTGGGATCTTGAGTGAATGTGAAAGAGTAAAAAGAAATGAATGTGAAGGGAAATGTGTGTGCTGCATAATGTAGAACCACTGAAGGGTCATAAGTGCAGAAAGGTACGTGCCTGCTGGCAAATATTTAGAAATGGTCAGCAAACAGAATTCGCTTCTCTTTGCTGCTTCTGCCCTTACTACAATACAAACAAGGGACATTTCCAGTGGTTAACCTCTAAATTCCTAGCCAGATAAGTTGTGGCTTATTTCACTAATTGTGCCACTTACCTAGTTATTGTTTTAGTTAATGTTACTTCTTTTCTTCTGCCTCTGGCAGAGGCACACCTAGACACTTCTGCATTCTGGGTGGCACAGTGAATGGGGCAGCATCGGTGCCTGTGTTGCTGGTGGTGGCAGTTGCCAAGCCAGCATCACAATGGCTGCTATTTTTATGCCACCCCTCTTCAGCCCACCCCTGCTTCATACCAGCTCAGTGCTCTGATCTGGTGCCCTAGTCTCCACTTCTTAGCCAAGCTGTGGCTTTCTAGTGTTCCCTTTACTTATTGCAGCGTCCTCATTTTTTGATTATATTTTTTCCCTATCTTCCAAAACATCTACCAAAAACAAAATGTGTGTGGCTGAAAGCACAATAGTTTCTCCCAATGTCAGGTTTTTTTTTTTAATTTCTTAGCACTCAAACCAGCCCTGATCCCAGAAGGGTAGTAACTAGGTTTTTCAGAAAACAAAAAATAATATTGTTGATTTAAGCTTGATTTGAAGGTGGTTATAATGACAGGTTAGAAGGAATGAAAGATATAGTGAAAGAGAGTGGAAAAAAGAACTTACCAATACAAATAGTAAAGCAATAGAAAGCACAAATGTATTTATGTACATGAAGGAGGTATCTACAGCAATGCTGTAGCAAGATGGCTATTGAGATTTGCACGTTTAAGATGTTAAAATCTCTCTTATGTGTTAACTGTTACAGTTGGGACCAGATTCCATTCCATCTATTAGGCTTTTAAGTGGACTTAGACACCTAAGTGTGATTCTACTTGATCCTGTTCAAGTCCTTGGAAATCCATTATTGCATCTACTTTTGTGACACATTCATGTTTCTGTTACAATCAAGTAATGAAAAAGCAGCAAAGAGGAGGAAGACCACTCATCTTTTTGAATTAATATTTTTTAAGAGAATTGCAGTGTCAAACAGTGTAAAAGAGAATCACACTTTACTTTAGGCACTTGGGGTGTCTAATAGTTGAAATCTAACCCTTAGACTCCAGGGTAGCTGGCATTGTGTTGTTTTCGCTCATTTCCAGGTTGAGCAAATGTGTGAGGCTATCTGAAGAGAAATTTATGAGACCAGTTGTCTTCTGAGCTGAGAACTGCATACGTCAGAGTTATTCTCAGCTTTAAATCCATTGAAGGCTATAAAATAATGTCTGAAAAGTCTAAAATTGCAAAACGTGTCCAATTAAAAACAGTTTGGAAAAATCCTGTGATGTCTGCTTTACTATGTGATAGAGCCTTTATCACTTTAAATTAGCTAACTAGCTGCAGTATCTCTCCTCTTCATAGCGTCTAAATATTTCATCATAAACAGAACATTGAGTACATCTCCATAGGGGTTTACATTTAATAGTTGTCTAATTGTCCAGAATCTTAAACCGTACATTCTCAGGGGATGTGTCCCAATTTATCCTGACTACTACTTAATATCCAGTGTGGATTTTCTTAGACGCTAATGTGATACAGCTTAACTAGCAATAAAACCAGCCTAAGAATTTTATACCAAAGTTTCAAAACTTAATGGAATTGGGGAGGATTAAAATGCATTTTAGCCTCATTTATCCGAGATTCCTAGTCATTTCCTTCTTTCATTTTATTCTGATAAAAATCCCTTCAGGCGTGCAATTAGTCAGTGTTCCCATGACATTCAGCTCCTGTAAATTGTGCGTTCCCAGATAAAGTTCCAGGGATATTACAGGGAGATCTGTAGTTTTCTACATTTTTTAACCTTTATCTAGGTAATGTATGTGTGTTAAATGAATATAAATTCTGACTGAAACCTAAATGTGAAAAAAATGTTAAGCACGCTGTTAGGTATCTGTGTTTTAAAATATAGATTATCTGTTTTAGGGTCTGCTTTTTAATATGGCTCTTTTTAAATACCTCTGATGTTGTCCTAAATTTACAATTATAGGTTAATAGGAAAAAGAGACTAAACCCACCTCTCATTTGATAGTTATCTTTCAGTTCTCCCTTGACTTGACAATGGAGCTTCCTGGAAATCGTGGCACCAAACCTGCACTATACTTATGTAACTTAGATAACATTTTCATCACCTGAATGGAACACCTGGACTTGCTTATTGACTTCCACCACAAGTTTAACAACTATCACCCTTCTCTCTGCAGTATTCCTACACTAACTTCAACTTTCTAGGTACCTCCCCTCTTGGCAATTTCTGCCCCAGACACCAAAATTGATCATTATGCCTCTGCACAGAACGGTATAAACTGAGACTTCCTGAGGATAGCATATAGGCAAACCCCACTCAGGCTGTACTGCAGGTAAGAAAAGATTGATATACAAGCCAAATGACTAGGTTAAATTTACTATGCTGGGCATTCCAAGGAAAATTGTATTTTGTTAAGAGCTATGAGCTTTTGTACCAAGTGGTAAATGGGAGCAGAAATGAGAGAACTTAAGGTTCAGCATAGTTAAATGATTTTTAAAACCTTTTTTTTCAGTCCTTCCATTGCCCTTTGTTCAGAATTACACTATGCTTCATTAATAGTCCTTCCTTAGGTACAATGAGAATCACATGGCTAAAGCCTATCTTTAAAATATAGTATGAGTCTTACCAATAAATTCATGAGTGTCAAATTAAAATATGCCATCTATTTCTATACTCTTGGTTCCTTTTTTTGCCTTCAAAGCCATATACTAAGTCACTGATTTTCCTCTCCCCCTACCCCCTCTCCCTCCTTGCCCTTCACATTAAAGCATCCATTTGAAATGTAGTCCCTGCCTGTTAACTTAAGGAGATTTGGAATTTTAGTTCCCATGGTAAATGGCATTCTTCAGTTAGGAGTCCCACACTCATTGCAGAGGAGCACATCTATATTCTGAAGCACTCTTTCATCTTTCATCTTTCATTTAATTTAAAATCGTACGCAAACCATGCATCTGTGCAGTTTGTTCTAAAGAATTTCAAAGTCCAAAACTCTGCTGCTATTTCTTTCTTTTTATTTCCTGTCTTTCTTCCAAGAAGAAATTTGAGCTCCTTCCCCACTTTCTCTGTTTTGTAGCTGATTCAATAAGAGCTAAGGAGTGAAAAGAATTAGGGCTATTTAACTAACAGTTATTATTGAATTGTATGAATTCTCTTGATATATTTGAAAATCTTCAAAGGCAGGGGAAAAAAGCCTCCAAACCCTACAAGCCCATCAAAGACTACTCTCCTGGAGCCATTCTATGCTTTATGAAAACCTAGAATTACTTAACTGTACACATTTATACTGTGGCTCAAAATTCAGCATATGTTAACAGTGTTGTTTGGTTTGATCTTTTTTCATTTAAAGATCAACTATTTTTTAAGCGTGATGTTTTTAGTAATTTTTTCCTAAGGATTTGAGTTGGAGAGCTGAAAATTATTTGGCCTTTAATTTTAATTAAATGGAATTGGAACCCAAGGGAGTATACCATTATTAAAATTAAATGTAAAATGGTGTTAAGGCAGATAGACAAACAAGCTATGCCAAGAAACCTGTGAGTTAAAGTTAAAGTGAGTTAAAGTTCTTCTTAAATGCGTGGTGTTTTGGTGTTCTAAGCACTAGTCTAGGTCAACCTGTATAAGGTTAATCATTGGTTCTGAAGAAAAGAATCTACAAAATAATCTTTTATAGGGCAATACTTAGGACCCTACAACCCGTTCAAATTAAAGCTGGATAAAAAACAGCTATAGAGTTGTTACACATTTCCTAGCACTAACTTTGTAGCTGGTTGACTCTTTTATAGCTGGGACAGTCACTTTTATGGCATAATAATTACTTTGCACATATGGCAAATCTAAATTTATTGCAAGATTAATGAGTTAATTGCATAATATATGTAATGTACAGGAGGGGTCTGAGGTGTATGTATTGATTATTATAGGTATAAGTGTTGTGTTATATATAAACCTAACTTTTACCTGCATACCAAAGCTTCCAAATATTTTTATATACTCATTTGATTACATTTCCATCAATGATTTAAATGTAGAATAAAGATGAGAGAGTAATGTTTTGATATGGTATTGAACATCCTATTTCTCACTGCAATGCATGCCTTTCTATTTCTAAGATGTGTGCGCCAAGCCTCAGAACCTATTACTATACACTGTCTAAAAGAGATGTAATTGTATATCCCATTTCAACAGGAGTAGGTATAGCTGAGGTAAGAGAACACCAAAGTGATCTATACAAGGAAATCGTCTTTAAGAGTAGCAGGAGCAGTCTATGAAGACATGTTGGTTTGTTCTGCTGTGAGTACATCTAGAATAGTTTGCTTCTGGAGCCAATACCAGAAGGACTAGCTCTAGGTTAATCACTGGAGAGAACTATAGTTGTCACAGGCTTCTTGTAGGAAGTCTGAACCTAAGGATATTGTCTGCATTCACATTGAGAGAGTAGTCCCATGGGACTGGGGAGGGAGAACACTGATAGAAGATTGCCTCTAATTTATTCCAATTCCTTGACTTAGTGAGTAGAGCTCAGACTCATTTGAGGATTTAGCCTGTTGCATTGCTACTAAAATATAGCAGATCTCTGGGAGGAGAGTGCACTGTGAAAGAGGTCAGAGCAGTCCTTAAATGTTCTTGAGAAATTTAATCATTGGAGTGGGAGCAGTAATGGATAGGGTGAACTGAAGTGGCAGTTGGTGTGTCAAACTTCACAGTGGGAGAAAAGATCAAAGGATGACTGAGGAAAGATTTGACAAGACAGGTGTTTAATGTCTATAATTTTTCCCATGGAATATATTGTGCCATGTTGATTTATGCACAAATGGAGCCCTCAACATATGGCTGTGCAACTAGCTATATGGATGGGGAATTAGCCATCTGTAGAATGGTTAATTTGGCTAATTTCTGGACTCAAGTACATTGCCTTGTTTTCAAGAGAGATGCTAAGATAATATTCATCGATTGCCTTTCAACTAGTGAGAATTTTGCAAGAAATACCAACATTCCTGCGCAGCTCCCTGTCTACTGGAAAACACCGGTTTAAGGTGCGTACACTGACGTGGGCAAACAGTTGCAGATTTTGCCAGAAGTGTACATTATAGTTGCAAAGTATTTATGTTGGGAAACAAAGGGTCCTAGATTCATTACAGAGACATATGGGGCTAGGTATCCATGACCTGTTTCTCTGGTTGTAAACTAAGGATTCTGGAGACCTGTTGACATTTGCAGACAGTAAATAGGAAAGCAGGGCTCGATCTCTGAGGTCCATCAATGTATGAGAAGTCCAGCCTCTAAGTCCCAAGAGTTTTCTTGAAGAAAGCCATAATTTAGTAGTTTAGATTTTTGCTGCATATCACATCTTCCACAACCCTCCCTTCATGCGTTCCACTTCAGTTTACAGATCACTCAGAACCACTGCTGTGATTTAAAAGCAAAAATGATTTTTTGCGATTTTAAATGACCTTTTCCTTATCTAAATTGTATTTTAATTTCTTGTCATGTCAACTTGATTTACCTTGTTGAATTCTCTTTCCAGAATATCTCTCCATTCTATGGGTTCTTTTTATTATTAACAGAAGAGTAAAATGTAGCACTTTCTATATCATTACTAAATCTTGGACCTTAACAGTTTATCTTGAATAAATCTTCATCTCTTGGGTGGCCCACTGCCAACTAGCATTTACAAGCCGTTTCCAAGCTGTTTTGTGATCCATGACAGGGCCTTCTATCTTATTTCTTATTCTAGTTATTACATTTTCTTTCAGGTAGTCTTCAAATAACCTTGTCACAATTTTTGTGAACTTCCTAATAAATTGCATCCACTTGCTCCCTTTTGCCCATTCTTTTATTAAACTATTCCAGTAATTTTGGCAGATATGACAAGAGAAGAAACTACGCTCATATATGCCTAACTGTTTAGATCAGGGGTTGGTGATCTTTAGTAATGGAAGGCCAAATTAACACAGCTCAGTCGTGAGGAAGGCCAGAGTGCATCGTTTTATTATGGGGTTGATCTTCAGTAGTAATGTGACAATGAGTGGCACGTTCACAAAGCACATGTACAAGGACTACTGGACACATATCAGCTCCTTGCAGGTTCTTATCAGTGAGAGAGACTTACAGAGCAATCATGAGACCAACTCCTACCCCCACTTCAAGCCCTAGGGAAAGACAGTACATACCTGACCAGCCTGGAGCATGGTGAAAAATGGTTTTGGGACCCATGGAGGAACTGCAACTGCAGCTGAGTGGTTCCTTTTACACTATGCCTCCGTCCCAGTACCTGCTGCTGCAGCTGCTGCCCTGCATCTGGTACAGAATGACTCACAGCCACTACAGTTCCTCAACATGTCCAAAAATGTGCTGTACTTTGGGATGGTCCTTGTGTTCTGCAGGTTCCTGGAGCTTGGCAGGCTGCTTAAAAAAAGGCTTGGCAGGTCAGATTCAGCCTGTGTGCCATACATTGATGATCCCTGGCTTAGATGTATGTAAGATTCTTCTCCTTCTCCTCCTCATGGTACTTTTAACCACTCCACTGGTTCTGAAGTGGATACACTTAATGTTTTTAACCTCCCATCATTGCTATATTTTATGAGCTTAATACCATGCAGGCTTCCTACCAACATGCAGGGAAAATGTGCTATTTTGGAAGAGATATTTTCAGCTTATTTGGATTCCAGTGGTTTCATATTTTATTAATTCAGAATTCTGCTCAACTCGACTCCTGTGATTTATTGTATACATATCTTCCAGATACATCTGTCACTTGATCCATCCCTTTAGCTTCTTAATTCCCATGGCCACTGAGATTATGTGACATGCTTGCATATAATTTGCATATAGCCATGAATTTTACCTTAAAAATTTGTATTTTTTATTATTATTGAATGTTCCTTGTGTGCAAGCCTTTATACAATTGGTCTTGTCAGTCCCATTACTAGGGCAGGGCAAATGAGGCATAAGCCCCAGGTGCTGACTTTAGAGGCCCCTGGGCCATGGGGTTGGGATGGACTGGGCTACAACAACCCCTCTCCCCACTCCTACCCATGGCCCTCACCCAAAGAAGCCTGCCCCAAGTACTCGGTGCAGTTGCAAGCTCCTCTGGACTTGATTGAAGACTGTAAACTGTCAGGTCCAGCAGGTGACAGGTGCTGTACCTATTGTCGTGGTTCATTCTACTGCCACCACTGGTGGGCAGTCTGCCTGTAAACCTTGGCCCCCATGTGGGGCTGGAGGCAGTGGGAGCTGCCGCAGCAGGAGGCAGCAGTGAGTTGGGCTTAGTGATTAGCCCTGGCTCCTCCTCATCCTCCCTCTGTTCCTGCAGCTAGGTCACATCCCCCCTTCCCCTGCCCCCTCCCTGCAGCTGGAACCATGTTGGCATTGAGAGGCTTGGCCTAGGCACAGGCCCTGCCTGAGGGGATCTTCAGCATGGGTTGGGCCCAGTGCCATGTCAGTCTCCATGCCACTTTTGCCTTCCTCTTAGGCTACTAGCATCTGGTTGCCATGGCCGCAGGTGCATGAGAGGAGTCTATTAGTGCACATGCCACCCCCCTCCATGATGGGGGGCGGGATTAAACTCCACCCTTCCCCTCAGGCTACTGGGGTCTGTCAATGCTCCTGCAGCTGGAGGAGTGAGCAAATGAGTGAGGATTTTTTGGGGTGGGAACCCCTGCCAGGTTCTGCTTCCCCCTCCCCCTGGAACACCTGGGCTAGGGTCCCTGCAGGCCAAGGTGGAGGTTTGAACTCCTCCCCAATCATACTCAGGCCTGCCGGGGCCTGGTCACACCCCAGCCTCAACTCAATTTCCCTCTAGCCAAGGACTTGCCCTAGCACTCCTCCCAGCCTCTAGCCTGAACCATTGCAGATATGTGCCTGCATTTCTGGTGTAGCAGGCTCACCTTTCAGAGCTTGGGTTGAGTCCCAGGCTTGAGATCCTGCTGTTTTGATTGGTGGATCCCATCCACAAATCAGAAGGCAGCAAGAGAAATAAAGTTATGCCCCTTTCCTGAGGGGAGGGGGAGAAGAGATCCCCCGGACCTGATTGAAGACTGTAAACTGTCAGGTCTGGAAGATTTCAGGAGCGGAGCCCTGGAGCATATAAAAGGATCTGCATGTCCAGCATGAAGGGCAGATGCAGTGAGGGACTCAAGAAGAACGGAGCCAAGAAAAGCTGGGGAGCAGCCCCTCAGTGGGCAATAGCCCCAAGGCTCCTAAAGCTGCCACTGGAGGCAGAGCCTTGGGAGTTGTGCGAGACCACTTGGGCTGTTGATGGTGCAGAGGGACGGCGCACAGAGACCCAGCCCTGGGAGTGGTGTGAGACTGCTCAGGCACATCAGGGTGCATGGTTCGGTGCACAGGCTTTGGCAGCCACAAGTGGTGGCTTGAACCTGCAACCCCGGCAGGGCCTTGGGGGCTGCAGTGAGGTGTCTCAGGCCCCATCTCCTGGCAAGTGGCCAGGTCCCATGGTGTGCATGGTGGTGCATGGACCCAAGACGTGGGAGCCGGGGAGCCAGAGAGTAGCAGAGGCTGCTTGGGTTAGCCACCCAGCGTGAGGATGGACGGAAGGAGCCTGAAGGGCCTGGCCTGTGCTAAAAAAGCCCTCGGTGCTGAAGCCAGGGGACAGGGAAATAGTAGTGCTGGAGCATGAGGCCCAGCACCCAGAAGCCAGCAGTGGTGGTGCAGCAGCTGAGAGGAGCTAAGCCCTCAGTACCCAGAGTGGGGCACAGAGTGGGGAGGAGCCCAGTGGTGCAGGACAGGCCTGAAGAGGAGATGCCA
>NW_017729029.1:68324820-68325354 GCF_001723915.1 Gavialis gangeticus | reverse complement strand
GATCTGCTTGAAATTCTGGCATCCCTCTCACAGCACCCCCCCCTCCTGCCTACCCATCCCATCCTATTAAGAATAGGACACACCCTTGGGTGTACCCTGGTTACACTGGAATAAAAAATGAATGTCTGTTCACTTGCAAATAGGTTTCATCTATGCAGGTTATACTAAGCTGCAAAGATTGGATCAATTCAGGCTCAAGCTTTTGAATGTGTGTCCCTAGCCATAAAGCAGTGGTTCTCAGCTTTCTGAGATTCAGGTCTCCTATCTTTTTTTTTTTTAATTTGGCAGCAGTATGGTTGAGAACCACTGTTTGTGCTGCCCTAGTGGCTCTCACCCAGGGTTTACTACCACCGCTGAATCCAGGTAGAACTGTCTTACATGCCTCACTCACATCCAGATAAACCTAAAGAAGACAGAGGAGTGCTCTCTTGAGTCAGCCTGTCCTAGTCCAATCCCCCAACCCCCCTTATTTAAGCAGGCAAGGGGGGGAAGTTGTACCTGGTGCATGCACCTCTGTTTCTGGGATAAATATGG
>NW_017729029.1:68318518-68319820 GCF_001723915.1 Gavialis gangeticus | reverse complement strand
TGAACTGCAAAGGGCAATAGAAAGAGCAGATGCTCCTGCCTGTTTTAGGTTTATCTAGATGTTCCCAAGATGTTTGGCGCAGTTCCATCTGGCTGGTGAGATTCCCTTGCTGTGGCAACCCTTAAAGTGTCTCATGGAACCCCAGTTGAGAACCACTGGTTTAAAGTATGTGGGTGGTGGGAAGGTGCTAAGTCTAGTAACTATCTAGTACACTCTGTTTAACTTTTCCTGTGCAGTATGCAAAACCTATATTTAGGCTCTTGACTATATTATCACTTGGATACGTTGCTGTCTATTGACTGCAATGGACTTAAGATGGAAATTGAATGAGATCTATTTTCCTTATTTCCAGTGTAGGCAGAAGTTATGCTTGAATCTTGTCCACATGTCAATGTATTTCGAAGAAAATTGTTGCTCTCCATCTAATCTTAAAATAATTGTACACAATGTTACATACAAATAGGTTTTACTATACATATTGGATTCTGAGTTGAAAATGCTATTTACTGCTTTTTTTTTCTTTCTTTGTAAATGGTGAGGGGAGGGAGGTATTCTTTTTGTAAGGAGTGGGTAATGCTATCATTATTCTATTTTACATAATGATCTTAAGTGTGTGTGTGTGTGTGTGTGTGTGTGTGTGTGTATTTTTTTTTCTAGTGGCTTCATAATGTTTTCCTTACAGAATTTAATCAGAAGGGAAAACAATTCTGCTCCAGGGGGATATAGGGATGCAAACCTATGTCTAACAGAAACAGAATTGTTTCTTTTGCATATACTTGAGGACAAAATGAGACTTATTATGGTGTTGTATATAATGTAACAGCCTTGTATAGCAAAAACTCTGTTATTTGACACCCATGGGGAATGTGGGGTGCTGGATAACCAGAAATGCCAGTTACTTGAGAGGCCTGAACAGGCGTCTTTGCCTGTACGGGCTGCTGCCCCTCCTGCCATATCTAATGTGCGACTGCCCCTCCCTGGTGTCAGTGTGCTGGGGGACAGGGAGGAAGGCCTCACACAGGCTGCTTTGCCCCAGGCCATGGGGACCTGGCAAAACCAGACGTGCCATGGTGGGCACTTCTGGTTTCGCTTTTGCCACGTTGACCGGCATGGTGGTTAATGGAGCATGCTGGTTTCTAAGGTGCTGGGTAAGTCGGCTTTTACTGTACTAATGTTCTTCAGCGTAACTTTATTTTTTCCAACCATATTGAAGATTTATGCATGATAACTGCATGCAGAGCAATGAGACTGAAATAAATGCATTTTTGGGCCCCTGTATCTTATCTCGTTCCTTACTGTAGC
>NW_017729029.1:68315158-68318427 GCF_001723915.1 Gavialis gangeticus | reverse complement strand
TCAGCAGCTTTTGCTAGGCCACAGGTAAAACCTTTGTATTCTGCTGCAAATGCAATGCTCCACAATAATCCAAATTATTGTTACCCTAACAGAGTGCAGCTCTCGCCAGTGCTGCACATTGCAGCGAGGGGTGCAGCCTCTTCCGGGCCATCTGTACTGCCAGCACTCCCTGCATGCACGTGCAGCTCTCACACTTGCTGGACATCGGAGGGAAACCCTGCATGCTGGAGCCAGACTCCCTTTCCCCACCAAGGCTGCAGTGTGGGAGGAAAGCCCCAGGTGCCTTCCCCTGGGGGGAAGGGAAGACAACCAGCTCCAGTGTACAGGGCTTCCCTCCTGTGCCCGGGAAGTGCAGGGAGAGCCAATGATACAGAATGAGGATGCACTCCTCTGTGATGTGCAGCTCCAGCTGCAGCCATGCCCTTCTGGGTGCCAGGACTAATAACTCGTCTAACAGCTTAACTGTAGCTGGAACTTAGATAGTTACAGGTGCAATTCATTTTTGCAGGTGCATTGTATGCTAAATTTACCTGCCAAAGAAAATTGCACAGCAATTCAAGCAATTGTTAACCCCAATGAGTTTAAAACCATGTGGAAAGATTTAAAAAAACCTCAAGACATAGTTGACAATGTGTAAATACCTATAAATAAAGATGGCAGCTACAGCATTTGAAATAGCAGCTAAGACAGAAAGGCTCCCCTTCTGAGCTCTTCTGAGCTATTGAGAGACCGCTCAAATGAAACTGCACAACGTTCTTTGGCTAAGGTGATATTGTTAAAGAAAAAAAATGTTGTGTCACTTTTTGTAATCTGATCTAATCATATAATTATTTTAAGCAGGGAATGTGGATAGTATTCAGGTGGAAGAAAAGCATGTCAGGGACAGAAGTTCCATAGACGGGTTGTCTTCAATTAGTTAAGTTTAATACCACATCCATCCATGTTTGCTTTAAACTGGGTTCAGCCATTTTGAAAGTGGTTTATGTGCACTGAACTTCAGTTCTGTTACATGTTTAAAATGATTTCTGGTCACTTATACCGGTTTCTGTGTAATTTCTGTCCCTAGCCTCTATCATTATTCTGGTTAGTACTATTGGAAATACTTTAAATATCCAAGGCTCCTTGCAAATGAAGTTACAAGGCTCCATACAAGTGGAGACTGTCCACCTGCCTGGATCTCAGTATAGATCTTTGGCCTAATTTAATGGAAAATGTAACTAACGAAAGGGTAATAAAGTTAATAAGGGGCAAGAAGATGAGGGATGCAGGATTATATTGCATTCACAGAGATTAGGTGCTTATGGCTTGACAGTATTGAACCATTTTATTTTAAATGTAGATAAGCATTAAAAATTTCCACTGATCCTCTGTTTTTCTAATGTCAATTGATGGTTATTTTATCCAGTGTTGGTTTTATGGCAGAATTTGAAAAAAGGAAAAGAAAATGGCCTGAGAGACTAGCTCTAAAAAAACTGTCAGTCATAAAACACAGTAGGGGAAAAAGTATAAAGGCTTTTTTTCCTATGATGTTTTACATACTATTTAGGATTCATTGGATGTGCATTATAGTTTGAATGGGTAATGGGTATTAACACAGACTATTTTTAAAAAGTCAGGTGTTCTGTACTAACTGAAATTTTCTGTTTTAATGTATTTTTTTTTTTTCTTAAGGGAGCTGTTAGAGAGAAACTCACTTATTATTTATCTTCCTTTCCCCTCTCCCCCACATAATATTTCTGCTTGTATCTAGAGTTTTAAAACTATTATGATGGGATCTAACTTTTTGGAGTTGCACAAATATGTCCTGCTTAGGTATCACTGACTGGATTTGGAGAGAAGTTAAATTTGTTACCAGGATAGGGATGTTAAGGAAAATCATGGTGTCATTGTTATAGCATGAAGGATATCAAAACAACTCTGAAGAAAAATAGGATACACAGTCATGAGTGATAAGCCATAGAGCTAATAGGAAAATTTGTCAGATAAATTTGATATTTTTATAGAATAATAAAAATAGTATATGTAGTGGAAGTAGATGAAATGTTGATTTTCTAAGTACATCTTAAACTTCATGAAAGCACTTCTCTGCCCAGATTTTGTTCATCCTTATACTTTAGAGGCTGCCTGTCCAAGCCACACATTAGGAGAGTTGAATCTCCTGGTTGGAAGATATATAGCTCCCCTAAATAAAAATGTCTGGTATAATCTTTCCCCTCCACTTTGCTCATGTCTCTCTAATTTACATGTTTTAGTTTTACTCTTTTCTCTTCATTTATGGGGCAGCAGAGTTCTTATGTCAGTATCTTTATACATCAGGTCTTGATTTCAAACATAAAGAGTGTTGTTTTTATTTTTTTCACATGCTCAAATATCAATGTCTGACTGATGTTCCCATTCTTTCTGTAAGATGTTTCTATTCAATTCTGACATTCCTTTATCACATCAAACTAGACAGGGCTCTGAGTATGTGTACATGTCCCAGCTAAGAGGATCCTTAGCATGTCCCACTTGTATGCACCAAACCTAGCAGGTTGCTCTCTGAATTCTTTCCTAGGAGTTACTTTCAAGTAAGCTAGAGACTGAGGTTCCTTATCCTCATCTTAGTCCTAGCTAGACGTAGTCCAGGAGTCAATGAATAAAAACGAGATGCTTGTACTTTCAGTAATACAGAAATTATCCACTTCTGCATTGGATACTGCTTGTACTTCTCTCCCTTTTTTCTTTCTGAACCAAGAAAGTATTTTAAATATGCCCATGTAATAATTGTTTCTCAGCTCACATCTACATGTCCTTATTCCAAGAATGGTTTCATTCTTCTACCTTAAAGACTATTTTAGGTTTAGTTGGTGTTTTTATAACGGTATCAGTTAGAGGCACTGTGGCAGGGTCATGCCCCAGGGGTGACTGTGAAGCCCCCTCATGGCCATATGACTCCTGCCCAGCTCAATCTGTATTACAGCCCTCCCTTATTTCCTCTTCTGCCACGCCTTGTTCTTACTAGAGGTCGCATCGAGGAGGCTGCCCATGGACCTTAGAGTGAGCCTTAGTCCACTTGCAGTACCAGTGGGTCTCTCCTGGACCCCAACCACTTTGATTCCACCTTTAAGTTCAATGGACCCCCTTGGCTGGCCTTTGCCCCTGCAGGGCTCCTGTAGCTTGGAGGGCTACAATGTGTATCCACTTCTGTCCCAGGCACCCACAGCCTTAAGATTCAATGCATGGCTCTGTTTCCTGCCCTACACCATGCACCAAGCCTTGCAGATATTACT
>NW_017729029.1:68312880-68315147 GCF_001723915.1 Gavialis gangeticus | reverse complement strand
CCTGCCCTACACCATGCACCAAGCCTTGCAGATATTACTATGATGCTCCCTCTGTTGGGGCTGCAGCCTCCTCAGCCTTTACACCTTTAGTCTAGCTAGGCTTTGTAGCCTGGGCCCATTGTATTGGACCAGACTCTAAGTCATTAACTCTCACTTGTCCTTTTTGGTCACCGGGCCTCTGGCCCCTGTGTAGCTGTGCTCCTCTTGAGCACAGGGCTCCAGGCCTGTCTTCTGTATACTCTTGCACTGCATTTGCCTCTGGGCTCATCAATAGCTCAGGCCTTGAGCCTGGCCCTGGTAAGGCTCAAGTCTATTGTGTGCCTCTTAGGCATTAATGGGACCTCTATAAAACTCTCCTTACAGTCCCAACCCAAACTGCCAATATAGACAGTAACATAAACTGTAAGCTCCAGGGCTATAATGGAAACATAAACAACAGAAGAAGCAGCCCTCTGCCCCTTTTAAGAGAGAAAAATTTAATTTCCCAATGGGCCTACCTTTCAGCCTGGGCTATACCCTAGCCTATACACTCAGCCCCCTTGCTCTCAGACCCTTTGGTCCCAGCTCAGCCCTTCCCTGGGCATGTGGACCATCTGGTAGACAACTCAAACCCCCTAGGAGTTAACATAAAACAAAGGCCTGTAAAACTTGTCTTTCTCTGCCCAGGAAAATTGCCTCTGTTCCTGGCCTGCAGAGTTGTTTAGCAAAGTCCAGGTCCCTTCAGGAGCCTTGCTTTGTAGTTGCTGGAGAGACTACCTGACTGGTACAGGCTCTGGGCTTATATAGATCCATCTGTTAGCAAGACCATCCAGCAGATAGTGCTTAGGGATTGTTGAAGCACAATTAACCCTTAAATGGAACATGAAATATGAATACAGACAACTTTAATGCCCTAAAATTAAAGTTTAATTTTATTAGGACAGGTATTATTTTAGCAGTTTCTACATTTAGAGAGAGAAAAAAACCACTTAGCAAAATGATCTCACCCAATCCCAGATGTTACTTTGCTCAACAGAAAAGGCTGCCACTCAGTTCATGAAGCAAAGGGTGTGTTGTTGGCTGCAATGGTCCAGACAGGCGTTGAAGACTAGATTTATGGTGACAATTATGACAATGACAACACATTTAACTTCCTTGCTGCCCCCCTTTTATGCTTTTCTTTAACTTTACTTCTTTAATGACTTCTTGTTTTCAGATTGGTCTCTCTGCAGTCTACATATTGTCCATATTTTATCCTATCAGCATATTACTTTGTCATGAGCACACCTCTTAACTTGGTCTTTTTCCTGTGTTTTATTTTGGGCATTGTCTATTGGTCTCCCTTATCACCTTTCATCAATATACCCAATCATTTCCTCCCTCTGATTCAACTGCTTAGTGCCAAATTCAGTTAATTTGAGCTAATAACAAAACTATTACTATGTTGTGTTAGAAAAACTTCTCACAGTAATAGAAGAGGAAAGAAACATCATGCGAGCAAACTCAAGGCCATAAGCTGCTTGCAAGAGGCTCCTGTCAGACCAACCTGGTGGCCTTCTATGACCAGGTCACCAAATCCTTAGATGCAGGGGTAGCAGTGGACATAGTCTTCCTGGACTTTCGGAAGGTCTTCGACACTGTTCTCATTAAAAAACTGGGGGACTGTGGTATCAACACCTACACAGTGAACTGGATCGCCAAGTGGCTGGAGGGCCACATGCAGAGAGTGGTGGTGGATAGGTCATTTTCGACCTGGAGGGATGTGGGCAGTGGGATTCTGCAGGGCTTGGTCCTTGGGCCCACACTGTTCAACATCTTCATCAGTGACTTGGACAAGGGGGTAAAAAGCACCCTGTTCAAATGTGCTGATGACACTAAGATGTTGGGGGATGTGGGTACGCTAGAAGGAAGGGATAGGGTACAATCGGACCTAGACAGGTTACAGGGGTGGGCAGCTGAGAACAGGATGGGATTCAACACTGACAAGTGCAAGGTGATGCACCTGGGGAGGAAGAACCAGCACCATACCTACAGGTTGGGGAACTCCCTTCTCAGTGCAGAGGCAGAAAAGGAACTTGGAGTCATCATTGACTCCAAGATGAACATGGGCCGGCAGTGTGGGGTGCAGTCAGGAAGGCCAAACGTACCTTGTCATGCATCCACAGATGCATCTCAAGCAGGTCCAAGGAGGTGATATTCCTCCTCTATGCAGCACTGGTTAGGCCGCAGCTAGAGTACTGCGTCTAGTTCTGAGTGCCGCACTTCAAGAGGGATATGGACAACATGAA
>NW_017729029.1:68296073-68307880 GCF_001723915.1 Gavialis gangeticus | reverse complement strand
GTGGACAGCATGGAGAGGGTCCAGAGGAGGGCCACTCGCATGATCAGGGGACTGCAGGGCAGGCCCTATGAGGAGATGCTACGGGACCTGAACCTGTTCAGCCTCCACAAGAGAAGGCTGAGGAGGGATCTAGTGGCTTGTTACAAACTAGTCAGAGGGGACCAGCAGGCATTGGGGGAGTCCCTGTTCCCCCGAGCACGACCAGGAGTGACTAGAAATAATGGTCACAAGCTGGCAGAGGGTAAATTCAGAAATGACATTAGGAGGCGCTACTTCACAGTCGGGGCGGCTAGGATCTGGAACCAACTTCCAAGCAAAGTGGTGCTGGCTCCCACTTTGAGGGTCTTTAAGACAAGGCTAGACAATCACCTTGCTGGGGTTGTTTGACCCCTGTACTCTTTTCTGCTATGGCAGGGGGTCAGACTTGATGATCTGCTCAGGTCCCTTCCAACCCTACTAACTATGAAACTATATTACAAACGCCAGCAAAATGAAAAGTTCAGATAACAGTGCAGCTATACAGAACTTCAGGATCAATACAAAAGAAACCTTCAAACAATACTGTAATTCACCACGCTATAAACAGGTGCAACTTTAAATCATAAAATATGACAAGCTACCCTAACACTACCTGAGCTCTCTTCTAGTCAGGTGGGTTCCTTGTTAGTGCCCCTCTGACACCTACAAGCAGCCTCTCAAATTGTTTGCTCTCTTAAAGAAGGTGGCACATCCCAGTGCCTTGTGGCAGGCACTAATTAGGATATGATCCTTTTGTATTAGAAAGGGATCGTCTCTGCCTAAGAGCTCACCACCAATTTAGAACAGACACAAATGAGTGTAACAAGCAAGGGTCATGGGAGAACTTATATGTGGCTGAAAAGATTACCCAATGGTTTTCAGGAGTTAGGTACTCCTTGTTAGTATAGTGGTCAGTATCCCTGCCTGTCACGCGGGAGACTGGGGTTCAATTCCCCAACAGGGAGAAATGTACATTTGACCCCAGTGCTCTTCCTGCCATGGCAGGGGGTCGGACTAGATGATCTGCTCAGGTCTCTTCCAACCCTAGAAACTATGAAACTTATTTAAATAACTTTACTGACTGCCTTGAAGTTATTCATGAGTAGGCATCAAATCTTGAGTGTTACTAAACTCCTATTACTTGGTATTCAGTTGGGAAGAGAAAGGAAGTTCTAGCCTTGATGTCAAGCATGATGACTTTGGATGGCCAAAAGGGTGGTGACAACAGCAGCTAGCAACAAATGTAAAAGTCATTAAGAAAGTATTCCTATTTACCTTCTATTTTTGAAGATGGTGGTCTTACTGGATCCTCCCTCTTAGAACTTCTTTTTAGGAGTCTTTTGGATAGCAATTTATGAGGTTACTTGTATTAATTTAGGGAGCTTTATTAGTTGCCTTGTGCAAAAGGAGTTCCCCATTCTAGCGATTTATGGAGTTAGAGGTTGATGTATGAATATTTTCAAGACACTCTTAAGACATGGCTTTCAAAGAAGAAAGTGATATTGGCAGTGCTGACCTTTGCTCTAAATGTTGGGCTAATATACTAATCACCCAGGAAATGGAAAACCTGGATTCTGTGTCCTCTTTAGCTTGAGGGCATTCACATCCATATATCCTTGTAGCAGGACAGTGCCCTAACCACCAAATTAGAGGTGTGCCTGAATGTGATGCTTTTTCCACTTTTTGTGTTTGAAACTTGACATCCTTATTACACAGATTTAGGGGCCAAATAGATAATGGCAATTAAAGTTAAATGTAAGTACCATGGTATGGCACCTTTCCCAATGATTGTTTTAAAGTTCAGGAATAGTGAAACCAGAATTTATATCCTCAGCCTTTTAAAATAAAGTCAAACTATCTTATCCCTCTGATTTACTGGGGTTGAAGAAACACATTAACTGCAAAACTGAGCAACTAATATACATTAATCTCTTGGATGTTTACAGAATTATAGAAAAAGATGAGAGTTGCAGCAGTAAATCATGTTTACTAAGATTAGGTGTCCCTGACCTGATGAACCCTCATATTGTCGTGGATAGCACAGAAATTAAGATTTGTTTTTTATAGAAAAAAATGATAAATGATCTGAGAGTAGGTGTTGACACCTTTTTATTAAGTATGACTATTTTTTCTGTAATGTTATGAAAAGATCATTTAGATTTTATATGTCTCTCACCCCATCCTAGTTAAAAAACTAGGCGACTGTGGCATAGATGACTACACAGTCAGATGGATTGCAGATTGGCTGAGGGGTTGCACTCAGAGGGTGGTGGTGGATGGGTCATACTCGACCTGGGGGGAGGTGGGTAGCGGAGTCCCCCAGGGCTCAGTCCTGGGGCCTGCGCTGTTCAATTTCTTCATCAGCGATCTAGATGATGGGGTGGAAAGTAACCTGTTTAAATTCGCTGATGACACCAAAATTTGGGGGGAGGTGAGCACGCTAGCAGGGAGTGAGAGATTGCAGAGGGATCTGGATAGGTTACAGGGGTGGGCTAACAGGAACAGGATGCGTTTCAATACGGACAAGTGCAGGGTGCTGCACTTGGGCAGTAGGAACCAGCAGCACACTTACACAATGGGGAACTCCCTACTTGAGAGCACGGAGGCAGAAAGAGATCTTGGAGTCATTATTGACTCCAAGATGAACATGGGCCGACAATGCGAGGTCATGGTTGGCAGGGCTAACCGGACCTTGTCGTGCATCCACAGGTGCATCTCGAGTAGAGCCAAGGAGGTGATCCTCCCCCTCTACGCGACGCTGGTCAGGCCACAGCTGGAGTATTGTGTCCAGTTCTGTGCGCCCCATTTCAAGAGGGATGTGGACAACATGGAGAGGGTCCAGAGGAGGGCCACCCGCATGATCCGGGGACAACAGGGCAGACCCTACAGTGAGAGACTGCGGGACCTGAACCTATTCAGCCTCCACAAGAGAAGGCTGAGGGGGGACCTGGTGACCGTCTATAGACTCACTAGGGGGGACCAGAAGGGTTTGGGGGAGACGCTGTTTCCCCTAGCGCCCGCTGGCATAACAAGGAGTAATGGGCACAAGTTGATGGAGAGGAGGTATAGATTGGACATCCGCAAAAACTACTTCACGGTTAGGGCGGCTAGGAGCTGGAACCAACTTCCAAGGGAAGTGGTGCTGGCCCCTACCCTGGGGGTCTTTAAGAAGAGGCTGGATGCCTACCTGGCTGGACTCATTTGAGTCCCGTTTTTGTTTTGGGGTTTTGTTGTTCTCCTGCCCTGGCGGGGGGTCGGGCTAGAAGATCTACTAGGTCCCTTCCGACCCTAAATCTATGAATCTATGAATCTATGAATCTATAATACAATCAGGAATGAAAAGAGACATTTTCTGTGTTATTTGAAGGTATAAATTCTAAATATATTCATAAAATAAGATGCCTCCTTATACATGTTGGATGCATTGCATTTGTTAGATATTGGTTCTTTCTCTTGCACTTTTGTAATAGAGTAAACATTAAATTCTTGGCATTAATGTTTCATATAAGTGATTGTTGTAGCTCGCAGAGTGTTGTTTGTATTTGCAACTAAGAACAGGTACAAAGGAGGTAATCTAGGTTATTGCAAATGGGCAAAGAGGATAGTTCATCTTATACCTTTCTTATTCATATGATTCACACTATGAGGAAAAACAAAATTAGAGAATCCCTCCAATGGAATTATACCTTGCTGGCATGGTCTTTGTGAAAATGTTAGCATTTTGCAATATCTGCAGCTGTATACACTAGTTAATAAAGTTTGATAGGCCTAGCTTCTATTTCTTCATCTACAGTCACTACCATGTATTATAATGTAACATATTTTTCAAGCATGGTTATTTTTTGCCGCTGACAGCTCTTCACCGGGTCTCTTTTAATTAGGCACAGAAACATAGTACATCTGACACAGCTTTTTGTGAACTGCTGGGTTGTGTATTTTGGAAAAGTAGCAATTATTTTGCTGCCCACAAGCAATTCAGAATATTAGTTATTTCTTGGCGGCCAGTATCATTCTAATTATTATATCGTTATCATTAAAAGATGCTTATGTTCAGAATTGTGAGTATATTGGGTAAGAAATGGTACAAGATTATATTGCACACACTAAAACATAATTAAATAATGAAGATGTAGAACCATATTTTATCTCTTGTAGATAGTTAAACTTGTTTGATAACACATATGCTTCCAGCCAGTGAAAGGTGAGAATTATTAAAACTAAATTCAGAGTATCAGAAAAGATACTCTGGGAAAGAAAGAAAAAGGGAATTGGAAGACAATGGAAACAAGCAATGCTTACTGTAACAAATGGCATTTTCATTTAAATGGTACAAAACATATCTTTGAAGATGGGTATAACTGGGTTCACCAGACATGATTTATATCAGCTCAACATTTGATCCAGTATATATAGTATTGGCTATTTTACAAAAAAAGAGTTTTATTTTACCTTTTTTGAATGTTTTAACTTCCAGTATTTTACCTTTTAAAAGGACCTCCAGAACTTTAAAATAAAAATTAAATAGAATTCACAGAAATTGGCTTATTTTTATTTATTTATATGTGGAATTCAAATGCCAACGTACAGTACTGTTATGGAGCATCAAATTCTTTAAAGCAGTGAGGCTCAGGGGAGCTGAATACAATTCCATGCTGCCACAGACTGTTTTATAATCCTAGATCCTCAAAAGTATTAGGCACCCAGTTCTCATTTTGAGCATTTGGATGCGGAGGCATTCTGGTTTTGTGTGTTTCATTTTCTGCATATTTCCCTGGATTGCCCTATTTCATAGTTAATTTTTGATGTTATGAGCCATAAGCTTAGTTTTCTCTCCCATATATTCATGTAATTTTCTTCTGGTATTACCTTTGGCAAGGTAAAGGGCAGAAAATGGAACAGGACAACGTAACTCTTCCTACCTTGCCTCACCCCTACCCTTGACTGTAGCTGCCCACAGTTTATTCCAGCTTGGGGCAGGGGCATAAAAAGGTGAGGTGGGGAGAGGCGGAATGACCATAACATCAGCCCTAGGCATCAACCCTGAAAGTGAGCAACAATAGCAACAGCTATGCTGCCAACCTGGCCATTGCCATCACTGGCAGTGCAGCTATTAATGTTGTTTCTGATGCTGCTCCTGTGCAGAATACTCAAATATCTAGTTACGCCTCTGAGCGTGGGTACATCAGAGACCAGCAATTAGGTATAGCAGATGGCTCATTAATGGACCTGTGTGGCTTAGAGCAGACCTGCATGTACTCAAGTCTCTAGTGTTCCTGAAAAGGGGCAAGTGGTTAGAATATATTTTGTTGGTGACAGTCTGAAGGTCAGGAAGGAGGTAGTGTAAACATTAGGCCTGTGTGAAACAGCACCGTTAAGTTTTGCCTTGACCCATTTCGACATTTTTATGGGACAGTGTTTTGTTTTGGGTTTCATTTTATTTCGAAACCGCTGTTCCTCATTTCGTCAAAACTGTTTTGCTGTTTCGACACTGTTTTGACTTTTTGCCCATAAGCTATAATAGGAAAGAACAAAACAGCCTATAACTTTGTTATTTCTTGCCTGATTTAGATGAAACCTGCTGGGATGGTAGCCCTTTCTGAGACCATGAAGCCTACCAAGTTTCAAGGAGATAGGTGCAGAAGTTTCTGGGAAACCATACCTCAAGCTGCTAGCAAGCAAGGCTTATGTCACATGTGTGTGTTAAGGCGCAGCAGGGTGAAAACTACAGGCCTGCTAGCCCCTGCTGAGGCCACAAGGACTGCCAAGTTTCAAGGAGATAGGTGCAGGGGGTTCTGGAAACTGCACCTCAGGGTGCTGTCAAGCAAAACTCATGACATGCATGAGAGAAAGTAGGCCAGTTCAAACAATGCTGCCTTTTATGCTGTTTTTCCATCCTTCCACCTGAGCACTGGGATTGGAAGGATAACAGTCACTGGCCAGCTATACATGTCAATAATAAGAGCAGTCCTTTCACCCCTCCTCCTCCCTCTCCTTACTTTCTGTTTCCTTGCAGGCAAGCCCAGCTTCAGCTTCAAAACTCAAAATGTTTCAAAACTTTTGAAACATTTCAACTGCCCTCATTTCATTTTCAGGCTGTTTCAAAGCCCTCCATTTCATTTCAATTTCATTGTTTCGAACTTGAAATGAGTTGAAGCAGTGTTAGCATGAAACAGTTGGCAAAATTTTGCACAGCTCTAGTAACCATGCCCTCAGCCTCTGAGAAAGTACTGCAAACATCTTGGCATCTGACTGAAAACAATAAATGAAAGACATGACTCTGGACATGAACTGCCAGTCCTCAGTGTGGTGTATTATTTATATTTTTAGATAGATTGTCAGCTCATGAATTGGTGTAGTTCCCCTGAAATTAGATAAGCAAAACTTTAGGCCACAATGAAGTTGACAGACAAAATTGTACTGACTTCTATGAATCAAGAACTAGCTTTGGCCCTTAAATTGAACAGATTGGACCTGAGATGCAATCTTTTCAGCTCTTTGTGTGACTGTGGCAGGGCATTGTTTGTGCTGCCACTTTAAGGGCCTGGAGCTGGCAGCCACCAGGTGCCTAATGTGGGCAGCCATTTTGGATCTGGGGCTGCCCATATAAACAGGGCAGTTCTGCTGTTGGAGTCCAGGCAACAACACCGCCTGGCTGGAGGGCTGCTGGTGTTATCTGGAGGTAAGAGAGGAGCTGTAGGGGATGGTAAGGAGACTCCTGGTCCTGGGTACGACCTAAAACTGCACCCTGCTGGGAATGGATGGCCTGGTGGGGCTCCCAGTGGTGCGGGAGCCCCCAGGAAATGCCAGGCCAGTTACCACCCCAGTGAAAGGTGGGTCGGGGTGCCTTAACCCCTAGCCCACAACTGGGTGGGTTACCCCTTGATTAGAGGGTCTGGAAGGTGGACCCCTGGAGAGAGAGAAAAGGGCCATAGACTCAGGCCTGTCTGAACTTCCCCTGACTGGCCCATGCTGGGCCAGGATCGGAAGGGTTGAAGGGCTGGGGGCCCACCATGAGGGACACCCAAGAGCTGCATGCCTGCAAGGTTCTGGCTGGCCTGGAGGTGGGCCAGGGCTAGTGAGCCAAAGGTCCCAGTTGGGGGATCATACCCAAAGGGGAAGCAGTTCAGGGAGCTATGTTGCCCGGTATGAAGGCGGAAGAGACCGCCTGAGGGGAGGAATCCAGGTGGGGTTCAACAGTAGGATTCTGGGTCCCAGTGTGGGGGCTGGTGATGATGAGAACTATAGATGCCATCTGCAAGGCTTGGGCTGCGGTGTAGGGGAGGAATGGAGCCACAGATAGCGCCACCTAGCACCAGGGCAGGAAATGGGCAGCCTCCTGCTTAATTACATCTTTAATTAATTAACAACAAGGCGTGGTGAGCAAGAAGGCAGATGGTTAGCTCAGGAACAGGTGGGCAGGCCACGGTTAGATTGGCCCCAAGCAGGTCCCCTGGTACAGTGACCACAGCAATAAGATAGAAACAGTAATTTTAAGAGGCTCTACATGCCAGTATCTCCAGGCCAGTAATGCCTCTGTGCCTCAAATCCTTCTATTACATTGCTCTTGTTCTTTAAAATAGGTTAGTCAAGTTTAAAATGTGGCTACAATTCCCCTAATAAGAAGGGAGACCACAAATAGCACTTAAATATCACTTTATGTAATGTAGAAATATGTTCACATACTATCTGACCTTTCCTTATTACCTGAATTTAGAAATCACATGTAAAACTAATGCTTTGGACAAACTAAATATTGAAAAAAAAATCACTGCTTTTTTTCCCCTCCAGATTTCTCTGCTAGTATCCATACATTAAAAATTTGGGAGCAGTAGTAATTGAAATAGGTCTTCACATCATTTCACCAAGTATTCTACCAGGTATCATGCAAATCAAACCTGAATGACATTGCCATAGCAACCTGTGGCTTTGTTCCCAGTTTAGTCTAACACAGGGGTCAACTATCTGGTAAGATCAAGGTGTAACAGTTCCCATTTTTACTAATAAAAGTGACTGTACTTTCTAATCCCAGGCCTGTTCATTTCTGTGAAAGTGTCAGTGAGGGATTAAGTAAACCTACTTAAGAAATGCAACCCCTTCCCGCCCCCCCCCCCCCCCAAAAAAAACTCCCCCATAAACAAAACTCTGTGGTACTAAGTCAAATCAAATTTTCCATCAAAACTACCTATTACTCTTCAATGCATCTTGGGTAATTGACTTAACCTCTTGTGTTTTAGTTCATTAAGTGAGTAATTGGAAACAATCTTTTGCTGAGGAGGTAACTAAGAGACAATAACATTGGCAGACTTGGAAGTGGACAGGAGGTACTTCCGGTCCACTTCTGGATTCACTGCTGAGCATGTGGAGGCCTCCCCCCTGCATTCCTGTGGGACACTCATCTGTCTCAGCATCGCAGCATTCACAAGCTGTGCTGGTACCTCGAGGTATGTAGAAAAAACTTTTAAAGTGGTGTCTATGTCTGAATCTCTGATTCTCTGAATCAGCATTGAATCTTCAGGTTCAGATTTGGCCGAATCAAATCAGGGACAGTGATCCGAATCGATGAATCAAATAACTGACTCTGATTTGGGCCGAATCTGAATCCAAATTGAATAGGGCCCGCTTCACACACCCCTATGTGAAGACATGAGAGACAGGGTTGGGCTATACTAATTAGATGCAAAATATACAGACTCATAAGCTGAACTCTGAAGTAATTCTTATTTTATTGTAGCGTTATATACATGATTGTTTCCAAGTTTGTTAGATTTCTAAAAACAAAATTGCATCTGAACATTGAGTAATTAGTTTTTACTAAAAATAACTGGCCCTTGTATTTTGTTTAACTCAATAGTTATTTTGTTAACTAGATATGTATGAACAAAATAGGTTAACCCTGCACATGAAAATGTAAATAAGAAATAATTTATTTTTATCTAGAGGATTTCAGAGCTAAAAATCAAGCAACATTTGACTTCATAATAACCAATAACCAGTATATAATATTGTTCAAATCTGACATTTGTGGAAAAGAAACTGTAGGCCTGATTGATTCTGCTAAATGACTTATACCTTCTGGTACATGTCCAAGCATTTTAAAATGGAGAATTAATATGTTATATGTATCCGAAGATAGGTATAGGCCACGTAACGTGCTTCTAAAATGATAATTTTTCCAGTTTATTTATATATCGGAGGACTTGAATCAATTCTTAATGAAATATTATAAATGGAAGCACTTTTCAGTTGACATGCATATCTGTGATTTCATGTCATCCCTCATCAAGGTGGATCTCTATCTTACCTTCATTCCATCCATCACTCTCAGGTAAGCTAAAGCTAGGCCAGCACACTAGGAATTGCACTGGTGCTTTAGGGCCTGTAAGCACATTTTAAAGTTTCATGTACTCTTTACATGCTTTTACAAGCTCTAAAACTCTGGTTGTTTCTTTTGAACTACAAAATCCTGCCACCTCACCAGGAAGATGTGGTCTGAGCTTCAAAAGGGTGATAGAAAATTGCTTTTATATTGAAAAGGTAGTACATCGAGATAGCAGCCTTTAGGGGACTTGTAAACAACTAAATCTCACTTTTCATGCAATGAAGAAAATGGTGGTATCTGCTTTTGTTGTACACTTTTAGGTTACTTATTTTTAAAAATTTTTTGATTAAAAGCCTCGACCAAAATTTTCTTCCAGCATCTCCTTGCCTAAGACACGCATACCCCATATCTTCTGGTTTTCTGATAACTCAATCTTTATTAGTACAAAAGGCCCGCTTCTAGAGGGTGGCCATGGTACCTTCAGTGGTCAAACCAGCCCTGTCTTCTGGCCTTCCAGGGTATCACTGTGCTTCCTTATGCATTCTCACCCAGTCCCTCAGGCATCTTGCCTGGCACACCATGATAGAATATTAATACAAAATTAGGGAGGATGTCCTACTGGCACTAACTGTCCTCCTAACTCCCTTATAGCCAGCCCCATGCCCTGTGGGTCTTACTTGCTGTGGCTGGCTTCAGCTATGCCTACTTCACTGGACACCTGCACCCTTGCTCTAACTCAGCTTCAGCCCCTTGGCCTCAACCCAATAGGTTCTAAGCCTGCAAAGCCTAGCACCAGACATAGTCCTCTCTCATGCCACTGGCCCCTCAGTCTACAGCTCCAAATCAGAGTGCCTTCTGCCCGTAAGCAACTCCTGAACCTCACAGTTCAAAACCACAAACAAAATCAGTTAACCAAAATAACTAACCCATCTGGGTATGCTTATCACAGAGAGAATCCTTTCCCATTCCTACCAGCCGGTGCCACCAGCTCCCTGGGGAACCTGAAATCTCTGTAAACCTTTAGCTTACCCAGGACTCCAGGGAGCTCTTCTCATAACTCCTGAAGGCAAGCTGGAAACCTCTTAACTCCACCTCTACCCCTTTCATTCACTGACCTCCACTTCAAAGACAGGCACACAGGTTTCCCATTAATAAATCTAGACTTGCTTCTCTACTACTTGCAGGTTTGCTTTGGGGTAAGTTGGATTATATATTTTTTGTCTGCATAGGCAAATGATTGACTGATGCACTCATGATGCAGAGGGGAATTTTTTGTTAAAGGAAGCAGAACATAGATATGCTTTGAACCCTTTGTATTTCTCCATCACACTTAGCAGCCTCCTCAACTTGGCTGTGCAGATTTGCCTAATAAAGCAAAGCCAAACACCTTCCTCTAAATGAGCCATCAGAGAGGGCTCACATAAATGTAAATGTAAGAGAACGTATTGATGTTGGCAAAATTGTTAATTAACTTTTTCACAGTTGCCAAACATATAAGGTACACCCAACTGCAGTGACTCTCTTGTGTAGCTTGTGTACAAATCTGGCTGATCCTGATGCTTCATTAGGTTCAGTGAACTGGCCAAAATATCAACACATTTTGATTTTGACTTTTGTAGGAAACAAAAATAGGAAATGACTTCAGGTAAAAGTTTAACCACAGATATGTGATAATTACTTCTTTTACTTATTGGCCAAGGATCTATACCTCTTCAAGTGTAAGAGGAACACTTCATATGAATACATTTGAAAAGCCAATGCCTATAAATAACCAGACAATAATCAAAGAATCTTTCTTTACCACTTGCTGATCACATGAATAGTCTTAAAGCATCTATACTTCAAAGGCAGGAAGGCTGTTATATGGATAAAAGATTAGAACCATCAGGGTTTTTTTTTCTCATCTGTGCTGTTAGATGAGAGAATAATTCAGAGCCCTCCAGCCTCGAAATGGGTGAATCAGAAATCACAGCTTTGTCTTTGCTCTCTACTGTCTTGTAGCAGAAATTCAGTCATGACTGACTATTGTGTATCCAACTCTAGATTCCTGCATAAAATCTGACACAAAAGCATGCAATCTTCTAGTATACTTTCGTGCCTGAAATCCTAGGATGTAAGAGGTACCTGTTCTGAAAAGGAGGTCTGTCAAGTGTGTGTGATGGTTATGTTAGTGTGGGCAAGGAAAGCTTTGGGCCAGAGGAACTGTATAGAGAACAGATTGGAGTAATTTAAGCATTTAAACCACTGTATTGGCATTATAAGTCTTTCAGAGAGCTGCCCTCCTTTCCCAATGGTAACCCAATGTTACATCTCAGCTCCATGTTCTTGGGGAACCCTGACACAGGACACAGACTGTCTGACTCACAAAAAATCCCCCCCTCCCCTCCTCTACCTAAACAGAAACTGATTAAGATGCAGTGGGAGACGCACCTAAAACCCTCCAGAGAAGGGTGACAAAAGTGAAACAACT
>NW_017729029.1:68279570-68291073 GCF_001723915.1 Gavialis gangeticus | reverse complement strand
GTGCTGAGTTTGAAACACATAAGGGGATCAGCTTGTGCAGGCTGATTGACCCAGTTTGGCTCAGATGTGCCCTAATGAACTGAATGCTGGCCCATGAGGGTGTCAGCTGGACACCCAGATGGATTCAGAGGTATTCTGTTTAACTGTGTGCTTGTGTCTGACTGTAGTTATTGTTGCTCTCATGAACTGATTGTTAGCATATGAGGGTGTCAGCCTGTCCATGCTGATCAACCTGGCCAAGTCGGGCATGTCACGTTAATCTGTGTGTGTTTGTGTGTATGACTGATTTGGGTACTGGAGGAACCCAGCCCCACTGAAACCGAGTCCTGCAAGATAGCTCCATTGGGGGTGAGGGCTTGCAGAAGGGAGAGATACAGCTCTGTATAGAAACACAAGTAACACAAGCAGCACATTAATAGAATTACCAAGACCCTAGCCCTAATAAATGAACACACCCCAAAGTAGCGGGCAAATCTGGTAACACCAAGGGGAGAGACTGCTGATGGTATTACTCTGATACTACTGAGTCCAAGGTGATATGTTGTGCTATCTTTTTTTCTGTACACTTTTCATCCTCTCTCAGCATGTAGTAGATGAGTCATTCCTCAGAGCAGACAGCAAAACAGCCAGTGAAACTGTAGATCAAGCCTGTCAAATGATCAAGATGTCAGAACACCATCTGCAGTTTTCCTGTACGATTAGGAAGGTAGAGACAGTGGAGAAGACACTGCTATATACAATATGTCCTTGTTTTGTTGTTCTTGTTTATGGCTGAGTAACAGAGAGAGGGAAATGAAGAAGGAAATGGGCATGTCTGGAAAGGGCTGAAGGAAAACAAAAAGAATATGCATGTGTATCCATTTTTTTCACCAGATTTTTGCTCTGAATTAGGCAAAGTTGGGATTAAGCCTAGTTCTCACATGCCCTAAGGAGTGCCATAACCCTTTGGGATATTAGCAGAACAGATGGGGAGTGAACAGTCCTTTCTCCTTAGTTTCATGAATGGCACCCAAGTTCACTTGTAAATCTATCCTGAAATAGCTAAATGCTTCATTTAGGAACTATGATAAAGAACTGTTTCAATATTGGCTAAACATTTTCCTCATTTTTATTCACTTAAAAGAGGTTGCCAATTTCACCCTAAATTCATGAATAGTTTGGAAAACCCAAAACTGTATTTTTCAGTTATTCACAGAAGAAAAATATACCTAGTTCTTGCAAAGAATACACGTTAAGTCTCCTTATTAGTAATTACCAGTCTACAATAACAATGTTTGATCCATATCATGTTTACTAAGTTCACCAACTGCACACTTTTTGTAGGCTTTATTCTGATGCCCTACTTCCTCTCTTTTCTGTAGACACCATTCTTACTCATTTCCCCTTGATCATCTTTCCTCACATCTGGCAACTACTTACTCTGTAAAGACTGTAAATATCTGCATATAAGCACAACTGTCCTAAAAATGTACACTGTTATGCCATAATTAAAAAAAATCATATCTAAAAATATCAGTAATGTAACTGCATGAAACAGGCTTTGCATTTTTAAGTACTAACATTTAATAATATGAAGTGTTCAGGGACACAGCGGTGTGACAAAATTTGCACTGCTGTAACATCACAGTACCTGTTAAATGGATAATTGGAGGATTTCATTCTCTCAGGATGCCATCTGCCACCTCTCATTATGGACCAAAAAAGAAAAAATGGTGGAGGAGGATATCTTTTTTAATATTCTCCTTTAGAAATTTTATGTGAGAGAGAGAGTGGTGTTGATTCAAAATTAAATCTAAATTCTATATAGAATTTTAGAAAAAAATAGGTCTGGAAGGGACCTCATGCAGTAACATAGCTAGTGGTGGGTGACAGGTGCACTAGCCCCAGGTGTGGAATTAGGCATAGATGCCAACTCCATGGGTGCTCCAGGGCTCAAGCACCCACCAAAAAAATTAGTGGGGCTCAGCACCCATGGAGTTGAAGCAGCGTGTGACTTCATTCCAACTCTGCAGTGTCTGTAAAGACTGGCGCTTCAGTGGGGTTTTTTGGGGGCACTTTTAGCTAAAGTTGATTAAATCAGCTATTAGATAGCAGTCCTGAAAAAGCCCCACTAAAGTGCCCAATCTTTACAGATGTTGCAGAGTCAGGTAGAAATAACATAAAGTGCCAGGTTTGAGGGTTTGTTTTTGTTTTTTTACCCCTGCAAGCACCCACCAGCGGAAAAAAAAAAAAAAAAAAAAAAAAAAAAAAAAAAAAAAAAAAAAAAAAAAAAAAAAAAAAAAAGTAAGTGCCCATGAACTTAGGAGCATCAAAATTGTCTCCCATGTCCATGGACTCCATGCTGGGCAGCAAGAGCAGCACCATGGTGCATCTTTTCCACCAGCAGCAGCTGGTGCATGGACACTCTGCTGGTGCTTTTGGCAGACAGCCAAAAAGCCTGTGGCTGGATCAATTCAATCTTCTCAGGTTAGTCTAAGCTGTGTACATTTAACTGATGAGCAAGTGAATGGACCTTCACTTTGATTCCAGAAATGCAACCACATTCCTGAAGTGGCTCTGTTGTGTTACAGATCTGAACCAGTATCCGATCACTCATACCACTTTATGTGTAATTTCTGTCCGTAGCCTATAAGAGCAAGAGCCTGGGTGCTCACAGCACATGGCAATATTAGCAGAAGCAGCCAGAAACTGGGTAAGATTCTGCACCCACCCCACCCACCTTCCCCAACTCTCCCATGTGATTTACTTGATGCATAACCCTGCTTGTTGCTTCACTGACTTTAGGAGGTCATCCAGTAAACCTTTCCCCTCCCCAGTTTAAAGTCAAGATTATCTCTGTATGAACATCCTAGGTATGAGTTTAGCTAATCAGTGTATAAAAAGTTCCAGTAATGGATATTCCAAAATCTCCTAAGGTTAAGTTCTTCTTAATATCTAACCTGTATTTCCCTGGATGCTATTTAAGTGCATTACCAGTTGCTCTATTTCCTGTAGAAACAGAACAATTCATAGCAACACATCATATTTGAAGATTATATTCAAATCCCACTTGAGACTTCTCCAAATGAAATAACCCTTGGTCTTTCAATCTTAGCTTCTATGTCATATTGTGTAGGCCTCTAATTATTTTTGTTGCCCTTCCCTGGACTCTTTCTAATTTATCACATCGTTCTTGAAGTGGGGTGCTCAAAACAGCTCACAGTACTGCAGTTTGTCTCACCAGTGCTGAATGTAGTGTGGAAAAATCACTTGCAGTGAACCCTTCTGTCAAATATATTCAAATATGCTATTGACTTTTTTATAACAACAGCACACTGTTGACTGATTCAGCTTTCTGTCCACTATTGTAGTAGTAGAATTTTAGTCTTGGCAATGCACCTGTAGTCTAGGACCTGTTCTGTGCATTTGTATGTGTTTTGGATGGGACAGTGTTTTACAGTTTTTCTTTTGAATTTTACTTGCTTTTATTCCAGATGAATTCTCAAGTAATGTGGTCCAATCTGTAGTCCTGGCATAATCTTACAAAATGCATGGTTCCTCAAGGAGCTGGCAGACAGATGGGCAATCTGTGGTCCACTCTTTTTCACCCAGTCACGTATGTCATTGTCTTTTTGACCTAACCCTTGTTTAAAGGGGATTTAAGCATTTCCAGATCAAGCAATCCCTCTCTGTCTGTTGTGAGACGTTTAGTGAATTGAGACCAGCATAATACACTCTAATGGCAGCACACTAAATGGCAGTTTTCCAGTTGTTTAAGTAGCTTTTTTGGCACTGATGTTCAGGTAGTTATTCTATTCATGGCAGAGTAAATACATACATAGGTCACCATCCTACATCTGTAGACTGAGAATGAGCAGTAGGTTATGTATTGGCCATGCTTGTATATTGTGTGCCCCTTGCGGATGTGCATTTGTGCCTAAGACCCAGAAATGTAAGCAGTCCAAAACCATGACTATTGGCTGTTAGACTCAGGAGTCCTTTCATATTTTAGTCCCAGTAGCTGAGTGTTTAAGGCCATGTGAACTGAGCTTGGCCTTGTCTGCTGAGAGTGGTGCTGTTGAGTGTCGAGTCCGAAGCTGCTTGCAGGGGATGGGGCTGGGCTCAACACTCAGCAGCATTGCTCACATGGGATGGGACTGGCCTTGGTGCTTGGCTGGTGTGACCCAGGCAGTGCTGCTTGCAGGGGATGGGGCCAGGCTCGGTTCTTGGCTAGGGTGGCCTCACTCCTGTGAGCGGCATCGGGCTTGGTGCTCAGCTGGTGTGGCCCCATCCCCTGTGAGCGGTACTGGTACAGCCCAGGCAGAGCTGCTTACAGGGGATGGGCCCACACCAGCTGAGTGCTGAGCCCTGCCCTGTCCCCATCCCTTGCGAGTGGTACTGGGCTTGGTGCTCGGCTGGCACGGCCCTATCCCCTGCAAATGGTGCTGCCTGGGCTGCGCCAGCCGAGCCAAGTACGACTTACAGGGGAAGGTGGTATGGTGTGTAAATTGAGGTTTTACTTTCAGAAGCCAAAATTGGGCCTTAAAACTCAATTTATACACTATGAAATATGGTAAATGGAATTCATTTTTTAGTCCATTTTTTCTCTTCAAAACTTGCAAAACTTGCAAAACTATAGTGTAACTTGAGAAAAGCATCCACAAAGATTTTAAATTCTTAAGTGTTTTAAGAGAACATACCAGTTTCTCTGGTCCATTTGAAGCTGTTTTGCAGATAAAGAGGATGGCACCTAGCTGCTTCTCCCAAATGGGATTCCTCTGAGTTATGGAGCCATAGGCTTTTTCTAATTTTTATATCTGGTAATGGAGTGTCCACTATCACATTAATAGATAAATAGCTCTGATTTTCCTTGCCATAACAATTATAACCATATTAGGGTCTCTTCTGTGCAAATGAACTGGCTTACTAAAACAACAGATTCTGGCTCAGTCTTTTTACTGTAACAATGGAATGTGCATATATTTAATCCAATCAACTGCATAATATATTGGAATATTGACACTAATTAATCTAATCTAAATTAGAGTCCCCTGATTTAATCCAACAATTACAATGTCTTTGTACTAGTTTGAGCTTCATTACTAAATCAAGTAGATCTAGATACAGCCTCTTTCATTCTAAATTATCAAGTATCATGAGTAGCATAGTTGGAAAAAAGTTCTTCAACTTGGATAAAACTGAGTTTAATAAGATTCATTCTTCCAGTTAAATAAAAAGGCAATACACTCATGTGCCCATGATAATAATGAGCTCTCATGAATAAAGACCAAAAAATTAATTTTGGCAGCACTTCCCAATCCCCTGCATTGTTGGCTGCCAAAATTAAGGATGGAATACAATTATTTTTAAATAATAATGCCAGTGAAATCCAAGTTAAGGATACAGCTTATGATTATTACTTTTTCATGGCTTGTGCAGACTCTCTTAGCTTGTCCATTGCTATAAATAAATGCCAACCAGATGTGCATGCCGGGGCATATTATAGGACTTCTCTAATCACATAAAGAAGCAGATTGTTTTCATGCACAGAACCCAGGACTAGACACTTTGGGGGTATATGAGGTTCCTATTATGGGCAGAACTTCCCTGTGAGCAAGCTGCACGTTGTTCTGGTTGATTACATTTTATGTCTCTTTCACTCCTATTACTTCTGATAGAATTTTATTTTTGCAGTATGCTGACATGGTAACATACATATTAGCATATGGGCATTTTTGTTTAACCACTGTTAGAGTAGATGATTTCAAGCTTGGCTGTCCAACTTGAGCTGTTGGGGACCACAGGCTGTGCAGGCAGAATAATCCCATCCCTGCATTCATTTTGTGGGCTCTCCCGACAACCTAGTGGTACCACATGGGCAGTTTAAGCCCTTCCCCCTACTGGTACAGGCTCTTCACCTGTTAGTGCTGTCATGTGGACAGTACGCTACTGGGCCTCCTGCCCCAAATACCCCACCTGCTATAGTAGCAACAGTAAGAGCAATAGTGGGGGGTGAGAGGGGAGAGTTGGCAGGTGTGGAGGAGTAGCAGCCAGGCAGAGGCCCAGGAACCATACACTACCCCCTTGTGGGCCAGATGTGGCCTATAGGCTTTATGTTAACCCCTCGCAGGCCAACAGTTGAACAGGTCTGACTTAAAGGAACACATGCAAATGTTTGAATGGGAGCTTTAATGATCTTGCAGATTCCCCCACCCCCCACTCTCACCCCAGCATTTATATTGGAAAATATCTTGGATTTAGTTAGCCAACTGCTGTCAAGCTGCATATCCATAGTAATTCATTCACTATTGAAATGGGTGAATCAAGGGCTGAATTAAAGCTGTTGCTAAATAGAACAGAGTAACATTTTAGAACAGATAATGCAGAGTATTCACTCCACAAAGTCTGTACAGAGGCTTTAAATAGAATACAGTTATTCTGGCTGGGATTTGATTAATACAGCAATATGCCTATTCTTACCAAAAAAACACAGTGAGATCTTTAATAAATATCAGTAGGGTCTGCGGCAAGTCAAGTGTTCTGGTAGCCTTTAAGACATGTGACACTGAAGTCTGATTTTTCTTTGTTGAATTTGTTTTGTTTTTTTACACAATTATTCCAAATCATAAAAATAGAATAATTCTTTAACGCTCATAAAATATTATACCAAAATTCATCCTTTTTCTTGGAGGAAAAAAAAAACACTTTATGGAGTGATTCTGCTGACAGTCTCTGTAGGGAATATGTATTTTTTAGTATCATGATTCTGGGAAATGTTTCTTTAAATCAAGCATCTGCTAACCCCCTTCCAGTTGCAAGCAGAGCACAAATATATCACCTGCTTCAGCCCTCCTGTTATTCTACCCTCAAGTAGGCACAAGAGGCTCAATCATAAAATTGGATCCAACTTTATTTCTGTTGGCTGATAGGTTCTGTCACAGTTGGGATCCTATTTGTTAACAGCAGGTATGAAACTCTTGTCCTGTAGAAATTAGATTGCTCAGCTCAGAAGCTCTCTGTACTGCCAGATGCCCTAAAGGAGGCAAAGGTGAAAAACTGAAGGATTTAGGCAGCAGGATTTGTTCTTTGGGCTGGTGACTCCGTACCTGATTGGGTAATGGCTGCTATGTGAATAAATAATAATGTGTATATAAAGTACTTTAATATTTTTTTCTCTAACCTTAGGAAAGTAAAAAGAAACATGCAGATATCACTAGTATCATCAGTTGAAGGGGTTGGAATTTCTTTCTTCAATTTCTAATATAATATACAGTTAAGCATTTACTTATATTCAACTAGAGGGGTACTGGGTATTTTCTGGGTATTTACTTATTCACCATAGAAAGTGTGGAGAAAAAAAAGTAAACTATCTCACTCATCCTGTCTAAATGAGATCCCCCTGCCCTTATGTTTCCTCTTTAGAAAATAAAATAACTGGTGAAGAGAAGAATGTGTGAGAATGACAATGACTTTATTTATGTAAAGCCATTCAGTGGGAATTTTCACTGGCCTTTGCAGACTTAAACTTCTACATGTACTGTGTGCAACAGTAAGTTCATTAAAATTCAGCTTCCTTCAGGGTGATGTGTTGTATGGAAGCAATACAGAAACTGTATACAACACTTTTTTCAAAGAGAAATGGAGAATATTTATCCAGTTGAAACAGTAAAGGGGATTTAGGAAGGTGATTATCGATAAACTTGAAGTTAGGCTACTAACTCTTTTTTCCCCTTTAGTTAGGAAACAAAATCCAAATCTTCCTACACAAGGGCTGCCTCTACGTGACACACTGACTGCACAGTAGCTGGTTACTGTGCAGGTGCATTGTGTGGCACAAACAGTGATGCAATGCTACTGTGCAGTAGTAATGAGCTACTGCGCAGTCAGTATTACCAAGAAGCCGTTTGCAGATGCTTCTGAGCAGTAATGCTGGTTACTGCGCAGTCATTTAGTACTTGTGTATGGAAGTACTAAATGACGGAGCAGTTGCAACTCCGCAGTCAGCATCTCGTGTAGACACAGCCAAGAACTATGTTATGAAATATAATTTTAATCCAAGTATCTTGCTGACACATTTAGTTCAGATGAGTTCTGTCCAATATTTTAAAAGGAAAATTGGTACATAATAAGTAGAAAAAAACCCAACAGACTATTGTTGCAACAGAAGTCAGCACAATTTGCCAGTTATATGTTCTCGAGAAGGGTGAAAAGGTACTTATTAAAACAGAGCTTTTAAACATTATATTAAGGTATCAAAAAGCTAAATGTTAATGTGTTATGGGCCCGTTCATTTTAATTAGGATTTACACAATATCCCATGTGGTGTCAGACTTCACTAGTTCCTGAATGCAAATTGAGTTATTTATAGAAGATCTAGCAAGTGCTGTATGGCTTGCTTTATAATCAGAAGCCAGCTTTTCTACTCTGAAATGAAATACGTGGGTTACATTCAAATTTGACTTTTTTACATTAACTAATTGGTTGATAAACTCTTTCAGCATGCAGAAGTTCGGTTAGATTTATTTTTTTTTTATTTTCCACTATCCTCACTTTTTCTCTTCTCAGCTACGAGTGCAAACCCCTCTCCCTTAAATATTCCACATGCAACAACTCTCAATCACAATGTTACTTAGTAGAATGTTACTGATGCCTAAAAGAGACCATCACATATTTTTATTGTATAACTATATGGTGACACAGAAACCAGCATGTCAGCATTAGTTGATCGTGTACTTGGGAATAGTTTGGGTTTCAACACATTGTGACAGAACACCCTTTTGGGTGTCTGTTACTTTAAGGGCTGGAGCAGGGAGCTTCCAGGTGGCTGATGAGGGTAGCCATTTTGGAGAGCTCTGTTATAAGAGAAGAGCAGTTTGTGTTCAGCAGGATGGGGAGTAACATTGCCTGGTGGAGCTCCTGCTCCAGTAAAATCTCAGAGGTAAATTTCAGGCTATGGGGACAGAGGAGGCCTCATGGGTCCTGGGCATGACCTAAAACTGCACACTACTGGGATAGGGAGCCGTGGTTGGCCTGCCTGTGGCTGGGCAGACCCACTTAAATACCAGGACCAATTACCTCCCTGGTGTAAGGTGGGTTGGGGTGCCTAAACCCCTGCCCCAACCTTCCCTAGTAACCCACCCAGAGTTGTGGGGGATGGTAAGCTTAGGAGAAATGCCTGGGTCCCATGGGGTGTTGGACCCTGGAGGTGGGCCAGGTGCACTCAGAGGGGGGCACCTGAGCCTAAGGGATGTAAGACCTTGGGCTCTGAAGAAAAGGTGGCATGAAGGTCAGGCATGCTTAAGGGAGAGAAGCACCTGAACCTGTCGGGGTGGAAGACACCAGGCCCCAGTGTAAGGGGCAGAGCTGTGGCCTGACAGAGGGGCATAGTGATATGGTGAGGGCACAGGGCTGAAGTAGGCTCATAGTTGAGCAATCACTCATTCAGGTGAGGGTCACAGGAGAGGCCCAAAACACTGTGCCAGGGCTGACCAAGGGGTGGAGAGCAAAGTCTGAGGATCTCTTTGAGTAGGGTGAAGTGAGTGTGGCCTGGATAGGCAGTGTGCAAGAAACCAGGTGAGAGTGGTGGAGTGGAAGAGGCCCCAGTGAGAGGGGAGTGGTGTGTGTGTGTGTGTGTGTGTGTGTGTGTGTGTGTGTGTGGCCCTGAAGGGGGCAATATCATAAAGATCCAATAGTGTGCCCAGTTTGGCCCAGCCTTGAGCCAGATTATCAACACACAGTGTGACATCTATGAGGCATGGGATGTGTAAGGGGATGATGGAGCATGTATGTACTTCCCTGTTATAGTTGGGCATTCAAAGGGCAGCCTCCTGCCTATTTTACATCTCAATCATTTACCAACAAGGTGTGGCAGGAAAACAAGACAGGCGGTTTGCCCAGAGACAGGGTTGGGCCGGCCCATACTAGCACCGATCCTGGAAGTTTCATAGATTTCATAGATATTCGGGCTGGAAGGAATCCTGGAGGATCATCGAATCCAGCCCCCTGCCCAGAAGCAGGAAATCAGCAGGGATCATAGGATCCCAGCAAGATAAACATCCAAAAGTGTCTTGAAGGTGTTCAAAGTGGGTGCTTGAACCACCTCTGGTGGCAGTCTATTCCAAACCTTGGGGGATCAGATAGTAAAGAAGTTCTTTCTTATGTCCAGCCTGAAATGGTCACAGAGGAGTTTGTGACCATTCAATCTTGTCACCCTTTGGGGTGCTCTGGTGAGCAGATGTTCCCCCAGATCCTGGCGAACACCCCTAATAAACTTATAGGCAGCCACCAGATCAACCCTGAGCCTGCATGTTTCCAGGTTGAAAAGCCCCATGACTCTCAGCCTCTTATCATAAGGTCTGTTATCCTGATCTCTGATCATGCGTGTGGCTCTCCTCTGCACTCTCTCAAGCTTCTCCACATCCTTTTTGAATTGTGGAGCTCAGTACTCCAGCTGCGGCCTCACCAAGGCCGAGTACAATGGGAGAATGACATCCCGGGATTTGCTTGAGAAGCATCTATGGATGCAAGCCAGTGTTTTGCTCACTTTACTAGCAGCAGCATCACAGTGAATGTTCATGTTCATCTTGTGGTCAATCATGACCCCCAAGTCCCTTTCATCTGAAGTGCTAACCAGCGTAGCACTATCGAGCCTATAAGCATGGTGCAGGTTTTTCCTCCCAAGGTGGAGAACCTTGCATTTTTCGGTGTTAAACACCATCAGGTTCTCATCCACCCATTTCATGAGCCTGTCAAAATCTGCCTGGATCACCATCCTGTCCTCAGATGTGGATGCTTTACCCCATAGTTTGGTGTCATCAGCAAACTTGGCTAGCTCGCTTCTGACACCAATGCCTACATCACTGATGAAGATGTTAAAAAGTAAAGGCCCTAACACAGAGCCCTGAAGGAACCCACTGGTCACAGGGCACCACAACGATTGACTTCCATCAACCACCACCCTGTGGGTCCTGCTGTGGAGCCAATTCCCCAGTCAGTGGATCATGGTGAGGTCGAGGCCACAGTTAGCCAGTTTTGCCAGGAGGTGATCATGGGATACCAGATCGAAGGCTTTTTTGAAGTCAAGATATTTGACATCAATCTCTTCCCCCTTGTCCAGGTAATAGGTCACCTGGTCATAAAAGGAAATGAGATTGGTCAAACAAGACCTACCCGCAACAAAACCATGCTGGGTATCCCTCAGGATATTGCTGTCAGCTAGCCTGTATAGGATGGCCTCTTTGATAATCTTTTCCAAGATCTTCCCCAGGATAGGAGTCAGGCTAATGGGTCTGTAGTCTGCCAGGTCTACTTTCCTCCCTTTTTTGAAGATAGGTACCACATTGGCCTTCTTCCAATTTTCAGGCACTTCACCAGACCACCAGGAGTTCTCATAGATCTGTGCCAGGGGCTGAGCCATGTCTGCCAGCTCTTTGAGTACCCTTGGGTGTAACCCATCAGGGCCTGCTGACTTGAAGGTATCCAGTCTGTCAAGGTGTTCCTTTACAAGGTCAGCTTTGATGGATGG
>NW_017729029.1:68266934-68278657 GCF_001723915.1 Gavialis gangeticus | reverse complement strand
TCAGCTCATGGTCACTGTCACCCAGCTTCCCTTCAATCAGTAGGTCACTGATTAGGTTGTCCCTGGTTGCTAGTACCAGGGTGAGCAGCACTTTACTTTTCATCAGCCCGTAGACTTCCTGCATCAGATAGGTCATCTATGCATGAGAGAAAGCTTTGCACCCATTCAGATTTGGCTGAGCACTCCTCCCACAAGAAGTCTGGGTAGTTAAAGTCTCCCATGACAACCATACACCGGGGGCGCGTGGCATCAGCCAATTCCCTGGTAAACTCCTGGTCCAGATCTTGACCCTGGGTAGGGGGTCTGTAGTAGACTCCCACCATAGTATCCCCTGTGCCATGTTCCCCATGGATTTTAACCCAAAGGATCTCAAGTCATCCACCATGGGTGCCAATGTTGGCTTGCAGGGATGCATAGCTTTTCTTGACAGAGAGAGCTACTCCCCACCCCTTTTTGTCCACTCTGCAATGTCTTGGATTCTGGCTCCTGGGAAGCAGCAAACTTCCCGGGCTAAGAGGTTGGGGTGGCAGATTACCCCCTCAGTCCCCCTCAGGATGGAGTCTCCCACAACAAACACTTTGTTTTGGCTTGGGGAGAGCAGGGGCGGTAGCTACAGTAGAGCCTGTGTTGCCTGCAGGATCTGGCTACTCAGCAGGCTCTGCTGGGGCTGCAAGAGGTTCATACCTGTTGTAAAGCTCCAGCGGGGCAGGGGCCTTGGTGCAGCGGGCCTTGGGGCTCTTGACCACTTTGGTCCAACCCCTGGGCTGGACAGAATGGGAGGTCCCCAAGTCCTCCCTTGTCCTGGAGGGAGACCATGGTCTACCCTCCATCTCCCGGGGGAAAAGGGCCTGGCAGTAAGAGTCAATCTCCTGCTTACAGTCCCTAATGGCACACAGTCTCTGGACTGCAGCCTGGAACTCCTGCAGCTGGCACACCAGAGACCCCAAAAGGGAGCAGACTTCACAAGGGGAGGTGGCCATGCTCCTGGGCCCCAGAACCTGAAAAAGCAACAGGCAGCCCCCGCAGCCGAGAGCCAGAGGCTCTGTCTGCATGGAGCCTCTGAGGTGCCAGAGCGGGGGGCCACAGACCCTGAGGGGACCCTCGGGGTGCAGTGCATGCCCATCCGTGTCATGCTGCTGGTGGGCTGGCTATGGCTGAGACTGTCTACTCTGGGGGGCTCACAGGCAGGGCTTCGGGCCCTCCTGCACAAACTCCCATGCTAACTTGTGTGCCAGGCCCAGGAACATGCCTGTTTTTATGTCCTGTTCGCAAGGCTCCAGTTGTGTGGCTCCCTGCAGGGCTGGGCAAAGTAGGAACCGGGGGGGCATGATCCTCCTCAGCCCTCTTAGCCCACTCCCAGCTGACTAGGTCCCTTCCTCCATGGGCCCCTGCTTACCTGAGGGCAGGCCGGGGCTCGTTGTGGGTTCTGGGGTATCTGCTGGGGTCCCTAGATTCACGGGGGCACAGAGGGCTTATACCTGCGCATCTTGCACCGGAGCTAGGACACTAATGAGGCTTCTGCCATTGCCTGACCCTTTTTAAACTGTGTGCATGCGCAGAAGGGCCAGCCGGTACCTAGCTGTTTTTTGGGGGGCTAAGAGGGTTCCCTTCTCTCCACTGATGGAAGGAACAGGTGGGTAACTCCCTAACCTGGCTCATGCACCTGCAGTTGGGTCATGTGGCTCCCTGGGGAGCTGGGCAAAGTAGGGACTGGGGGTGTGTGACCCTCCTCAGCCCTCTTAGCCCACTCCCTGCTGACTAGGTCCCTCCCTCCGTGGGCCCCTGCTTACCTGTGGGCAGGCCGGGGCTCGTCGAGGCTTCTGGGGTCTCTGCTGGGGTCCCTAGTCTCATAGGGGTGCAGCGGGCTAACACCTGCACATCTCACACCAGAGATGGGACACTAAGTTGCCCTTGTCACACTCATCAATTAATCTTTTTTAGTATATGTGTTTTCACTTACCTACATCATTTCTATGTGATTTATTTTGCTGAAGTAACTTGTAGGAAAATCAACATTGCTCTTTACTGTGACAGGATTATTGGAAACAACCTCTAATTACTAATCATGGCAAAATAGGTGATATATAAGAGTTATTAATGAGAAAAGGAGGGACATAAAAGCAAATATGTCCTAATTCACACAGTTTTAGGGAGAACGTAACATGGGTAAGTCAAAATTTATATGGAAATGAATACCTACTCATCTATGTCAGACCTGATGTATTAGCACATGTTATTTTTAGGGTTGGTAATTATCTCTACATTCTCAAAATCAGGTTCTAGAGAAAGAAGCATTAGTCACACTAAAATGAAGTGGTTGTGCTATTTTGTGTCCTGAGTACCGAGTTGAGGGGGATTTGGGAAAAGCAAATAGTTTTGATGCTACAGGAAGGAAGAAATGTATAGTTTTCCTCTCACCTTCACTGGTACAAATCAGGATGAACACTAGTGAGGCTCCCTTCAAGAGTTACACCAATACAACCTATTCTAAGTAAGAAGAGAATGAGGCCCCCAATTCTGCTATTCTATGGTTCATATAAAAAAATGTTCCCTGTTCCTGCAGAGAGAATTTAGGCTCTTTCTTGATGCTAGCCCTCCTCAGTTTTGTACTAATAGCTATGCATCAACAATATCTGAGTTCACTTGGTTTTGGAGTATTAGGCAATAGTACGCTTGGTCTTGTGGGGTCTCCAGATATAGAGCTCAGTTTTCCTTGACTTTTCCCTCAGAATATTTTCCCACTTTTATTAAAACCAATTTTAATGTCTTAGATTTGTAATTCTTTTCACTCCCTGACCCCAAGTCTGACTTTTGTTACTGTTGCTGATAATCTTAAATATATCTATATCTATATATCTGTATATCTATAGCATTACTTTTTCTACTATCTGTTGAAAAATGCCAGATTTTGTAATAGGCCAATTGCACACCAAATATTTCCACTAATCATGGTCTACTTATGAACAATTGTATTTTTATTTTCACTTTATGATAATACTATAATCTGACTAATGATGGGTAAATCTCCACAGATCCAAAATTGTTTAGAAAAAACAGCCCAAATTATTATTTAATTTATTATTTAAGCATTTGCCTCTAGAAAATAAGGCTGAAATCTTCAGGGCAAGGCCTCATGAGGAAATAAACACAGCCTGATTAGTAGGGTGATCAAGCACACAGAATAAATACCAAACATTCACAGTGATGATTTAATAAATAAACCATAGTATAAAATATATTCCTTAAGTTATTAGTTAAATAATTGCAAACAGGTTCAAATAAAATGTGCATTGCTTCCAGTACAAAAAATGCTTACTTTTCAATACATGTGAGTGAACATATTATACAGGTTTACAGAGCTTACAAATATAACTGCTAGTGACATTCATTGTGTTTTAGACTCCTAGGTCTCCTACAAGCCTTTGAGAAATACTAGCTGACATGTTTAATTCTCCAGATTTCTCAATTGTTGGAAATTTATGATGAGGATAATGATTGATTTCACATTTCATGGAAAAAACACTACCATATTTCCCTGAACACAAGGCAACTCTAAATTTAAGATGACCCCCCAATAATTTGATGTTATACATGGAAAATTTATAAATTTGTTATAATTTTCCAGGTATAGTATCTAGTTCTTAGAGGGTCATCTTTAAATTAGCCTCACTCCTGCACTGCAGCAGGGAAAGCAGTGATAGGGGCTAGGCAGTGGATGAATTTTAGGCACCCTGAACTCTGCTCCTTGCCCCCTGCTGCCTGCTCCCCGCAACCCTAGCTTTACCTTCTGCCTGATCCCCAGCACCTGCCCTCCATCTGTCTGAACCCCATGGAATGTCCTCCCCATTGTATTTTCCCCATCTGCCTTTTCCCTGCCACCATTGCCCCAGCAGTTTCTGCCCCCACCCTTTTACTATCCATCTCTGGGGCCCAGTTAGAGCTGCAACTGTCCTAACAGCAGGGAGATAGGGGGACAGAGGGAGCAGGCAGCAAGGGCAGCTCCAGCTCCAACCTGGTCAAGACCAGAGACAGTCAAAGTAGCTTCCTGTACTCCCCACCCCCCATTCCCCGACCACCTTGTATTCAAATCCAAGACAAGGGGCTTTTTTCTATGTTAAATAGGGAGGGATGGGGGGTTGGGGGAGAAAGCTCATCTTAAGTTCATAGAATGATAGAAACATAGAAAATTAGGGTTTGAAGTGACCTCATGACATCATCTGGTCCAAACCTGGCTCAAAATAGGACCATCCCATCCAAAGCTTTGTCTAGCTGGGCCTTGAAAACCTCCAAGAATGGAGCTTCCACCATCTCTGGGTAACCTGTTCCAGTGTTTTACTATCCTAGTGAGAAAATTCTTCCCAATATATAACCTAAACTTCCCTTGGTCCAACTAGAGATTGTTACTCCATATTCTGTCATCTGCCCCCACTGAGTCTAGCTCCATGCTCTTTTGAACCCTGCTTCAGGTAGTTGAAGGCTGCTATTAAATCCCCACTCAGTCTTCTTTTCTCAAACTAAATAAACCCATTCCCTCAGCCTGTCCTCATAAGTCAAGTGCTCCAGCCCCCCAAACAATTTCTGTTGCCCTGTACTGGACTGTCTCTAATTTGCTTATATCCTTCCTGTAGTGGGGAGCCCAAAACTGTTTCATCCTAAGTGCAGGACTTTGCACTTGTCCTTGTTGAACCTCACGAGATTCCTTTTGGTCCAGTCCACCAATTTGTCTAGGTCACTCTGAATCCTAGCCCTACCCTCCAGTATATCTACTACTCCTCGCAGCTTAGTGTCATCTGCAAACTTGCTGAGGGTGCACTTTAAGTCATCTTCCAGGTTGTTAATGAAGACATTAAACAAAACTGGCTCCAGGACTGACCTCTAGGGCACTCCAATTGATACTGGCTGCTAACTAGACATTGAGCCATTGATTACTACTCTCTGAACCCAATGCTTCAGCCAGATTCAAGTAAATACAGTAATCATTTATCTCACATTTCCTTAATGGAATTTAGAAATGATCTAGGTATGTTGTAAAAGATGAGAAATGTATAATTTAAAAGTGGAACTGTATATTTCAGCATAATTCATTTCTCCTCCAATTAGGAAAATACTTATTTTTTCACTTAAAGTCAAATTCAGACTTTAACCTTACATTTCATTTCACCTGACTCTGTACCATTATCTTTTCCATGGTAACTTCCATGGTGGAACAATGTCAACATGTGAAGTTTGGCATCTAAATACTGTAGTTTCTCTACATACTAAACACAACCTTTTCCCAAAAATTAAACTTTAGAATTAGGGTGAGTGTCTTAAGTTGGGAAATTGATTTTCTATCCAGAAAAGTCTAAAGATGCTGTAAAATGACTGCTGCTACTTTTTCTTCTTTTTCGTCCAGCAGGTTCAGGGAAGAAGGGGTAGAGTCCAGCAGGGGTAGATCTGGGGAGTGCAGTGGCAGTCATACTCTGCTATAATTCCTGCTCCACCCAAAGTTTAAAACCAATTCTCCAGCAGTAGCAGTGGCATTTCTATTCAGACAACTCTGTGGGAGTTGATTAACTTCATGCCTAATCATAATTTACCTGAATTCTTCAGCTATTTTTCTGCTGTTAGTTATTCCTTGCCTCTCTTTTCTTATCTCACAGCCCTGCAGACTGCTTTAGCTCTTTTCAAAATCCTAGATATGCCAATGGAGTTGGGTCTTCAGCAACAGCTAGTTTTAGCTCTTGGTTGAGCAATCAAGCGGTTCTGATAGTTTATCTGTAAAGAGGTTAAAACTGAGTAGGAAAGATAAATTGAGTGAGTGGAAGTGCTGCCATGGCTCTGGAAAAAAAACCCTTTTTCTTTATTCTTCCTTCACAAAAACAAGACGTGTCATATATGGGGGCATGTGTTATACAAGAAAATATGGTACCTTAAAAAATCTGACCCACTGTACCCAACATAATAATAGAGTGCCAGGATACCTTAGCACAGTGTACTTTTAAAATAAAGATTTTCATTAATCCATTATCTGCTCATGTGAGCTCATCTTTTTTTCCCTCACCTAAAGGGTGTATAACGTGGGTAGCAAAACCTCTTATCTTCTTTACCTTGTCTTTTGTGCATTTTTATTTTTTCAAGCAGTAGGTCAATGGAACTGAACCAAAATGTTATCAAACATGATGTAGTAGTAATCAGCTTGCCTAGAATTGTTTTTATGTTGTTAAAGGAAAAAAATAATTTCAGATCAATGAATTCATAAAAGTAACTTTGTGTTTATTTACTTTGTCTTACCCATTTAAATATATATTATTTTTTGTAGGTGTACTTGAAGCAAAGATTGCAGTATATTTCTTCCAGTTAAACTGTGCATTGTAGGTTTTTGAACCAAATTATTTTTTATTTTCTTTTTAGACCTAATAAACCACTTGACAAGTCTGAGTAAAATTAACAGACTTTTTTTCAGCTGACTGAAACAGAGTTCCCAGGCTTTCAGGCGGAATACTTGCTAGTATTTTGATTAACCCATAAACAGTTTATATTTAATAAAAAACGAATATTCTATCTCTCATCCTGACTCTATCATCAAAGTGCCTTGGAATGCCTCTTCTTTCTCAGCAATTCAGATAGAAAAGCAATAAAGGTCTAATATTGATCTCACAATGGTTTTATTTCATTGTCTGACTCATTTCATTGAAGTCCGTTTGATTTACACCAATGTCATATTAGAATTAGGAACATACTGTCCTAATCATCTCTTGGTATTTTGGGCAAGTTCCCAGAACTTGCCAAATTTATCTTGAAAAGCTATGAAAGATTCACTCTTGCTCTTTAGCTGTAGAAAATAAATATAAGAAACATCTCTAGAGGACAATATTTTCAAAATTAATTTGTGGAAACAAGAATGAATGTATTTTATTTTTATGTCAGCTCATTCACATAGAAGCCTTAAGAAATTATTTTGTTTATGTTCAGAATTTTCATTGACAATCAAAGGAATATTTCAAGTGATTGACTTATGTCATGTTTTTTCTTTTTGTTGCAGAGGCATATTCATTTCTTGATCTGTTCTGATAAAGTATTCTCGAGGTAATGGTGTAGAGTGACTGTACTTTTACCATAGGTATCCTGCAGACAAATTTAAAATATCAGACCAATAATCCCTATTCTTTCTGTCTCTCTTTACCTGTACATGTGCTGAAAGCATCTACAACATACTCTGATAGAAGCATAACCCAATGATATACCAAGTAAGACCTGCAAAAGTTCAAACATCAAGATAGTGCAACAGGCAAAGTAATTGTGGTGGACTGCCGAACTTCCCACTTTTACAGACCAGAGAAAGAACACATACTGTAACTAACTAGGGAATGCTATTGCTTCTGATGCTGCCAGCTGTGCTGTTCAGCACAGCTGCTATGGTGCATCAAATTCCTTTGTGGTTGATGCCACTTCATACTGTGACAGCAGGCTCCCACTGGATCTTCACTAGCCAAAATAAGGAAAATCAATTTCAATTCCCAATAGTTAGAATTAGTAGAGCAGAAAGAAATTAAATACTGCCCATTGGTCTTTGATGTGACTGGCATCTGCAAGGGGCAGAGACACAAATATGTTTAACTTTTTTCTTCTTTCAGAATGGTGACCCAATTTATTCAGGGTCAAAGTATTCAGGAATGCCCAGTTTAATTGAAGACCTATAAGTTAAGTATGTGCCTAAGTTACTATGCTGAAATCCTTTCCTAATATGCTGAGTGGGTCTTCTATGGAGGCTGCTGACCAGTGGTCCTCAACCTTTTTAGATCTGAGGTACCCCTCTGTAACTTCTCCAAAATTAGTGGCTTCCCATTAAAAAAAAAATACAATGCATAAATTACATGATTGGAGATATATTTAAAACAACTGGAAAAAAATGAAACAATGAAAAAAATGAAAAAATCACCATAATGTTATATTATCATTAATACACCTCTTGAGTGTGGTGGTGTTTCAGTTGAGAATTACTGCTCTGTAAAGATACTGTTGTGGCTGTTATCACCGTGGGGTCTGAACAACCTAATTCTTTAATGTATTTATTCCTGGAGCGATATCCTAATGCCAAGTAGTAGTTTTATGAGGCACAGAGAAGAAGGTCAAATTCCATTTTACTTGAAGGGCATCTAAATGGCACTTAGAGGTTAAGCGTGAGGTCTAGAAATATATATATTTTTTAAATGTACAATTGAGATTTCTAGGAAGGAGGGCTTTGAGCTAAATCTCATATACTGTAAAGGACCTGCAACACATTTAAATTAAATCTGGTTAGAGTTGTTGCACATTTTCAAGCAATAACTTTATAAATGGTTGGCTCTTTTTAAAGCGGGATAGTAATTTTTATCATGTGATAATTACTTTGCATGTGTAGGTGGTCTAAATTTATTGTGGAATTAACAAGTTAATTGTGTAATGCATGTAATGTGTAGCAGGAGCTTTAGATTCACAATAAATCATAAGCTTCCACAGCTTGGTGGAAAAGGCTCATTGTCAGCATATTGCCTCAAGAGGAAGGGGAGAGGGAGAGGTAGAGCAGGAAGGAAAATAAAAGTTAAGGGACAGTTCTAACAAATAATTTTTCCTTGAAGGATAGCGATGCCTCTGCAGCACACCTTGGTCCCTGCTGTGGGAAGGGTCTGGTGGTCATGATGCAGCTGTATGCTGTGCAGCATGGCCCAGTAACAAGTGGTGGTTGCAGATTCACTTTGGTAAAAACCTTGCAAAATGGGGCCTCCTGCCTTTCCAGGAGCACTGGAGAAAAAGGACCAGGTTCCCCTAGCTGAGATCTCATGCCACTCTTACCTTCATAGACACAGTTTTACCTCCCTTCATTGTGCCTCCCCCTCATTGATCCCCAAGTACCTCCCCTTACTGATCCTAAAATATGGGATTTGGTCTGCAGAACTGCAGCAGTCTAGCCCTGTGCCATATCTAGAAAGAGACCAGTGGGTCAGTTCAACCTCAAACTGAGGGCTGGTTGTGGCACCCCTGAAAGTGTCTTGTAGCACCCCAAGTGTACCATGACACCCTGGTTGAGAATCACAGCTGGAGAGGAACTGAGACATCAATGGATGAATTGATGACTCTTGGACTTGAAACCCTTTCTTTTTCTAAACTCGGGTACATTCTTGGTGAGAGATTTGCATACCACATCCCTATGGCAGTCCATCTGTTTACTTCAAAGTAAAGCTAGCTGTGAATTTTCCAAATGAAGAGAATGTCATTAGAAAATACAAATGTATTGGCACTGAATGCAGAGTCCTACAAATACACTGCCAGGAGGAAAACTAGGAACTTTAGTGACCTTTCATAACGGCTTCTTGCTCTACTTCTCCTCTCATAAATTGTTCATATGCCCATATCTTTACATTTTTAGAGGAACATCTTGTGTTTGAACTCTTCTCGAGTTTCAGAAAAAATAAAGTTAAAGGAAAACCTGACTTGTTTCCTGCTATCTTGGCTGGGGACCTGCTTAGGAGCCCATATTTTTAAGGCATGTGGTATACAAGAAAATACAGTACCTTCAAAAATCTGACCCACTGTACCCAACATAATAATGAGTGCCAGAATATGCTGTAGCTGGCCCAGGACAGCTCTGCAATGTACATCACTTGGTGTCAGGTTGTGTGTGTAGATGAAATGGGGGCCCTAAATTGAAGTGGTGGGTTTTAAAAATTACAAAACCTGCTGGTCAGTGTACGTACCTGGGACATGTTTAATAAGACTTTATGTTCCTACTTCAAATTAGACAGAGCCAAAAATTGAATCTGGTCCTTTCATCCTAAATCCCAGGTGATTGCCAATAGCAGAATAGTGCCTGACACTGATTTGGGATGAATTTGTCAAATTCAGGGTAAAGAGCTCCCCTCATGGAGTTCCTGGGGACATCAGGACATGACCTCTAAATTCAGGACTATCCCTGAAAATTTGGGATCATTGATCCCTTTATCCATGATTCATTGCCTTCACAGTCTGGGAGGATGGCTATATTTATTTCAACTCTTCTCCTGACGTGTCCCTTAATGATATAATCCTAAATTTGTGATTTTTGAGAGATGTGGCTTACACAGGGTGTGTGGAGATATACAAACACTGTTGTTACTGTGGGCTGAGGACAGAGTAGAGAGGCCTAGAAAAGAAAAGAAAAAACATACTTTTTTCTGAGATTCCTGTGACAGAGACTCAGTCTAGCTTTATATTTTCTTTCAGCAAAAATCACAGATTGCTAGGTGAAATAATAAGGGTTGTAGGAAGTTGACTTTCATCTTGGTATCTAGTTTCTAGTTTCTTTCATTCTGCTACACCTTAGGGAAAAGGTTTATTTAAAAAAATGTCCTTAGGTCTATCTCAAAACTGTTCCAGAAACCAGTATATCTAGTTTGGACTTGTCCTCCCAGTATATAGTTTATTGTTAGTATTTTTATTATCTATAGCAGTATGATTCTGTGACTATCTGGTTATATGCTAATTAAAAGGAGATAGGATTAAGTACCATGGGTAAATGATTTATCTCAGGCCTATATATTCATTCTTCCCAACATGTCCACATTTTATTAGGGTAGTATTTAAAAATATAGGGCTGAAGTCAGAAAACAGATATTCTGTAATAGATGTGACAAGAACCATGGGAATACAGAGATGTAAACATCCTTTTTATTATTTTTTGTTCACAGAACATCAATTTTAAGTTGGTTGCTGCAGCCTGATGATTTTTAAGGTGAAATAAGGCATGCTGGTGCTTCTGAAAAAGATGCAATTGGATAGATTGTTGCAATCAAAAAAATAATGAGGAGAAAATCTTCATTTTCTGGTCATTGTTATCATTAATATATTTTTGTTCTTCCATGTATAGTAGTATCTTTGCTTTAAATAAGAGGATGGCCACTTGAAGAGTTTGAGAAAGTAGAACTTAAAGTCAAAGCTACTGGAACAGCATATTACTTTGAGACTCTGGTTTTATAACCTGTAACTTAGCCATTAACTACTTGAGCTGCAATTTTGCATGCCAATTGCTCATTTTTGGATTAATTCCTTTCTTTTTTTTTAAGCACAAGCTAAAACTTTCCAGCTACTTCTGAGAATGAGGCTTGAAGATAATAAAATTATTTGAGGCCTATATTATGAACTATTTTATATAGAACTACCCATGCTTTGAAGGAGGGACTTAGACATTTGGTGGGGGCAGACTTTCCATCATAAATGTTCCTTTTTCTGTGCAAAAGGCATCCTCATTTGGCCATGTTATAAGCCTTTGAAAATTTGAAGTTCGCACATGCTGAGTTCCAGTTGGACTTTATGAGCTAAAATCTTCAAAGATTCCATCACCACTGGGCAGGGATTTTGCTAGATTTGCTGATGTGCACTGCTGAATATCATGCTGAGTCTGGGTACCAGACTGGAGTTTAGGGAAGCTCTCACTAGTGCTTTCAATTACTTCCCTACTGGGCCCACGAATATTAGAGGAGGAAATTGCCTGATTTGATGCAAAGAGGTAAGATCCCAAGCTTATAGGGCAGCTGGAAGGATAAATTGGAAAATGAAACCTGAAGAATGGGGGGAACAGAGATTAGCTGCTCATGGAGGGGGAGAGGGAAAATGGGGAGATGCATCTGACAAAGGGCTAATGTCCTCTGCATTTTTTCTGGCATTCTTTTGACAGAGATTGGTCCAAGAAAGCCAGGATAAGGAGGACACTGAGTACCATTAGATGA
>NW_017729029.1:68259993-68261934 GCF_001723915.1 Gavialis gangeticus | reverse complement strand
AAGGGGCTAATGTCCTCTGCATTTTTTCTGGCATTCTTTTGACAGAGATTGGTCCAAGAAAGCCAGGATAAGGAGGACACTGAGTACCATTAGATGACATGCCTGAAGAAGGAGATAGACGGAGACCCAATAGAGGCAGATAATGTGGGCAGTGTGTGTACGTAAAGAAAGGAGGAGACAGATAAAACAAGAAACTGAAGAAAAGAATATGGGGAGACTGGAAAGGAGGGAGGGAAACTCTGAATGCCTCAGCAAAGGAAGTGGGGACAAGAGTGGGAAACTGCAAAGTGACTGAGAAGGAAAATGGACTGGGAATTTCAAATGAGACCTGGGACTGTTGTAGTCAAACAACCGTGCTTTATTAACAAGGTAAAGAATTACAATTATTATTTATGATTGTTTTATTATTAAAAACTGGAACAAAAAATAAACAAAACAAAGAAACACAAGAAAAGCATGAAAACCAGAAATTATCTGCTTTTGTAGATGGCTCTGTGGAGGGTTTTTAACACCTCTCAGAGTAGGCACACCTCTGTTAGAGGTGCTCTTCTCTTAGTAAATTAAAAGCAGAGTTTATTCCCCAAATTAGTAGAAAGTCATGTCACACTGTATTAAATATAACTAAAACAGTATATAGATAGTCAGAAGAACTTCTTTAGAGGAGTTGGCAAATCCTGCTGTGGCTATCCTACACCATTATAATTTGGCAAAGCAGAACAATCCTATCTACCAAAGACAGCATTTAATTCGATTAGCCATTCTGCATACTACCTCAAGAGATTATTTGTGGATGTTCAGAATTTTAAATTCAATGTTAAATCCACTATCTATTTCTGATTACTAAGACTGGTTTACTTCTACTGTCTTGAAAGCTTTCTATCCTTGGGAAAACTCTGGGAAAAATCATTAAGGATCACATTTGCGGGAGCCTAGCAAGGGAAATAATGCTGAAAGGAAATCAGCACAGATTAATAGAAGGTAGATCCTGCCTGACTAACCTTGTTTCTTTTTATGACCAGGTCACAAAATGCTTAGACACAGGAGTTGAGGTAGATGTCATCTACCTAGATTTTAAGAAGGCCTTTGATACAGTATCTCATTCTGTTCTTGTAAATAAACTGACAGGCTGTGATGTAGATGATTACACGGTCAGGTGGGGGGCAAATTGGCTTAGGGGTCACACCCAGAGAGTGGTGGTGGATGGGTTGATATTGACCTGGAAAGATGTGGGTACCGGAGTCCCACAAAGCTTGGTCCTTCGACCGGAGCTATTAAATGTCTTCATCAGCGACTTGGACAAGGGCATAGAGAGCACTCTGTCCAACTTCACAGATGATACCAAATTATGGGGCAAAGTTAACACACCAGAGGGTAGGGAATGGATCCAGGTGGATCTGGATAAGTTGGAAAAACAGGCAGAATAAAATAGGATGCAGTTCAACAAAGCCAAGTGCATGTGCTGCACCTGGGCAAAAACAACCACCAACACACTTACAGGCTGGGGGATGACGAGAGACATGCTGGGATGGGACGGGCTCCACCTTTCCCCTAAAGGTAAGTGTGTGTTCTCTTCTAGGTTAGTGGACCTCCTCCAGCGGGCTTTAAACTAGGCTCGTCAGGGGAAGGGGTAGATGAGGGCGGCGGAAACATCAGACTGCCGGACCAAACAACACCCACAACTACAGCCCAGCCCAGACCAACGAGCGTAGCGAATAAACAGGTAAGAGATAGGGGCCAGGGTAATGCTGGACTAGGGGGTCAGTACACACATTCACAGGAGGCCTCAAATGCCTCTACACAAATGCTCGTTGTATGGGTAACAAGCAGGAGGAACTCACCCTCCTGCTGGCTGACACCAGCCCAGACATAGTGGGGATTACGGAAACATGGTGGGACTCAACGCATGATTGGGCAGTGAATGTCAAGGGCTATAGGCTGTAC
>NW_017729029.1:68248018-68258774 GCF_001723915.1 Gavialis gangeticus | reverse complement strand
TTAGATGAACACCTTGCTGGGGTCGTTTGACCCCAGTACTCTTTCCTGCCATGGCAGGGGGGCGGACTAGATGATCTGCTCAGGTCCCTTCCGACCCTAGAAACTATGAAACTATGAAATTATGACCTTCTCAGCAGCACAACAATGGAAAGGGATCTTGGAGTCATAGTTGACTCCAAGGTGAATATGAGCCGTCAATGTGACAAAGTGATCAACAAGGCTAACCGCACTTTATCATGCACTAGCAGATGCATGACAAACAGGTCCAGGGAGGTGATGCTTCCCCTCTATGCAACACTGGTCAGCGCACAGTTGGAGTACTGTGTCCAGTTTTGGGTGCCGCACTTCAAGAGGGATGCGGAGAATCTTGAGAGGGTCCAGAGGAGGACCACTCATATGGTTAGAGGCCTGCAGGCAAGGCCCTACGAGGAGAGACGGAGGGACCTAGATCTCTTCAGTCTTCATAAGAGAAGGCTGAGAGGTGATCTTGTGGCTGTCTACAAATTCATGAGTGGAGGGCAGTAGGGAATAGGAGATGCTCTATTTACTAGGGCATTGCCTGGAGTAACAAGGAACAATGGCCACAAATTGATGGAGAGCAGGCTTAGTTTGGACATTAGAAATAACTTTTTCACACTAAGGGTTGCCAGAATCTAGACGGCTTCCAAGGGAGGTGGTGCTCTCCCTACCTTGGGGGTCTTCAAGATAAGACTGGATAATCACCTAGCTAGGGTCATCTGACACAGGCGCTCTTGCCTGCCCAGGGCAGGGGGTTGGACTCAATGACCTACTGAGGTCCCTTCTGAACCTAACATCTTTGAATCTATGGAATATTAATCATTTGATTAAATTTCAAATATTTTAAGTTATGATAGCATTTTAAATATTTCAATAACATCATATAAGAAAGAGAATTACATCTTATTTCTTTAGCTGTGCCTTGGAAGATTTTTAGTCGGGTCCAACGGATGCATTTGTGAGTTAAAAGGGATATGAACGTGCCAAGGAGCAGCTGTTTCACCACAGCTGTCCTTGTGCCTATTCTTATGCCATAGGTCCCTTTCCCTGTCCCTTTTAACATACTTTTACTTGTTCATTTGGCCATACCCCTTGTCTTGGATTTGATGGTATGTTGATGGCTTCATGACATCATACTAGAAAATTTCTGCTGTGTCATAGCTCCCTTATGTTGTCTGGCTGAGGTTTGCTTGCAGAGATGAATAAATGAGGACTGTAAAGTTGAGAGCTGGGAGAAGAGAATGCTTCTGGGCACTCAATAGATAAATTGTATATCCTCCTCCTTTCTGTAACCTTACTGAAGGATGAAAGCATATGTCTCAGGGCTTGATAGTGGGGAAAATAGTTGCTTCTCTTGGTCTATTGGCTCCGCCTCCTTGTGGGCTTGTGCTAGAAGCTCTTTGACCAGTGGATTTGAAGTCTAGAGATGCACATACAGCAGTGTCCTAATAGCCTTTTTCATGTAGCAGACATTTCTCAGGGAATCTTTAAAATTTAGACTTTAAATTCTTGTATTCAATCCATTTTTCTGAAGGATTCTTTTTGTTTTGTGTCTAGTTTATTAAAAATAGAATTTAATGCCCATTAAAAATCTAAACTCTTATGTTTTGTGGAAGTCAGTTTTAAAATAGGTTTTTTTAACATAATCACCTAAGAAGGCATTCTTTGTTCTTCTTAATTGTTCTTAGACAGGATGTCATTGCTTCCTCTCCCTGCCCCCCTGCCACTTTTAGCAAAAAAGTTGCTCCACAAACCGTCAACATGAGACAAAAGGCAGGAATGCATGTTATACCAAATGTGAAAAAGTAATTATTTTTCCCAATTTGTAAGTTGCTGCTTATATTCATAACCTACTCTAGTGTCTAAGGATCTTGGTATATCCATGGATAAGCCATCTCCAATTCAAATACAATGTGCTTGGAATGTTTTTATGAAACTTGTATTCTGATCAAAATATTTGCAAATATTGATCTCAAAAGGAATTTCTTTGAATAAAGGCTTTCATCATTAAGTAGAATGAAACTGTGGAAGTAACACAATTCTCATATCTAAAAGCTTTTCTCAACTGTGAATATTATCTTTAACAAGTTAAGTATGCAATGACTATAGCAGCGGTTGACAACCTGTTAGGAGTGGTGGGCTAGATTAATACCACCACTCCCAGTGCTGAACTGCTGCCAATGCAATTTCAATCTAACCACCAAATGAAAATGTCACTGATGGCTTTGGTTTGTGGGTTGTATGAAATTTTTGGTGGGCCACAGCTTGCTGACAGCTTCTTTATAGAATTTATGAAGAGATTAATTTTAATAGGAATCCTTCAATCTGGGGAGAGAGCTCTAGATACCAAGGTTTTCTTGTAAAAGAAGATGAAACAATGAACATTTTTACAATCTAGTCAAAATCTTCTGTTAAGGATCCTGACCCTGAGTAAAGATATATTTTTTTATCATCTTTTAAAGTAGGGAGTCTTTTAACAAGATAAATATCTTACAAGGCTGGTTCTCTTGAGAGATTGGTTGCTATACCAGATTTGTACCTTGTTCTTTGAGAAGATATTTGTATGGTTGTTTGCTTTTGACCCCATGTTTCACAGATTTACAACCTTCCTTGTGGTATACATCTACAGTTTGTAATGGAAGATTTTCTTCAAATGTTCTACATAAAAGCACACATCACAATAAGTAGTGATATCTTTTAAAACATATCATAAAAGAAAGGAGCGTAAAAAGTTGAAGCAAAAGTTAAACTGCAAGTCAGACCCTGGATAAACACTAAGGATTTAATGGTTCAAGGAAAGTGTGTATGCATTATTTTCATTCATGCTTGGTATACTGTCAAGAGTTGACAGACAGCCCATAAATCTCCTTAGCTTGAACATTTAATGTAATTTAATTGGCAACTGAAAAATTAATCCTGTGTAGTTATTCCACTGTGCACCTAGTATTGAATAACTATATCTATTAAATTCAGTAAAAAACAAGGGCAACTTACTAATTAGGTAATGCTATTTGAAGACATTATAATATTTTGGTTGATAGTCAGTGTGCCTCCACATTAAAGTATCTGTCTTAAACTGCAATCCATTTTTTCTCAATGAATATCTTCCAAATTATGCAACAAAGCATGATGTAATCGCAGGTCAAGACCATTCCATGCGTTGACTGAGGCAGGGGCTTATTGAAATAGTAATTAGAATACATGCATCCATACCTACAGGGATACAGGTTAAGGCTAAACAGGAAACCTGGATTTTGGCATTTCCTAATGTCTGAGTGTATTACTTTTCAACCCTACTACAATTGTTTTACCATAAGATTGTGTGCATCAGAGAATCTGTATAAAACCACAAAGGTATGAACAAATTTACCGGATTAAAAGGGAATGGGGGATTTTTGTCAGCTGTAAGTCTTTTGTGTCTGGTCCTGTCCTTTGGTAAGTGGAAACTGTGGCTTAGGCCTATTTAATTCTGGGGTACATTGCCCCAATTTAGCTTCTACTTATGGTAAAATACAAACAGATGATATGAAAGGCTGCTTGTACACATTATGGGGATTTAGTCCCCTAAATTGAAATGGTGGGTTATAATTGTGATGATTAAAAACCCACCAGTTTTATTTTTTTGTTCCCTGTGGGGCCTGCCCGCTTCTTCTGCAGCCAGGGGGTAAGCTGTTGGTGGGCCAAGTAGCCCCCAAGCTGTGGGGGACCCCAGTCCTTCCCTCTGTGGTGGTGGGGTCACCTGAGTGGGCTGCTAGTGGGCAGGTGCTGCCCAGAGGTGCTGCTGACATGAAGAGAAGGTCCAGGGCACTCACAGCTAAGTGCCCACCAACAGCTTTACCCCTAGCAGCAGGAGAGGTTGGCAGGCTCCACAGGGGGGAAAAAAAGGATTGGGCCCCTTGCTGCTTTTTGCTTTTTTTCCCCCTCAGCAGAGCTTGCTTGTGTGAGCTGCTGTTGGGTTCTGCAGCTCCTGAACTATGGGTGGACCCAGTCCTTCCCTTCATGGTGGCAGTGCCTGGGTGGCAGTGCCCTGGCTGGGGTTGTCTAGGTGGGGTGCTAGCTGCGTGGGTGCTGCCCCAGCTTGCAGGCAGCACTCGCTGGATCCAACTCTTCCCCAAGCCCGTGCACTGGAAGCCCACTGGGAGCTGCTCCCTACGCAGGCTCAGGGAAGAATTGGATCCAGCAGGGGCTGCCTGCAAGCTAGGGCAGGACCTGCAGAGCTAGCACTCTGCCTGGGTGGCCTTGGGGGGTGCAGCTGCCAGGGAGGGAAGGACCAGGTCCCCCCACAGTTCAGGGGCTGCATGGCCCAATGGCAGCTTGTGCAGGCAGGCTCTGCTTGTGGGGGTGGGGGGTGGGGGAAGGAAGAGGCTAAGGGGCCTGATCTTTTTTTTGCTTTTTTCTGCAGCACCTACCTGCCTCTCCTATGGCTGGGGGGCCAGCTGCTGGTGGGATTTGAGCTGTGGTGGGCTTCAAGTCTTTCCTGGGGCCACCTGGGTGGGTGGCTAGCAGGCAGATGCTGCCCCAGTTTGCAGGCAGCACCCAACCCGATCCAACTGTTCCCTGAGCCTGAGCTGGGCCGCACCTGCCTGCTAGCTGCCTACTTGCATGGCCTCAGGGGGTGCCGCCTCTGCGAAGGAAGGGTCCTCTGCAACTCAGGGGCCACTCATCCCACTGGCAGCTTGCCTTACAACTGTGGAGTTGCGGGTAGGCTTCATGCAAAAAAAGAAAAAAAGGATCTGGCCTCTCACTGCTTCTGCCTTCAGCCTGCTTCTCCCAGGACACGGTGGGAGAGCTGTCAAAGGCTGCAACATTACAAATAGTTACATTGCAAATTAAACTACATGTGGATGTGGTTTAGTTTGCAATGTAGCAAACTCATTTAAATCAGGAAAAGCCCTGCACATGTACAGCGTGATGCAAAAATTGTCAATTTTAATCATATGTACAAGTGCCCAAAGAGTAACCATGGACCAGCTGATGTGCAGTAAATAGCCTCCTCATCTTTTAACTGTGTACAAATAATCTGTTGATTATCCCTTTTCCCCAGTACCAATATTGAGCCCAGTACATAGGGTGTGTTTGATAGATGGGGCATTGCTAGCTTTTGTATACGTGCATGTATGTGTATGTCTGTTCTTTCATTATCTCTCTTTTTCTAGGAACAGTGACACACTATCAGAATAATATTTTTCACTGATGTACACTTAGAAGAAGATTGTAAAGGGGGCCACTTGTACCCTAGCACATTATATCGTGAGTTGGCTTCAATTTAAGGCCGTTTGGGCCTCGGTATGCTTCAAAGGTAACAGGAGGAGAAGTTCTTGTTACTGCTTCTGTTTAGAGCTGACAGACTGAGAAGGTGGATAGATACTCCCCCCTTTTCCCCACAGGACAGTGAAGCAGACATACTCTCCTTTGAGTCCTGAAACTCCCTCGGGGGCAATGTTTACTTTTCCAATTTGTGCCTAGACCAAATTAGTGCAATCTGGCCCCATGGTGTATTACATTTCAAAAACAGGCTTTTATAAATACAAGAAACAAAAATGATTAGCATCAGAGTTGATTGCAAGGAGGCTGACTGACATCAATTGTCAGGAGAACACTGGCAGCCATACATCGAAATTACATTCAGATCAATACCATCCCATGTTACTCAACTTCCAAGTGTATAAAAGTGTGTGTGTCAGTACAGCTTCTACATTATTTTCATATTTATAATTGGGCATATGAAAGTAGGATGAGTCACATAAAAATAACATAGCTATGAGGGAATGTAACAAAAAATGAAAAAAGAATTAGAAAGAAATTATAGAGAATAGGAAAACACATGAATAAGAAAGTACACAATAGACTTATGTGAATAGGGAAGTATTAGTTTTGGATCTGGATTTGACCAATTCAGAGGACAGTGATTCAATTCAGATCACTGTCCTGAAACGATTCAGCCGACTTAGCTTCAGAAGATTTGGAAACAGGAGGAAGAAGTGGGAATAAGGACTTGGAGGGAAGAATGTTTGTATAGAAACAGAGGAGTTCTCAGAGGAAGATCCAAGGGTGAGAATTAACTTAGGCTGGAGTTTTGTGTTAGCAACTGAGTTCTGTGGTGAAGAATAACCTGGGGATTTGAAGCTTGTGTTGCTGGGTGCATGCTACAGGTGTGTTCATGGGGATTGTTTGCTGTTACCTGAGCCCTGGGAAGCAGGAGAACCCAGGGTGTTGCAGTCTGTGTTTTTGAGCCCAGAGAGGGAGTATTACTGGGACCAGATTAAAGAGCTCAAAGACTGATTTAAGCCAGGTTAGCTGGCATCCTGCTACACATGTATATAGGTAATGCTAAATGCAGAATGAATATACAGTATAAAATAATCTGACTTTTTGCATAGAGGTAGACATCCATTTTCTTTCTCCTGTAGACAGATCCAGGATTTTGAGAAGTGGATAAAGGAGCAAGAGAACAATGATTATCTCTGCAGGGTTGGTTAAACCATTCCACTCCTAGCTTTCCCCCCTCCACTTCCTCCCTACGCTGCCCAGCATAGGCAGACCACACCACAAGAGCAGCAGCTGGGAACTTTGTGTTTTAAATCCTCAAATCAGTTATAAATCTCTGCCCCCACCCCTCCCTGGCTGTTGGCATGCACTCTTTTCCTCTTAATGCTCAGCAGTACATCCCTCTACCATCTTCTCTATTGGGTGCAGAAAGGGGAGATCTGCCCACTTTGGGGGGGGGGGGGCAGCAACACCAGGCTTGGCCAGGGATGTGGGATCAGCAGTGAATGTGTTTTCCTTGCTAGCCTGGGGAGCAGGTGCAGGAAGGGAACAGCCAGGGAAATGGGTAATGAGGGAGAATGCCTACTGCTGTCCTCAGCTGAGCCCAGGTCTCTGCACAGCTATTGTCTGCAGCCCTGGCTAGAATGGGGCAAGAGTGGCTCTGGGGCTCCCCAACCAGGGGCAGTGGCAGGACAGCCATGGAGAGGGGGATGGGGGAGGAGAAAAGTTGCTGCTGATTATGGAGCAGGAAGGAGAAAGTGTTGAGAGCTACCTGCTTCAGGGACTTAGTCCCCAGATGCTGCTTCTATAGCATGGTCTGAAAAGGGGGTGCAGCCGTGCCACCACATCCCCTCTTGATCCATTGATGCTTTCTCTCAGGCTTCCATTAGCCTTTGGCTTATCTTACTTTCGTATGCTGTGAGACTACTTCTTTCACCTGAAGTACCCTAGAATCTCACAGGCTAATGCGTCTTTTGGATGCACAAAAGAGAAATGATGGGAAACTGGACATCCGCAACTGGACTTCTGTTTTTTGGAGTCCTAAAATGATCAGTTGTCTCTTTGATCCTAGTAAATATTCATATGCAGTCATGAGGTGAACTGCTGAGATGATACAGACTAAGCACTAGCAATCTGATGAAGATACATGGCTCTTTGTCTCTGCTATAGTATATCCATATGGTATACATCTGTACCCCAAAGATGGTCTTGTTTATGGAGGTAAAACAATTAATTGACAGTAAACCTATATAACTTGGGTTTTAATGCTGGGCCAATGAAAGCATTCTGAAGAGTTTAATATGCAGTTTTCCGGGTTTTTTTTGTTTTTTCGTGCAAATGCGAAATTCTGAGACCACTGTATTTATGCATAATGCTTTCTACCATTTTGATTTTTAATAGGAGACTTGGTCTCATCCTGGCAGACAGTGACCTAGTCTCAGTTATTCAAACTCCTGTCTCCTCCTGAATAGCTTACAGAAATGTGTTGTACCTGGGCAATTAGCTTGTGCTGCTTGGGGAACTCCAATTAACAAATAATGGAGTGCATCTCCTATGCAATGCAAACCATAAAAAATACATTAAATCTATCCTCTTCTCTCTATACCGTACTCATTTCCTATACCATAGTTTAAATATGTTTAACGGTTGGGGCCTAGTAAATCTAAAAGGAGCACTAAATTTCCAGAAAGGAAAAACTGGTCAACAATTCTGCTTTTCTGTCACAGTGGAATTTTCAGCAATAACATTAAAGCATCTGCATGAAGAAGATAAAACTATATTAGGACTGATCCTAGAATATGTTCCTAGGTAGAATAGAACCCTCCCTTTTTTCCACTCCTAGTGCATGGTACATCTTTGATCTGTTTTACTCCTCCTCTTCCCCCCACCCCCATAAATAGCTACATTCATATTTAAAATGAATAAATAAAAGTCCTATCAAAGCAAAACACTTTGTGACACATGCTTCTTCCCACGGGTAGAGGATGAGAAAACCGCAGGTGTTAGTCACAAAGTTCAAGTCTGGAAGTCACTCAGATGCTATAATGGTAAGAGCAAAACAAGAACCTACATAGGATAGAATGAAATCAAAATGGTTATAGTGGTCATACTCTGTCTTAGATATAATTAACATATGTTTAATGGCCCTGTAAGTGTATCAAGTGTGTGTGCAAGTATGTATATGTTCTCTTCATACTATATTTCTATACTGGCTATTTCTTCCCATGTCTCTGAATGTTAATATTGTTATGTGAGAGAAATGTATAATAACACTAATGAGGAAGTGGCCCAAATGATTCTGTGACCATTTTCATAGGTATTTATCATGGTTTATACAACAGTTACTAAAGCTATTAATTAGTAGTAGTAATAGCAAATGGGGTGGGAGGGAGAGGAGAACCTGCTGTCTAAATTCTCTCATTGACTTTTTTTCTATATAGAGATTAAACACTGACTTCTCAAATTTAGCCTGAGCCCCCACTCAGTTTCATGAAAATAAATATTAACTGGGTGCCCCAACGCGAACAAGCTTCCCCACCCACAAGAAGATGTTAAATTTTAAAACAAGGTTTATTACTTGGGGGAAGGGGAACTCTTAAACCTTACTTTTAACTCCAAACTGTCACCTGGCCCAGTCAACTGGGATAGGAGATTCATGCAGGTCTCCCATCAGAGGGCTTTTTCAGTTGAAATAACAAGTGCTGAGATGGGAAGCCCATCCTGGAGGTCCTAGTGCTCCTCATTACCAGGGATTGCAGCTCTGCCCTGGGGGCTCAACCACCTATGCCAGTCAAAGTAAAAAGTACTGGGTAGGGAGGCTTGCACTAGAATTGTAGTCGCTGATGCCTGGGAGTGCAGCTAGGGTATGATGCTGCAGAGTGCTGTTCTGGCCACTAGGGAGCACCACCAGAGTGTGATGCCAGGGAGTACTGCTTTGGCCTCTACTTTCAGGGGTTGCTGCTGCTACTCCATGCTGTCAGGGCCTCCATCGTGCTTGCCTGCTGCTGCGGGTTGCTGCCTCTGCTATGCAAACCTAGCTTCTTTAGATCTTTGCCCTATATCAAGCATTTTTTAGCTCTTCTAAGTATAGTCAGTCTTGGGGCCTTGTTGCACCTTACGGTGTAAACTGCACAAATAATACTCAGCTTGGTGTTTGGCTCAGTGGAACAGTTGCATCTTAAGGCAAAAAAAAAGTTTCTGTCCTACACCTGCACAGCTGTAACTTGCTACTAGAAGATTGGCGAGTAGGGGCAGAACCAGCTTCCTACTCCTGCTGGGCAGAGCAATCCCCGTAGCCCTGGGGTGCCCAGCAGCCATGGTGCTTCTTGCTGCTGCCCAGACTGCTACTCTAGTCTGCCCAGTGCTCACAGTAAGATGGTCTGGAGGGGGTGGGGTGGTACTTGAATTTGCCAGTTGCTCAAATCAAGAGCAAGACATTATAAAGGGGGATAAGGCAATATGCCGCATTTATTGATTACATGAAGTAGATAATAAGCTTGGACACCCTAGTTGTACAAACAAATATACACAAGCATACATATATACAGATGAAACCACTTCAGTCCAGGCTCATTGAGGGGGTGAGTGGGGGTGGGTGAGTGGGGGTGAGCAGACCCGCCTATGCTCTAGGAGGTTGCAGAGAGTGGATTCCCCATCATGGCTTGTCTGCATCTCACTTTTATAGGGATTTCAAGTCTTTGTTCAGCATTTGGGTGGGGGTTTGTTTCTAATTAGAGGTTGTTTCTTATCCATCTTCTGGTAATCTCAATTTGAGGTCATTCCAGTGAAGTTGGTATCTCAGAGCTGGCATTTCAGCCTTAAAGCATTGTGTAGTTCAAATGGCAAGATATGCAAAATTCCTTCTTCTATCTTCTTTGCACCTGATCACAGACAAGTTTTTCAGCCCTCCATTAATTAATTTACTGTCTGGTAACTCATACACTGGCACCTTGTTGCTTACATAGTCAGTTAAACCTTCTGTTTTCATGCAAATAGTTACCATTCTTTCACCACTCACCCTCTCACACAGACACTCACGCACACAGTTCATTTGCTCAGGTCAAGCAGGGAACAAGTAGAAAATGGACTATTAGCTGTTTGTACAATCATAGAGGTTGATCAATTCAATACTATTATCATTTAAACTTAATATGCAAAAAATCATACTACAGTGGGAGGCACTGCAGTTGCTAGATGCTCTAGGGCTGTGGCACTCGCTCTGCCTGGTGGGAGTAGCAAGGCAGTCTGGGTGGCGGTGGGAGTCACTGCAGCAGCTGTGGCAAGCAGTGAGGAAGAGGCCCTGTGCTCAGCCCCTCTGTCCCCTGGCATCCCTGTTCATCCTGATTCGGGAAGGGCCACTGCGGCATGGGATACTGGAAGACTTCAGCTTGGGCAGAATAGCTGTGGGGAGTGGCTACACTTTAATGGAACAGGAGCAAGGTTATGCAGATTAGAGAGAGAGAACCCTTCC
>NW_017729029.1:68242170-68243018 GCF_001723915.1 Gavialis gangeticus | reverse complement strand
CTGGAAGACTTCAGCTTGGGCAGAATAGCTGTGGGGAGTGGCTACACTTTAATGGAACAGGAGCAAGGTTATGCAGATTAGAGAGAGAGAACCCTTCCCTGGAGTGATAGCTACTCATTGTTCAGCTTCAAGTTTAAGTCATGTAAAAGGTGTTAACATGCAGCCATTCCAGGGGTTCAGAGCACCAGAAACTGCCTAAAACTACCATGTAACAACGGGCTCAGATTTACTTAAACCCACTACAGAATTCTTTGTTCAGAAGCACTTTTACTTCAACTTGGCTGGAGCAGTGTGTTTTCTGTCTGGAATTTCTTAGCTCTTCACACTCCTGCTTTGTCTTTAAAGCTGAGAGCCACCCTACTGCAGACACAGCACACAGTAACAAAAGCCCTTTCAGTAAGCTTTGTATAAGCAACACTTATATGCCTACAAACCACCAGCTTCCCTTCCAAAGATGGGAGGACACCCAATCTGAGCAACTTGCCCTTCCGAATTGTACACTTTAACCTTGGAGAGTATAACTGAAGCTCACAACTAGTGAAAAACAGGCACAAATAGCCCCTCAAGCCTGGGTACTCATGAGGGTATATAGGTGAAGAATATACAGTTATCATCATCGAACATAACCCTAGTCAGACATGCAAACCATAAGCAGGATTACATTTATAATGTTATAATATTAACCAAAAATAAAAGCCAAACTGCATGATAAGTCAGGATTATCAGGATAATACAGGATCAATATCCAATAATTAAATTTAAGCAGCAGTTGCACACTCAGGGAAGCCAACAACCTGCTCTTCATCAATGAAGTTTCATAGTTTCTAGGGTCGGAAGGGACCTGAGTA
>NW_017729029.1:68237316-68242159 GCF_001723915.1 Gavialis gangeticus | reverse complement strand
CAGGTCATCTCCCGTGGCCAGCACCAGGTCCAACAAGGCTAGTATTCCTAGTCTCCACCAGCGTTGAGTCAAATTCTTCACCATTGCTGGTGAAAAGGACTGACATCCTAAACTCTTTGTAAAATGATGTGATCCCAGTATTTTTACTCTTCAAAAGCATGACACATTATGCCATCTTCAGTGCTAGTATTTCATCAGTCAACCTTTCTTAATTGAAATGTCATTTTAACTTGAATGGCAGATAGTTATCAGATCCAGCAATCTGGGACTGAACTGTCAGATTGCCAAAGAAACTGTAGTAAGGCCCCCAATTTTTTGGTTTTACAGTGTTAATAGCATAATCATTTGTGCATGCACTTTTTGACCTCACAGACCTAAGAAAAAGGTTTTCATGGACCAACAGAAATGTGCATTCAAATCTAAATTGGCTGCTGCACACAGTTGCACGAACGTGTGACACTAGCTGATTACAAGCTGCGTTTTTTTGTATTTGCCTGCTTGTTCCCCTTCCCTATTGTGGATTCTACTGCTATATTTTTAAAAACTGTTTTATGATAAACCTATCACTGACTGACAGTTGGTGTGTGTGTGTTTTTTAAGAAGGGCAAGTACATGTGTGGGAGTATGCTCACTTCATGTTTATGTGTGTGCCACTCTTGACAGCCTTTTCAAAATTATTTTTGCAGAACGTTCTTAAAGCATCTTCCTTTCCAGTATATGGCATGGAGCTTATTAAATGCAGACTCTAATTCTGATTACCAGCAGCAGCTGATTGTCTATTTCTCTGTATTTGGCAATAAAAATGCCATCTCTACTGTTTATGGTGATTACAGTGATGATTATTAATCATCCCAGTTACTGTAGTGCTTAAGGGTCCCATTTGTTATGCCCTGTACAAATGGAGTACAGTGGTTATGGGAGAGAAGTTTACCTTCTGAAACATTAAAATGTAAGTCCCAGCTAAAGCTATGGGGCAGTGGAATGGGGAAGGGAGGTTGACTGCAGTGTGCTGATATTCACGCTGGAACTTAGAAAACTCAGAAGTACCTTTCTAGAAGATTTTTCTGTTCTATTCAGGGTCATGCTAATCTCCAAATTTGGAGGCAGGAAGACATTTTTTTTTTTCTAGGCCAGACTGGCAAGCACAGAAAGGAAAATGCTTTTCTTTATAGCCTGAGATGTGCTCATCTTCCTAGGACCCTCTGAGCATGCATATTTCCTCACATATGGCAAATCCCAAAATAAAATGTGTTTGTGACAGATGGTTTGAACTAAAAGAAGTCTTTACCTTGCAGTAAAGGTACGTAACCAAGTCTGTGGCTGTGCGCTGAGTTTGGGGTCACAAGTCTTGTCTGGCCATGGACTGACCCTGCATGCCAGCCTGACTTGGCACACTAAGTCCAGGGCCACATGGCAACCTCATGCACCAGCCCGGTCCAGTGCATGGGACCATGCCATCCTTGGTTTCACCAGGGGTCCAGAGATTTGGCAGCAGAGAAGTGGCAGCACTACTTGCTGTGGCTTTCAGCTTCTCTGGGAGCCACAGCACATTAACCCTGCCTCCACTCCCCTGCCATGAAACTTCTAGACCTCTGGGATCCCATATTTCTTGCATATAATGCTCACCCCAATTTCCCTCAGCTGGTTTGGGAGGGGAGGTGGGGAGGAAGCATATGCTTTATGAGAGTAGATATGGCTTTTTACTTGTACAGTATTTAGAAATAATTTCTGCGTCATTTCAGTAATATCAAATTGGCAAAGACCTCATGTCCTCTGCATCATGTTGAAGATTATTCCTGGTGTTTCTGGTTTTGTTCCTTTTGTGGTTGTGTGAGGATATAAAGTAGTGATTTTGGGGATTCTCTGGGTAAGTGCTTGCCTGTGAATGCAGGGGACTGGATTTGATGGCTCAGAAAGCCCCTTCCACTCTGATGTCCCTGGACATCGCCTGTCCCAAAGCATGTATGGTCTACAAAGAATTTCAGATGCTCTTCTGTTAAATAGACAAATCCTTTAGTTGGTATTGTGCATCCTCTAGTTTATGAAGTAGACTTCAGGTTTCATTTAATCTTTACAACCTTTTTTTTTCTGCATCTTTTTTAGAACCTGCTACTGTTGTCACTACTGTTCCTCCTGTAACTTAAATTATACATGAGGTAGCCATGTTATATTGGCAGTTCTGCTAATTTGCTCTGACTATCTATGTGAGTCATACCATGTTTACCATCAAAATGCTTTTTCCTTCTCTCTTTCTTGCTCTCTCTTTCACTCAGCAGCATGAAAGCTGCTAACAACATTTAAAAACACAACTGAAAACAAAAGTAAACCAGTCAATTTTAATCAAACAGTGGCTACTGAATAAGGAGCAAGATTAACCAAGGTAAAATTATTCAGGCTGAATGCCTGATGAAAATATACAGCAAACCAATTGATGTTAACAGGAGTAACTTGTCTGGCAATCTGCCTATTTAGATATTTAAATGGTCCCCACATTCAGTATCCACTCACTTCCCACACATTTCAAAATAGAAACAACCTACCAATTTCTTCTTTTCTTTGTCTAACCTCTCCTCTTTTCAGGAGGACTAGTTGAAATAGCTTCTAGAGGAATTATTTCACTAAGTTTACTGGTTTCTTTCTGATTGTTAATGTAAACAGGTATGTTTTGTGTGATTGTGTGGACATGTCAGTATGTGTAAAACTTGTTGAGGGAAGCCGTACTGAAGACATGAGTTCAGTTCTGCATTTGGCTAGAATGACATTTCTTGTCTCCTTTTACCTTGTACCCTGTGTTTTAGATCTGGCTCCCATAAGAGTTCTGCTTTCTGTACTCACCCCATGTCCAAGGACAGTTTCATTTTATTTTCCCCCAATGGTGGTGTAATTTTCTAGAAGTCATGGGGAAAAAAGGATCTTGGAAGGCAAGGCAGAGACTTTTGAAATATGCTCTGAATTTAAGAGAGTCAATGCAGAAAGCAAAGTACTAGAGCATTAAATTCCAAGTCCACTACTTCTACAGGTTGAAATTACACATTACCATTAGCAAGTGCTAACTCTAAGGATATAGACTGCGTTAAAGTTAGCTTGTGCTGTTAGCAGTTACACATTAAGGATTAATACTCTTTCTAACATGTACTAATCAGACCTGCAGCAGAAGGGCATGCTAGCAGTGGCATGGCTAGGAGCTGCTAAGTGAGCTGCATGTTAGGCAGGTGGTGTGACTAAGGTAAATTTACGTTCACATAGGTGTGGAGATGGGCTGTGAGCTGCCCGAGGCTGGGTGCCTAGAGTCTGTGCTCAAGGAAGGGAGGGGAGTGTGAGAGTGACTTGCTCAAGAGTTTTCATTCAGCACTGGACAACTGGCAGCCTAGGCCCTTCTATCCGTGCATTGGGACCCCACTTCTGGGGTTTTCCATTCCAATGGCCTGGTAGTGTGTTCTCACAGCAGGGATGGCCTGTAGAGGTTGCTTGCCCCATGGGGGTGGGTGGGACAGGGAATGGGAAAGGGGAGAGGGTTGGATCTAGTGGGTACCTTTTGGGGGCAGACTTGGGGGGAGGGGCGGGGAAAGGGCTTAGGGAATGGTGTGGCATCATCATCCCACTATGTGCCCTGTTGGTAATGGGCCATCACCCACTTCCCCATGGGGTGTTTGACTTTCCTTGGTGCCTGGGTCCCTCTCATGACTACATGGTGCAGAGTACAGCTGTACCTGTCTAGGCAGTGGGCTCTGGTCACTCAGTGCCAGAGTCATTGCTGGAATAGGGCTGGGTGGCTCTCTGGGTATGTGTGAGGAGGCCATGAGGGGTATGATGGGAGTGAAGAACACCCATGGCACTGATGCAGGAAATGGTGTCCTTGGTTCACCTGCATCCAGTGAATCCAGTGGGATCAAGGACGGGGGGTGGGGGATGGTGCGATGCTAACAGTGTGCATGCCTGTGAGATGGAGGGCACAGCATTGGCATCCAGGTCCTGGGTTACACTGAACATGCTGTTGGAGCTGTTCCCCAGGTCCTCAGCAGTAGGGCCTGTGAACTCAGTGATGGCCAGGAAGAGGTCAAGGGAGCTGACGTCCAGCTCCAGGCATGCCTTGAGCTTTGGATACTTCGATGTACCAGGGACCAGCTCCCTGGGAGATGGGAATCCTTCCAGTGACTGCTTCTGCCCTGCTTCTAGTGGTGATATAGGTCTTTAGGGTGGAGACAGCCCAAACAGTGGTGAGGAAGTAAGACAGCTCCTTGTAGAAAGGTATGTTGTGCCTCCTGCTGCTGGCTATTTTGGTGTCATGCTTGTATTTGTACTGCATATTGATCTACTGGGTCTTCAGCTTAATTTAGGTGAAGACCCAGTGTGTCAATGTGCAGTACACTGCATCCAGTTCCATCCATGGCCCTATGCTTGCATCTGTTCAACCATCTGTTTGGACAGCTCCCTACTGCCTGTGGGATCTTGGTGTTAGTGCATGTGTGAGGTTCTGGTTGCAAGGAGGTGGATGGATGGGTGCAGGTCTTGGCACGTAGCTTTTCCCCTCACTCCAGCTCGGGAGGGGGCCTGTGCCAGGGCAACCAGGGCTCCACTGACCAGGCCACCTTCATGACCTTAAAGTTTTCAGGGCAGTCAAGTCCCTGAGATGCCAGGCAGGCCCCATCTCCACCCAGCCTCAATTTCCATTGCCTTCTACCTGGCAATCTTGAGGTGACTGGCCGTGTTCTACCTGTTTTGGTTTGGCCTCTGATGTGGGATATACAGGGTTGTACCCACAATGGGAGAACATGAGGTCCTTGGCTAGATATGCAGGGGCCAGGGTTGGGGGCTGTGGAGTTGTTCCCAAGTTGGGGGGGGG
>NW_017729029.1:68233248-68237151 GCF_001723915.1 Gavialis gangeticus | reverse complement strand
GGGGGGTTCTCCTGGCTACATTGTTCAGGTGTGTATGTAGGTTGTGAGGTTCTTCATGAAGGGGTCTTGGGTGGGGGGGGCGGGGCATGGCCCAAGGCCTCTAGTGTCTGAGGACCAGGGCATGTGTAGGAGACACAGCTGCCTCACTCCCCCTCCCTGCCCTACCCTACCCCACCTGGCTGAAGGAAAGGCTGGAGTGAGGGGCTGGGCTTTCTTGGCCCTGAGACAGCCTGAGGGCAGGCTTTGGGTGTTCAGCCAGAGCAGCCCAGCATGAGCTGAGTGCCAGTGCACCTCCCCATAAGGGAGGGCAGGGGAGGCCCTAAAGCATGCTGGGATGCCAGAGGAATCAGTAGGGGAACAGTGCAGACACTTGATAGATCTATCTACCCTGAAACGATCTCAACTTAATTTACCTTCAATGCAGTTTTATGTCTGGATTGCTTGTCCCACGTTTAGGTCAATCTATGCACTATGAGTGTTTGCACATCTAGGGGTTCTAGATCAATATCCATTGATTTAGACTGATTTAAGTGTAATGTCTATATATACCTTTAGACAAGATTTCAAGTGAACTTCTTCAGATTGCTATTTATTAATAGGATTTACACATGTATCTAGGAAACTAGAGAATTGCCAGAGTATAATGGAGAAAAGAATTGAAATAAAATATAGATAGAAGATCTTTAATATGCATACTTCCAGCAAGCCTGAAACAGATTTGAAGTGATAAGACTGAGAAAGGAGGTGTTTGCTATCATTTAGAATCTTTCAGTTATTTAGGAGTCCAGAAATATATTTTATAATACAGAGTTATTTTTTAACAATATGAAAATTGGGAGAGATTGAGGGTCATGTTTCAGCATCAGATGGATCATTTAACCTTTAGAAGGATCAGTCTTTCTTTCTTTCTACATGGGGAAAGTAAGTTAAGATTGCTAATTGACATTTATGGAACTCATTGTCTTTGTCTTTCTGCATTAATTTTTGCCAGGAGTTTACTTTGAACTATAGTGCCCTCTTGATCTGAATGAAACCAAATAGTCAAATGCCAGTATTTATAATGTTTTCTAGAAGTAGAGTTAGATTAATATGAAAGATATGCTAATGTGGCCTGAGGTGTGTGTCAGTGCTTGGTACAATGAGTTTCTTAGGAAGACATTCACATAGCAATTTCTGTAGAAGAGAGAGCTTCAAAAAGCCTTTTCTGAACCCTTACTAATATACATTAGTAAGGGTTCAGAAAAGGCTTTTTGAAGCTCTCTCTCTATATATAGAAAGGACAATTCCTCTGATTACTCTATGCATTGTTATATTAACTTTTATTAAGCATTAGTACAAAAGTTAGGATACTGTAATGCCAGTGTATAGCTCTATGGGGAAAAGGTTAATTTTTTTCTTAGTACTGTACATCATACCTGTAACAAGGCAATAGCTCACAAGGGTACTTAAGTTACTCTATAGAATCTTGAGTTTTTGAGCTCAATGAACACTTGTTACAAAGAAGCGGATAATTGGATACTTTTCCTTCAAAATGTTAAGGCAAATATAAATGTATATTGTAGTAATTTAAATAAATATAATCCTGTTGGTACCTGCTGGGCATGCTTCAGATCTGGTACAGTCTTTACATTTCTTTCTTATTTCCTTTCTTTTTTCATTATCCTATATCCATCCTTTCTGTTTTGCTGGGAGACTCTATTATAGGTACAGGAACCTATTATTATTTATTTATTTTTATTTTTTTTTAGAGTTTTTTTTTTAATATTTTGTCTTTTTCCTGGTCGCTGTATAAAAACAGAATAAAAAGTACAACTGATTCTCTGCAGGAAACTTTTCTATCATCTTACAGTATGATCAATTATTTCTGCTAATATTAAATACAAGCCTGAAGCCAAGTTTGAATTCTACTTTGGATCTAGAATGTTATGTCCAGATCTATTCTTTTTCACTTTGGATTCAGTCAAGTCAATAACAATGAAAAGCAGTAGCATAACTTGTAGGGGGCAACTGGAACATGGGTGCAAAACAATCGGCAGCTAGGGGTGCTCCATCTGGCAGCCCATCATCCTCCAATGCCATGTGTGCTTGTGGCATGCCCACAGCATACACACTGCAGCACCAGCACCCAGGTGGCTGGTCTTCTGGGGAACTGGCTGGCACCATGTGACTGTAAGAGAGCCCATGAAGTGGTCCAGCCCCAGAGGACTCCTGGGATAAAAGGAACTCCCCAGTGGTAGCATGGGGGAGGAAGGAAGAGGGTGCACTGTAAGTGCAACCTGAAACCCTCCCCACAACTGGAGTGGGACCACCACTCCCGCACAGGGGCAGGTTGCCAGGCTAGGTTCCAGGAGTCCTGGTTGCTGGGGGAACCCTCCCATGGAGACAAGCCACACTCTACCTGTAACACCACAGCAGGGAATCCTTCTAGGGGCAAGAGGCCCCCACCAGAAGAGGAGACACTGAGCCTGCCCAAGCACTGATAGGAGAAAGGGCAGGGATTGGCATGGAAGCTGTGATGGATGAACCCAGTGGTGTGGACATGACCCAAGCCTCTGCCTACACACCACGATGCTGAACGGTACTATGAGGGCAGCTTGGATGGGAGGAAGGCAGCCCAAGAGGGACTGGTAGAGCCCACTGGGGGAGAAAACCCATCCAGCACCCCCATAGCCAGTGCTGCTACATATGAGCAGGGCCCAGATGAAGGCCACTTCGCTGAACACAGGACACTGAAGTAAAGTGTTGGGGTGCGAGTAACATCAGTGCCCTGCTTGCCTGTACCCCATGCACATATTTAGTTTCATTATTAAGTTGTATATTCTTTGGCCAAGAAGGTCTCACCACACTCATTCAGCACTGGTTAGATATTAGGAAGAACTACTTCACTGTAAGGATGGCCAGAACCTGGAATAGGCTTCCCAGAGAGGTGGTGCTCTCACCTTCCCTGGAAATCTTCAAGAGGAGACTGGATAGGCACCTGGCTGGGGCCTTATGACCCCTGCCACCCCCAGTGCTCCTTCCTGCCTATGGCAGGGGGTCGGACTAGATGATCTGTCTAGGTCCCTTCTGACTCATTGATTCTATGACTCCCACAGGGACTGTGTAGGCAGGCATGCCAGGAGAATGGGTGCTGCCAATTGCCCTTAGCAGACATCACCAAGACCAGAATGGGCCTTCCGAGTGGAAAGGGGTGAGGTGTAGGGGTTGTGGAGCCTCACAGAAGACCTACTGGTTGAGCTGCCTGGGGCCAGAGGGAAGCACTGAGCAGCACCTTCAACTAACCTCAAATAACAGCAAGTCATGGCGGAGGAGTAGGCCTTGGGGTGGCACCCAGGTGGGCAGGGAATGCCAGTGGCAGTGCTATGAGTGTCAGCCTGACACAGTGCTGCCACTCCCTCTGGCACAGAGCTGCTTTATTATGTATACATTGAAATTAGTTTCTTTTTGTTTCTGGGGTAGAAATTAGGCTCCAAATCTAGCCACTCTATTTTACTATTTTTTGGACAAGGCCTCCAAGCTTCATGCTCCTATTCCTTCTTAGCCTTTTCCAAGGGGAGTGGCAGCATCCAGTGTTGCTATGAGTTGCCCAAAATAGCTTATTCAACAGGGAACTTCTGTAAGCTTGTTCTCCCCAGAAAACCCTTGACTATTGCCACTACTCACAATAGTGAGTGAAAGTTCAGGAGTATGGACAATGTTAGTGTTTAAGGTACAGGACGATGAAATATACAGAAAAAATTGAAAGAATATTATGTTAGAACATAAGAATAGCCATTTACTGGATTAAACCATAGGTTTATTTTACCCAGCATCCTGATTTCACACAGTGGCAGAGAGTGAATGCTGAAAGAGAGAGTGAACTGAGTATGACCAGGATTTTTTGGCTTTTTTTCCCCAACCCCC
>NW_017729029.1:68211551-68233227 GCF_001723915.1 Gavialis gangeticus | reverse complement strand
CCCCCCCCCCCCCCGTTCCTCTTGGGGGGCCGTATTACACATTCCATTTTGAACTTCTCAAATGTTGATTGTTGTTAGTGCTAGCTTCAGTTTGGACTAGTTGTACCTTAAGGATAAAATCCTTCACTGACTGTTCCCTCAGCTGCACAGTTGTGACTTCTCCTAGAGGGGCCTGTCTAGGAGCTACACCTGTGAGTTGCTACAATAAGTTTGGAGAGTCAGGACAGGCTTTTAGCCCTGCTCTTGGTCAGGGTGTATGAGAGAGGGGGTGGAGATAGGGTAGGAATATGAAGCTGGAAAGTGGAGAGTTAATGGGATGAGGATGGGTAATGAAATGGGAGGTGGAAAGGAAATGCAAGTGGGAGAAGAGGTGGTGAAGTGAAGGAAGCCAGCCACTGAAGGATTAAAAAAAACCACAAAGAAATAAAGAGGAAGTAAATTAAAGAAGGTCTCATGTTTTAATACACTATAATGTCATAAATCTGACATGCTTGGGACTGAGCACCTGCCAAAAAATCTGAAAATTCCAGATTTTTTAAACCGGAGCAGTTTTATTCCCAATATTTCTGTTTACGTAATGTTTTCAGGTTTTTTTGTGTTCTGGAAAAATTAAAAGAATGAGGGTCTGAAGTATTTTTATATTATTATTTTCAGAGTTGACAGAAAACAACACACTCAGTTTTTCTCACAGTTCTACTGTTAACCTGGAAGACTAAATTACACAGATCTTTTCTTTACCCAGTTTTCTACTATCACCTGATTTACAGAGATGGAGGGAATCTTTTAGGTTAAGGTTATTTTTGTTCTAGTGGAGGCACACTCACAACCACCTGAGAAACCCTGATGATCCAAATAAATACTCACAAAAAGTAAACTATATATACATGAGTGAATCTTGGACTTTGAAAAGGGGGTGTAGATGGCTTAGTGCCTCATTGCACATAACACAACACAGTGGAAACCAGAAGCTTCACTAATATGCTAGGGGCCTAGGACTATATTATTCTGTTAAAGATCAAAGCAAAAACGTATGCATTTGTTGGAATTCCTCTAATTTTCTAGATTACATAGTAGATTAAAAGCACAAAAGCCAGGAAAAATTAGTCAAAAGATAGTTTCATTACTTCTGCAGTCACTATAGTAAGATGAACATATCTTACTCAGATTCATAAAACAAAATCTAGCCTTCTTGTGCGTCTTGACAGTGTCACCAATACTTTGCTGTCAGTAAATATTACCACACCCGAGTTAAATTTTTTAGCTAGAGCTAAAAGCAGTCTGCAGGACTATGAAACGGGAGAGATATTACCAGGAATGGATAACAAACAGTAGAATTGCAGAAGAAATGATTAGTTTGAATAGTGGAACATCAAGACAATTAAAAAGGAGAGGGCCATTAGCACCTGCGGAGTGAAGAGAGACTAGCATTATTTGTGTAGATTATATTGAGCCATGAAGTCAACTGATTCGCTCACTTCTGCTTGGAGAATAATGCTGCTGCCACTGCCAGGCAGTTGGTTTTAAAGTTTGGGTGGAACAAGAATCCAAAGTGGTTCAACTCTACCACTGGACCCCCTCTGGATCTTCCTCCTGCATAGTTTCTTCACAGGTGGCTAGGTGAAGGAAAGCTCCGTGAAAATTTTTGGCTGTTTACTTACTTTCTTAACATCGACTCTTTCTAAATATGTGTTAGTTGTATAGTACAGCTGTTGTATAGTTTTTACTGTATTATTTCTTTCTGCATAGCCAGTGGAGATAAAACTATAATACAAGTAACTTCTGATTTATAGTGTCTTTTTTATTTCCTGTCAGAAGTTCTTTATAATTTATTATCAGAGGGACTTATAGGCAGTTGCAGCATTACTGCCTGATCTTGTCACCAAATCATCTTTTTGGATGCAGCCTACAGGAAGTGTTGGCTCCAGAATTACTACTATAAATTCTTTATGAGGAACCACATAATGAAGTGAAGTTGAAATGTGAATGCCACATTCTTTAATGGCTTTCTTTTGTGCATGTAGGTCCATATATTTTCCTTTGTTTAGCATGATGTTTACATTTTCATTTTTAAACATTTCCCAAGATTTACAGGGAAATTAATCATATGATGCTCACTCATCTTAAAGTGAGTCACATAATTGAATTTCTTATGCAACTCTTAAAGAGAAAAACATTGCAAAATTTACTCCTAGAGTTAGGGCAGTGTGAACAATTATTAATAAATAATTCAGTTTATGAACAATCCTTTTTCTTCCTTTGTTAAAGTGTATCTACTATTAGTTTGTGGCAGTAAATACACCAGTTCTGGCATTGTGCTGGGGATCTACTCTTGGTTTTTGTCTGTTTGAGATTTTAAAAGGCTGATTGAGTGTGTCATAGTTTCTTGGGGTTGTAATCTCTTTAATGAACTCCTTCAGTTTCTCAAACTCATTATTAAGATTTGCATCCCATGCCCACTGGGCATCTTCGCATGGTAGTAATTTATGGTCACCAGTTTGGGAAACTAGATACCACTTCATACTTCATTTAAGTCCAAGGAATCTCTGTAAATTTGTTTGTTGGGCAAACATATTGGCGGTGACCTCAACCTCAGTGTGACCGAGTTGTACACAAGTGTGCATTCATTTATATTTGTTGTACTATGGGAGAGGCAAGGATTTTTGTGGGTGATATCTTTTATTGGACCAACTGCATGGCTGGGATAGACTTAGACAAACTTTAAAATGTGAAACATTCATCAACAGCTCAAAGAAACAGGCACAATAATGATTAAAAACAGTGTGGCGGGCTATGAAGCTGGAGAAGAAAGAAATACCCATGGGTAGCAAGGAAACAATTAACAAAAGAAAAGATAGGATATCATGATGGCCAAACAGGAAGAGACTCATTATCACCTGTATTGTGAAGAAAGATGTTCAGGAATCAGGTAGATTATAGTATGCCATGACATCAGCGTCAGTGTCCAGTCCTTGCCTTTTGAAGGTGTTTGTAAATTTTCCTGGACTACAAGGATGGTGAGGTCAGAAAGGGAGTGGTGGTTCTTTAAAAATGTACTCCTATTGATGCTTGCATATTTTTGCCCTTTATGTTTATATGACAGTTCACTCATTTACGAGACTATATCATAAAAATCCAGTGTGGAAGAAGAGCATCTCTGCTTACATTTTGCATTAACAAATTTTCAGGAATTCAGAAAGGGTAGAATAAAAAAAAACTAATGGCACTTAAGTCCATTTAGGCACCGACTAGGTGCTGTCCCATAGTGTGGTTAAATTTTAAATGACTTGTAATGCCTCTCATAGAAATTCTGTGGCAGAGGCAGGGATGGAATCCAGCTCATGGTGGTATTCAGCTGTTTAATCTTGAGAGAATTTCCCTTTTTATTACTGAAATCCTCAGCTTTGTTCAGCAGACACATTCCAAATTCCACATTAATTGCTACAGGATGCTACAGAGAAGACCTATTTTCTAGTTCATTCCCTGAAGTAAATTTAATTCAGATGTTGTACATGGTAGGGGGGGGATGAAAAAAAGTATGTTATGTAATTAAATGCTGTCATAATGCATACCCACAGGGCATATCTACAAGTACATTTCAAATGTAACATGCCAAACAGTCAGCGGCACACACAGAGAAACTGTACTGCTACTTCCATAATCAGAATCAGGGTAGATGCATTTGCACAACTCTGCACCCAGGTTATTAGCATACCCGAGTGTCTGCTCTAACTTGCTGACCTATAGCACTGCCCAAATGTATTGCTTATGTTTTGGAGTTACACACATAAAGCTGCTCCATATGTATAGCCCGGGTGTACATGGGTTTGTATTCCCCTCTCCAATTGAGGGAATTATTGGCAGGGTGGTGTGCTGTGGAGGGACACTGAAGCCCAGCAGCTACCTTTGTCCCCTATAGAGTCAGGCCCAGTCAGTCAATTACCTAACTATATACAAATTTATTATTACAACAAAACCATTAAAGGGGAAGAATATAGTTATAAATATAGATATAATAATAGAGTTTTAAGGTTGCCCAATCAATATCCTTTGTTCTATCTACTGTTCTATTGTTTATTTGCATTTTGAATAACTGAATGTCTATTTATTGTATATGGCTTATTGTTTTGTAAATTTGTACACTCATATATAGTCATATCAGGGCTGTCCAAAGCTCCAGTTGCCAATTCTATTTGGAGAAGATTTGGCCCAATTTTAATTAGAGACTGAATCCAAATCAAACTGGGAGAGGGGGGGAAAAACCCACCTATAAATTGATTTGGAAGGCAGCCTTTTAAGGGAACAGAAGCTGAGATAAGGGAGGGAGAGCAGGGGATGGGCAGAGAAGACTTATATCTGTAGCAGGCCAGTGACTGTGATCTTTTCCTGAGTCCCCTTCCAATCACAGTGCTCAGGGGGAGGGATGTAGAAACAGCATATAAGCTTCTGTCTGTAGCTTTTCTGTCCTTTTTGTAAGCTGTTTCTGCCTGAGCAACAGCATCTGAAGGTACTGGACTGGCTTGGCTTTCTAGTCAGTCTCCTGCTAGTTTCTGTTCTTGGAAAGGATTGGATACAGCTTACGAATTAGCCTTGCCTAGAATACCTCTACTTATCCTTATCCAATGAATTTCTTTTGACTTATTCTTCCCCCAGAAACCTCACATTTGTTCTTGTCATCCAACCCCCCCTCCCCACTGCCACACACTTTTTTTTTTTTTTAAAAGAGGCTGTGTTTTCTCTGGCAGTGTGATGCATCACTGTGCAGGAAAGCACATACATTACACACTCACACACATACACAGAGACAAGGAAGAGACATTAATATTATTAATTCCACGCACATACAGTAAACACAACACAAGAAATCAGACGCACACATACAGAAATCAGAAAAGAAGTTGAAGAGATATTAGTTAGTTATACACACACACAGAAGAGAGATTACAGCTGTACACACACACAGACGCATTTTCCAGCACAGGAAAGATTAATAAGAAGCTTGCTGGAAAGGCAGGTGCCAGATCTTCTGGCAGGGGAGGGAGAAGGGTTAGAGGGAATAGGGGGAGAGCTAGAGCGGGAAGTTTCTGCCCCCTCACCCCCCAAAACATAGATGCATCCTATTTCCTGGTAGCTATGAGTCTTCTGCTGCCATTGGGAGCAAGAAGGTGGGAGCAGTACCTGTCCCTGCACCTGCATCACCTCCCCTAACACCAGAAATAGCTACCAGGAGCAGAATGACAGTCTCCTCCACCCCAATTTCATCTTCCTGTGTGAACCTCCCAGTGCCAGAAGAGGAACTGGATTTCCAATCAGGGGACCCGAGCACACTAGCAAAAGAAATTCTGGGGACTGAGGAGGAATCTGAGTTTGTGGTCCACAGCCCTCAAAGTTCCCCTAGAGCCAGGACTCCTTCTCCAGAAAGCACCTCGGAGGAGGTTGAGGTTGTGGAGGCAAGTGGCTCAGCTGAATTAGTTCCTCCTGTTGTTGTTCTTCAGCCTCCTGAGGATGGGGGATAAGGAAGGATTCCCACCCTCAACCCAGAATCAGGTGGGTAGTGTAGTGTGGGATCAGTTTAAGGTGGCAGATGATCTCAAGTATACTATCTGCCAGCACTGCCAAAGGCAGATCAGCTGGGGCCAGGAGACAAAACACTTCACCACCATGGTGATGTTGCTGCATTTCAGGAGGCAGCACCCCCTTGCCCTTGTTCCTTCTCAACCTGACACTAGTGGGAGCATGCCCAAAATGGAGTTCCCCTTTTGCTCCAAAGGCTCTATCCCCACAAAGCAGAGGCAGGCCACCCTGGAGCAGTGGGGGAAAGCCACAGACAAAGCGGGGCATGTTGCAAGGGTGAGGTCACCCAGACCACTGTGGAGATGCTTGCTCCAGATGGCCATCCCTTCTCCTTAATTGAGCATCTCATGGTGCTCGTGGCCTCATCCTACCAAGTGCTTGCATGTACCACCTTTAGCAGGACAGTGGTGCCTTCCCTGTATGAAGCATGCAGGGACTACTTGAGGGAGGAGCTGCTCAAGGCAGGGTCGCAGGTAGCCTTGCACTTCACCTTGGACATCTGGAGGAGCTGGGGTGGAGATCACGCCTGCCTCTCTCTCAGGGCACCGGTGTGATCAGTCGGGCCATCAGGGGGCTCTCCTTCAAGCCAAGGTGATGGATGAGTCCCACATGGCAAGGGAGATCATGGTGGCCATGAACTGCGTAGTGCAGGGGTGGCTCATTGGGCAAGGCGAGCTCACCTGTAGGTTCATGTTCACTGACAATGGGGCCAATATGATCAAGGTGGTCTGTGATGCCAACTTTGTTTTCATTTGCTGTGTGGCACACAAACTGCACCTCATAGTCGGGGATGCCTTGGAGGGGGACAGAGCTGCTGGTGATGGTGCTATCACTACCACCTAGCTGATTTCAAAATGTAGGAAGGTGGTGGGCTACTTCCACTGCAGCATCAAGGGGGGCAAGATGCTGCAAGAGAAATGGACAGAGCTGAGCATCCCGCAGCACAAAATCATGCAGGATGTGGAGACTCAGTGGAACTCCACATACCTGATGCTGGAAAGGGTGGTGGAGCAACAGAAGGCCGTCCATGAGATGGCATTGCTTGGGGAGATTTGGGTTCAGCAGCTCCCTTTACGAAGCAGAGCAGGATACCATCTGCCAGATCTTGGTGGTTCTCAACCAAGACACTCAGCTGGTGATGCCCTCCTTAGCCAGGTGATTTCTGTAGTGAGGGAACTTGAAAACCAAATGGAGAAGTTCCAGGGGATCAATGTTTCTGCCTGGGGCAAGCTGCTTTCAACATAGGTGCAGGAACTGGTGAGGCAGCTGAAGGAGGGCATCAAAAAAGGGCTGGATTGGTTGCAGTCTAATATGGTCCACATGCTGGTGGGCATGTGTGACCGGAGGGTGAAGGGGAGCATATGCATGGGCAGCACTGAAACCCTTGATCACTGGATGGAGGTGCTGGTGAACAGAGTCAGGGAGGCAGAAGGGCAGAGGTGAGGTGATGTGGAAGAGGGGGATCCTCTTTCTCATGCCAGCAATCCCAGCACCAGCCAGTCTTCTCCAAGCCAGCTGCTGCCCATGTAGGCCAAGGGAATAGCTTCAAGGTTGGGGTCCAGGCTCACCAGACCCCAGCCTCAGGCAGGTAGGTTTCAGTGGCTACCTATCTCGCCAAGGGCATGGAGCCTCTGCTGTGTGACCTCTTGGCTTATTTGGCAACCTACAGCCAGATGTTGCAGGATCTGGCCACAGTTGCCCAGGACCAACTGTCCTGTCCACTGACCACTGTTCTAAGCAAGAGGGTGTTCAGCATTGGTGGGAAAGTTGTGATACCCCACTGCATCTGCTTGGATCCTGGTTTGCTGGAGCAACAGGTGTTCCTGAAGGTGAACCTCCCGCTGCTGGGGTTCCTCAAGCTCCACCTGCAGACAGAGTGCGTGCCACCCTCCTCACTCTGTCTGCACCTATTTCCCTTTTTTTTTCTTTAAACTATTTAATGCCCCACTCTCAGATCTGGAGTCAGCACTCACAGCATTACCAGCCAGCAGGGGAAGAACATGTCCCTGCTGAACTCCCATTCCAGGATGAACTTGTAGGTATGGGCTGGACCCTTGGGGAAGGAGGAGCACCCAGGTTCTGGGCATGACCACTAAAATTGTACTCTCTCAAGGTTGGGAGGCCTGGTGGGACTACTGGCAGTGTGGCAGCCCCAGGAAATGCCAGGACTGAGGATCCCCCTGGTGAAAGGCGGGTAGGAGGTGCCATAACCTCCAGCCATCTCACGCATGCACAGTCCTGGCTGGGGAAAGCCCAGGCCCATCACATAGGCTTTTGAAGCCTTTGACAGGCTTTGACAGGCCTGAGGCTTGTTGGTTGCAGTGGGGTTGTGAGGTTCCAAGTGAGCTCAGCCTAGCTGCCTGAGATGCCATCTGCGAGGCATAGGCTTTTGGTTTTAAAGCTCTTCACCAGGATGAGGAAGCATCTAGTTGGTGCATGTGTGTGTGCGCTTCCTGGATGGAAGGAGTAGTAAAGAAGCCAGAGGCTGGCATGCAATGCAGGCAAGAGAGCCAGTCAGTGAAAATGGAAATGGGGGCATCAGGGGGTGAGGGACAGGCTGGGGTAGGGGGAAAAGGAGGATGTAGCAGTGCAGGTAAAAGTGGAAAGGTACCTGGGGAGTCAGATGTCAGACAGGTTGTAGTGTGTCTTAATTCCAATGTCTATATTGAGTCCCTGAGTTTCTGTATCTAGGAGGTTGAAGTGAAGTTCATAGGTCCATCTGTGAAAAATGGTTTGTAAATTCCCTTTTGAGGATCAGGGCTGAGAGATTGGAGAGAGAGTGGTTTTTCTGTGAGAAATGTGCCCCCACAGGTAGTTGGATATTCTTGTCTTTGATAGATTCTGGTGCACAGTTTGTGGGGGTACTGGAGATATGCTGGCAGGTTTTGCATGTCATGTCATGGCATGGTCTGGATCCATTCAGCGCATTTTGGCTGTAGGAAGTTGGCTTCTGGTTATGAGGTTAGTGAATTCGGTGCTTGTTTAAATTTACAAACCTCTTTACCTGCTGCACCAACCACAAAGAGGACTCTCTGAGCCTGGACATGCCAGGTTGTATCAGTAAGTTTGCCACCTATGTTTGAACACACGACTCTCAGGCATTGTTAGGTTATGTAAGAACCTAGCGAGATAAGTTAATTGTAAAAATGAAAACAGGGTCACATACATGAAAGTTTGAAGCTACCTTACATGAAGGTGGTACCACTAGCTCTGCATATAGTGATGGGTTAGATTATAACTGGCCTTGCTCCAGCAGTGGGAGGGAGAGCACTCAAAAGACTTGCCTACTACTTTATAGGGACCAGATAGGATTTTAGTTAAATTCCAGAGCCTTAAATCATACAAAATCTGAGCCCTTTAACTATAGACAGGAAAAAGACTCATACCTCTGGAAAAATGTATCCTTATTAGAACTGAGTGTAAATCCCTTCCTATGAAATGTTGTCTTAAATTTTTCATTCCAGTTTAGGATGAAAAATTGAAGTACATTTCTCTCCAACAGGAAGGGATTTCTAGGGAAAACATATCCCTTGGAAGAGCCAAAACATAATAGTTTGGATTTCCTGCCACTTGTAAAAAGTGAAATTAACAAGAAACTTTTAGCCAAGTAATGGAGAGAGAGATGCTATACTCAGACTCCCCATCTTCCACCATCCTGGGCTATTACGAATGCCCAAATTTTCTTTCTTACCTCCTGAAGTATCAGGAGGTAAGAAAGAGAATGGGCTCCCTCTGGCAAGAAAAAGCTCCCGTGGTTGGGACCCCACTTTGCTGATGGGGCTCCCCATTGCAGGAGCTACACACAGCTGGGGCTGAGAGATTCCGCAACTGATGGGGCTCTTGGCCCTGGATGCACATTGCATATGTCCCGCCAGTTGCAGGACTCTCAGCCCCGGCTGCACAAGATGCAGTCGAAACTGGAAGTCCCATCGGTTGTGAGGAGGGGGGTCTTTGGTCCTGGCTGCATATGGGGTACAGCTGGGCCAACAGCCCCGTGTAGACTGGGGGTTTCATGTTGGATATGGTGCATCCTTACAGCTGGGAGCCTTGTCAGCTGAAGGGGCTCCCAGTTTCAGGGGAGATGTTGCTACACATGCAAATTTAAGCTCGATAGCAACCAGCTATAAAGTTAGTACATTTTATGAGGTTTAACTTTATAGCTGGTTGGGGCTTTTTATTGTGTGATAGCTACTTTGCACATGTAGCTCTTTGCAGGTCTTAAAGTAACTGTGCAATTAACCAGTTAATTGTACAATACCTATAACGTGTAGAGGGGGCCCAAGGTTTGTCTGGCAAGTGTTATTGAACATTTGGTGATGACAGCCTCATCAATCAGCTGGGTTTTTTGAGGATAGCACAATTAAAAAGTCTTTGGTACGCCACAATACTTGCTTTGTATCACATAAGTGGCCAATGGACTGCCTCTTGGGAATTCTTGTCTTGGAAGTTAGAAAATACACATGAGTTGGGAATTCTGAATGATTGAATAGGTTTTGCAGCATCACTAATTAGAAAAACGCTAATAGAATTCAGCAAGAGGGTTCTCTCCAGCCCAGTTTTGGAAGTTAAAAGTTAAATCCTGAAGCTCTGGATGAAAAAGCACATGAACCTCATCTTATTTTCTCAATTTAGTGTGCCCTGTCCACAACATCCACCATGGAGGATTAAATTAATCTTAAATTGTCAGTATTCCATAGAGTAATTCCTGCTGTTGCCCACCAAACTGACTTAAGTAAATGTGGATTTGGGTGTAAAGATGCCTCTTTCCTTTGTTATAATCAAATCAAATCAAATCAAATCAAAACAAACAAATAAACAAACAAAAAAACACAAAGAAAGCAGTGGGCACAATAAGACTAGACAGAACACTCTTGTGCCCCATGCTGATGCTGACTAGCTAGATTTCCAAAGGAGAAAATGACATACAGGCTTTTATAACCCAATAACAAAATAGTCTTTTATTATATTTTAGCAGCATTTTATCACCAAAGAAATTGATTGAGCTTGACCAAGATTAGCAAAACTGTTCAATGGAAGAGTTTGGTGAATAAACAACCTCAAAAAACATTAGCAATGATGGAGATACAAAAAAGTACCAGATTTAGTTTTTTACTATTATGTTTCTAAATTACACGAGGACAATTCATCTGCTGTACACATGCACATGTACCCCAAATTCTTTTAAATAATGAACACTCCATGGGTGTGTCTACACATGCAAATACTCCAGGGTGGGTTTACTCTAGAGTTAATCTACCCTGGGCAAGTATCTAGAAGATTTGCAGGGGCTGGCAGGAAGCATAGGGCTAGGAAACTGCTCTCTCCTAGTGGGGACAGCAAGATTGCTCCCTGCCCCCAGGAGCTGCCTGCTGCTGAGGCAGGCTCCACCACTGGAGCCCAAGTAAGGAAAGTGTTCCCCTACCCTGGCAGCAGAGAGGTCCTGGCCCTGGCTCCCCAATCAGAGGTAGGGGGTGTGGGAGGAGCTGCAAGGAAGGTCACAACCCTCTGCCCCAATGTAGCAGTGGGGTAGCTAACTGTGAGCCCCTAGCTGGGCAGAAATCCCCCACCCAGCTGAGGGCTCGCACTTAGCTGCCCCACTGGTGGATCCGGGCAGGGTGCTGGGACATGCCCCTCTCCTGCAGCTCTTTTTCTAAGCTCTGCACCTCGATAGCCTGATCGAGGTATGGGGCTGGGACCTGCTGCTGATCAAGACAGTTTCCAGCCAACCCTGGGCTACATGGAGAAGTCTGCACATGCAGCCTGAAGTTGGCTGGGAAGTGCTTGAAATGTGACAGTCCCCAGCTACTTCCAGACTGCACATGAAGGCTTCCCTATGCAACCTGGAGCTGGCTGGGAACTGTCTTGATCAGCAGCAGGTCCCAGCCAGCCCCAGGCTGGGCAGGGAACTCTCTCTCCTACAGGGAGTTCCCAGCCTCTGCTTCATGATAGCAGAGACGTTGTCCCTGCCTGTGCTCCAGTGGTTGAGTCTACCTTGGCAGCAGGCAGCTCCCGGGGGCAGGGAGCAATCTCTTGTCCCCTGCTGCCCAGGAGCAAATTTGCTCCCAGTTGTCCATCTACACATGCCATACTGCACAGTAATTGCTCCCAAGTAAATTTTTTTACTTGTATTTACAGGTAGAAAATTTACTTGTGATTAGAGCAAATTACTGTGCAGTAGGCATCTGCACATGTAGACAGCGACACTTACTGAGCAGTAACTTGCCCAAACCATGAGTAAAGCATCTTGTGTAGATGTTCCCCATAGGACCTAAAAAACAAACAAAAAGCCCCTGCAGAGCTAGATTGTGTCCTTGGGTACAACCATGAACTAGGGATGATATACAAGCCACAATGTCTTTGGATATTTCCTCAGGAAATTAATACTTGATTCACACTTCTATGCTACCACGTCACTATTGTGATGGTGGATGGATGAGGTAAGTGTATTTCTGTAGCCTTCTTCATGACTTACAGGCTTCGGCATACCTGCAGCCATCATGTAGTGATTGAGCCATATCTACAGCCTTTGCCACCTGTTCAAAAACTCTCTGCAGTATAAATTTACCATCCCTTAGCAGTAGCAGCCTCAAGCAAGGAGCCGTCTCCCAGATGGTCTGCCTCTGAAACTGGAAGTAGCGTAGTTGCATCCATGTAGCACCATAAGAGGATTAATTAACATAGGGCTAAAATAATCAGCACTGTCACTCAGTTAAGTAGTCATAGAATCATAGAAAATTAGAGTTGGAAGGGACATCTGGAGGGCATCTAATCCAACCACCTGCTCAATACAGGAACATCCCCAACTAGATCATCCCAGTCCAAGCTTTGTCTACCTGGGTCTTAAAAACCTCCAAGGATAGAGCTTCAACTACCTCTCTGGGTAACTTGTTCCAGGGTTTTGCTACCCTACTAGTGACAAAATTCTTTCTAATATCTAACCTAAGCCTCCCTTACTGCAACTTGAGACCATTGCTCCTTGTTCTGTCACTTGCCACCACTGATAACCATCTAGCTCCATCCTTTAGGTAACCCCCCCTTCAGGTAGTTGTAGGCTGCTTTTAAATCCCTTCTTTATCTTCTCTTCTCTAGATTAAATAAGCCCAGTTCCCTCAGCCTCCCCTCACAAGTCATGTGCTCCAGCCCCCTCACCATTTTTATTGCCCTCCATTGGACTCTCTCCAATATGTCCACATCATTTCTCGGGTGGTGGTGTGGCGGGGGGCAGTGGGGTAAAACTGGAACGTAGTTCTCCAGATATGGCCTCACCAGTGCTGAATAGAGGGGAATAATCACTTCTCTTGACCTGCTGGCAAAACAGGTTGTCCATGCACCCTAGTATGCCATTAGCCTTCTTCTAACAGAGGCACACAGTTGGCTCACATTCAGTTTGCTTTCCATTGTAACCCCCAGGTCCTTTTCTGCAGAGCTGTTGCCCAGTCAGTCAACCCCCAGCCTATACTGTGCATGGGACAGTTCCATCCCAAATGCAGGATTATGCACTTGTCCTTGTTAAATCTCATGAGATTCCTTTTGGCCCAGTCCTCCAATTTGTCTAGGCTACTTTGAATCCTAGCACTACCCTCCAGTGTATCTACTACTCCCCCCAGCTTAGTGTCATTTGCAAGCTTACTGAGGGTACACTAAACCGTCTTCCAGGTCATTGATGAAGATACTGAACAAAACTGACCCTAGGATGGACTCCTGGGGCACTTCACTTCATACTGGCTGGAACTAGACATTAAGCCATTGGTTACTACCTTTTGAGCCTGATACCCCAGCCAGTTTTCTATCCACCTTATAGTCCATTCATCCAGCCGGTATTTCCTTAGCTTGGCTATAAGAATGTTGTGGGAGACCATATCAAAAACCTTGCTAAAATCAAGGTATACCACATCCACTGGTCTCCCCACATCCTCAGAGCCAGTCATCTCATCATAGAAGGCAGTCAGGTTTGTCAGGCATGACTTGTCCTTGGTGAATCTATGCTGACTGTTCCTAATCACCTTCTTCTCCTCCAAGTGCCTAGGAATAGATTTGTTGAGGATTGGCTCCATGATTTTTTCAGGGACAGAGGTCAGGCTGACTGGTCTGTAGTTCCCCGGATCCTCCTTTTCCCCTTTTTTACATGTGGGTGCTATGTTTGCCCTTTTCCAATCATCTGGGGCTTCTCCCAATTGCCATGAGTTTTCAAAGATGATGGCTAGCAGTTCTGCAGTCACATCAGCCAACTCCCTCAGCACCCTCAGGCACATCCCAACTGGCCCCATGGACTTATATATGTCCAGCTTTTCTAAATAGTCCCTAACCTGTTCTTTTGCCACCATTAGCTGCTCACCTCCGCTCCAAACTGTGCTGCCAGCTGCAGTAGTCTGGGAGCAGTTCACCTGAAGCACTGAATGCCTGGGCTTCACTGTTTCAGATTTAAGAGGGAGTCTACCTGGATGAGTGCAACATGATTAAGGATGCTGTTATCTGGCACAGAAAGCTTACTTGTATAGTCCTATCCTTGCCTTCTCTGACCTGTTTGCTTATGGGTTTGCAGTGGCTTGGAGCCCCTTTTCTTTCCCATTGTTCAACCAGGTCTAATTCAGCTGTGTGAAAGGTCTGCATTCCCTCCGTTAGGACTACAGACAACCTACCGTTGCAGAATATAAGAGATAAACATGTTATCATGAGAAGTCTAAAAATGATATAATATAAAATCTAATCATAAATGCCATTATTTATTAGAATGACATCAGTTCAGTAACTTTTTTTTGATCAAAGTCAGTTTTGCAATATCTTCCCCAACACGTGAAAATCCAAATGTTTTATTGTAGAATTATTTCTTAGTTTATTCTTTTAACTAATTAAAATATTTTTTTAATTCACCAAGGTAAATCCATGATGGTGTCACTCCTTAAGGACAAGAAATGGAGTTAGAAACATCATCACGATGTACATAATTTCGATGATTAACTCCCATATCAATATCTCCTTTAAAAACCAAACAAAATAAAATCATACAGTGACTTGGCATGGTCATAGTTAAATACATTTTTCCCTCTCTCATTTATAATGTATAATTTGTCTGAGACAAGTAAAGATTAACTAAATATTCCGCCTTTGGATTCTAATGTAATTGGTTTGCTTTTGTCCTGACTTGGGAAATTTCATTTCCCGTGTGTCTTTTGCTTTTAATTCTTCCTCCATATGGTCTGAACAATAAGGGCCCTGACTCAAGTCCAGCAGGTCTGCCAAGAATAGGATAAAGACTACTTTACTATCACTGGTTCTTGAGGACAGCCTGTGCTGCGTGTGGTGCAACTCAAAATTCTTTTTCTGATTGCAGCAGTTTTCAAAGAGCTGATGGTGGCAACCAAGGTTTGTTCCTAGTCACAGCTCCAACACACCCTCTGCACTAGAATATGGAGTGCTGGCAGGGAAGAAGAGGTTGTAGACAGCAGGTGAAGTGCTAGGCCACAACAGTGTTACTCCAGATTGTAACATTCCTTAATTGATGGTTTTCAGCTCCATGTGTTACTGAAAATGTGCAGAAAATTGGAGTGAAGTCTGGGGTCTTCATGTGAATCTTTAATTCTAAGTGATGAATATTTATTTAGTACCTCAGGGAACAGAGTCTTTTTATGAAGAATAAGTTTCTGGTGTCAGAACCGTCAGTGGAATAAACGGAACTCAAACTGGTTGAATGAATCATTTCAAGTTGTGAAATGATTTCAGGTGTTCTTCACAGACAGCATGCAGCTGGTAAGTATGGGAGGAACCCACTTTAGAGACTTGGAGTACCTATCCATGTCACGATTTTCACCATTTAAAGCATTCTAAAGCCATCGCTTAATACACATGGGCGACTTTAGAATGTTTTAAAATGGCAGAAATCACCCTAAAACTTGTTGTATATAGTTTAAATACAAGACAAACTGTGGTACTACATCTCAGCCTACCTAGTTCACTTCTATTGCACATGTATTTAACGGGGGCTTTTCAAAGCGGTGATTACTAATTGCTACCACCAAGTGTAGCTAGATCTGGAGCCTGATATCAGCCTCAGGCTGCATTGTGCAGTGTTTGCCACCTCCCTGCCTCCTACTCTATAGAACTACAGTCATGAAACTTGCACCAAGACATGGAATGTCTATGAAGTTTTAAAGCACTGTACTTAAAGCGTTTTAAGTAAAGCACCCAAGTTACTGCACCACTGGAAATTGCTGCCCTGCATGTGTATAGGTACCCATGCTTAGTATGTGACCCATTTTGTACTGGAAGAACCTTCACATTCATTGTTTAAAGGTGCTTGCTTTAATCAAAGGTATTTTCCCACTATATTAAAATATTGTGTTCCACGGATCATCCATTTGTGTCTGATAGTACAAAACAATTAGTGCATGAACCCTAAAGCTGTACTATGGTCTTTTCTGCCACATTAATATTTTGACCAGTTTACCCACCCACATTTTCTTGTTGGGGTAACCTCAGAAGTTAGATTCCTATTCTGGTGGTTTTACTTTTTAGAAAATGTTATACAAAAGAAATGGTATATATAATTATATGGGTATAGCTATACATATATGCAAACATACATATAAAATCTGTCAATAAATACAGTGTATTTTAATTAATTAACTAATGCTGTATGGACTCTGAGTTCAAATCTTGTGCTGTAGTGAAATTAAGAACAAGGATAGGTCATTTTACAGATATTGCTAAGTTAAAATGGAATCAATATTTTTTTGATCAGCTCCCCTCCATTCTGTAGCCTTTCAATTATTGCAGAAGGCTTTGCATCTTTTTGATCTTCAACAGCATTAAACTATTAAAACAATTCTGGCTGCAGAATTAAATGCATGTAATACCAAGTACCAATATAAAATGTGAAAAATAGACCTTGCAGTGACATCTTTATTTTTAGCTTAAGCAAAACAATTAAGTAGTTTTAATAAAAATTGCATGTTTCAGTATATTTTCTCAGTTCCCTGTAGAGTAACAAGTCAGACTGTATTATGCTGTCTTACAATACACTGGGTACATGTCTTTTTTGCCTTTTAATGATAGCTTATTTATGTACTTAAAGATTAACTGGTAGGTTTGTCACAGTCTTGAACTCTCAAAATGAACATTTTGCCTTAAAATAGGTATTTTTGTTTTATTTTGATCTTGCCCATTTCTTTGCACTAAACATCATATCAATGACTCACAATGTGGGTTTGAGTCTGTCCTTGGCAGAAAATAAAGAACAACATCTCTGTATATGAACTAAACACTTATGAGTGTACATAGTGTAAGCAATTTTTAAATTCATTAATAATGTACTGGGTGCTATATGGATGCATCCATATGTGCATTTGGGCCAGATAGCATAATATGCCAAAAAACACACAAGGACCTTTTAATCAGTGTAAGGTACTGAATGCAGTGCAGATAGAAAAGCCAGAAGTGGTGGTCTGCTGATGAGGCAGAGACTTGATGTGGCCAGAGGGTACATAATTATGCTTCCAGCTATAACTACAGTGGACATATGGTAACCTGTTGGAGTAATTTCTGTGCTGATTGCAGGCTTGTGAATAAGCTGTCAACTTGCTTTGTATTTTTATTTATTGCCTACATCATGTCACACTTCTGTCATTGCGTCTCTGAAATTTGCCTTGTTTGCTCCACGAACAGGAAAGTGTTTGTTTAAACAAACAAACAAAACCCAATAACTGTCTAGAATTCTATCGGCTCTTTCTAAATAGAAGTGTGGCTTTTGAGATGCATCACGTTTCAAAGGATGCTCTGGCAAACTGCATATAATAAAGTGAGCAAACATGGCTGTTCCCTGCTGTACACAACTGGTTGTCTTGGTAACCATGGCATAGTTCAGCTAAAGAGCGCTCATACCTTTTAGAGAGTATCTGGAAAAAAAGCAGATGGGGGATGATTACCCTTGGTTGGACTGCTTAGACAGGAAGGTAGTGAGGTGCTGAAAATAACAATGGCTTGTAATGCAAAGCTGACTTTGCAAATGAATAAGTGGAAGATCATTACAAGAGTGTCCATTTGAGGTGTGCACAACTCTATGCATATTTGTGTCTCTGCTCAGAATAGCTTTTTTTTTTTTTTTTTTTTTTTTTTTTTTTTTATATTTTTAAGAAGGCAAATTAGATTTGCAATGTTTTCCATGTGGCATCATTTACTGGTCACTAAACTGTGGTTGTGAAAGGATGTTTATACGCAAGCAGTACCGAAAATCTGTATTAAATAAGAGGCTAAGTCTTTTACATGGTTGTAACTCATGAAGTTGGAAAGAATGCTGCCATCAGATGCAAACTGCCAGTAGTGCAGTGTCTCTACCATACAAAAAGGAGGAAAGAAAAAAATTCAGGATTTTGGTACCTTTGTAGTATGCACACTATTGTAACATGCACTCTATAGACAAAAATCCCGTTTCAGTTCCCTGAAGCATTACAAGTGACTCTGATTTTGCTGTCTCAGGAAACCTGAGGCCAAAAGCAGATCCTCACATTTTTAAACAGGAGGTGCAAGGAAAATGGTTATTAGTCATGTTCATAAAGGAACAAATTGTGTTCTTGAGAGAGGGTCACCATGTTTTCCTTGTTTCAAAATGGGACACTTCACTCTTTGGTGCACTGGGCTATCTCTGAGCTCTGGTCTCAACTGAGCATCCTGTACAGCAAAGGAGGGTGAAGCAGAGTGGTGGAAAATGGTGGCGAAGTGCCAGAAAATAGGGGAGGTGAAGCACTATTAAAGAAAGGGATGGAGTTACTAAAGAAGACGGGGAAGGAGGGCTGGAGTGCTAGAGAGAAGCTGGGAGTGAAACAATCTCATCTTAAATGGGAGAGTCTAATTTTAAATGGGAGGACACCTGGGACTGGTGCTTAAATACAGCAAGCTAGAAGTATATGCTCATCTCCTGATTAAGTCACCTGTTGAGAAAAATACTCATCCATGTGCTTAATGTTAAATGTGAGAGTTATCCCATACGTTCATTTGGCCTTCAACTGTCTCCTCTCCCCTGATTTCCACCCCCACCTTCCTCCTCCCACTTCCTGAGACTGTAATGATTCTGGTCTGGGAAACTGTGAACTGTTCCAGTCTTCCCATTCTCTGGGGAACTGGATCAGCAAGGCAAAGTCCTCTGCCTGCTTCTAACTCCAGGGACTCCAAAGTGATAAATATGTGGGGAGTGGGGGGTCATGGTACTGTTGCCCAGGTAAACAGATGGAGCAGCAGGGTGAAGGCTCCTACCTGCTTCTCACACTGGGGGGCTCCAGTGTATGAGGAGCTGGCAGGGAGCAGCTGGTGGCTACTTCTCCTCTTCCTTTCTTTATATGGTTACCAGCATTCTTACATGATGATTTAATTTCCCAACAATTACTTTTCAGAAAACTCATTTCCAGAGCTTGCATCAAAATGAAATCCCTCTTTGTTAGAACCCAAGTCTCTGAACCATACAGAACAGAAAAAAGCTACAAATCTGTACTGTGGCTCCACTAGAAATGGTCCTATCTCACTCCAATTTCTTAAGGTTCCCAGTAGTTGCAACTTTCATGGCAATTCTTCAATTTTCTACCGTTCAGAATCAGTAAACCAAGATAATTAAATCCACATAATATAATGTGGTAGCCTTCTCCTTCCTACAAGTGTTGTTTAGTTTTATTTTTTACTGATTTTTTTTTAATTTATTTTTTTATTTTTTTCCAAACCAGTTCCCTCTCTGTTCAGGTTTCATACCTTACAGTTCTTTTGTACTTCCATTCCTGATCCATGAACAATGTGAAATTTGCTTTTCTCCTCTGAATCTTGGATGAAAAACTTCTTTTAATGCTATCTGATTCAGATCTTGCTTCACATGGAACCATTCCATCTTCCCCTTCCTTGATGTAGTCACAACATTCCTAGGCATTTTTCCTTAATATGCCTTTCTCTACTGGACGAAAGAACCCATTAGTACCCAGTATATATTCCCTAGTAAAGTGTATGTGCAGTGTAACCAAGTCACCACTGGTCAAGGAGAGCCACACAAGGGAAGACAAGTTGATCAGTGAGATGAGGTTGAGTTCACTTCAAGGTCGATGGGCAATTTTGGTGGAAATATATTTCCATCTGTTTAGGGGGGGAACTTGCATTCAGGCACATTCTCAAGTACATGTGTAAAAACTCATGTACCTGCTCAACCAAAATGCAGGCTATTGCAAATGCTTAGTAGCTATATGGTTTCCTATTGCACATTGGATAGGATAACCAACTGTACATAAGTGCCAAAATGGCAGTTATATAGCTGGGTAAGGGCCACTTAGGAGTATAAAGTAAAAAAGGATTTTGCCCTGTATGTCTTCAAAATACATTTTTGCTTATATACTGTATTATAGTATACAGTATAGTATGAAGGATCAATGGCAGGTTGTCACTAACCCATGCAATACATTCTAAGCTACTAAACATTCAGTTGGATTTCATTATGAAGTAACAACAAAGAAGTTCTTTTCAAGATCCACTCAGGTTTCTATTTTACAAAGACATTCTTATGCATAAACTCTGATTTTTGGTCTGAGCTTCAGAATTAGGATATTTGTTCCTGATTTATCCTTCCATACTGACACAAAACAGACTCACTTCTTTTGAAGAGAAAGAAAGAAAGGCATGAATACCTCTAACTTTGCATCAGCATGGTAGAAAGGAAAGCTCGCTTTCAGATTGAGCCTGGTACACAGAATTAGGAAATCACTGGAATACAGAATCAGGAAATGTCATGACTAAGTGAATTTCATGAACTCCTGGATGGAGTTAAAAAGTGTAGGCAGCCTTTTGGGAGCATCAGTGATTAGGGAGAGTGTGCTGGAAGTTAATTAGATGAATGTTGACTAATAATAATCCTTGTGGAATAAATGTCCTGTGTTGTTTACAAAATAAATCTAGGTACATGTTGTTAGAAGCATGTGGATTACATGACTTACAAATGCACTGTAACGTGTTAGCCTGTTTTAACCAGACTATATGAAAATGTATTGCTTAAGTGGAATGGATTTCTTTCCAGGTGTCAGTGTCCTAAATCTTTTACTTAATTTACACATCCTGCTGTTTTTAAGAAACAAATGATGTTGGTATCAGGAGTATCTGCCCTAGGTATTGTAGATCTTTCCTTAGTGGAAAATAATAGGTCTCTTTTATTAGACTTCCTTGGTGACCCTTCAAAGCTCTAAAACTTTCAGAATTTAAATATACTATTATAGAACCTAAATATTTTTCAGTTTAATACTTTGATCCAGTTTCTAATTACAGGACTGACAATTGGCTGATTGTAGACCCCAACTCTTGTTCAATTTAAGGAACCACACAAACTGGCCATAAAAATGTTCTGCATTATGTGTGGAACATTTTATGGCTTGTTTCCCATATTACAGTACTTTAAATCAGGTGCATGTATAGCACCCCTCTCATTTATGCTGCAGCTAACATTCATCTCAACATAAATGTGACATGCAGAGGTGGCCAAAGAAAGGTAAGGACTTTGAGTGTTTTGAAACACAAAACAACTCCTTTGATGCTGATGCAAAGCAAGAAGGAAAGCAAATCACACAGCATTTGATTCCTTGTATTACAGACAATATCCTGTTGGCACCTTTATTTATATTGAGCAAGTTCGTGCTCAAGTGTGTTTGCTGAACATAACTATTGCAGTATGCTACATGGAAAGATTTGGTCTCTAAGGTAACTGGGTATGAAAGCTTTTATATCTTTACAAGATGAAAGTGGAACACTGAAGTCCACACAAAAACTTGAAAGAAGACATTGTATTTCTCCCGGAGTATTGGCCTCTGCAGAATACACATTCAATGAGTGAGCAACCTGTTGGAGCAATCTGGGCTTGGATTTTTTAAACAAATGCCTACTAGTAGGATATTAAATCTACATAGTTAGCTTATTCTGGGAGGGCTGAGTGGAAGTTCAAAAATCAGAGCAAAAATCTAAACTTGGAGATAATGTAACTATAAGTATTCAGTTTGAACCTGAGTGCTCTGAAAATAAACTGATAATACAGGCAAGATCACTTTCTCTTGGACAAAAACAGATCAAAAATGCTTTTCTGGTTACAGTTCTTATATAA
>NW_017729029.1:68204899-68206551 GCF_001723915.1 Gavialis gangeticus | reverse complement strand
AGAGCAAAAATCTAAACTTGGAGATAATGTAACTATAAGTATTCAGTTTGAACCTGAGTGCTCTGAAAATAAACTGATAATACAGGCAAGATCACTTTCTCTTGGACAAAAACAGATCAAAAATGCTTTTCTGGTTACAGTTCTTATATAATAACAGGGATGTTTTGAGAGCGTATCTCTGAAAGCAGATGTGGCTTTGGCAACTACCATATATTGCGTGTTTCTTGATGACTCATTTCAAGTATTTGAGCAACTGCACTCTTTTTTTCCTTTTATTAATCTATCCATGAAGAGAATTACTTTTTGTAATTATTTTTTGTCTGTTTCATTTAAACATAAGCCCTTTTTTCTTTCACAAATGATAACAAATGGCCTGTAGTTGAAAATTATGAAACCACCTGATATTGAGATGAATATCAAAACATTTGGGATTCTCATCCCATTAGTAAAAATAAATATATAAAATTACACTGACAGAGTATGAAGAATTTTTTTATGATAATTATAAAACAAAGACTTATTTTGAGAATTACTGGCTTCTGCTTTCTCCTTCATGAAAGAAGGTAACTGAGGTCAGTAGGCATAATAGTTGAGCAACAGAGAGAGTGCATATCAGGGAGTAACAGTTCCATCATCTTCACGTAGCAAGTGACTCTTCTGTGAACTGAAGAGTGGGTGAGAGAGGATGGCCAGAGAATTAATGGAGGTAGGCCTCATCCATCAAAAATAATTTAATTCAGTCCTTTCTCAATGAAAAATGTTTTTGCCCGGTCCATCCCAACATTATCAAATCCAATTTAAAAGTATTATCCCAGCAGTCTTACCAAGTTCTTTCTTAGAATTTCAAAACTGACACTGAAGAAGGAATAATATTTGAGTAATTTTAGTGGAAGGAACAATGGAATATAATAGCACTATAAAGAGGCCTCTGTGGATGCATCCAGATGAGCGCGCACATGTGGCTTGTGGTGCACCAAACTGCATGCACTGCACATGCAGGCATTTGCTGCGCTGCTAATTTGACACCAGGAAATCCAAAAGAAAGGTCGGTGGTACACCTGGTGGCAGTATGTTGCCTGAAATGGAGCCTGGCTGGCCAGAGCCACACTGGCTTCGCACGCCTGAATCGTCACCCCTGGAGCCCTGGGGCAGCTCTAGGATCCCAGGTAAGGCTGCTGGGGCCAGCCCAGGTCCTGGCCCCAGCTTCCCCTACCCCACCCAGAGCATTTTTCCCCATGCTAACTCCATGTGCAGGGAATGCACTGGGGCAAAAAGCAGCAGCATGAATTTGTGCTACTGCTTTTTTCCGTGGCAACCGCATGCCCCTGCTTGTGAGGACACAGGCCACATGCACAGTATAATAAAAACCCTTCAAAACTATTGGGCAAACAAACAGCATGAAATTTTCACTATGTAAAAAGCCTGAAAAATAAACGAACATAAGTAAAAATTTCCTTCTATTAAGTTAGAAATGTGTTTTATGCAAGTAGCTAAAATTAATCAAATCTCACTATCACAGATGCATATATTTCTTCAAAATTGAAACTAAATATATTTACAGGAAAAGGCATGAGTCACAAGCAACCAGATAACAATGAATTATTATCTGGATGTAATTAATAAATTTGTCAACCCCCCCCCCCCCCCCCCCC
>NW_017729029.1:68201866-68204858 GCF_001723915.1 Gavialis gangeticus | reverse complement strand
AGCAGCACCTTGCGTTTGTTAGGTTTTTCAGCAAAGAACTTTTTTGGTATTCCTGGGATAATATGAACTCCTTGGATTTATTTGTGAAATGATGTGAATCTTATGCTGATATATTATTTCTTTCCATAAATATTATTTTATTTGAGGGATTGCATTCTATTTCATTTTCCATTAAAGAAAGGCCAGTATTTATAATGTTTCTCATCCCTACATCTCTCTAGTTTTGGAACTAGCCTGGGACCTCCTTGTTAAGTGTTGTATCGACCCCAGTTATGCTCTGATTCTAAAAGTATAAGACGAGGTGCAATAGTTTGATACAGACAGAGGGGCAAATTCATTTTTCCTGATGGCTATGTTCAAAAACAGTTGTGCTTTAGTAGTACTGCAGTTTCCTAAAGCAAAGGATGCATTTGAAATCTGCCTATCTAAATAAATAAATATTTACTACTTGTCGTAGTTAAAAAAAAGAAAAGAGAGGGAGCGAGAGATCTCAGAATTAAATTTATCCACTCTGAGGACAAACCAATAAATCTATCAAATGAAAAAAGACTCTTTGGAAACTCTTTTGTACTTCCTCTCTAACCTAAGACAAGTGAAAGCTAAACAAAGGCAGTTTACTTTTGAATGAAATAAGCACAAAATTATCATAGGGGTTTTTTTCTGCTTACTGAAGTTCCAGGCACTTATTACTGCACTGAATTAAATTTCATGTAACTGCATTTATTTTAAGGGCTATAAAAATTATATATCAATGACCAGTTCAGATCAAGGGATGTAGGCACCTCCAAACTCAAAATGTTCACAGTTGCACTGGACTCATAAAATCTGATGCTTTAAAAAGGTGTTGATGATTCACTCATCTAATATTGTAGCTGCAGCACTAAATTTTGCAAATTTCTGCACTGAGATTTATATAGCGCACTCTCAGTGCATGGTTTCTAAATTTAAAAATGATCATCAGAGTATCTACTATGTAATATATGCTTTGTGGAGGAATTAATACACCAAGGCTAGACTCGAAGTGACATAAAAAGAAAAAAGAATGGGAGGGAGCAGATGAGGGGAAATCAGGGCTGAGATATTTTCATAATTTCTGTTATTAGGAAAGATGGAATGCTTATATTAAACTCCCTTCACTGTTTTATTCAGTATATTTTTCTACAGGAAAAAAAGGCATCAAACACAAGTCTGTTTAGTTTAGGTTGGTATGTGTTCGCATACTTAGGGGTTTTTATCCTTCATTTTGTATTCTGTGACCATAACTAAAGGTTGCTGCTTTAGGTGCTGATCCTGGTGGGGAGGGAGGACATGGAATAAATGAATAGTGATTTAAAGGATTGCATTAAGCACTGTAAAATTATATTTTTTTTACAGAATTATTCATTGGTTTGTGATTGAATTTGTTTCAGGGCCTTAGTGAATCAGGTGTACTATATTTATTACCAAGGAAAAACTATTTTTTTCCCAAAAGATCCAGATACGCATGTTTTAAAGAAATTTCCTCTATACGCCTGCTTTGCAATCCTGTTTATTTATGCTGTTTTCATTTAATCTTCTTAAACTATGACTAGGACCTCTTCTGTCCTTCCATCTTTTCTCCCAACACTCTACAAATGAATTCTTTAATAGGAAAAGTTGTCTTTGACACTGAATTGCACATACAATCAAAAGCTGTACTTCAGAGGCGTCTATTAATGCCTGTGTTCTGTATGCTTTCAGTGACTGAGATGCTTTCTGAGTATTACATCTTAGAGATTTTTATATTTTTATTAAATTTTTCTGTACTTGTTCAGGAATCTACAATTTCCAAATAGATGAAAGACAAAAGGTTACCTTTCTGACCACCATGTAAAGCACAGGATTTGTGTAAGAGTTGCAGAATTTATACCATGTTATATATTTTTTCTCTAGAAAAAACAGACAAAATCAGGCTACCTTGCATAATATTCTAAGTAGATATAAAGGAAGGATAAATGAGTGGCCTTTAATGCTATTTCTCACAAAGGAAAGCTAAGTAAAGAAAAGGGAACTGCAAATGTTATTTTGTTTTTAAAAAAAGTTGTTTGTGTCACCTACTATATTGGGACGCCATGATAAAAACATTAAAAGATGTGGTGGTATCTTTTTTGATGTTGTGCACTTTTCCTTTTCAGCAACTTTTTTTCTTTCTTTCTTTTCTTTTCTTTTCTTTTCTTTCTTTCTTTCTTTTCTTTTCCTTTTTTTTTAAATTTAACCGTAGACTTAATTTGATAGTCTTTGGTTGTTGCCAAATATGACTTCTTGAGCTCAGTATTCATGGTGATTCACAGTGTGATCAATGATGGAAGGGTAGCTCCTTTCTTCCAGTGTTGAGGAACCACTCTACTTTTGCAGAGTTCAAAAAGATGATCAGAATTTTAAATTGCATGATTTCAAGTCTCTTCCCCTTTCAGTGGCTAGCTGTTGAGTCTCTTGCAATTACCTACCATTATTTTACTGATTTCCCACTCCCCCTCCCCCTCCCCTCTCTGCCTCCCAAAGCCAGGCAGAACTATGTTTAAAATAAGTAATTCTTTTGATACTAGAAATTGTGCAAGTACATTATATTCATGCATTATACTCAGGTAAATGTATGTGTTTGGCATGGTGTACCTTACAGATGGTAAAGGGAGCTGAAAGAATGCAATGCTTTTTAGGACATGTCTACACAGTGTACTGCATTACCTACAATAGCCATGTAAAGCATTTTTAATATTTCCCATTCTACAGAAAGACTAATTAGCTCACTCAGGATTTCAAAGAGAAACTGCAAGAGAGCAGGAAATTGAACGTATATATGCCTGTATAAAAGGCCACGCTTCCAAATTCCTCCTCCAACCTCCTCTGAACCAGAATAGTTTGGAAAATAGCATTTTATTTTGTAAACAAAGCAAAACAAAGCAAAATGCCCTGAAAAATTGAAAGTGTATCATTGCTTCATTTTTGTGCAAATTCTCATTTTTTTTCATTTAAC
>NW_017729029.1:68194317-68196866 GCF_001723915.1 Gavialis gangeticus | reverse complement strand
TTGTGAATTAGCAGAAATTGGAATGTTTCCCTTGCTTTTGCAGGTAACGTATTTAAAAGGAGAGTCCTAAAAGAAACAAAGGTCACATAGAGATGTTCCATTTCTACCAGGAAAATCTCCACTCTTACGGTAGAAAACTTGAGTGTATATATATTTTCCAGATTTTTCTCCCATAGAAAAAATGGCTATTGTGAAAACAAGGGCTGAGCATCACTGCCACTGGTCCCATCCTCCCTCTGCCTTTACCCTAATCCCCTAGTGCTGATTTGGTGGGGGAAGCAAGAGACAGCAGAAAAGCAAACAGGAGCAGGCTTTGGAACAGCTTGAAAGTCAGGACTCTGATCAGACCCTGCAGTGGTGAGCTCATATTACTTGCAGTATGTGGAGCTCAGACAGGAGCGGTACTGAAATCCTGGTGAGCCCTCAGAGCTTTGCCACTGGCCCTTGCATCCAGTATCACAGCAAGATGCTATGGCCACAGCACTTCCTGCTGTGTGACACATGCACAGTGTGCTCTCTTCACTGCACGTGCACCACACAGCCAAAAGAGGGTGGCCATTGTCACGGAAAATCTTAAAGGTGTGCTGACAACACAGAAGAACTGGAACTGACATGCGCAAGACAGGCTCATGGAATTTTCCATTGGGCTCACCCAGCATGTGTCCCCTGGGCGACCCCAAGAGCTGTCAGTCAGGCTGACCTACTTTTCAGTCCTGCGCATGCTTGGTAACAGTGAAGAGCTCAAACTCACGCATGCTCAACCAGCTAAGAGCATGATGTCATTCGGCTAGAAAGTTCTTTGAGGGACACATTCTAATTGGCCACAAAATTGTTATAAAAGGTTAAGGAGCCCCTCCCTCGGGGGGAGACCCGGTTAGCTGGAGACAGAGGCTGTGCCTTTCAGCGCTGTCTCTCAGTCAGGCTCTTAGGCCTATTGGTCTCTTCCCCGGCTTGGCGCTTCGTATCATTCTCAATTGCTGTTTCGATATACCGATCTTCTGGCTTACGATTTACCTTTGGCACCGATCATTGACCACCGATCCGGATCATCCCTACTGTTTTGACTTTGGCTTCGTCTACGATTTACCTGGTATTTGACCTCAGCTATCATCTCGACCACGATTCTGCGCAACCCCACTGGTTCTCATCGACTACCTGGCTTTTGACCTTGGCTTCGATCTCCAACCATCCGTTCGTCCACTTGGACTGGCGTCACCTCCTTACAGTTTTGTTGTTTGTTTATCCTTACATGAGCCGTTGACCAGCCCTGGGACTATTAAGTTGAGCAGCCGCCTCTAGCCCTCTGGGGTTAGAAAGCAAGGGCTCACTTAAGAACCCTGTGGGCCAACGGACCCCCCTCGTTGTTTACGTGTACCACTGTAGCTGAAGAAGCAACTCTACCTGCGCCTTCTAAGCGTAAGTCAAATAAATCACCTTTGTTCTAAACCATTATGCTTCCATGCCTCAGACCTCCACGCCAATAATCCCGCCTGTTCGTGTTCCAATTGCCAACCCCGGCCCACCGTGACCTTGGGGCCCGATTAATTCAGTGATTTTTTCCCCGGCGTGGCATCACGAACAGGATCCACGGGAGGCACTTTGGAGTCTGAGTTGATTGAGAACTGCCCATGGCGCAGTGGGGTCCGTCTGAACACCAACCCGGAGGACCCATGGAACCACGTAGCATTCCACCAGGCCGAAAACCAGGCCTCAGCCGTGATCCATGGCTATTTGTCCCTAGATGGGATAAGCGGGAAGGAAAGGGCCGTCCGGCTCAGTCCGAGAGCCATGGGCTGTGGGCTACGAGACTCCCGGGCCGTATATCGCCCGAGGGAGGAGAGTGGGACCGCATCCCAGACCTGAGCGAAATCTCCGGCCGCGGCAAGCCTCATCCCGGCTCAGGAGTTTGCCCGGTGCATTAAATATATAACAGAGGGAGGAAAGGAGACCCCTCCGGATCGGTTCCAGTGTCTGAGCCTCACGGCCGGATCAAGGGGACATGAGCTCCTGACAAGGCTCTGTGAAGCTTTGGAGCGAGACGGCGAGAAGGCCAAGTGGACTGGCCTCCGCAAGTGGAAGAAGGGCTGCATAATAAATGTATTATTTTATGACTATGCTTCCCTACTGCGGGAGTTTGCGGATCAGGGGAAACAGCTAAAGGCCGCTATTAAAGCAGCACCAGAAAAAGTGGCTGAGCAGCCATTACAAGATGGCGCTGGCCATGCTGAGAGCGCGCCACCCCCTGAGCCTACGTCACCGCCCGCCCTGCCCACCGAAAGCCGTCCTCCCATGGAGATGTCACTTGCGGCTCCGCCCATCTCAAGCCTGCCTTCCATCAAGGCACCGCCCATGGTTCCACCAATCTGGAACCCACCTCCCGCAACAGCGCCACCTGCTGTGAATACATCACCACCCCCGTACGTCGGTCAGTGCCACCTGGAGGATGTACGGGAGAATGGGAACTGGGAAAGCGAAACCGCAATGATGAAGGCAACCAAAAGCAAAAGTATGCAAACCACTGTAACCAACACGATGAAGACTAGTGCAAC
>NW_017729029.1:68190374-68194306 GCF_001723915.1 Gavialis gangeticus | reverse complement strand
GTAACAACATTGGTGAACAAAATGAACAATGAAAAACGGACTTTGAAGCGGAACCAACACGACGCAAACTTAAGCAAACTGAATTCAAACTGAAACGTAATGAAACGATCAAACCAAATGATTTAAAATGGAAAACAGTAACTTTTTTGACTGAAGGAGTGCAGGAGGGAGTTGAAGAAAACAGTTATAGACAAGAAACTCGGAACGGTAAGGCGAGAGTAGTTGTGGCAGCAAATTATATGAAGTTTTTTGATGGCGATCCAAGACCGTATGCCTCAATTGAGATACAGGACCCTGACGATCCGCTTAACATTATGGTAGCAAGGTTTTTGCTGGATACCAGTGTGCAAGTGAATGTGATCAAATCATCAGTCCCACACCAATGGACGAGTAAAGTCATGATGGTTCAAGGTTTGAACGCAGTGACCGCGACAAACCGCGTCAAGTTTTTTGTTAAGGGTCACGGTAGATGGTTGGATGCAGTGTTAGGGGGCATTAACCTCCTCAGGGTGCCAGGCATTCGAGCACTACTATTGAAACATAAAGTACTTGAAGCGCTACCAATTACCACCATATTGGAAAGTGAGTGGCACAGACCAACCCTGCGAGTAAATTCCACCTGGAGGTACACCCCCATACCTACTAAACTGCACCTCCATGATCAGCTAGACGCTCTGCTCAAAGGATTAGTACAGAAACAATCTATTACGCCGGTACATGCGAGCAGCCGATTGTCTCTGGGACGGGGGATCCCCAAACCGGGGAAGCCGCACGAAGTTTGCCTTGTGGTAGATTATAGGGAAGTTAATAAACGGTGCACGATCTTAACTCGGGCGACACCCTGCACACTTCTCCAGAGTCTGCAAGAAATGGCTCAATACCAAGCCACTGAATGGGTCGGGACAATGTTGGACTTAAAAGATATGTTTTTCTCCATTCCTATAAATGATTCCGACGGTATTCTGAATATGTGTATTAGGGGGAAGATTTATAAGTGGAATGCATGCCCACAGGGGTATTGCAACACTTTGGCGTTGGCTACGAGTGCAATCAATGACAGCCTGAATCGATTTTATACGACCAACCCAGAGAGCAGATTTGTAAAAATATGGAGCTCATAAGTCTCACCTGAAACCCACGACACGTATAAATTTCCTAGGTACCGCTTTCAATGAATCCACGCGTCAAGGAGTGGCTCACGAGGCCATCGATTTTGAAATTTGGGAGAATAAAACCCCGTCACGAAAAGCCGATTTCCAATCGTTATTGGGCAAACTAAATTGGTTTAGGCATTACATCACGCCACCACATTTACCTATATTAGCCTGCATTCAATGACAGATCCGGGAGAAAACACAGCAGAGAACCCCCTGGACTTCAAAAGATGCCAATGCTCTACGTGAGCTAGTTACGTCAGTTAAGAAAACCACTCTTCACGCTATTGATTTAAGTACTCCACTAACCGTTACAATCGGATTTACAGAAGAGCATCTTTTCACCACTGTTAAGAATGTCGACGGGAATCTTGTTTTCATTGCGCACCGTACCATACAAGCAGCGCAACATAGATACGGCATCGTGGGGAAGATTCTTTTGGCTGCCCAGCTAGCCGAGTTGTTGGCGACTGGAAAAGGAAAATTAAAAGCGATAGGGGCAACCCTCTTACCACGACTTTCTCACGATCGGCCGGACCCATGCTTCCAGGGCGAACTGTCTACCTGGAGTGCCTTGGTGCTCAATCACCTGTACCAGTGGCACCACTGGAAGCATGAGGATCTACCACCAGCACCAACCATCGATGAGCAATGGAACGTTGTGGTATACGGCACAACACAGCCAGCTTGGATGGCATCGGATGGCTCCACCCGTAACAACGGGAAGTATGGCTTTTACTGCCACCCTTGCTCTGAACACCGAATCCACCCTGGCTGTGAATCTGCACAACGGAACGAATTGTTGGGTTTCCGGGAAGTCGTACGACACTGCTTGCATCATCATGATGGGACTCTTCCCGTTCCCATCATCGCCATTGATGCTCAGTACATTTATAAGATCGTAACTGGTACAGCCTCCCCAACAGAACATCTTGAGTTGTGGGACAACATTTACACGCTCCTATCACACTTCTCCATACCACCGTTAGTGAAGCACACACGTTCACACTGGGTCGATACTGATCCCGTCCACCAGCAAATCGACCAACTCTTACAAAATCCTACCCAGGCCGGTGTGTGTGTCACAGAAGCCATCGACGAGTCTGTTTGCATTGACCCATACCTCAATTGGCTACACGAACACTGGGGCCATCCAGGTCCCTGGACCTGTCACCACAAATGGCGCCAGGCATCCGATGGTAACCCATCATACGGTTCTCATAGAGACTGGAAGCGAGTCACCCAGGCATGTGAAGCCTGTGCCACGGAGAAGGTTCATCCAACAGGAAATACAACGGGTGCCCTGGACAAAGACACCTTCATACCGGGAAAAACATGACAGGTGGATCTCCTCGGTCCCTTGCCAGAGGCGTCGGTCCCTAATAAAGGACTGATCATCGTGGACCTAGGCACATGTCAGATGACTGTCGTACCCCTCTGGAAAACGCACGCTACTGCAGTCATCACGGCTCTTGCGAGTGTTTTTGCAGTATGGAAGGTGCCAACTAATATCCAGTCAGATGGGGGGCCGCCATTTACATCCACTGCGATTGATAAATTTGCCACACTCCACAATATTGAGTGGCATCACCCTTTACCTTATCACCCCCAATCAAACGGGGTCGTCGAATGGGCCGTAGGCTTGTATAAAGAAGCCTTACGGGTCAACGGTCACAGGACATATAAAAATTGGACTAAATTAAATCATCAAGTCCTAACAAATTTAAACTTAGAGAAACGGCTATGGATTGAGAGTGAATCAAGACCAATGGAATCGTGGAAGAAAAAATTCAAAACCGCTGAGCTTGTCTGGATCTCCCTTCCAGATCCTAAGCATCGCCATCCAAAAGTTTTGAAAGGCGCGTGATCCGATCAGCAGAAAAATTCCCTAATACGTATCTGGCTGAATTGGAAGACAGTCAATGAGCTATCCTCGTACATCATAACTGGCTGGCCAGATGAGCCATTACCGACTCAGTAAAATAAACCCCTATGTTTCCAGCAAGGGGGCTTGTGATGTTCCTTTTATTAGGTGCTGGAAAACACAGGAAAAAGCAGGCCCGAAAATAAGTAATGTGTATAGCCTCGTTACGGAATACGTTCTGTCCTGTCTGTTTTATTATTTCAGATTCATCAACTGATTGTCACCGGGCCTGAATACCTAAGAAGTGTCGATCTACTGCTCGGCTTGAGCGAAATTCTACCCTGAACACCGGAAAAGTATTATTTCGCCGTTTAACTTCGGACACATCAGGAAGATGGCGACGACATCAAAAGACTCTAGAGTGACTCTAATCTTATGGTGTATATATTGTGTATATATTACCCGGTTGTCTGCTAGCCCGGTTGCCGAACCCGAATACTCATCAAATTCAGTCCTAAATTTGTTGTCACTCTGGGCAAATGTGACAGGGGATGTGGAAACAGGAAATGGGCTGACCGCATGCCTTAAGGTTCCTATATCTGTGGGGGACCCAGTCCTCACTCCCTACACTGTACCTTTTGATGTTTCAGAGTGGTTCTCAAAAATTTCAAAGTAACAATGACATTGAAAACGGGGTATAAGTCAAAAGTCAGATCTTCTGTGTTGACAGCAAGAGGGCACGTCACAGAAAGTCTTAAAGGTGTGCTGACAACACAGAAGAACTGGAACTGACATGCGCAAGACAGGCTCATGGAATTTTCCATTGGGCTCACCCAGCATGTGCCCCCTGGGCGACCCCAAGAGCTGTCAGTCAGGCTGACCTACTTTTCAGCACTGCGCATGCTTGGTAACAG
>NW_017729029.1:68186990-68189831 GCF_001723915.1 Gavialis gangeticus | reverse complement strand
TTTTTTTTTTTTTTTTTCCTGACAGCTGTATGCCAGCTGTGGCAATCCTGGGTCTGTCCATGAGGACAGTGTGCCCATCTCAGTTCAATTATCCACTCCCATGCAGCTTTAGCACATGTGCCTGCATTTGGATGCAATGGGACTTCATACAATCCTGGAAGAGACCCTTGATCACTTCGGGGAAAACTCAAAAGCTCACCTGCCTTGACTTCAGATGGATCTTCAGTGGTGAGGGCTCCTATTGAGGGGACCTCTGGAGTTGTTGTGTTTCCTGGCGGATGTACGTGGGGATCCACCTCCCCATACACCCCATCCATATGCCATCCCTTGAGATGAGCCTCAAGATCTTTGTGCGGCTTGCCCTCCAGTGATGTTAATTCCAGATATTTATGCTCCCTATGCTTTCGTTAGTCCAACCTTCGTTCCATCTTGACCAGGGGCTTCTGGATGTTCTGTCCACGGAGATGTCTCAATAGCTTGGTGGTTCCATCCTGAGCTGTATGCTACTGCTGCCCTTTTCCTCCACCAGAATTCCCTTACTGTCACTTAAGACCTATATACAACAAAGTAATCAGTGAGAGCATCAAAGTAGAAGAGGGAGAAAAAGAAAACCAACAGACCAAGAAAAGGAAAGGAATTACCGTAACCAACTATAACTGCAGTCAAATAAAGAAAAGACTGAAAAGAAAAAGGAAAGGATATCGGGCTTGCAGCCCTCTTTCCTCTGCCAAACTCTAGCCTCAACCTAGTGCATCTCTTTGACTAGGATCCACGTCCTTGCCCCAGCCAGGGTCTTGCTTGGCTCTTCGCTGAGCCGACTTGCATATTTGTTTTAAAAAAAACATTATTTGTATAAAATGTAATACATTCGAATACAGTTGAAACACTGCATAATCAGGAGGCATCTTTATTTTCAGGTATGCTGCTATAATAGTATTTAATAATTCTTTTTGACGGCTTACTGTTTTGAGGAGGGGCATGTGAGTTTGACTAAAGTGGCTAGTGAGATGGCTGTGACAACAAACAGATTAGGTGTGGTAACGTGGAGGATAAAGCCTTCTTCATGTTAAGAAAATTCACAGTCTCATCAACACAAAAATTAGTTTAATGGTACAGTTCTCTAAAGTTAATTGCTTATACTGCTATAAAGTGAAGCCTCTAATGGCATATCTGGCAAGTAGGCTTTTTAGTTTATTGATGCCACTTCCTAACATTACAAGTGAAATTCTGTCTTCATTAATGTTTTTACTCTTGATTTTCATTTGAACATGGTGTCATAGTTGTAATTTACTAGGGAAGCAACTAGCAGATGGTAACTGCTGCATATGTTTAAGACTAATCCCTAACTGAGAATGTTAAAGAAGTTTCATTTTATAGGGCACTGAGGGCACTTCACCTTTCAGGAGCATATAGAGGTAAGTAACTTGGAATTATGGGGAAAAAGCTAACATGGGCAGTATTAACCTGGGCAGGTGAACAGTGCACCAGCCCTGGCACCAGCTTAGTGGGGATGCCAAAATGGCAGCCCCTGGGGGCTTTGTGCTGTGGCAGCAACATTAACCCTGTGCCACTGCTGTTGCAGCAGCTAGGTACATGGGCATCATGTTGCTGCTATAGCAACAAGCACTGGAACAGGCAACACCAGCTGGGGACTTGAGTCCCTGGAACAGGTAATACTTTGCCTCTCCATCCCACACTGAGCACACCATATTAGTTATGCTTCTGATCATGGATATTTATCAAGCTGAGACTTTCAAAGGGACTTATGGGAATTAGGACGCCAACATTTACTTTACTGACTTTCACTAAGATTTGGGCTCCTACGACCTTCTAGGAACCTTCAAAAATCTCAGCCAAAATTCCCAGCAGAAGGATCAGGTGACATCTGAGATTTGATAGAAAACAGAAAAGCTGGAAATGAAGAGCATAATAGGAAAACAGAAAAATAAAGAAATTGAGACCAACAGAACTCAAAAGAAAGGTGCCAATGGGGTACTGTAGGACAAAAAAATGTACAGTTTCCAAGCTAAAGGCTGAAACAGAAATGTCTAGCAAAATGAGTTAATCATTAACCGTGGAACTAAATACCACCAGCAGGTGAGCAGAAGTGAAATGGGAAGCTGTCAAATGGAGAAAAGAGCAGACTTCTCCAGCACTGTCTGATATTGCGAAGAGTAATCTGAAGAACTAGTCACAACCTGGAATCTAGTCCAGATCATCAAGCTGATGGTAATATAATTTTAGTGCAGCAGAAAGTATAAGTTAAGAGCATAGAGCACAATAAGTGAAAACATTATTATACTTGGAAGCATAATTATTTTATGGCAGCATGTCGAGCACTGTTTCAGAACTAATACAAAGTAGAAACACAAGGCATAGAAGGAACAAAACTGGCCGCATGTCATGGGCCATGAAATTAAAAGCCAGTGATAACAGGTATGGTTGATGTAGTCTATTCTGTTAGTCTGCAGCAAATACTGAAGTAAAAGAGAGTGGTTAGAAAGCTAAATACATGATGTAACTATTTTATTATCTATTTTGGTATTGGTTGGAGGCCCAATTCAAGAGTATGTCTTCAGTGTGCCAGGCACTGTAGAAACATATGTGCCTCAATTATTTTGAAATTGAATTAGGAAAATGGATAAATAGACAACAGAAATGCAAAATGCTATTCCTTTTAATCTATAAAGGCAATCACTTGTGTGGTTATAAAAACAAGAGACCCTAAATCAATATACTGTACTCAGAGCTGGCCTTGGGGAAAATGGAGCCCAGGGCAAATTTGTATTCCCACCCCCCCCCAAGTCACCTGTGCTGTGTGTGTGTGTGTGGGGGGGGGGG
>NW_017729029.1:68184354-68186860 GCF_001723915.1 Gavialis gangeticus | reverse complement strand
GTGGGGGGGGGGGGCATTGTAGGTGTGTGCATGTGGGGAGGGGGATGCATGAGTGTTACACATGCCCCAGCGGCTCCAGGTGACAAGGGACTCCATGGGCTATTGTGGGGCAGTGCTCACCCAAGATGCTAGCTTGGTGGTGGGGCTAGGGGCTGGTAGGAAGGGCAGGTGGGTTGAAAGCAGGTAGGCTTGCCTTCACAGGAAGCCTAGTCCCAGTGTCAGGGTGCCACCACTCAGTGCTGTCCACGCGCCTGTGCCCTCACCCTCAGTACTGTTGGCGATCGCTGGGGAAGCTGCAGCTTGTTCTCCAGCCCCAGCAAGTCAGTGATGGCAAAGCCCTTGGCACAAGCCAGGTCCAGCCAGCCACATCACTGTCTTACTGGGCACTGCTGCCTTGCCCTTTGTCCATCCTTTGGCACCCTCCTTCCAGTCCTTCATGCTGCCTGGCAGATCCTGCACTGTGGCCACTGCTCCCCAGGGGCTTTTTATCTGGCTACCCCAGCTAGCCAGCTCCAGTCAGCTCTGGGTGTAGCCAGGGGAGGGGTAGGCCCTGCTTCCCAGGCCCCGGGATTAGTTGCCACCAAGACAGCGTAGGGGGTGTGTGTGTGGCACCCTCCTGGCCACAGTGCCCTACGTGGTCACCCATACCTAAGACTGGCTCTGAGTGTACTCTAAAAGAAAATGCAGAAGCATATGTTTGATTGTAAAGAATTTTATGTCTCTTCAATTTGTTATAAGGGTTTAATATACCATTTCACTGAATCTGCTAATTTCGTATCCCTCCCCATCCATCTGGGCTGAGTCTTCTGATGATATGACAGTATGATGTTAGAGAGGGTTGAAAATAGAACTTTAGTTCCATAGGAAATTCTGATCTTAATGTTTCCTACCATTGCATAAATGAATGAAAAGTTGAAGTTTTAGTATTATCTAAAACCATCAACAACAAAGGAATCACATTTTTGTTTTCAAAATAACAGACTAAAACATTTAAATAATTTTTGCCAAGAAAGCAGAAACAACTTTCCAAGATCTTGATGCCAGAAGTGTAACTAAGGCCTTGAGCATCCTGGGCAGCAGCCACACATAGGGTGACATCGATGCTTGCAGTGCAGATGCTGCTCTTTTTGCTGCTCCAGGCTGGCATCCGAGCCTGCTGCCCCAGAATCCCCTTCCCTTGGTTTTGCTACTACATAAAGTTGCCTTTCAGCTGAATCAAAGCTCTTTGGTTCAACGTTAGTAGCTTGTTTCTTAATTATATTACATGAAGTGGATAGGTCAAGGTATAAAAACCAAAATAACAGGGTTCAGTTTATCAGATTAATTTTTTTTTAACCTAATGAAATAAAATGTTTTGATAATCTTTTATTGAAAACTTTGGGAAAAAATGCTCTTGTGCAAGATTGCAGTTTCATGAAATCAGTTTTCTGCCATGGATTTTCAGTGTGCATTAAACCAGTGATGCTCATCCTCCAGCTTCCATAGCTGCAACAATTTAATGCTTCTGCTGCTCCCCTGCCACCAAATTTTTGAAGCTGTGGGGAGCCTCATGGGCCAGGTGATGTAGTCCTGCATGCTGGATTTGTACTAGCATGTTGAATAGTTCACCGTGGGGTCAAGTTACAACTGGATCTGGAGCTCAGGGCCACTTTGCAGCAGGATTGCACCTGTGGATCAACCCCATGCTGGATGAGCCCTGAGGACAGACCGCCCCCCTGCTCCCGATCATGAGATCCAGCTTGTGGACTGACTCTACACCATTCATCAAGCCCATGGAGCCAGAAGGTTGAACAGCTGTACACTATATGCTTATGCATTTACTACTTCATTCTTAAATAATAAAAAACCTGTATATGCCAGGGAACATAAAACATAATTAACATCATAACAAAACCCCAGAAGTTTTAAAATAATACTTTTAAAAGAGTTCTACTAGCCTACAATCTCCAAAATCTCCTTTCCTTTTTTTCCTCTTATATACTCTTTCAATTACATTGCTTTGCAGCAATCCTTAATAGCAAAGGCCCTGATTTAACAAAATGCGTGCCAAAGCATATTTCTATTCAGAAAAGCACTGAAGCAACTTAATCCTCTTTGAAGACATTAGAGATCTAAGGCATAAAATAATTCTATGCCTAAAAGAGAGAACAGGATGACCTAGGCAGCATTTAATTGCATTTTCAACACCATTGATCATGTAATGTGCATCTAAATTCAGTCAGTGGATTGAAAAATGCATAATGATTATGATTTACTAAGGAGTGTCTTTTTGTAGCGATGTCTTCTGGAGTTCACCAAGTAATGATTTCGGTAAATATTTGCCTTTAATCCTAAATAATTGGCCTCTGCATGATGCATGCTCTTTGAAATATGTCTGAGCATTTGGTATCAGGATAGGTGGTTGGATCTAGTCAAGATGCACCTGTGGATGCACGATAAGGTCCGGTTAGCCCTGCCAACCATGGCCTCGCATTGTCGGCCCATGTTCATCTTGGAGTCAATAATG
>NW_017729029.1:68179007-68179354 GCF_001723915.1 Gavialis gangeticus | reverse complement strand
TTGGCCTCTGCATGATGCATGCTCTTTGAAATATGTCTGAGCATTTGGTATCAGGATAGGTGGTTGGATCTAGCAAAGAAGAGTTGATAATCCTGCACTTGGCATAGATTATGAGGGTGCATTAGAGCATAATTGTTTTTCTTTCTTTTGATTGTAAAACTTTCACTCTTAAGAACTTGCCACATCTTTAAATATATTCTACATTTAAAATTGTAAAAGCAACCCCCCTAAAATCAGCACAGCTGATTGTGCTCCAGGGGCATCTGTAGATGTCCCAAGTTGCTGTGCCCTGATTTGGGCCATGTCTGCAAGCTGGGGGAAAACTGGAGCATCTGCAAGTGTGGAGT
>NW_017729029.1:68175940-68178812 GCF_001723915.1 Gavialis gangeticus | reverse complement strand
GCTTGCAGACCTGCACAGGGATTTTCCTCCAGAGTGATTTCCCACTTGTTGCATAGGGGGTCTCCTGGAGGGACACACCTGGGTAAGTGGCAGAGTGAGGCTTCACACTGCCAAAGCTCTTCTGCCATAAGCAAGCAGATGTGAGCCACAATAAAGCAGCCCAATTTAATACTACTTTGTCACAGCCCCAAATTTGAACATTTTTGGTGTAACAGATGGTATGGACATCTGTTTGCTTTCATTTTGTGCCACCATAAAAATTGTTATGGCAGCACAAAGGTGATGTCTGTTTCCACCCTATGTAGTTCTTCTCTGCATACCTCCATTGGTATGTATGGCTCATGGGGGGTGGGAACACTTTGTGTTTGTTGTAACTGTAATTACACATTTTAACTGACTTTTTAAGAGCTTAAATATAAGGAGGCAGGTGAGTCAGGCTTGTGCACAATGGCTCCTCCCTTCAAAAATATTGAAGTTTATAGAGGTACTGATTCTGTAAGAAAAAAATGGATAAAGGTCCCTGAGGGGGGTCAGCTTTCACCATGACTTGTGTGTAAGTCTAAAGTCACAGAAGGTAACTGAGGGAAAGCTCCATATAGGAAGTCCCCCAAGAGGATGGTATTGCACCTTTACTATTCAGCTTTGCTGGGAGAAGTACTGGTGTTGTGCAGATCCCTCTAGCAGGTTAACTTTGGGACCTGACATCCACTTGTTTCTGAAGAACTGGAGTCAGTGGTGTACAAGAAGTTTAGATGGAAACCTGTGATTGCTAGATTCTAAAAGCTGAAATTGCTGAGCTTGCTTGAGGTCTAAAAGAGCTGGGTTGATTCTGCCAACAGATGTGGGCAGTAGAGTGGTGTCCCTTGGTGACAGTGAGCAGCAGCACTCCCCGCCTTTGTGGCAAGGAGCAGCAGCAGAGTAGCACCTCAGTGGTGGTGAGGCAGGGGGAAAGCTTAAGCTAGCAGCTATACTGACCCTACTGGCCAGTATTGTGCGTCAGACTAAGAACCTTGAACATGGTGAGTATGGAAAACTGTTAAGACTTAGTTGAAATGGGATATAAATGTTCAAGAGTCTGTTTATTGTCCCATTTTCCTTCCCTCTTCAATAAATCTTGTTAGGTAAGGAACAGAAATTACACACAAACCAGTATAAGTGCCAGTTCAAATCTGCAACACAACAGAAATTCAGTGCACATAAACCGCTTTCAAAATGGCAGAAACCAGTTTAAGATAAATATGGATGGATGTAGTATCAGACTTAAGTGATTTAGGTTAAATCAGTATATTGAATTCCTGTCCCAGTTCCCCTCCAGATTCAAGTTTAACCCCCAGCCCTGGCAGGGTGAGCAGGCTAGCTGTGGCCGAAGCTGTCTGCTTCCACCTGAGCAGGGAGGTCTGCTCTAGGCCCCCCCCAGCTTCTGGCCAGGCCTACTGCAGGCATATGGCTTCATTGCCAGAATCAAAAGTCTGTTCACTTGCTTATTGGTTCAATCTATGCAGCCTAAACCAACCTGTGATGATTGAATTGATTCAGCCTTTTACTCTTTGACTGTCTGTACTTAGCCTTACAGTTTAACTTTGCTTACAAGTAGGAAAAATTTGTTCACACGAGAACATCTGGGCAGATGTTATTTTCCTAGGTTTCTAGGTAGGGGTTTGAGTCGAAATAAGTAAATTTACATAGAACCTCTAAATTTAACTTAGCCTTTGTTACTTCCATCCTATGCCTGGCAGTAAATACAGTAAATAACTATAATATTTGGACCAAAATAACGGAAGGATTTGGTATATCCTGAAAACCAAGTGTGTAGTAGCTTAACTAAGGCTGAGAGAATGTGACACCCTTCCCAGCTGATTTAGAGGCATTGCTAGAACCGTCTCCCCACCCCAGGAGTCTTTGCTATGGCAGGCACTACTATGTGCTGCCAGCTACAGAAGCTGAGCAGCCCTGCCCTCCACAGTGTGTGGGACTGTAGTGAGGTTGTCGCAGCTGGGGGGCTGGCTCACCATATACCCGCTGTGCTGACACCACACTGACACAAGCAACTGTCCCTGGTGCCCTGTTTGGGGAGACAGCAACCAGGCATTCTTGGCGGGGGGGGGAGAGGGCTGTATGTCCTGTAGCAAAAACCCTGGGGACAGGCCCCATTCAGCTCAACTCCCCTGCCCCCACATGTACCATGGGATGCAAGATGGTTTGGCTTCTGTGGCTGGGCAGCGTAGGGCTGTGCCTGCTGTAGCAAAGACTCTGGTGCTCCCTGCTAAGCTTTCTCCTTCACAGCAGCATGAGCATATGCTACTATAGCCAGAGTGCAGAGAGCACTGGGAAAGATACAACTCTGTCCCTGTGCTTTCCAGAGCATATTCCCTGCATTATCCAGGGTGCTGCAGGAGCTTGCAACATCCATAGGCAGTAGAAGCCTGGGGCTAACTGGGCTTGGCACCCTCTCCCTCCCACAGATGCAGGCAGCTTGGGCTCTGGGTGACTGCAGTGGGGTGGCGGGAGAAGGGCTGTGCACAGATGGAGACAAGCAGCTAGAGCAGGGGTGGGCAATTATTTTGGGCAGCGGGCTGCTTACTGAGTTTTGGCAAGCCATTGTGGGCCGCATGACAAGCAGCCCAGGGCAGATAAATATTCATTTTCTAAACTTTTTAAGGGCCCTGTGGGCTGGATAGAATTGCCTGGTGGGCTGCAGCTGGCCCCTGGGCCTCATTGTGCCCACCCCTGAGCTAAAGCCTGTAGGTGGCTGGGAACTCGGCCCCCTCTGGCTGTGTGTGGAGCAGTGCCCAGCAGGTAAATGTGTGGATAGGAAGTGGTGCAGGAAAGGGAAGGGGTGTTTGGGGAGGGGGGGACTTGATGGATCTGTGGG
>NW_017729029.1:68161739-68170940 GCF_001723915.1 Gavialis gangeticus | reverse complement strand
GAGACAGCAACCAGGCATTCTTGGCGGGGGGGGGAGAGGGCTGTATGTCCTGTAGCAAAAACCCTGGGGACAGGCCCCATTCAGCTCAACTCCCCTGCCCCCACATGTACCATGGGATGCAAGATGGTTTGGCTTCTGTGGCTGGGCAGCGTAGGGCTGTGCCTGCTGTAGCAAAGACTCTGGTGCTCCCTGCTAAGCTTTCTCCTTCACAGCAGCATGAGCATATGCTACTATAGCCAGAGTGCAGAGAGCACTGGGAAAGATACAACTCTGTCCCTGTGCTTTCCAGAGCATATTCCCTGCATTATCCAGGGTGCTGCAGGAGCTTGCAACATCCATAGGCAGTAGAAGCCTGGGGCTAACTGGGCTTGGCACCCTCTCCCTCCCACAGATGCAGGCAGCTTGGGCTCTGGGTGACTGCAGTGGGGTGGCGGGAGAAGGGCTGTGCACAGATGGAGACAAGCAGCTAGAGCAGGGGTGGGCAATTATTTTGGGCAGCGGGCTGCTTACTGAGTTTTGGCAAGCCATTGTGGGCCGCATGACAAGCAGCCCAGGGCAGATAAATATTCATTTTCTAAACTTTTTAAGGGCCCTGTGGGCTGGATAGAATTGCCTGGTGGGCTGCAGCTGGCCCCTGGGCCTCATTGTGCCCACCCCTGAGCTAAAGCCTGTAGGTGGCTGGGAACTCGGCCCCCTCTGGCTGTGTGTGGAGCAGTGCCCAGCAGGTAAATGTGTGGATAGGAAGTGGTGCAGGAAAGGGAAGGGGTGTTTGGGGAGGGGGGGACAGATTGAGGCCTGTTGGGTAGGGGGAGGGATGGGGCCCTGGGATGGGTTGTAGGATACTTGGAACCCGGGTTGCTCATCTAGGGGTGCAGATGGGCTACTACTGCTGCATGCATCCCGGGACCAGGGACAGGGGGCACCTGCCCCCGAGATCTGTGTGTGGGGCAGAGGCAGCTGCCACTGTGGACTGGGCTCTGCACCCTGCTGCCAGTGTCCCAGGAGTGGCGTGATGCCATGTGCCTCCCACTGCTGGGCAGGTGGTACAGGCAGTGCACAGGAAGCACATGGCATTGCACTGATCCTGGGGCACTGGCAGCAGGGTCCAGAGCCCAGTCCACAGAGGCAGCCACTTCTGCCCCACACAGATCTGGGGGGCATGTGCCCCCTGTGCCTGCCCCAGGGGTGCATGCAGTAGTGGTAGCCTGCCTGCACCCCTGGACAAACAGCTCAGGCTCAGAATATCCCACAACCCATCCAGGTGCAAGGGCTGGGGTGAATGAGGCCACGGCCTCTGCCCCACTCCCTCCCTCACTGTGGGGGCTTCAATCTGCCCCCTCTCCCATTCCTTCCCCATGACAGAATTATCTGCTGGGGGGGAGGACATGCACGCATGTGCAAGCCTGCACAAACTCACGTCTGGCCCCCCTCAACTTCCCCATCATATTTTCTTCCTCTGCCAATTGCTACACCTCTGTAGATGTGATTAATGAGTCCTATAGAATCGGCCAGCATAGGTGTACAAAATCCAGTAAAGCTAGTTGGGTTTGGCACTCTACCTGCCCATATCACGGTGACAGGTCAGGGCATAAGGTTTATTTATTTTTGTTTTGCAAAAGTCTACCAGGGCCGGTCGTTCAGTGTATGTATTCAGCTAGATGAACTACCAGTTTTTACTAGTGAGCTATTGCCTTTCCTTGCTTTATTCAGCTGGCATTCAGTGTTCCTATTGATTAATATTACTTGGTAAATCCTTGGATTCACACCTATTCAAATTCATACAGGAATAATGAGAAGGAAATAAGGAAGGAAATACTGCATTATCTTTCCTGCTAGGAAGGGAACAGGTGAAAGCACAGGACAGATGTAACCTGAAGCTGAATCCAGCCTATTACCTACATAAATCTGTTTATTTTTTCCTTTGTTCTGTGCAAGGAATAGCATTCAACTAGAATCCATCTCACAAAGATATTTCAAATTTTATTTCACTGTAAAGAATGCTTTGTCTATGAATATAACTATTCTAAACCTCTCTAAGTGCTTAGCAAAAGGAAACAGGTTGTTATCTGTCCAGCACATTTTTGTTAGAGTTTTAGTGTCCAGGCAGGCTCAGACCCAGAGACTGGCATTTACTATCCATGAGCAGAACTGATGCAATATAGAACATGGTACTGAAATTTCCCTCAAACAGTCCTCACACAATCCACGTTTGAAAATAACTCAGCTCTGGGATCATCTGTTGTTTTTTTTGTGTGTGTCCTCCCCTCCCCTCCTCCTCCCCCCAGTGCCTAATATCATAGTAACTAAACAGGGTTTATATACATTTTATAAACTTTCCATGGGCTGAAGAGCTAAGACAGTAATTCACTTCCATTAAGAAAAATAAAAGTATCTTTATAGGTTTTTAAATGATGTCCATAATCCTCTTGATTGACCATGTGTTATCCTTTAGATTAGGAAAATTAAATTATTGTGTTTATACAAATCTGTCTAGGGAGGAGAAAAATGACTGCTTTATTTCCCACCTGTTTCTTTGTTGAAAGATGCCTTGCCAGTATTTAGGTTGCCTGCAAGATAAGTTAAATCTAGTGAGCATAACATCTAGTTTAGCACTGCAAGATAGGTTACATCTGGTGAGCATAACATCTTCTTAACTATGTATCACATTATCAAGTATATTTTTTCACGTACCATTGGGCATTGTGATGGAGTCAATCCATCTCTCATTTGAAGAGCAGTTTATATTTTCAATGTATGGTTTTTGAGACAAAATATAAAAAAATGAAGGGAAAAATTAAAATAGACCAGAAAATTATTCCTACACTTCAGGAACTCACTCCCAAAGGCTCTACAAAACAAAGTATGCTTTTGAAGAGAGTTATCAAATTCCTCAGGTCCCATGGGCTGGCTCAGAGATGAGGGGCTGATCCAGATCTATTGGAAGATGGAGTTGCTGGTGACACAAGGCTGGGTAGGACAGTAGATAGACTGGAGGGTAGGGCTAGGATTCAGAGAGACCTAGACAAATTGGAGGACTGGACCAAAATAAATATCATGAAGCTCAATAAGGACAAATTCCAAGTCATGCACTTGGGATGGAACAATGCAATGCACTGGTACAGGCTGGGGACTGACTAGCTAAGGAGCAGCTCTACAGGAAAAAGACCTGGGAGTCTGTGGATAAGCTGAATATGAGCCAACAATGAGCCATTTTTGCCAGGGATGATAACCACATACTGGACTGCCTTAGGAGTGTTAGCAGCAGATAGAGACATGTAATTATTCCCCTCTATTTGGCACTGATGATGCCACATCTGGAGTACTGTGTCCAGTTTTTGGCCCCCTACTATAGAAAGGATATGGATACATTTGGAAAGAGTCCATTGGAGGGCTATGAAAATGGTTAGAGGGCTGGGGAACGTGACTTAGGAGGAGAGGCTGAGAGAACTGGGCTTATTTAGTCTGGGGATAAGAAGACTCAGGGAGGATTTAATAATAGCCTTCCACTTCCTGAAGGGTGATTACAAAGAGTCTGAAGGTAAACTATTCTCAGTGGTGGCAGATGATACAACAAGGAGCAATGGTCTCAAGTTGCAGCAAGGGAAGCTTAGGTTAGATATTACAAAAAACATTCTTATGAGAGGGTAGTGAAACATTGGAACAGGCTACCCAGAGCAGCTGTGGAATCTTCATCCTTGGAGGTTTTTAAGACCTGGTTAGACAAAGCCTTACCTGGCACGATGTAGTTGGGGCTGGTCCTGCTTTGAGCAGGGGGTTGGATTAGATGACTTCCTGAGAGCACTTTAAACCCTAATTTTCCATGATTGTATGACTGGAGTAAACAAAAAACATAATTTGCAAGACTGCAGTTGGGGAGTAATCAAATAACTTTCTATAAACTGGGATATTATCTTTTAGAAATGACAAAGGAAGAGAGTACTTTTGTGTATTATTTGATCATAGGATCCATCATTTCTATATGGTAGTGAAACATCATATGTAATCCTAAAATGTACCAGGCAAAGTAATTTCAGATGAGAGAGAGAAAGCAGAATTAATGAAATTTGAAAAAAAGCACTAGGGAGACCTCATATGGAATACCACCTATGATTCTAGTTACCTGTGTTCAAGACAAATGCTAAAAAGTGCTGCTAAGAAGGGAGAAGTTATATATGAGAGATCAGTAAAAGAAATGACCTGGGTTAGCCCAGCAAAAATAAGGTTTAAAGCAGGAAGAAGATCTCTATGAATGGATCATTATGATCTCTTTAAGTGGAAGGAAACACTAAGAAAGGAGAAGAAATATTTAAGCTAAATGATAATGTTGAAACACAAACCTGCCATGCATACTTTTACATTTGTAATTAGAAGAGTGATTCTAACTAGCAGAGGATATAGGTGAGGAACAACCTCTTAATAGGAGCTGCCAAGGCAAAAAACTTAACTAGTTTTGTGATCAAGCGTTATTTGTTGTTGCAAAAGATTTTGACAGGGATAGCAGGGGACCAGACTTATTGACCCGGAAAGTCCCTTTCAGTCCTATGACCCTATCCAAAACAGTGGGCTTTCATTTGCTTGGTCTGATACAATTTGAAGAAAAATAATTAAAGGCAGCACATCGAGAGAAATCCCAGGATCTTTCCCAGGGAAATTTGTGGATAGCATGGTAAAAATTGTATTGATTTTAAGTTACAATGGTGGAAAAAGAAATAAAATAAGAGGTATTAAATGGTTCATATTGTTGGGGCATGAGGGAAATGGCAGCTGAAGAAATGCCAAAAATCGGAAATGAGACTATATAGCACATTAAAGTGGCCCTGAGTGCATGCCAATAAACACCACTGAATCAGAGAATTTAAGAGTGGTCTAGGGTGTGTGACGACTGCCTCATTCTTGGGAGCTGGACTATGTAGAGTAGAAGTGAGTGGGAGGTTGAGTTTCTCAGCAGCATTCCTGGGCTTGGCATGGACAAGATGTAGATAAACCTTTTCTTTAATGGCCACATATTATAAACACTACTTTTACTGTTACTCTATCCTCTCTGTATTACTGCCTCCATCAGTCTTCTGCTAATATAACTTATCCAGACACAGCTGATCTTGGTTCTTAGTTTGCAGCTATGGTATTGCTCCAAATGAGAACTGTCTTTGTAACTGTCTCTTGGCTGTGATGATGATAACTTATCCAGTGGAAGCTAGAATTAGTTGTCTTCTATTCCCAAGCTTGATGGAGCTTGTACAATTCCCAATTCTCAGCATAAAATGGGTTGAGAAACTTTGGAAACAAAGGACCTGACAACAATGGGAATGTTAACAAAGATGCTAATTTTGAATACAATATTTGTGATATGTAAACCAATTCATGAAGACGTGCTCAGTGACTAGACCTCATTTTACATAACTTATGGTTATTCAAGATTTCTAAGTCAAATAATTTCCAAACACTGAATCTGCCAGAGCCAGACTTAGTCTAATTTTAGGTGTAGCGTCATCCTGGGAAGCTGTAATTGAAACTACAGACCTCATTATTAGTAATATTATTATATACTCCTATTTTTCTATGAAACCCTTATTTTTAATTGAACAGGCCATTGGCACCTCTCGACTCAAGTCTTCTGCATTCTGTAAAGGTCTCTCTAGAGGTGATTCTTGGAGGGACTCGACAGGTTGATCAGGATAAAGAATCTATATGCTGTTAATGGCTGTATAAATCCTCAGTATTAATCCCTTTTCCTACTCTCTCTTGATGAAAAACAAGTCTTGGACATATTTTCAAGGCAGCAATAGCTATATATTAAAGGCAGAGAGTAGGAACTAAAAAGTTAAAAGGATATGCTAAAGCAGCAGCACCAGTTCTAAGTACTTATATTCAGAGTTACTGATGTAGTGGGCTTACCAATAGCAGCCTGGTGTGTCCAGGCCCCGAGAATCTTCCTTGTGATTGGTGGAACACTTCCACCAATCAGATGATTGCTGGAGAGGGGCTTGCTCTGTCCCTACCCAGGGCAAGGCAGAGACCCCAGACCTGGTTGAAGTCTATACCCTACTTCAACCTGATTGGTCTGTTTGCAATCCAGGGGCTGAGCCTCTGGAGGGAATAAAAGAGCAATGTGCCTGGCACATGGGCAGCTGCATTGAGGGACAAAGAAGAGGACTGGACAAAAGAAGAGCTGGCCATTGGGGATGCAGCTGTTGCCCTGAAGCACCTGAAAACCCTCCTCACCTGATGGGAGCAGCAAGCCGCTGTGACCTACAGTCCCACTGCTGAGAGGTGCAGCATCAGTGCATGAATCACTGCATGGATCAGTGCATGGAGCGAGACCCTGGGAGCTACACAAAGCAGGTCAGGTCTGCATCCCCAGTCAGTGCACGGGATGGTACGTGGAGCTGGGACTCTGGGAGCTGCACAAGGCCACTCTGTCCCCAATTCCTGGCAAGTGGTCAGGATGTTGTACTGAGAGCATGGCATGGAGTGATCTGGGAGGGATCGGGATCCCTGAGAGCCTCTCAAAGTGACATGGGCCAGCAGTTCAGTGCAGACAATGCTGCATGGAGGGTTGGGGAGCAAACTGAGGCCTGGCACTATGAGGCGGCATGGGCCTCCAACCCCTAGCAGAAGGCAGAGTCCTTGGTGCACATGAGGATGAACAGGGCCACCAGTGGCTGGCAGCCTAAGGGGAGCCAATGGCTTTGGAGGCCTTGCATGTGAGAATCAACTCAGCTAAGGGGGACAAGGACCATCTTGAGGGCTCTTGGGTTTAGGGGCTACCTCAGGGTTGTGAAAGGCACAAGGGGCATTAGGGGTTTCCCCCACTGGTCCCTGGAGGGCTGGCAAAGCCTCAGGCCCCCCAAGGCCTTGGGAACCCTTAAAGAGTTAAGTTTTATTTCTGATACTATGTGCCTTATATTTTGTTATTTCTGTATAATGATAATTGCATATCATTATGAAATGTATGATCCTGCTGGGACCCCTCCCTGTCACTCACTTGTTGTTTATCTTGTATTGATTTGTGCTTACCTGTATGGGTTTGTTACTTAGCTGTTCTTGATTTGTGCTCATCTGTACTGGTCTACTATTCACCTGTTCCCGATTAGTGCTTACCTGTATTGATTTGCTACTTACTGGTTCCTGAGTGAAATCTCTAGTGGTAACGTATAGTTTCCTCCGGGTTCTGCTCTCAGAGTATAAATTTATGTCAAAGTTGTATATCTGTAAATATGTCTATTGATATACCTCTCTTGGTCTATTTTTGTTAATAAATCTGTAGATAGTTAAGTTCATATTGTCCTGGCCTGTCTCTATAGGGAATAGAGGGAAACTGGGCTTCAATTGCAGTTTCCACTCTCAGCACTCCTGCCTAGCCAACACTTCCCTTCCACTGGAGGAGGGAGCACTTACCCTGGTGCACCTAGGCTACACTGATCTAATCCCCCCTCTGACTCCTACTGTTTCTTACTATACTTTGTCTTTGACATCACCTCTTTCACATTAGAATCCTGTGATTTTCCTACTCTCAGATCAGGTTTTAGGATGCAGTCCCAAGGAGCTAGCTTTGATTACCCCACCAGGACTGACTTAATTTTGTTACCTGAAATGTGTTTCCTCCTAGGAGCCATGAGAGCATTATCCAGTAATCAGAAAGCCACCATAAAGCAAAATATTATTTAGAACCATAGCTCTTCCAAGGCAGCAGTTCTGACAACAATAGCTAGATTCCAGATATGATCAAGCTCCCTTAAGACTTGGATGTGTGTGGGGGAAAAACCCTACTGCTTCACAAATTTCTGCAGGACCTGTGCACCTGTTTTAATGAGAAATAGCACACACTCAACTTTCTGCCCTCTTTCCCCACCACCCCCACCCCCAATACCTTTCTCTCAAATCCCTAGGGCTTAGCTTCCACAGATAGTATGTTCACACTTGAGTAACAATGTTCCCTGACCAGAACACCACCAGGTATGCCTTACTTCTTCACTCCACTTCTATATTTTACACACACAAATACTTTGGCTAGCTGGTTCCAGGTTCATCCCAAGTGACCAGTTTCAAGCATGTCAGAGATTGAGATCTCAAGAGCAGCCACAAAAGGTCAGGGTATAAAGATGAAGGGAGGACTCAGAGGTGCCAAGCACATGGGGGCCCAAGGGCCCTGGCTCCCCTTGGGAAGAAGGCTGTCTCCTGAAATGTGTAAAATTTTCCACATATCCATCACCTTAGCCTCCCTTCCCAGCAAAAATAAGTCGGCACCAGTGGCAGGATTTAAATGTCTAATTACCACTCTAGAAGCTTGAATCCAACATGTATGTTCCCCAAACACCTGTTCAGTTGCCACTTAACCCATTTTTACTTGAAGTCTTTAGGTACCTGTATTTCTGACATTGAAATTCCTGTGGTATCAAAAAAGTCTGGGATTGCCAGGTGAGGCCACCTACTTCACTTGCAGGGTCAGATCCAATAGACATTCTCAGAGCGCACGTGACAGATTCCATGTGGAACACAACTGGCAGAGTAAGCTGTGCCGTCCCATTTTTATCCAAGAGTTGAAGGGATCTGAGCACATATATTCCATCTCCAAAGAGAGCACCATTAGGCTACAGGTATTCTTGGGTAGAATTCTGTGCTGGAGTTTCTCCATTGTCTATGGGAATCATAAAATATTCATTGAGTCATAGAGAGAAAAATGGCAAGCAACAGCTCTGTTTTAAGATACTCACTTTGGACAGAAGATGGAAGTCCTGGGTTCCATTTTATATTCCACTAGATATTAAATAATTTAATCGAAACCCAGTGCTCTTCAATGAAAGGGGTGGAGTTGATGCAACTTATGTTTTGTGGAAAAAGGCTGGTGTAGGCATCTAATTCCAGGAGAAGATCGGCATTGTGATTTCCAAAGTGAGGGAGGTAACATGAACCCTATCAAATTTTGGGGTGTTTCATAGTTTCATGGTTAGTAAGGTCAGAAGGGACCTGAACAGATCATCACGTCCGAGCCCCTGCCATGGCAGGAAAGAGTACTGGGGTCAAAAGACCCCAGCAAGGTGATTGCCTAGCCTTGTCTTAAAGAACCGGGAGGTAGGAGCCAACACCACTTCGCTTGGAAGTTGGTTCCAGATCCTAGCCGCCCTGACAGTGAAGTAGCGTCTCCTGATGTCTAATCTGAATTTACCCTCTGCCAGCTTGTGACCATTATTTCTAGTCACT
>NW_017729029.1:68149690-68161629 GCF_001723915.1 Gavialis gangeticus | reverse complement strand
CTGCGGCCTGACCAGTGCCTCATAGAGGGGGAGTATCACCTCCTTGGACCTGCTTGAGATGCATCTGTGGATGCATGACAAGGTGTGGTTGGCCTTCCTGACTGCATCCCCACACTGCCGGCCCATGTTCATCTTGGCATCAAGGACGACTCCAAGATCCTTTTCTGCCTCTGTACTGACAAGAAGGGAGTTCCCCAGACTCTAGGTATGCTGCTGGTTCTTCCTCCCCAGGTGCATCACCTTGCACTTGTCGGTGTTGAATCCCATCCTATTCTTGTCTGCCCACCCCTGTAACCTGTCTAGGTCCAATTGTAGCCTATTCCTTCCTTCTAGCGTGCCCACATCCCTCCATATCTTAGTGTCATCAGCAAATTTGAACAGGGTGCTTTCTACCCCCTTGTCCAAGTCACTGATGAAGATGTTGAACAGTGCGGGCCCGAGGACCGAGCCCTAAATGACCCATCCACTACCACTCTCTGGGTGTGGCCCTCCAGCCAGTTGGCTACCCGTTTGACTGTGTAGGTGCCGACACCACAGTCACCCAGTTTTTTAATGAGAATGGGGTGAGAGACTGTTCTTGGAGTATCCTGCAGATTTTTCGATTGTCCTACTGATATGGCATGCATGATCTAATTGAAAAGCTAACGTTATCACTATGTTCATAGAGTCAAGTTATGCTGCTTTTATCTCTGTATGGATTATGTTATGCTCTTCGCATATATCTTTATGATTTTGGATATGGTTTAGTCAAAGGAACTGGTGGAATCATACTTACAGAGAAGGATGTATGTGTAACTGCTAAGTAACTCTTGCCATTGTGATATGAGGGCAAGAAAAGGCAGAAGGGGTTATGGTTGGGATGGGCAGCCTAGGTATTTTTTGCCTGTTTTGGCAAATTCAATCCCTCAGTGGTGAAGGCATGTCAGAGTAATGGGCTATTAGACAGAGGAATTCTAGGTGCCGCAGGAAAATAAAGAAAAGTTTAGAGGAGATTCACGAGCAATCAAGACCATACTGACGGCGGGGGCCAACTTGGAGATTTTTAGGGGAAATCTATTAGATAGTTATGGATTTGGATTATCCAGGCTTTGGGGTGAGTCCAGGTCCCCAGCAGTCAGGGCTGGAAGGATAAGCAGGAAGCCTGATCTCTGAAAACACTGGCAAGGCTCTTAGATGGGCATGGTTATAGCCAGTTGAGATGGTTACCATCTTTACTGTTCTTTTTGTTTTGTCTTCAAACTGTATGGTTATTTTTTTCTTGTAGAACTATTTTCTCCAATATAATAAATCCTTTTGTTGTTTTGTCTCCTTACTGATTGCCTGTGGTAAAGAGTGATCTCAGGGTAAGTGATATTGCAGGCTAGCCTATTCTATGGGGAGGGGGATCTAAAATTATTTCACAACCCAAGGAGAAACTACCTGGAACCAGCTACACCTATTGGATCCAGTGTAATGGAAGTAGAACTGAGGCCTGCAGCAACAAGGACTTCTCAGTGCAAACCTTGGCCTGTTCTTTGAAATGAGCAATGAGACAGTCGGGAAAAAACTGGGCTCTGGGACAGGGGTGGGCAAAATCCGGCCCATGGGCTGGATCCAGCTGGCAGTGGGCTCCATTTCCCAGCAGCCCCTGCCTGCGTATTTGGGGGTGGCTTTTCCATGGAGACCACAGTAGCAGACACACTCTAATAGCGTGGGGCCAAGGTTTCCATGGAGGCTGGCTCTGGCAGTGCTGGCAAGCAGCAATGGCACCAGCCTCTTCCTGGAGGTGGGGCTGTGCTGTGGATGGGAGTAGAGTGGGCTCAGCTGCTGCTGCATGCGTCATGCCTACTATAGCCACCCTCCAAGTTCCCCCTTATCACTGCCCCTGCTTGCAGGGCATGTGGCAGGTTGTGGCCCTATCAGGTTGGGATCTTGGGGTGGTAACAGCGTGACCCAGAGCCAGAGCAGAGCTGGGATATGCAGCCTGCATGCTCCAGACTAAGTCATGCAGGCAGCAGATCATGGCTCTGCCCTGGCCCTGGACCATGCTGTCACCACTGCAAGGAGCCAATGCAGAGTCATGGTCCACTGACTGCATGTCCCTGCCTAGACCATGCAAGCTGCAGATTGCAGCTCTGCCCTGGCTCCACTGTCACCACCACCACCATATGCCAGCCAGCCTCTGGACCAGCTGTGCACCTTGCCAGTGCTGCTGAGCCAGTCTCCATGGAAACCCTGGCCTCACGCTATCACAGCACAGCTGCTTCTAGGGTCTCCATGGAAACTGGCCCCAGCCACACAGGCAGGGGCTGCTGGGAAATGGAGTCTGATTGTCAGCTGGATCCACTAGTTTGCCCACCCCTGCTCTAGGAATACCTCCTGGACAGGCTTGTGACATGAGACACTTCCCTACATCTCAGAATAAGGTACCTAAGCCTTAGACAATAGGGCAGTTAAAATGCATTCTGTCCTTTGCATTTCCTGTTAGCTTCATTAGCTGGCTACTTGCCTAACATGTTCTTTTTTGTGGATTTTATTCATAAGCACCTAACTCAATTATAATTTTTAGGGAGACCCTAGGCACCTAAGTAAAAGCTTAATGGATTTAACTATTAGTGTAGGCTCTGGGCACTACAGCACTCATTGCAACGCCTAAGACTCTTTTGTAGTTCAACCGCTTTAGGACCAGAGCTGACAAAACTTGTGTTTTCCAAGTGTCAACCTGGACCCAATGTGTTTGAAAGAAAGCTATTTTACTCATAGACTAGCTCTGGCCATAACTGTACAACAGAAAACTTTCTTTTCTCAGAATTCCTTGTTTCCGAAGCTAAACCACTTAAAATTGCAATACCACATTACTGCTGTGCCCCCACTGGCCATCTGCTGCCTCAGTCCGTAAAAGGGGGAAGATTAGAAAGAAAGTATCACTTTGGCAGCTGCTCTGCCTGTTATCTTGGGGAACTGTAAGATCCAGTGGAGTGATCCTATATCAAGGAAGCAGGCAAGATGCTTATCTACTTCTCATTGAACCCAGGACTCACTTCATATATCTCACATTCCCAGGACAAATGGGTACAGTCTCCAAAAGGAATGAAGAAGCCAAATAAACAGAACAGGTTCAGAAAGCCCTGGAAATATCAAGCTCCCCATTTGATTACTTGCTGATTCAATTTGAAGAGGAGCAGATAGGTAAGCCTCCTTTTCTAATTCCTGTTACCTAACCACAGTATTCTGCAGCCTTCTTGCTTTGTTTGCCAAGCTACAGGGCTGGACAGACGTCGTGACTTCTGGCAGATTTAAACAAATTGGCATCAAAGGCAGCTCTGTGGCTGTCCAAAGAAATGATGCTCTTGGCCCAGCAATACGAGCTTCAACAAACAGCTTGGTAAGCACCAGTATTGGCTTGGACAATTTATATTCTGCATGCACTCAGTAAGAGACCAAAAATGATGTATTTGATAAACATTGTAAAGCCTACCATAATGTTAAATGTATGACTTCCTGTTTTTTGCAGTAGACTCAGACTCCTATGAAGAATTTTACAGTTGCCAAATTGTTTCTGTTCCCAGATAGACAATTCTGTATATAGGTTAAATAAGGTATGAGAATATGAAACTAGTTTCTTATAGTAAGTGTCATTTTATACCTCAAATAGTATTCCTTATACTCATGGTAAAGCACTGCTCAATGTGAATAAAGTTTTCATAATCTGGTCCTAAATGTTCCTAAATATATTTTTGAAGTATTTTTAGTTAAACAGTTGTTCTATGTATAATTCCTGGGACATCATTTCCCATTATAGGGCCATACATAAAAGGGATATCTCTTAAGGAAAGCTCATTATAATGGATGGAAACCAATGTACATTTACAGAAAATTAGAGAGCAACAACAGGAACTTTGGTTTCCAAATCTGCCATATTTACCATATCTTGTTTTTTTTTTTTTAATTTCAGAAAACATCAGTCCCAGAGTGGCACTAAAGCATCATAGAAATGATTGGCCAATGCTAAAATAATTCCTGAAAATATAAGAATAAGGGACAATATTTTCAAGTACCATTGGTATGAAAGAGTTCTAATCATACTGTGACAGGTATATAGTTCTACTTCAGCCCATCAGCACTAAAGTCTAAGAATTAAAATAGCTTTTTCTTTACATTGAAGAATGAGAGGTAGTGGCTACTAAGCTGCTTTAAGATGACTGCCACAGCCCTTTTACATATGACCTTTCAATTTTCTGTACAAAGACATCGTGGTCACAATGCTATCCCTTGCACTTACTTAATACCACATTGTCCATCATTTGCTTTTGCAATTTCTAATTATGGATATTTTTATTCATATAGCTTGTGAGCGAGGAGGTAGGAATTTTGTGAAATGAGACGTAACAGAATAAGATGTCACCAGGAAAATGTCTGTGGTGAATAAATTATTAAAAGTCCTTCTTTTTTAATGTGTATATTGGTCTCTCTGGTTGCAGCTACCTGTGTGCTTTTCTGTAGAGCTGACTAATTAACTTCACAATAAAGTGTCACTGTCTACACATGTGCCAGTATTGCGGTACAGTAAATTAATTAACTTTACCATAAGATAGCACTGTCCCCAACAGTACTATCTTATAGCAGTCATTTGCTGCGCAGAAATGCATATGTGGACGGTGCCACTGCAGTTTGAGCTGGGGCAGAAGCATTCACTAAAAACAAATGGGAAAATAAAATATTTTAGATAAATTAACTGTGTAACTTTTAATTCCTGGAGACTTTTTCATTCCTATAAGGTTTTTGAATGACTCTTAACAATAGCCCCAAACCATTTAACAAACTATATTTGTGCATCACCTTAAAGATGAACATGTAAGTCTTGTTTGTCACAGACAAGGTAGTAACAATTATATTACATTAGACTATAAGTGCTTAATGTAGCCTAATAATAATAAAGTTAGCGTAGTCACAAAGATCTTAAGATAAATCCAATAGTGAGATACTAAAAGATGAAATGTAACACACATGTTATTGTTTTAATACATGTGTTCATTTTTAACCCATTTACTCTTAAATCTGTTTAGAGATTTATAATTATTGTGGGACTTTGATGGTGTTTAGTTTGAAAATTTATTCAAAGTAATTTAGAATTCAAAAAAACCATTGCTTATATCTAAGGAAAGTGAGAGGCATGAGGTTAGTGTTGACCAAGACATTTAGCCCTTTGTGAATTGAATGAAAGTTGTATTTCTGTGCCAATAAAAATCTTGAAACTTAAATGTTAACTTGCCATCCTTAGTACCACATGAAAAAAGGGGCAGCTTTACACATGCTGTGGGGTAGGTGGAGGGTGGTGCTTTAATTAGAGTGGCTTTGAGAGCTGCTCTAATTAAAGCGCCCACAGTGTCATGTGTATTCAGTGTCCCATGCTTCAAAATGATGGTGGTGTGCTTTTAACTAAAACTCATTCAAAGAGCTTTAGTTAAAGTGCCTCCACCACCAGTCTGAAGTGCAGGGATGCTGAATACATGTGATGTGGAGGCTGCTGGAGCGTGCTAATTAGCATGTATCAGAGCAGATGTCTGGCATGTGTATGGCATGATGTCTGGCATGTGTAGGAGATGCAAAACCCTTTTCCCTTACTAGTCGCAATACATATGTGGAAGTTTCAGTCATTAACTGCCTGGGAAAACATACTTTTTCCTTCTGAGCTACAATCTAAAAGATTCTCATTACTTTCTGAAAACCTACTTTTTGTAATCATTCCTAAATTTCTCAAATTAGAATTAGTAAAAATACTTTAAAGAGCTACGAATAGGTAGCAGCTCTTAGTATTCCAGGCATGTATTGAACAAAATAATAATATACTTTTAAAGAAAACATCTAATCAGTTTTTATACTTCTTGGCAATAGAAGATTTTCACTGAGTTTTCCTACTTCAACCTTGGTAATTAATAGAAGCATCTACATGTATAAAATAACACAGTCTTTGGAAAAAATTGTCTTGATATTCCTGACCACTAAAGAAAAATAGGAAAAATTACTATTATATAGGTGCCATCAGTTTCTTCTTTCATATCACCGATTTTACATCATAATATAGTCATCCCTATAGTATCTGAGCTCCTTCCATGAATGAATATTAAGATGTATGACTTAATCAGTTGTCTTGTTTAGTCTCTTATGCTCTCCTATGGGGTAAAATGTATGCAGCTTGAGGTCCTATTGTGGTAGTTTTATTTTAGTGTCTAGTTATACATCTTGTTATGTGTTTAGTTTAGAAACGGCAAAGTCAAAATATGTCCTCTGTACTTGGGGCAGAAGGTGGTGAGATTTGTGAACGTGTGGCTGTTCCCAGTTAAAGGCACATAGGATCTGGTCCACAATCCCAACAGTCAGGAGGTCCAAATCTGGGATCAGGGATCAGATCCCAATTACTCCCTATTGCCAGTGCAGGTGGAGGCAGGGTCCATGATCCTGGACTCCTCCCTCCTCCCCCCTCCTTCACTGGCAAGTAACAAACTGGGGTCCTGGTGCTCCTGTGTCTCAACGCACCAGTCAGTTGATCCGCGCACCCAGCTCTGGTCAGCTGAATGGCACTCCCAGCCTTGCGAGCACACCAGAGCCATGTACTTTGGTGTGCTCCTGTGGCTGGGAGCACCAGTCAGTTGACCAGCACTTTCAGCCTCAGGTGTGCTTCAAAGTCTTGTAGGGCTGTGGTGCATTCCTGAGACTGGGTCAATTTAAAGTGTAGAGGGAACCAGCCACAAAGTTATTACACACATTTTGTGTAATCACATATTATTATAAGTTGTTACTTATTTTGTGTCATAACTTTGTGGCTTATTCCCTGTTTTAGTGCACCATTAATTACTTGAACATGTGGCTAGGTTACTACTTAAGATGTGATTAAGTGGTTAAACACATCTTAAGTGTAAACATCTGCCAAGAAACTTAGTTCCTGTATGAGTTTATTCTCCACTATAAACTGAATTTTCTATTGTATAATAGTCTTATAATCAAGTTAATGATACAGTCAACTGTAATTTTTTTTTAATGAGACACAAGAAAGAAGAGAGTGAAAAGGCTATAGAAGTTTAGGGAAGAATGGGGGATGAGAAGAAGGTTAGTACAAACAAAGTGTTGGGGAAAGACAAAGACAGTGCTCAAATCATCACCCGGAGTTTGTATCACGTTTTATTTTCTTTACCTGGAGCATCGATGTTTCTTTTAAAATTTTGAAGTCATGGAGCAGAATTATCTTTTTTCCTAGCTGCCTGACACCAGAACTTTTTCCTTGCTGCAGGATGCCAAAGGTTGGGCTAAAATGAAGGGGAAAAAAAGCCTCAGACAAAAAGCATTTTGGGAGTAGCTGTGTAGGAGACAGTATACAGATGGAGAAAATTTCAGGACATTTACCATTGTCAATTTTTTTGTAAGCAGAACTTTAATTTGGATTTTTTTCTCTTAAATGCTTGTTCCTAAAGCAAACAAAACAACAAAAAAGCCAAAAATAAATGGTTTATGATGCATCTGAATATTCTGTATTCTAGGCAGGCTACAGAACCAACAGAACCGGTAAGAGCAGTCAGTTATAAATCTCAGTATTAATTCAAACTATAAGAGGAGCCTGAAAAGAGCCTAGACACTGAAGATGTCCTACAGAGGGCCCTAGCTTATTACAGGTTTGATGAACTGACAGAGGCTCTGTGAATGGTGGACCGGGATGTCAGAGCAGGAGGCAGGAGCCCTGAGAGATTGTGCAGAGCATGATACTCAAGACCACACTCTGGTTCTCTGGAGGCAACTTCCCAGAGGATAATAGTAACATAAAAGAACTGGAAGGAGAGGACAAAGCTGGGGGTAACCAGAGTCTGCGGAGCAGGATTAGACTGCCCAAAAGGAGGCATCGCTTCCATTGTTAGCTGTGGATCCCATGACACAGCCATGGCTATTAATACACTTATTAATAGTTTTGATATATTCACATAATGTTAGGTTGTTACAAACTTGTGTGCATCTTTACTGAACTTTGAGTCATGCACCATTATTTTTATACCCATGATACTTGACGTATGTAATATTGCATACTTATCTTTTTGGTCATTTATTTTCTTAAACGGAATGATCAGGTTAATTAGACAAACTCCCAGAGAATCTGCTCTGTCACCCAAAAATGAATCAGAGAGAAATAACTATCACACAGTTTCTGAAATACGGCTTTTATAACTTCTTTCCTTCTTTCTTGCTTATGCTATATTTTGAAAGAAGTATGTAAATCATATTTCTAGTGGTTTCCTACAAAAGGCAGATCATAAATCGAAAGGCACCTCTACACAGGCAGGTAAAGATACAATGGGATCTACTGTGGTTTTCCAGACAATGTAGAATCGTAAATCAGATCACATCATGCCTTGCTGCCAGTGCCAGGGGAGTCTAATCTCGAGAGCAAGAAGCATAAAGCAAGCTCCTGTGGCTGCCCCCCTCAGCTGATGAGGATGCCAGCTGCAGGCTGCTTCATGCACCCCTGTGGCTGGGACATTACAACTGCTGTGATCTCCAGCCAGATGGGTGCATAGGGTGCCCCCCACTGTACTTTGGAGATTGCAGCAGCTGGTCACCCAGCTGTGGACATGTGTGGGCCCTCCCATGGCTTGGGAACTCCAGTGCTCCGGGCTACACGTGGGCCCCTCCAGCTGGGAGCACCAATCAGCAGCTGACAAGTCTCCCAGCCATAGGGGCCCCTGGCCATTTGTTCATTTAGTGGCATGATATGTTCAATTAGTGGCAGCTACACAACTGTTACGCATATTGTGTGGGATAACTTTGTAGGTGATTGCTGTTTTGATCATGTCATTAAAGGATTGAATGTGTTGCCAGGTGACTGGTTAAGGTGTGATTAACTGGTTAATCTTACCTTAAGTGTCAATGGAACCTGAGGAGCATTGGATCAAAATTAACCAACAAGAATGTTTTTAAAAAAAAAAACCATGATATACTATGTATAAAATTAGCATTGTTAACATTTTGGAAGGTCTGTTATTTGAAATAAAATGAATGTTTTAGGAAGGGTCCTTGCTTTAAAAATGTAAGCATATTCTGTTTAGGAGCAAAGTTATGGAGAAGTATGTTTTCAGAGTCATAAAATTAAGCTATAAAAGTAGAGCTTTTTATTCCTACTTACCAGAATAAAAGTGTCATATTTAAATCTAAGTATAGGTGTTAGAGATTTCTTTGTTGGAAGTAATTTCTCCTAAGAGCACTCTATCTTCTGCATTCTGGAAACTTTAAGAAAAGTATCTATGTTTGGAACATCAAATATTTAAGAGAAGTTGCTTCTAAATTTGTGTTCCAAATTTGTGCATGAGACTGTGCAGAGAGTTCAAGTGAGGTACGACTCTTCCTCCACTAAACCCAGCTCTACCTCCGTTATCAAACCCAGGCCCCAGTCTCAATCTTTTCAAGTTCATAGCTGCAATTGGGTATTGGATGTGGGTGAACTAAATGAAACTGAAGCCAGACAAGACAGAAGTGATGGTGACTGCTTGACTGGGGAAGATCGGGATTCAATTAAGGGGGAATGGAATCATTGATAGAGTTCTGTCTCCTGTCGGGTTTTGTAAAGTACTGCCAATGATGTATGTTTAATTTTTCTTGTAATGATTCTAATGTGATACTGAAGTAATATTTAAAACATTGGTAGCTTTTTCTGTTAAATGCTAAGTTCAGGATTCAAAGTGCTTTAGTATGCATCTCAACTTGTGTTGCCCCATCGGATTATTTTTATTGCCTGCTCAAGAGAGCTGATTTGGAACAGCCTGGTTAGAGACCTAGGATCTCTAAAGAGCCAGTGGGAAAACTTTGGAAATGCCCAAGAGCAATTCAGCTATAAGTACACTGTACTAAGAAAGGGGAGAGGAAAAACATTCTTAGAGTCCAGAAAAGTTTAGAGGCAGCTAATAAGACTTGCTAACATACAGTCTCAACTTCTGTCTCTCTCAAGGCCTTAAAGGTCAGACTCAAATTTTCCACCAGGCATCTCTATTCATTTGTGAATCAGCAAAATCTAGTGGCGCTTATGAATTAGTCAAATACTAGGTTTCTGAAGCAAAGCAATTCATAATGGCTAATCTGACCTGTTTAGCTACCAAGGAGTAGGAGATGTGGACAACATTTTTGCCACACAAGGGGCAGTGTACCAGCATATCTTAATGATTATGGCCCTCCTCTGGGACAGAGTCCTGGGTTTTGGTCTCTAGACCCAGAGCTACTTAGGCATTTTATTTTAGATGGTCATTGTTTGAGAAACAAAAATAAGCCTGCAAACTGCAGATAGTGGAACCCAAGACTCTCCTCTGTAGAGTAGGACCCTAAATAATAGGGTATGGAGTAGTGCTCCTTGCTTACTGTTCCTTTGGCATTATGACTCCTTGATCTCTTGTGGTGGACTGGTAGCCTGGCATAGAGAGGAGGGGTGACAAATATCTTCATTTAACTTATTTTATACCCTGGTAGTTAGGACATTCCCCTAGGTTAGATATATAGATTATTCAGGGTGAGGGAGGTCTCCAACTTCCTAGACGAATACTCTAACCACTAACCCATTGTTCAAAAGGTTGGTACCATCACTGCCACCAATTTCCAGATGAATTCAGTACTGTCAATGTGTCTGGGTGTTGGTTTTCTACCTATTCTTCTGGAGTCTCAAATGAACAATATGGGCCTCTCAGAAATGCTTTGAATTGCAGTGGAACTTATGCAGGAAGTAAGTGTCATGAATGATTCATTTGAATCACCTCTGAGCATTACATCACTTGTATCCCTTGGCCAGCATTACTTTGCATCCCTGTTCCCCTCTCCCCCTCCCCCTTTCTTGCAGTAGCACTGACTGCAGCTCAGGCAGAGGGCAGCAGCACAGGAGTTTGTGTGCAAGTGAGTGAGGCTTCACTGAAACAGGTAGACCAGGTTTTTTGGGTAAAGGTGATATCTTTTATTACTCCAACTAAATAGCTGGAAAAGTTGTTCTTTGCAAGCTTTCAGGCACAAGCATCCTTCTTCAGGCATAGGGAAGGCCTGCTGGTGTTGTGTTCTCCATGGTCGAATAGCAGCTAATGTGCAAAATACAAGTCTGTGAAAATGCAAATGTGTGGCAGTGAGGCTCAGAGGCCATGGGAGACCATAGGTGTGAGACAGGTAGGTGGGGCGGGGGAGAAGGGGGAATGTTGACTTGGTTATAGAATGTAGCTGATAAAATGCAGACAGGTTACCTGGGGTTATCAGATGGCAGGCAGGTTGTGTCATAAGTCCAAAGTTTATATTTAGTTGGTGGTTTTTTCGAAGCCAGTGGATGTATGAAGTGAAGTTGGTAGGCTTGTCTATGAAAGGTGTTTTGTAAATTCCCTTTGAGGATTAGAACTGAGAGATTAGAGAGAGAGTGGTTGTCTTGTGAGCGGTGTGCACTCACAGGTAATTGGGTATTTTTGTCTTTGATAGACTTTTAGTGTGCGTTCGTTCTGGTATGCTGTTGTTCAGTTTCTCCTACATGTTTTCCCTAAGGGCATTTAGTGCACTGAATGAGAGATATTATATTTCTGGACGTGCAGGTATAATATCGAGGAATGGGGATGGTTCTGTTGTATAACAGAATAACTTCAGAATAAGAATAACTTCTGATGTAGTTATTGCTGGAGTGGTGGAGATGTGTTGGCAGGGACAAGAAATGGTTGCTTGACATTCATGGCAGGAAAAATAAAGAACATGACTGAATACTGCTGCCACTGCTCTGTCCTCCATGCTGTTGGAGCTGCAGGGAAGATGGAGGATATGGTGCAGTGCTGGCAAGCTATGCTTGTGAGGTTTAGTTACTTTTGCTGATTTGAAAGTGATTTACCTTATCTGTGACACAACAAATAACATTTGCTAACCTTCACATGTAATTCTTTTACCAATGTAAAAACACTTTTAGTTGATGACAGACT
>NW_017729029.1:68136538-68149626 GCF_001723915.1 Gavialis gangeticus | reverse complement strand
TCACATGTAATTCTTTTACCAATGTAAACACACTTTTAGTTGATGACAGACTACAGGATCCACAACTAATTATGTGAGATCCTTGACACCATCTCTGGTATAGGTATTTTAAAACTCTCCCTAGAGAGGTATGAAGAAGAGAATAAAATGGTTTAACCATGATTTCTTTTTTTTGTGATCACTCTGCTTTTAATTATGGTGGCCCCTCAGGCCTGGTGAGGAACCTTGTCTAGCTAAAAACTGGAAATCATGACTCTGCAATAGATTTCTTCTTTAGCTAGTCAATAAAGTCTAGTTATTTTGACAGAAAATTACTTGACCCCATATAGTTTGAAAGACCTCTCACCCCTATATACACTTGCAACATCTTATCAGTGCCTAAATGTAGACCTTAGCAACAGGGACCTCCAGAAAGAAGCATTTGGTCATAATTAGATTTGGACCCAATATTTTAATAACAGTGAAAGGGAGAATCTTCAAAGGAATCATATCCCCATTCTGTGTACAAATTTAAATACATATTTGCTTTTGAAATACAGTTTTATCTGAGAAATTTTGAGACAGTTATGACAATATCTTTCATTATTTTATAAACAGCTGTGTATAGTGACACTATGAAAAACATTGGGATAGAAATCATAGCTTCATTGTAATTGGGTTCAGTGTTGCTCTAATCGTTATAGTGATGTCTGCATGCAGATATTTTTTGTTATTGTTTGTTCCAGACAAAGATGAAGAGCAGTGACTTGTGAGGGATATGATTTAATTAGGCTGCAACTTTTATAAATGAATTCAGCCAGGAATTATATGGCAATAATCCATATGGTGCAGATCATGTCAGCGGCACAGCTAGGGCAGGGTGGCCAAAGCAGCTGCGTCAGGCATGGACTTAAGGGGTTTGGAAAAACAGTTATCACTGCAGCTGTATAATTGCACCAGTGGCATAATGGCAACTGGAAGTCACCACTGCCTGTGTATATGGTAACTGTCCTTTGAGCCCAGCCATGTCATTATGCCTCTGAGTCATATTCTTTGTTTGTTTGTTTTCACCTAATTAAGGAGGGTTGCCATCAGCCCTCTAGCAATTGAAACCTAGTCCTTAGCCCTTTGGTGAATTTCTAACATGCTCCTTTAATACAAGGGATAAGGAGCTTGGTAAAAGGGTCTGTCCTAGTTTGCTGTAACAAGAAAGGTAGCCTTCTTTCCATGCCATCAAGATCACTTCTAAAATGCTGGGTGAAATAGTTGCCAATTTTTGTGTCCAATGGCTGCAGAACCTTCATCCAGCTCGTGTGGTCTTTTCTTGCTCCTGACAGTTGGCTGGATAATTAAAGTAACCATCTACACTGTTGAATTTTGATTCCCAACCAAGAGACTTTGACCCTGCATGCAACTAAATGTCAGCTTCAAGTTGCCTGTGCTTGTTGTGTCCCTGTTCCCAGATGAGCTATAGCCTTTACCTACCAAATTCTGAACACATAACGGCAAAATACATAAAGTATTTTGAGATGCAACTCAACCTCGAGGAAAAAGATGCTCGTCTACAATCTGTCTGTATAAGCTGTTAATGCCCTGACTGAACAAATTGGTGCTTAATCCCAATTTTGCAGTGGTTTTAACTCCTCCTTCTGTTTTGGATGTCCTCAAAATCAAGACAACCAACCAACCACTTAACACAAGTTCTTGAATGACCAAGCCATAACCAAAGCGCCCCTTGCCAAATGAGCTGTAAGCTCACTGATACTAAATGCTTTAAACTGCTATTGGGAAACAGTGGAAATTCTGCTGCACCTAGATATCACTGCAGATTCTTAGAGACCTGATGCAAATTTTTCTACCAATGTGCCATTCTCTGGAGTGAACTGTTAGAGAGAATGATGTATCAATGGAAAAATATGCATCAGCTCTCTAAGAATCTGCAGCAATGTCTAGGTGCAGCAGACTCTTTCATGACTTCCCTGCAGCTTTCAGACAAAGGAGTGAGAGAGAATTATATGAAATGAGGACTGGAAGGGATGTAAGGAGGTCACCTAATTAAACCCTCTGCTCAAAGTAGGACCATCCCCTACTAGATCATCCCAGCCAAGGCTTTGTCTAACCAGGTCTTAAAAACCTCCAAGGATGGAGATTCCACAATCCCCCCTGCCTCCCCCACTGATAGCCTGTTCCAGTGCTTTACTACCCTCCTTTTGAGAGAGGGCTTTTTTTCCTAACATCAATTCCCCTTGATGCAACTTGAGACTATTGCTCCTTGTTCTATTATCTGCCACCCTGAGAACAGTTTAGCTCCATCCTCTTTCAAACCACCCTTCAGGTAGCTGAAGGGTGCTATTAAATCCCTTCTCCCACCCCTTCAGTCTTTTCTTTTCCAGACTAACTAAGCCCAGTTCCCTCAGCCTCTTGTCACAAGTCATGTGCCCCAGCCCCCTTACCATAACCCCGTCTTACCATTTTCATTGCCCTCCACCGGGCTCTCTTCAATTTGTTCATGTCTTTGTTGTAGTGGGGGGGCCCAAAACTGAACACAGTACTCCAGATGTGGCCTCACCAGTGCTTAATAAAGGGGAATAATCACTTCCCTGAATCTGCTGGCAACACTCCTACTAATCAGCCCAGTATGTTGTTAGCCTTCTTTGCAACACAGGCACGCTGTTGGCTCATATGCAGCTTTTTTTTTCTTTGTAACACCCAGATCATTTTCTGCAGAGCTGCTCCTTAGCCAGTCAGTCCCCAGCCTTTACTAGTATATGAGTTCCATATTTTTAATCTCCAGATCATGTGATAGCCTTGCTCCCTGCACAGCTGCCAATAGGAGAAAGGAAGGGAATCCATAAAAGGAGCTGTACCCCTTTTCTTCCTCCTTGACCTGATACAGTAACTGCATTGTTGAGGCTACAGAAGCTGTATTTTTTGTGGCTAGCCAGTTCCTCTTCTGTGACAATCGCAGGATAGTTTGTCTATAGGATTAATTATAACAGATATGGAGGGATCAATTGTATTCATTAGTATGCAAATGTGAGGCTATGAAAAACATCCAGCAATATAATCTGATAATCTAGAGAAAGTGTAAATATTTTAGTAACTATTCAGCTGTTCAGTGGGCAATGCAGAACAAGAGACTGGTCCATGATGATGAAGCAAAACACTTCTTTTTGGGATGATTTAGGTTTAACTATACAGTTTTCATGTTTTAATTCCTGGTCAATTTTGGCAGTTTTTAAAATATAACTGTAATTGTTCCTGAGTGCGCCCCTGTTTAATTCAAGTCCATGATGCTACAGTTTTCTGCTAGCTGAGAATCTAGACCCTATGTCCAGCCAAAGTAGGAGCTTGAATAAATAATTCTGAGAAACTTCAGAAGTGTTTTCACTTTCTTCAAGCAGTTCCTTCCACCCTAAAGCTCAGCGTGTCTAATCTCTAACATTTCAGTCATTCCGTCAGATATTTTACCAGAAGGAATGAATCCTAAACTATACTATAGCTCATGTCTTTATTGAAAAAGAGGACAGGAACATGATTTATTTCAAATACATGTTTTACAAAGCAAGCTACCATCTCCATCAGCATCTAATTAAGTGGAGAAAGTCCCATGAGATATATCATAAGATCACAATAATTTTGGATAATGTTTTCATTATTTCCTGTCTTTCTGTAGCATTAAAAATTTAAAAGCAATTGGCTACAAATTCACACGGGACTATGCCAATTACTGTTTCTTAAAAAGGAAAGAAAGAATCTGTCACTCAAAACTTTCTGAGCAGCACAAAAAAAAAATGGCTATAGCAGGAATACAAATTGTCTCTTTTAAAGTATGTCCTTCCAAAATACAATTTAAAGTGGAATACACAGTGGCAGAAGCAAGTTTCTAGAAGACATTTTCAAATGTATGATGTTATAGGACCTGGTCCTCTTTCCATTAGTTTATGATTAGACCTAGAAGTGCACAAATGTTCTTATCTGGGGCCAAATATCTCTAGGAACCAAATATTTCTTTCTCTAGGCCCAGTTATATTCCCACTGAAGTCAACAATAATCATTTGACCAACTTCTGTAGGAGCAGGGTTATATCTTCAGTACTCAGTCTAAGTTAGAAGTGTCAAACATACAGCCCATGGACCAGATACAGCTCATGGAGCTGCTATATCTAACATGCTGGGCTGCCTGTGGGTTACTGGAAGCTGGGAAGCATGACCCTGGGGAGACCAGCCACAGAATCCAGGACTCTTGGGCCTTAGTGGATGTGGCGGTTGCCTACAAGAGGGTGAATGAGGGCTGTCACAGTTCCAGTCACTTTCTGGCCCTTTTCCCTGTCACCGCCATGGTGGCCCCAGCTCCTTGGCCACCTGCTCCACTTCTGCCTCCACTGTATACCCTGTGCCCTGTGCTAGACCCAGAGCTGGAGCTGTCACAGCTGAAATGCATTGGCAGCAGAGGCTCCAGCTTTGGCATTTCTAGTAACATTCAAGATTTTAAGTAGAGAGAATCGCATTTAAAATTTAAAAAAATGTTTATAATATAAGGAGTTTTTAAAGTGAAGATATATGGATATCTTGCTACCTACTACTACTGAGTATTACAGATGTTAAGAAAGCATTTTTTGTTTTTTTTAGGATAATTTTTTCAATGGTGATCTTTACTCACAAACATCCACTTTTCTAAAATGAGTACCACTATTCATTTTATCCTACGTTGTTGCACAGCTCCTTTTTACTTCCACTTTCCAAGATGTATTAATTTATATTGCTTCCATGAAAAAAAAACTTTCCACTTGAAGCTATAAAACAGCTGAACCTTTCATAACCTTATATGTGGCAAGCCTGATTAATATGATCCAGATCTATTGAAGTCCATGGAAAGAGTTTCATAATAGCAGCATGAACTGACAGGACTAAATATTATATTATAGAGCACACACACAAAGTGAATGTGTTAGTTGTGTATATCAATTAAACTTGCCATTTCTGATTTTTTAATTGCTTTATCTGCTGTCTAGCTTAGCCAGTTCTATTGATTACTTCTCTTCAGAAGCACCCAAATCTTTGTTGGGGTACTTACAATAATTCCAACAACAACATTTCACATTAAGTATAAGACAAGGTTAGCTTGTCTTTTTTATACCATTTTTTTCTTGTGTGTGCACCTATAACTCTTGTTGCCAATTGCCACTTCCCTCTTTGCTTAATATCTGACAATTTTCCTCCCTTTCCTTAGTTCTCTCTCTAATGGCCTACTTTCCTTCTTTAATGGTACCAGTAGTGTCTTCTCCTTTATGTGATGAGTAGAATAGAGGCTCGGATCTTGTCTACTTATTAGTTATCACCCCAGTAGGGGAGTTTTGCCTGGAAACTGATTGCAAATCCATAGAGATAAATTGTACCTGATTTACACTGCTGTGAAGCACATCAAATTGAAAATTGCTCAAAATTGTTGTGTCCAAAATTCTGCACTTTCCTTTAGAGGTGCAGCTCCTGTTTTCTTCAATGCCAGTTTCAATTTTTAACTGAGAGAGAACAAATCCCTTCAATCCTAACCCTGCAAATCTGTAGGTACTTGCTTAATATTCTGCATGTGGCTAGTTGAGCAGACAACTGCATCAGATGAGATCTCAGATGCATTTCATAAGAAATGCTGGCCAGCTGTCTGCACTAGAGACCTGACCCACAGCTCTTTAAAATCAGTGGAAAATCCTCATTGCTTTTAATTGGCTTTGGATTACATCTTTTGTTTAGATATTCAGTATTATTAGGTTACAAACAGACATGCTCTTGGTGGAGGGATAAGCCATGCTCTAACACTGTAAACAAACAGATGTTGATGGTAAAAAAGTGGTGCAAACTGTCGCTACAAATTGTTGCACTCACAATTTGGGGCGCTTGTGGTGCATGGCCATCTGTTTACTTGGATTTTGTACTGCCATAATAATTTCTATAGAGCCACAAGAGCAATGTCTGTTTGTAGCCTTAGTCTCTCTCATTACTCTGATGCAAAAAAGAATAGAAACAGAGTCAGAAAAAAAAAAGAATCTCAGAAGCCTCAGATCAATTATTTCCATATCAGAATATGATATGGGTGCTCAATGGGATACTTATGATCTTTTGTATCAGAAGAATGTGTCACCCAAAAAAATTGCATAAGAAGAATGTTATGTGAAAATAAAGGTGTGTGTGTGTGTGTGTGTGTGTATGTGTGTATATATATATGTGCATGCGTGCATGTGTGTGTATTTATTTATTTAAATTTTTAAAAATATTGCCTTGATGTGACATTAAAGGCAAACTAGTGATTGGTATCAAAGCATTAGATCAAAAGTATCGTTCTTACAGGAAAGTGATTAAATAGATCTCAGAATATTTAAATGACAGTTAGAAAAATGTTGAAAAGCTAGAGTTTGGTCATACATTGTTTATTACTCTTTCATACTTCATTAGAACAACAGTACGATTGAATAATTCATTCTTATTCTCTGCAGTGAACATTATAAAAGAGACTACCAAATGAATGAAAGCTGGCAATTTAATACTCAAGAGAGGTCAAGATTAAATAATTTCTGGACAACCCAATATTTCTCTTCACTCCACCTCCAAAATCAGCTTGCTGATTGTCCTGTTTCATTCCTTTCTTCTTCCTAATATTCCTTCCTGATAAAGGTTTAGTTTGTAGTCCTCACTGACTCATTGATCTAGTTCCATCAAAATGACTATTATTTTGTTACAGCTCATCAGTCAATACTCTTCACACTCTTTCTTGATCTTCTGTTACTGATAGATTTCCCAAGTTGATTTCTTCTGTACAGTTCATGCAATCTGCTTAATGAAAGCAAATGCCCCCACTCCTTGTTGCCTTCTACCTCCAAGCACCTGCATAAGCAGCCAATGGTTCTTGCGAACTATAAGTATATATTATATTTTAATTTAATCCAAAGAAAAACGGTCATCTTCGTTCCCACTGACTTCCTTGCTTTATTCCACTCTTTCAGTTAGAACTAAGATTGCAGTTCCTTGTGAATAAAAAGAGCTACCCATATAACTATGGGTGCTTACACAAGTAGCATTTTTTGTGTGATTCAGCTCCTGAAAGTGCTATACAACCATGATTTGACACACAGGCACAGCTGCAGAGTGCTTTTAAAATGGCCGATCACATGAAAAATTAACCCTGGTAAAATGAAATATCAGACGAATGTGCTTTAAAGCAGAGTACCTTGGGGAACTTATGTTGCCTCCAGGGTTCATTTTTCACACAGGGATAGGGCTGTCAGCAGGAGAGAGAGAGGGAAGGGAGCAGCCAGCAAAGGACCTATTGGCTGCTTCCTCCCCTTCTCCTCCCTCCCCCACTGACAGCCCCAGAGCTGGGGGCCTGGGGGCTGGGGAGAGGGGTGGTTTGGCAGCCTCCTCAGAGCCCCCACTTATTGACCAGGACTGGTGCAATCAGGCGTTTGCCCCGTCTATGGGACTAGTGCAGGCAGGCTCTAGCCCTCTCTGTTGGTGAACATTAGGGCTGTGTGAAACAGCACTGTTTTGTTTGACTTCTGTTTCGCCATTTCAAAGGGACAGTGTTTTGTTTCAGTGTTTTGTTCCATTTTGAAGCACAGTTCAGTTTCATCAAAACTGCTTTGCTGTTTCAATGCATTTCGATGTTTTGCCCATAGGCTATAATGGGAAATTATGAAAATGTCTATAACTTTGTCACTTCTTTCCTGATTTGAATGAAAACAGCAGGGATCATAGCCCCTGCTGAGGCCATGAAAGCCTGTCATGTTTCAAGTGCCCTGATGGAAAATACATAGGAGACACCAAGCAACAACTGTGCACCAGAACGAGCGCACACCGAAAATCTATCAAAGACAAGAACACCCGACTACCTGTCTCCAGCCTCTCAGGCCTGATCCTCAAAGGGAATTTATAAACCACTTTTCACAGGTAGCCTATGAACTGCACTTCATCAACATCCTAGGTACAGAAACTCATGGACTCAGTATAGACAGTGGAATTCTGACACACTACAACCTGCCGGACATTTGACTCCCCAGATACCTCTCCACTTTTACCTGCTGCTTCCCCATTTCACCCCACCCCAGCCTGTCTCTCACCCCCTGACACCTCCATTTCCATTTTCACTGGCTGCCTTTCTTGCCTGCATTGCATGCCAGCATCTGGCTTCGCTACTATTCCTTCCATCCAGGAAGAACACACACACCAACTGCAGGTGCTTCCTTAGCCTGATTAAGGATTTTTCAACCCAAAAGCTGGCATCCCAGACAGCTAAGCTGAGCTCTCCTGGAGCCTCAAAGCTCCACTGCAACCAGCAAACCTCAGGCCTGTCAAAGATGTGATGGGTCTGGGTTTTCCTTAGCCAGGACCATGTGAGTGCATATGATGGCTGGAGGTTATGGCACCTCCTACCTACCTTTCACCAGGGAGATCCTTGGTCCTGGTATTTCCTGGGGCTGCTGCTTACCTTGGCAGGGTGTAGTTTTAGTACTCATGCCCAGGACCTGGGGCCTCCACCTTTCCCACGGCCCCTGTCCAGACCTCCAAGTTCGTCCTGGCACGGGAGCTCAGCAGGGACATGTTCTTCCCCTGTTGGCTGGTGATGCAGTGAGTGCCCCCTCCAGTTCTGAGAGCAGGGCATTAAATGGCCTTTCTCTGATGCTGCTGAGCTGCTGGAAGACACAGCTCAGTAACTGACCCCAAGACAGAAAGCTCAGTTCAAACAATGCTGCTTTTTATGATGTTTTTCTGCCCCTCCCACAGAGCACTGGGATTGTAAGGGACCTCAGGGAAGGACAAGAGTCACTGGCCAGCTACACATGTCAATGTCAGGGCAGTCCTTCTTCCCCCTCCCTCTCCTTAGTTTCTGCTTCTGTGCAAGCAAGCTCAGCTTCAAAACTTTTGAAATGTTTCAACTGCCCTCATTTCGTTTCTAGGCTGCTTCAAAGTTTTTCATTTCATTTTGATTTTGCTGTTTTGAGCTCAAACCAAGTTGAAACAGTGTTGAAAGGAAACACCCAGCAATATTTCACACAGCCCTAGTGAACATTTGTTGGGCTGAGGGGGTGGGGCTCTAACTCATGGCACACCATGAGTTAGAGCAGGGCTTTGAACATGTGTAGGCACCCTATATGTCTGAAACTGAAGTTAGGGGACAGCAGGCCATCCTTTCCTCCCACACACATAACTGCCATGCAGTTTTTTTCACTTTGTCACTATACGTGCAGTGAAGCAAATGGAGATGAAGCCTCTATTCTGTTGTAAATCGCTAAAACTGTCCTATCTTGCACAGTTTAAAATGTACTCCATTCTTTAGAAATATGTATAGGTTGGGGAAAGAACTTAGACCACTAAGTCTTATTATGTGTAATCATAGAAAAATCTAGGCACTAGAACGTGCCTGATAAGAGAGCCTTCTGTATGCATTAAAACATAATGACATGAGATGGTGTTTTCTGAAAGAATTAAGTTTAATGCTGTCATTAAATGCATATGTAATCTTATGCCTAGCTGAAAAAAATCATTATTTTGTTTGTTTGAACTATGTTTTATTACTTTATCTCCTAAGCAGATTTTGTTTAATAGTTTTGCATAGTTTGGCTAGTGTATTCCTTGTGGGATGTGGCTGTAGTTCAATAGTGATTTCTGTGCAGGTGATTTTTTTTAAAGTACTTTGGTGTTATGTTAGATTAAAGGCATAATGTAAATATAAGAACTCTGAATTATAATATTGCCTTTTTTCTTATTGATTTCTTAGTTTTTTGTTCTTCTCTACAGACACTTCTGTTCTAGTAGATAAGGTGTATTATTAGTCAATGGCCTTTAAAGATGTTACTCTCCATCAGCTGTTCAAGGCTTTTTTTATCAGACCTGTGATGATCCATGTCAAAAATTTATACTGTAATAAATATGCATAGTCAAAAAGAAGGGGGAAAGTGTTGATAATCTATGCACTGGAGTTTTAATGAGTCCTCAGTGTAATCATGCAAATGACTATTTGGCCAGGCTTTTTGAATAGCATATCTCATCCTCCACCAGTTAAAATATAGCACGGAGAAAATTAAAAGCAGACTAGAATTTCTCCTACTTCATATGATCACAGTTTAGCAGCCTCTGCTGTGTCATTGCTGTCAATATCAGCTGATGACACCCACACCTGAAAGTAAAAACTCATCATGGGATAGATGTGTTTTAGATGATCATTTTAAAAAGAATTATCAGGGAATCATGGTTTCTTACAGCCCATTTATCAGACAGTTATACATTAAGTTATAAATATATGGTAATGGAAATGGATTTTTTTGAAGTGATATCTGGTATATGTTTCCTAAGAGTCTTCCTTGGATTACTTGGTACTATGATGTACCTGGTGTGCTTCAAACTAACATTGGCACATTTTAGAGGATTTTTGTTTGTTTTTGTTAATTAGTGGTATATTAGAGTGTTGCACTGGTGGCCAGGTGTGCTATGCCAGTTTATATTAGTTGACAAATTTGGCTTCATGTATTCTGTATAGGAAAAATGTTTCATTATTTTAATTTAGCATTTAGGCTAGGGACAGAAGTTGCCCATAAGCTGGTTTAAGTGATCAGCAACTGGTTTAAACCTGCAACAGAACAGAAGTTCATTGCACATAAATCAGTTTCAAAATGGCTAAAACTGGTTTAATATAAACCTGGCTGAATGTAGTATCAGACTTAACTGATTTAGGTCAAACCAGTATATGAAATTTCTGTCCCAGACTGCTGCTGGTCCAAATTAAATCAGAGTTCCCCAGCAAGCTTTGCAGCCCTGGACTGGGCTGTACTGTCTGCTCCAGAGGGCAGGGCTGGACGTGCCCCTCTGCTTGCTGGTCTCACTGCCTGGCTCACTGCCTTCCCCCACCCGCCAGACGAACACTGGCTGGGGCCTGGGACTAGGGACAATATACAATTTATACTTGTATTTAATCAGAAGGAAGAACAAGGTCATCTTCCTTCCCACTGACTTCCTTGCTTTATTCCACTTATTCAGTTAGTATCACAAACTACAAAGAGCCCTTAAAACAGATTAATTTAGAATTGATCTTTATTTTCCTCCACCAAGAATTTCTAAAACCTTAAGAACTAGTTCATCTTTGAATATCCCCTGGAGTATACCAAACAATGCAGTTCTGGTGGTAGAATGTGGGAAGAAGAAATGCCTCTACAGTCCCTTCAATCCCCACCCCACTTCTGTCTTCACTCCTGAATGTTCTGAGAACAAATATATACAACTAATTTTTTGCCTCCAACACAGCATAAGATCAATAGGTCCATTCTCTAAGGGAAGGGTGCACTTTGTCTTGGTAATTCTTCCTAGAAGTGAATTATTATTTATTATGGTTAAGCTGCTCTTATTTTTGAAAAGTGAATTATATTTTCTAGATTAAATCATGTAGACTTAGTTTCAAGCTTATGATCCATTATTGATCCCAAAGCCACAAGACTAACCTTTAAAATGCAACTTATGTCAAGCATTCATTTTGGTGCTAAATGCACATACCAGATACTTGGCATGCCTCAGCATATTATTCTTTCTTGCGATGCTCAGTTCCCAGCACTTACCAGCCAGTGAGCTCATGAGGAGAGGTGGAACAGGCAACTCTGGATGCCAAGTCCATCCAGAAACAATAGATCCAAGGGTCATTATTAATACCTCAGAGTGAAGAGACCTAAGAAAAAAAATGCAGAGGATGTTAATATCTGCCCCAGTGTCAGGTTCCAAGTGTTCATATATAATATCAAGCAGTGGAAGGAATAAAAGTCAATCTGGTCATTTTTTTTTGTAACTTTTCACTCAAGAAAAAGAGGAGGTACCATGCATCTCTTTTTGCATATTTGCAGCCATTTTCCTTCCACCTCCTAAAATGCATTTAGATTCTGACACTAAAGGCATTTCATCTTTTTCAACTGTGTCCAGTTCAGAACCCTGTGGTTCACCATTGCTTTCTTTTATCAGGTCCAAATCAGATCCACAGTACAAGGAAGAATGAGAACACAGTAGGCATAGCAGCATACCGTCTGGTTTCTAATAAGGCAGGAAAGAGTACACCTCTAATTATTCATCCTATAAAAACAAAAATCAAGCAGTCCTATGACATGGAACCTGAGGAAGAATTGGCTGGATTAGTCCTATTACCTTTGCCTAGGTACACGTTCACATCGTGATAAAAACAGCTCTCCTCCTGGTGGCTGGAGAAAATAGTATTTCACAGATTAACACTTCCAGATCCATTTATTTCACCTACTTAGAGCTCCCAACACTCCAGTTCTTGCACCCTACTTCCTAACACTTTATCTAAGGAAGAAGACAGATTAATATTACAAGATGGAGAACTAAATTGCTCAGTTACAAGGCAAAAAAATGTTGTAGTTGTTTCAGGGTCTTCTCCATCTTAGGGTTTTAGGAAGGAGAAAACCAACATTGACCATCTTTGAGTTACAGCAGAAGAAAACTCCCAACATGGTTTTTAACATTGTGTTCCACATTTAAACTAAAACTTCTCTTATTTTTGATAGATTGTTGCAGCATGTAAAGAAAGTTTAAGATACTCTATCTAATGAGGATAAGTAAAACAAACAAAAAAGACAACAAACTATACCAGTTATTCTACAAAAGGCTTTCATTTTTCACACACCTAATTATTTTGTATCAGCAGCTGCAGCCTTTCAAATGAGAAGATAAATATATTTGGCGCCTTCTGACAAATGGGAAGGAATCACAAATGGCAAAAAAAGTTTTTCCATTGCTTGGTATCAGAATGGCAAATTATCAAGCAATGATTCTATATTATCAATACCATTTGGCAGAAAAATAACCATATTTGTAAACCATTTCCTGAAGAAGAAAGAATGCCTTCATAACAGATCAAATAGAGGATAGATAATTCTTTGAGAATCTCTTCTGATTCTTCCGTCTGATCAGTAAGAGTGCTCATATCACATTTTTCACCCAACCTGTCTTGTCCCTTGGACTCGGAATGAAAGCTCGGCCCAAGCCTTGTTTACTGAATTGTCAAAGTGCTTACACAACTCAGTGCTTATAGATTCATAGATTCATAGATTAAGGGTCGGAAGG
>NW_017729029.1:68129766-68136220 GCF_001723915.1 Gavialis gangeticus | reverse complement strand
GGCCCATGTTCATCTTGGAGTCAATAATGACTCCAAGATCTCTTTCTGCCTCCGTGCTCTCAAGTAGGGAGTTCCCCATTGTGTAAGTGTGCTGCTGGTTCCTACTGCCCAAGTGCAGCACCCTGCACTTGTCCGTATTAAAACGCATCCTGTTCCTGTTAGCCCACCCCTGTAACCTAATGAAAGCTTGTGCTTTCATTATGTGTCCTCCCAAGAGTAGCATAACTGGGAGGAGAAGGGAGCACAAGTAGGGCATCAGACACAGGTGCCAATTTAGAGTAGTTCCAGCATGCCCTGCTCTCCCCAAAGGAATTTGCTATGACAGGTACAGCCATATGCCCAGTAGGGAGGGAGGAAGGTGGAATGATCTTCTAACTCCCTGCCTTCCTCCAAGCTGAGCTGTTTTGTCAGGGCAGACACACATGCACACACACACCCTGAGATGTAAAGAGAGCTTGCTGTGTCTGTGGCTTCTTATGAGCGGGTAAGTTAATTCATATTGAAGTGCACCATGGGCTAGGCATCATGGTGGCTCTTACTGCTACTTTCCAGTAGAAACCACTGATTACTTTGAGAATGTCATGTTTTGGAGAGGGCTTATGCTCGGCCAAGACCATTCTGGGTGCAGAGAATAAAACTTTCATAACGCTACTTTCTGTTTTTCTTTCTTCCTTTCCAGACTATTTGTGACTTCTTTGGAAAGGCTAGTATCCCCCGTGTGCAAGCCACTGTGTGGCCTAACTGCTGGTAATGAACCATATGCTTCTTCTGCATTTGTCCTGCTTGAGTGATAGTAGAATGGAACAAAAGTGCTGGTGAGACATGGTTCCTGAAGAAGCATGCCGGGAGAATGAATGAATGCTGCAGCAACCACATCCCGACTGATCATTTGAACATCATTAAATGTCATTTCTGAGCTCAGGAGACCAGAGTGGACTGATGCAGGTCTGAGATTATCACCAAAGATTAACAATCTTTTGAATCTGGAAGAAATTTCAGGGGCTGTCAGATGAGTTGATGTCTACCCTTCAGAGCTCCGACCAAGTAAACCAGCTGAGAAGTCGGTGCACTGGGGAAGCTAGCAACCTTGGTTACTGCTCTGTGGGAATTCAGTTTAGGATCAAGAAACCTACACAATTTCAGATAGGGACATTCTGCTCAAACTATGTTGGAGGTGTTGAAATGTCATTCCAGGGGCCCACTCTAACCTCTAGTCCCTTCCAGAAGGCTATTAATCTGGATAAGAGCAGGGAAAGCACTAAATACCAACTATCACAATGGTAGAATACAGGTTATTTGTGTTCTGGGGCATTTGAAGGGGTGCTAGGGATGTCTTATGACAAAGCTTATTGTTGGTAACCTATGCATACCCTCCTTGTTTTCATGTGCTGCATGATGCTAAAGGGGAAAATGTTGCCAGTAGGGAGGATATGGAAGGTGATAGCCTGTCTGCAGACTCCAAGAAGCGAGACATACAAGGGCAGTAACTAGAGCCCAGCATGATGGTGTTTGTTTGAGAGAGGCTTTAAGAGAACACTTCAGTGCTCTGTTTTTCATTTAAAGCAACATTGCCTTGCTAGAAGCAGGTGGTGGGAAGGGAGCTTGTGTGACTGTTTACCTTTGCGTATAGGCAGCTATGAAATTTCAAACACTCAGAATAAAATTCATTATGCAATGGAAAAAAGAGATTGTATTTAAAGAAATACAGATCAGTGGTGCAGCATTTCATTTCAGTGAGTACAGATCAATCAAGCAAATCTGCAAGCAATCAAACAGACAAAATAAACAACACGAACAGATGAAACCATTTGCATTAGTAATATGAATATATCATGAGATGCAAAATTATTCCCCATACCACTGGTATCCCATGAAACATGTGAGGAGGGGTAGTGGTGCTGTCTGTACCTGGGGTCAACTGGGGCTTAAAATTAAATTGTCTATGGTGGTAAGTGGGGAAAAAGTGTAGTGGGCTGGACCTGATTCACATTTGTTTTCTGCAACATCTCAGTCTGCACTTTCAGTCAGCTCTGTGCCTCTTTTTCAAGATGTTTTCCTCATAACTCATGATTCCAAAGTGCTGTCTTGCTCCACTGCTCCTCATCCACATTCACGTGTTTCAAATTCTCCCTGGAGCATCTTTCTCATTTCCTTACCAATATCAATCTTGTTGCTGTTGTCAAGTGTGCACTTCTTGATGACACAGTAGCCAAGGACATTGATTTTAAAAGGCGCTAAGAGTCTCTTTTATCTTTACAATAGTAAGACAAGGAAAAAATGAGATTTTTTAAATCTAGGGAGTTTTTTTAAACATTTTTTTTTTTTAGCATAGAACTGTAATGGACTTTGTTGCTGGGGCCCAAGTACTTGCAGGGGAGATTTCTGTGGAGTTTGTTTTGACAAATATTATCATGATGAGTTGAGTGGGCAATAGCATTCCTATGGTTTGAGATGGAGAGTAGGAAGCGGAACATATTGTAAGTCCTAGCAAAGTAAAAAATTCCTAAAAAAGTAATTATAGGCTGCTGCAATTTGGGATGATCTCTTGCTGTGGATGGGAGACTAATATCCAAAGACAGCAATGACTCTAGGTAACCATAGAATGCCCAAGCCAATCTATAACCCTTTTTACAGTGAGGGTGACCATAGATATGCTTATGGAATAGCATGGAAAAGTATATAACCATGGTGAAGGACAAAAAAGTGTTTAAAGAAGGTAGTGGACTTTTACTCAGCTGGACCTTAACGTACAAAATTATGGCCACAGCAATTGGCATAAGGTACTGTGCTGAGGGCTTATGTCACTCGGACAATACAGAACCAGACAGTGCAGGGCTATGCTGGGAATGGATTGTGGCTTTACCCTGGCCCAGCACTATCACTATCCTGTGATCCCAGCCCTGGCCCCAAGCATGGCCGCCCATTGCACTCCAGGACACGACTTCATGCCTGCCCACAGGGCTATCCCATCTGCCTGGCATAACGCACCCTGCCCCAGTCTTTATGGAGACCCTGCCACATGTGTGGTCCAGTCATTTACCACTTATGGAGTTTTGGTGAGCTGTTGTCAGCAGGGAGGGAGGGGCGAGGGGGAAGGAGTGCTGACCCAGCCTACACCAGCTCACCAAAACTCCCTAAGTGGCCCTCCAATCCAAATAATTACTCGCCCCTTCACCACCATATATCATCAGTGCCAGTATGAAGAATGTATCTAATAAAACTCTAGTTACAAGTAAATAAGTTTAAATTAGTAGTTTTAAAAATGTTTATTTAAAAGCATATGGACTATACCTCAAATAGCTCCTCAAATTATTTACGTTTACCTTCAGAATTACAGTCAGTCTCATAGGAGGCTTACAACCAAGCTGAATCAGTCTGCCTCATCTAACTTACCTCTTGGGCCCATGTCCCTGACCATACAGTTACCCCAGCCAGTTGATCCCAGTCTTTGCCTTGCCTCCTGGACCTTTTCTTTACACTGGCTTGCACAGTTAACTCTATCCTTGCTTTGTCCCTTGGTCTTATAGATCTTGGCCCTGGTCAGTGGCTGGTCCTTCTACATTTTGATCCATTTACATTTTGACCATCCATATGCTACTACTTTATCTAGGGATGCCAAAGAGATGAAGCCTTCTGACATGTCATGGTTTAGAGATGTGATGTTGTGTTTTTTGTCCTGCTGAACTTGCAGTGCTAAATTCCAGATCTCAGTTTTTCAGAGCTCCCCCCTCCCCTCATCCTCATGCTCCAAAGTTCAAGTTTCAAGGACTCCCGATTTCCATTACAAGTTTGAGTTCTATAAGTCTATGTCCTTAGATTTCATGTTTCGATGTTCCCATTCACAATACAAATCAAGCCCAAGTTTCTTAGTTTTGGAATTCCATGTTCCTTTGAGGTTCGGTCCAAGTCCCTTTTCTATCATTTTGCATTTTGAGTTCCAGACCAAATTTGCTGCTTGAATTATGTGTATTCTAGATCACAAAAGTTAGTGTGCAAAGTGTTTGGTTTTGTGTTTAATTGGTCAATACATGTTCATTGTATTGTGCATTCTATTTTAAGTTGAGTTTCAGACCAATTCCCATGTTTCAAGTTCCAAATAATTTTCCACACCTAGTTTTGTGCTTTACGTTTCAGATAGCATACTATACCCTATTCTATGTATAGTAGTCTAGGCTGAGTTTCAAAGGATTGTGCATTCTAGACCAAATTTCGTATTTCATGCTTGGTGGGCCAAAACATTCTTTTTGTTCTAAGCTAAGTTTTGTATCTGAAGCTCCTGACTAAGTCTTAGTCCAACTGTAGTATCTTTATGCCAATGTTAGAGTTTGACTTAGAGTATTTACATTATGGAGTTCCAGAGTTTGAGTACTGCTGTTGTCTCAGGGATGGCTTATTACTGACTTGAATCATCTGGGACTCATGGCAGTGGCTGAATTGGCAGGCCTTCACAGCTTTGTCTAGATTGGTTTCCTTGGATGACTGCCTGCTGAGTACTCTCCCAGGAATATGAAGCAGAACTTGGCAGTAGGATTCAGGTCTGTCAGCAGGCATATTCTTGTTCCCAGAGATTGGCTGGTAACTCTGTACCTGTTTGCTTCTGTTTGTTGGCTGCTTCCCTCACACCTGCATTGGGCTTGTGATTCTGGCTTTTTTCCTAGCCCCAGCTATTGCATTCTCAGTTTGTACATGTTGGCCTCTACCTACAACTTGCCCAATGCCTACCACTCCAGGCTTTGGACTGCCTGTGTCCCAATATATTATAAGTAGCTTGCCTCAGTCATATATTTCAGCCCTAACTAATGTACATTCATCTTATGCTCTATGATTGTCTTTTTGTTATATGTTTGTGTGTTGTACATCTCAGTGGGCCTGGGGGTGACAGGATGCTACTGCATTAAAAAGAAGACTCAGAATGAAGGATCCTACTGGAATTTCCTTTTTGTTTAACACCTGCCTCTGTTCAGTCTATCATGTGTTTCCATTTGTGTGGTCTGCTAACAGTTTTGACAGTTAAAAGATTTGATTGATAAATATTTTTATTGCATAAATATTGGACAATTATGCTGCGATAAGAACTTATTGATGGGATAATGTCACTAACCTAAAAAGTATAGTAAGTGCACAATCCATTATCTATTAATTTATTTTTCATGCCGATTCTTTCTGCTATGACTACTTTTCATGGACAATGGCTTTGCAACAATGTGAATAATATATGGCTTTCATCATCTTTCAAGTATTCAATAAGAATTATAGGAAAGCAATCAACACAGTAAATTGTTAGTAGTATCATAACATGTCTGTAATTGATAGAATAAAAAAAAGCATCAAGGAACAGCATAGAAAAGTATGGAGATACATTAGAATGGCTATGTTACCTCATAAATACATTCTCTATGTATCAATATTGGATACAGTGAGCCAAATCATGCCCTCTACTACATTTATGTTGTCTCAATGAAGATATAAATAAGGGGAAAGGATGCCTATTAGTTTGTAGTATTATTATTGGAAGGCCAAGGCAGGCAACAGATCTTGGAGACTGTTGGGAGGATGGGAGATTTGTTGGATATCAAGCTCCACGGAGAAGTGAACAAAATGAACCATTGCGTTTGGATTCTTTAATTGTTTAGTCCTCACTGTAATGGGACCTGCCTCTAGGGGGCAGCTGTGGCACCCTTTACCACTACAATGGGCACTTTTAAATGTGTTCTGGGAGTGGGGGCAGGGGTGCTTTAATTAGAGTGGCTTTGAGAGCTGCTTCAATTAAAGTGCCATAGTATCTTCTGTATTAGCATCCCAATGCTTCAAAATAGCAGTTGGGGGTGCTTGAATTAAAGCTGTTTCACTGAGCTTTAGTTAAAAAACCCCCATCACCATTTTGAAGCTTAGGGACTCATACATGAGATGTGGAGGCTGGCTGGAGCACGGTAATTACCATGCTCCAGAAGACTCTATTAATTGAGTCTGCTCCGACATGCTGTGATTGCAGTATGCCAGAGCAGCCACTGCACTTGTGTATAGGCACCCATTAATCCCAATTTCTTCTGGCTCCTTGAGAATACCTTCCCTCTCCCAGCTTCACCTTTGGTAAATTGATATGAATTTGAGAGGCTGCCTTTAGCTCACCAGAGTAACATTTTTTTGGGGTGCTTCTCTCTGCTTAGCACAGTCTTCCAGGCCTTCTCCCCGCTCACACACTTCTCCAGTAGGGCTCTGTCACTGGTCCTTCCACTCTGCCATATGATATCCCTCTGCTCACAGTGGGATCACAGGGCTGCTACCCTTCCTGAACCTCAATTCTAGTCAGGCTGTAGCTCTCGCCTCTTTCCCACAGTGCCATCCACCATGGCTTTGCAGAGCTACAACCCTCAGCAAGCCAAAATCCTCAACACTGCCTTTCTGAGCTTAGCAATGTTGCACAAAGGGCAGTTTGTGCTCCTGGAGGCAATGA
>NW_017729029.1:68104609-68129755 GCF_001723915.1 Gavialis gangeticus | reverse complement strand
CTTATTTGGGGAAAACGTTCTTGTTGGGGTGATATGCTACAGCAAGACCCAAACTGAATCTCTGTCCCAGGATCCAGGCTTATATGGGCCTTTAGTCCTCCCCTTTCTGGTCGCCTGATGTGTGATTTTGTTAGCAGTCTACAGGGGCTTGCCATTGGCCTCATCAACAATGCGCTCAGTCCTGCTGCAGTCCGTAGCTGCCTGCGGTATACTGTGAGAGAGAGAAGGAGCCACCAGGCTCCAAGGCTCAAGGGCTAATCAAAAGTTCAGTGGCCCCAGGTACGCAGCCCCAAGGAGCCCGGCAGAGATTCCCCTTACCCAGGTGTGTCGGGAAGGGAGGGGCCGAGAATTTCCCCGCCAGTATAAAGAAGAGCCCGGGACAGGCAGGAAGCAACAATGCAGAACAAGAAAGAGGAGGAGGAGGAGGAGGTGGAGCACACCGGCACACGCTGCAGGGAAGGCTGAAAGCAATGCTGAGTGCTGGTAGGAGCCTCTGGCAGAGAGCAAAACCCCAGCGGGGTTTTGGAACCCAGTTTACTGACCCCTGCAGGGAGTAGAACTGTTTGTTCACCAGCGGGGAGCTGGCTGAGCCTGGCATGGGAAGGGTACTGTAATAACCCTAATAGAGGGGCACTATTGACTTTGGGGTACCGTATTACATGTAATAGTGGCACAAGCCAATAGTATGGACTTAAGCTGTTAAGAGAAATCGTGGCAAGCTGTACAAGGGGCTCTCAGAGAAAGAGAGAGAGCCAACAAAGAGAGACTGACCCGACAAAGGGCAGGTTTGGTTTCGGGTGTGGCTGCAAACAGCCGGAGCAGTGACACAGGCTAGGAGAGCCTTCTCTGTTTTCCTGTTTTCTTTTTGACCTTTCTTTTGTGGATTGTTCGAGAGGAACTGAGGACACGTGGCCGGACCAACTGGCTGGCCACTACCGGGTGGAACGGGCGAGGGTGTAGGGGTGGCGGAGCCCTCAGAAACTCAGGACCTCGTGTGACGTCGGTGAGACTAATAACTGGACTGCACGTCAAGGTATATGAACCAACTCCATTAACATCAAGTCATGGCAGGTGAAACATGGGCGTGTAAGATCCACAATTAGAGCAGATAACACCCTAGTCGAGTGGCAGGCGGCGTCCTTCAGGTCCACAAGGGACTGCGATACGCGACAGTGGTGCATTGGCTGGGAATGTGGCAGCGGTCTCCACAGAGGGATCCAAATGGAGCACCAAACAGTATTAACAGGGACAGAATCCCTGCAACAGGCCATGAGTTTGATGGCACAGGTGCTGCAGCAGCAGCAAGCCTCAAGGCAGGCAACTATACAGGAGCACCTGCTCCAGCAACAGGTTTGGGCTCAAAGGACCCCATGGGACATTAGAATGCCCAAAATGACTAAAGAGGACGATCCAGAGGCCTTTTTGGAAATTTTTTAAAGGACAGCCATAGCCTCTGGACTAGAAAAAGCGAGATGGGCTGGACAGTTAGGGGTCCTGTTGATTGGTCAGGCCCAGGCGGCCTATAGGGCCATGACACGGATAGATGCCCAGGACTATGATAAGGTGAAGGGTGAGATATTACAAAGGCTTAATATAACCCCTGAATGACACCGGCAGGCATTTAGAGGGACGAAACAAAAGGAGGAGAAAGTACCCCGACTATTGTGACAAAGCCTTGTAGATCTTATGAATAAATGGATTAAGCCTGAGGTCAATTCTATGGAAGAAATTTGTGACCAAATACTGTTGGAACAGTTTATAGCGGATTTGGATGAAGACACCCAGAGATGGGTGAGATGCCATTGCCCTAAGGCTTCCCAAGAAGCCCTGCAATTGGCTGAACACTTTGATATGGCCCAGGGAGAAATGTGGCAGGATCGAGGGATGAGAGGGACAGGGACAGACCGTGGGCAGGAGGCAAACCTAAAATGTGAAAAGGAGAATAAGGGAAACAAGAAAGGAAGTCCTCCAGGACTGTTCTGCTTCACCTGCGGGAGAAGGGGCCATATAGCCCAAAATTGTCCCTGGGGTTTATGGCCGATGCCGGGACAAAGAGGTAACGTGACAGAACCCACAGACCACTGGACAGGACCAGGGGAAACCCAAGAGGCGGAACTGATGGATTGTGGTGTAGGGGACAGTTCGACAGGTAAGGTACAACCCCTACCTGAGGTGATTGTGTGGGTGGAAGGCCGGCCAGTACAGGCTGTGGTTGATACTGGGTGTGCCCAATTGCTGGTTCGCCCATCATTGATTACCTGGAAACAAGCACCAAGATATGCCGGTGTACAGATGGTATGGCTCCATAGGCAAAAGGCCTACTATGAACGATGTTTGTTGAATGTACAAGTGAATGGGGTCAGCAGGAGAATCCCGGTGGGTTTAGAAGAGAAAATTTTGCATCCTATGATATTGGGTCGAGACTGGCCAGAGATTTTTGAAGTTTTAGCATCGCTCCGTAACTCCGAGAACCCTAGAGGAAGGACTAGTTGGGGCAAGTCCAGAGATGCAAGAAGAGCTGGAGATAGAAGCACTGGCCAGTAACAGTCAATTCCGTGAGGCCCAGGAGAGCGATGAAGAACTGCGGGCCTTCAGAGAAACCGAACAAGTGAGGACTGACCAACAGGTAACACCCCCCCGAACAAAATAACCCAGTGCCCCGGTGTGAGATACATAATGGTCTGTTATACCGGATTAAGCGGGGTAAGGCCTAAGAGGAGGAGGTCGTACAGTTAATTATACCCAGACCTTATAGAGAGCCACTTCTATGCCTAGCTCATAAGAATCCCTTGGGGGGAAATCCAGGCAAAAATAAGACCGAAGCCCGCTTAGCTAGGTGGTGCTTTTGGCCCCACATGTATGAAGAAGTGGAAGGGTTCTGTAAGGTCTGTGAAATATGCCAGAAGGTGAGCACTTATAAGCCCCCCAAGGTACCATTGCAGCTGATGCTGGTAGTTAGAGAGCCTTTTGCTAGAGTGGCTTTAGACGTGGTAGGCCCTTTGCCTCAGAGTGTAGCAGGCCACCAATTCATGTTAGTACTAATAGACTATGCGACTAGGTTTCCGGAGCCTATCCCGCTGCGAGCAGTTACAGGACCCAGGGTGGCAGAAGAGCTAATGAAATGGGTGGCAAAATTTGGTATACCTAGGGAGATTATTACTGACCAGGGGTCTAATTTTATGTCCCTAGTATTGGGGTCCATGTGTAAAGTGTTACAGATCCGTCACTTAAGGACTGCAGTGTACTACGCCCAAACGAACGGTCTGGCGGAACGCTTTAATGGCACTCTTAAAGGGATGTTGCGCCGATGTGCACAGATAGAACCAAAAAAATGGACCCTGATGGTCCCCCCTTTGCTATTTGCGATTAGGGATGCCCCACAAGCATCGCTGGGATATTCCCCTCTTGAATTAACCTTCGGACATAGGCCCAGGAGTCTGTTAGATGTAGTGAGAGAAGGGTGGGAGGCAGACCTGAACACAGGAAGAGGTGCATCAGAGTACGTGCAGGAGTTAAAAGAGCTCCTCCAGTTGGTAAGGGAGGTGGCACAGGAGAACTTGAAGCAGGCACAAAGCAAACAAAAGGAAAGATATGATGTGCACACTAAGGAGAGGGAGTTAAAAGTGGGGCAAAAGGTGCTGGTGCTGTTGCCTGGCTCAACCAGTAAATTTTTGACCTGTTGGCAAGGCCCGTTTACAGTAGTAAGAAGAGTAGGACCCATAGATTATGAGGTATTGCACTCAGGGGCCAAGAGAGAGAAACAGATATATCATATAAATCTCCTTAAGGAGTGGCACGAGCCTGAAGGCCTACTGATTTCTCCTGATCCCAAGCCGGAGGAATTTGGGAGACAGGTTACAGACAACCCGGAAGACCCCAGAGATGGTGATAGGGTCCCTGTGGGAAGGCAATTGGAGAGGCAATAGGACAGCAGAAACAGCTGCAAGGTTTGATCAAAGAGTTTGGGGATGTTTTCACGGATAGACCGGGGAAGGCTGCAGGGGTTAAACATAAAATTGTGACCAAAGAAGGTCAGGTAGTATGAGAGAAATGGCGGAGGATCCCGTACCATAGGTACCAACCAATCAGAGAGGAGCTGGAAAAGATGTTAGCTCAGGGGATCATCACACCATCCCGCAGCCCATGGTGTAGTCCATTAGTAGCTGTGACCAAACCCGATGGGAGCCTACGGCTGTGCATAGATTTTCGTAAGCTAAATGCCCTGATGCAATTTGATGCGTTTCCCATGCCGCAAGTGAGCGAGTTAGTAGGACATATAGGTTAGGCGAGGTTTATATCCACACTAGATTTATCTAAAGGCTATTGGCAAGTGCCTTTGAGAAAGGAAGACCAACCCAAGACCGCCTTCGGTACACCCTGGGGCCTTTTTGAATTTAAAAGAATGCCATTTGGGCTTAATGGGGCGGCTGCCACTTTTCAGAGGCTGATTGATTGGATACTCGCTCCACATCAAGGTTATGCCTCTGTGTATATTGATGACATCGTAATATACACCGAAATGTGGGAACAACATCTAAGGGTTTTAAGGGCTATCTTACTCGAACTTAGAGAAGCAGGACTAACAGCGAATCCAAAGAAGTGTGCGCTGGGAAAAAGAGAAACTAAATATTTAGGATTTTTAGTAGGGCAAGGACGAGTGAGACCCCTCGCTGACAAAGTGAAAGCTATTAGAGAATATGCCGCTCCTACGACGAAGAAACAAATGCGGGCCTTCTTAGGGCTTGCAAGTTACTACCGGAGGTTTATACCTAAGTTTGCAGAGATAGCAAACCCTTTAGTCGAGACAACTAAGGGTAGAAAGTCGTATGGCATCGAATGGAACGCAGATCGATGGAGAGCCTTTGAAGAACTTAAGCAGGCCTTGTGCCGAGAGGTAATTCTCCATATCCCCAATTTTGCACTAACCTTCACTCTGCAGACTGACGCATCGGCATTCGCACTAGGAGCAGTTTTATCCCAGGATATCGATGGAGTGGAGCGGCCAATAGCTTATGCTAGTCAGAAACTGAACGAACACAAAAAATGGTATTCCACTATGGAACGTGAATGTCTAGCCATTCGTTGGAGGGTGGACTATTTTTGTTATTACCTTTTGGGTCTCAAATTTAAGTTAATAACTGACCATGCACCTTTGAGATGGTTAAATACTGCAAAAACAGATAATGCCCGCATAATAAGGTGGGTCCTGGATCTCCAAACCTTTCAATTCTACGTTGCATACAGGCCAAGGAAGGCGAATACAGGGGCAAACTTCCTATCGCGTTGTGATGAAGAAAGCCCGAACGCAGAGATAAGAGAAAAGGAAGAGGAGGAAGGTAACAAAGCCAAGGAAAACATAGTAAGGCAAGAAGGTGAAACGCCTTGCGGCGTCTTGAGGGGCGGGATATGTGAGAGAGAGAAGGAGCCACCAGGCTCCAAGGCTCAAGGGCTAATCAAAGGTTCAGCGGCCCCAGGTACGCAGCCCCAAGGAGCCCAGCAGAGATTCCCCTTAACCAGGTGTGTCGGGAAGGGAGGGGCCAAGAATTTCCTCGCCAGAATAAAGAAGAGCCCGGGACAGGCAGGAAACAACAACGCAGAACCAGAAAGAGGAGGAGGAGGAGGTGGAGCACACCGGCACACGCTGCAGGGAAGGCTGAAAGCAACGCTGAGTGCTGGTAGGAGCCTCTGGCAGAGAGCAAAACCCCAGCGGGGTTTTGGAACCCAGTTTACAGGCCCCTGCAGGAGCTGTGAGAAGGGTACTGTAATAATCCTAATAGAGGGGCACTATTGACTTTGGGGTACCGTATTACATGTAATAGTGGCACAAGCCAATAGTATGGACTTAAGCTGTTAAGAGAAATCGTGGCAAGCTGTACAAGGGGCTCTCAGAGAAAGAGAGAGAGCCAACAAAGAGAGACTGACCCGACAAAGGGCAGGTTTGGTTTCGGGTGTGGCTGCAAACAGCCGGAGCAGTGACACAGGCTAGGAGAGCCTTCTCTGTTTTCCTGTTTTCTTTTTGACCTTTCTTTTGTTGATTGTTCGAGAGGAACTGAGGACACGTGGCCGGACCAACTGGCTGGCCACTACCGGGTGGAACGGGCGAGGGTGTAGGGGTGGCGGAGCCCTCAGAAACTCGGGACCTCGCGTGACGTCGGTGAGACTAATAACTGGACTGCACGTCAAGGTATATGAACCAACCCCGTTAACATCAAGTCGTGGCAGGCGAAACATAGGCGTGTAAGATCCACAATTAGAGCAGATAACACCCTAGTCCAGTGGCAGGCGGCATCCTTCAGGTCCACAAGGGACTGCGATACCCGACATATACCTCCTGAAGTCCTGTCACTTTCTAACTCTGTTGCCTGTGGGCATAACAGGGGCCCCACTCTCAGTAACAGGGTTGGGGCCTCTGTTATGCCCACCAACTCACATTTTTCTAAATTAAGAATATTTTACCATTATTTTTCATCTAAGAAAGCAATAAAATTATATTTTAATATTACAAATCATGTAGAAAGTTGCTAGTATAAGAGGTAAAAAGCGGGCAAGGGATTAGGGCTGTGCGAAATGCACCATTCCATTTCATCTTGAGTTTCAAGGTTTCGATGGAACAGCATTCTGTTTCAAATATGATTTTGATTCAAAACAGCTGTTTCGTTTTGCTTCCTCGAAACAATGAGGCAGTTTCAACGCTGTTTTGACATTTTGCTAGATTGGGCTGGAGGCGGGGAGTCAGCTCCACTGGGGGTGGGGAGTCAGCCCGATCTAGCCCTGGGGATGGGAAGTCAGCTCAGCTGGGCTGACTTCCCACCCCCAGCCTGATCATAGGGCTGGGGAGGGGAACTGAGTGATCAGGCTCAGCTCCTTTCCCCAGGCTGATTGCAGTGCTGTTATCAGCTTCCCCACAGCTGGGCAACGGGAGACAGAGAGAGCCAGGGCTGCGCTTCTGGCTGCTTCTGGGAGCGTAGCCCTTACTCTCCCCCGTCTCACCACCCTACTGCTGGCTGCTTCTAAACTCAAACAATTTAAAAACTTTCAAAACGTTTTGACTAGCCTCATTTTGTTTCAAGGCTGTTTCAAAGCCCTTCATTTCGATTCGATTTCACTGTTTCGAGCTCGAAATGAGTCGAAACAGTGTGAAATTGAACTGGCTGGTGAAATTTCACACATACCTACAAGGAATATCTGGATTAGCAAATTTTTTTCTATGATATGAAAATTTTAGGGCAAAAAGGACAATATAGTAGCTATCCCCTCCATATTTGAAGGAAAGAGCAATGATGTGGTCACTCAGTTTTGCTCTGATTAATGCAGATCACTAGCCTGTTTAAAATGGTCTACTTTCACCCATGTTGTGGAGTGCTGTGCCAGAAAGGTTAAGGTGTCTTGTGCAGGGCTGGCCAACAATTTTTCGGGCCCCCTGCAAGATATAGTTTTGGGGCCCCCCGATCCATTGAAAAATCAAAATTGCAGTTAATTGCAGTATAAATTCACTGAAATAAAATAGTTGGGGTGGGCTGCATTCACATAGGTTTTGTTGTGCGGGGCATGGCTAGCACGTGCTGGGGATGCCTGGGTTCCCTCGCCAGGGCCAAAGCTGGGGTGGGAGCAGAGCCATGAACTCCTCCCTCGCTCAGCTGGGAAGGGGCTCCCTGCCTGCATTGAGCCCTCTAAACATGGTGCAGGTGGCGGGGGGTGAGGGGGACATGGCCCCTTGGCTGCAGGGCCCTCTGTGGCTGCCAATTTTGCAGGATAGGATGGGCTGGCCCTGGTCTTGTGACAGTTTTACAAGGAGGGGTTCAAGCACTAATCTAGACTTGCGCGGTTGCCCAAGCTATTAACTGACTTGGCCTTTTAGACTAGGAATCTGAGAGTACATTACTGTGATGCTAGTCATGTTGTTTTCTTGTTGGATACTGGAACTGATGTTGCTTAACTCAATGGACCACTATATTTGGGCTTTTGACTTCTGTACTGTACATGAGCAAATCCTGTTGTTCATAACTGAGGAACTGCTGCTGAATATGCAGAGGGGCAAAAACAAACTCCATTTTCATATTTTTTTCTGAGTTTTTACCCTTACCAACAAACTTTTCTCTGAAATAATAGTGATCCCACAGGCTGGGATCTTCCACTCTCTTTTTGTTGGTCCATGTAAATATGACAGTTATAAGTTCAAATTTGCTTCCCACTCCAAAAGCCCCAAATCATCCAGCTACTTTAAAATGCAGACAATATTTAGAGATTATTTGTGTAACTATGATATTGTGACTCCTGTTTATCTTGGAGAATTATTCATCAGCAACTTGACACCAGTTGAACATAGTTAGGCAGGCATTGAAAGATCATGCAGGTTTAATGTTACAACAGAACTCATTGCCACTAACTTCAGAAATTGTGACATTTTTGGAGAGTGAAATCTTACTGGCTTCCCTGTAATTTGTACAAAAATTTAGCAAAGGTCCAAAACTGAATAGATGAACTTAAAAGATGTAATCAAATCAGAAACTGAAATGATTCCTTCCACTTATCATGATGACTACAGCTAATCAGTAGTTGTAAGGTTGCCAGCTAGTCACAATTCTAAGGAGAAAATGCCAGATTATGATACTTCAGTGAATCATTTTTCTGTCTTTTGCTAATTATGAGCACCTCATGTTTCCTCTTGTTTGAGTAGTCATGACTAAGAAAACAGAATTTTCATTATGAAAATAAACTCTGGAACATCTGTATAACTTGCCACTCACTCCTATTAACCACTGGGCATTGAACAAAGCATAATTCTGCCCAACCTCTGCTTGTTTGCATGGTTTAAAGAAAATGTCGCTGCAACACAGACATTAATTTATTGAAATTAGTTGTTTCCTAGATGTCAAAGCCCTTTGGGGTAAGGGCACCTGGCACTTCATAGGATCAAGCACTAATTCAGTACCAGAAGGAAAAGCACTTAGAATCTATTAAATTCTGGAACTACAGATGGCAACGAATGGGAAGTAAATAGAGACAGCATAATTATTCTAGACTAGTTCTGCTAATACTTCTAAGTACTTGCTTCTGTTTCTTTTCTGAGGACAACACAGCACTGCAATTTCTTTTAGCAACTGTTTCCAGTCTTAAGTGTTTTTCTGATATGGTAAGACTGATCTCTATATAAGAAAGTGGTCAGAAAGCTCAACTGCAAACACCCAGATTGCCATATATTTTGTTTTTATTAATCTTCCTTTTCATATTATTCTCTGAGGAATGTCTTCAGTGTGAAGCATAGTTGAGATAAATAGGGTAGTTCCACCTGGTAAATGTTGAGTGTTTGAGGTCATTTTTGCTCTTAACTATAATTGGCATTATTTTGCTGGTGACATTATATTATTGTTTTTTTTCAAATATGAGACTAAACAAAAATTACTTACTATCTTTGCTATATCATTCAAACAGAGCTTGAAACAAGGTATGGGGTTTTTTTGTCTGATAATCAGAAACAATAATAGTATGCAACTACAACATCACCTTAGTGAATAGCTGTATAGGGTCAAGTACCACTGCAGTCATGGAAAACCCATCATTGACTCCAGTGAGAACTGTATTAAGTCCATAGGACCCAGTCTAATAAAACATTTAAACATATGCCTAACTCTAAGGATGCAAGCAGGGACAAATTCTGGTCACATTCAGTTGGCTTATGGACATGCTTCAGTGTTTTGATGGATTAGGGCTCCAGTAAAAAGCCCAAGTTCAGGTTTGAGGGATTTTTTCTTAATTACAAGTCTGAGAATGCTGAATATCTTGAACACACTTGAGAAATTCTTAACTTTTTTTAACCTGGTAAGTTTCACACACTTTTGTCAATGATAAATAAAAACAAGCAGCCATCATTAGCATAGAGAATGTAAGAAAGTTATCAGATCCTCCATTGTCACTGTTGTTATTGCAAGCAAAAATGTGTATATATATTTGTATATATGTCTAACATGCCCCCTATATTACAGCATCGATGTTGAGGCATACATAGCATGAAGAACAAGACAGACTGGGAAGAAAAGGCGGGGGTCTAGCTCTCTTTGTTAAGGAGCAATACACATCTTCTGTCATCAAGACAGGAGTGGAGGAGGGGAATATTGAGACATTGTGAGTCAGGATCCAGGGGGAGCCAGGGGAGAAGGACTTGGTGGTGGGGTTCTACTATAGACCTCCTCACCAGGATGACAAGCTAGACAAGGTATTCTCCAAGCAGCTTTCAGATGCCATACAGGTGAGGGAGGCAGTGGTCACAGGGGACCTAAATTACCCAGATATCAGCTGGGAGGAACAGGCAGCCAAGACAAGGTGCTCAAGAAGGTTCTTACACTGTGTGCATGACCTCCACCTAACCCAGATGGTGTCCAGTCCCACCAGGGGTAGCGCCCTGCTAGATCTGGTCCTAGCAACAGGGGATAATTTTGTGGAGGACCTGCGGGCACACAGTAACCTGGGTGATAGTGACCACCACTTGGTAGAATTCACTATCTAGTGAAGGGTGACAAAAATATCCAGTGATGCTTGAGTTTTAGACTTCAGAAGGGCCAACTTTACTAAACTTAGGAACCTAGTTAGTGAGGTGGCTGAAGTCAAGAGCATTGGGCTAATGGGAGTTCAAGAGGGTTGGAAGTTTCTCAAGGGATTGATCCTTGTAGCACAAAAGCAGTCTATCTGTTTATGCAGGAAAGGGGCTAAGGGGATAAAAGCCCCCTTGGCTGAACAGGGAGCTTCAGGAAAGACTGGGGGCAAAGAAAAAGATATATAGGCAGTGGAAGCAGGGGGCAGCCACCAAGGAGGCCTATCCCACCCTGGCGCGCTATTGCAGGGAGTCAGGCAGGCCAAGGCAGGACTGGAGCTTAGGCTGGCTACAACAATCAAGGACAATAAAAAGTCCTTCTTCAGATATGTAGTGAGCAAAAAGAAGGTGCAGAGTAGCATAGGGCCCCTGCAGGACAAATCAGGTCAGTTGGTGTTCGATGCAGACAAACAGGCAGAGCTCTTCAATGAGTTCTTCGCTTCAGTATTCCTTAACACTGACCAAGACAATTCTCCCACCTTGAACATAGACAGATGTCCAAAAGGCACAAGAGCACCAAAGGTTAGTGCTGACTTAGTTAAAGAGCACTTGGAAGGGCTGGATGGGTAAAAGTCAGCCAGCCCGGATGACCTCTATCCACGGGTGCTGAAGGAATTGGCCAGTGTTATAGCTGAGCCACTGGCACGGCTGTTTGAGTACTCATGGTGCTCTGGATAGGTCCTTGAGGACTGGAAAAAGGCCAATGTGGTGCCCATTTTTAAGAAGGGGAGAAGGGAGGAGCTGGGTAACTTTAGGCCAGTCAGTCTTACCTCTGTCCCTAGGAAAAAACTAGAAAAAATCATCAAAGAGCCTATTTGTGAAAGCCCAGCAGGGGAAATGATGCTGAATGGAAACCAGCATGGGTTCATTACAGGTAGATCCTTCCTGACAAAATTTATAGCCTTTTATGACCAGGTCACACACTGCCTTGACACAGGAGCAGAGGCCGATGTCATCTACCTGGATTTTAGGAAGGCCTTCGATGGAGTTTCGCATCCTGTTCTCATAGGGAAGCTAATGGGCTGTGGAGTGGATGCCTACACAGTTAGGAGGGTGGGTAACTGGCTTAGGGACCGCACCTAGAGAGTGGTTGATGGGTCTTTTTCAACCTGGAAGGAGATGGGCAGTGGGGTCCCACAGGTTTTGGTCCTTGGGCCAGTAGTATTTAATATCTTCAGCAGTGATTTGGATGAGGGTGTGTTGAACACCCTCTCCAAATTTGCAGATGATACCAAATTATGGGGCAAAGTTAATACACTAGAGGGCAGGGAGCAGTTACAGGCTGGCTTGGACAGGTTAGATCAATGGGCAGAACATAATAGGATGCAATTCAACAAAGATAAATGTAGGGTACTCTACCTAGGAAGGAGGAATCCCCAGCACACCTACAGGTTGGGGGATGTCCACCTCAGCAGCTCAGAGGCTGAGAGAGATCTTGTAGTCATAGTTGAGTCCAAGATGAACATGAGCCAGCAGTGCAATGAGGCCATCAACAAAGCCAATTGCACCTTGTCATGTATTAGTAGATGCGTGACCAACAGATCAAGGGAGGTGATGCTTCCACTCTATGCAGCACTAGTCAGGCTGCAGTTGGAGTACTGTATCCAGTTTTGGGTGCCACACTTCAAGAGGGACATGGAGGATCAGCTGAGGGGTGACCTTGTGCTGCCTATAAATTTATCAGGAGGGGACAGCAGGGAATTGGGGATGCACTGTTTTCCAGAGCGCCCCAGGGAGTAACTAGGAATAATGGTTGCAAACTAGTGAAGAGTAGATTTAGGCTAAACATTAGGAAGAAACTTTTTACAATAAGGGTGGTCAGAGTCTGGAATGGGCTTCCAAGAGAGGTTGTGTTGTCACCTAACTTGGAGGTCGTCAAGATGAGGCTTGACAATCACCTGGCTGGGGTCATCTGACCTCGGTCCTCTTTCCTGCCAGGGGCAGGGGGTCAGACATGATGATTCATTGGGTCCCTTCTGACTCTATAATCTATGAATCTATGAAGAAAACAGCAAGTTTACCCACAGATAGATTATGGTAAACTAAAATGAACAAAATATAAAAATGCAAAAGGAAAATGGAAATTAAAATTCCATGTTTTAGTAAATCTAAAATTGGATAGCTTGACCAGGCTCACATGTTGTATTAGTCATACTTTGTTTTTTTGTTTTTTTTTAAAAAGGTATCTTTGTTCATTTATTTTTATATTTCTGTATATTCATATAAAATTCATAGAAATATTAAAAACAGAAAAAGGTGTGGGAAGGTGATGGAGTGAACTGCCCCTTTTAGAAGCATTCTTCAGCTTGCAGAGATTTCAATGCTCTGCTCTGGGGGGTAAATGATGTAAACAGGAGGCAGCTGAGCAAAGAGAGAGAGTAGATTGTTACTAGTCTCATGTGACCTAGTGACAAGCTGGATATGACTGCAAAGGCTGTGCTTACTGGACTGAGCAAAGGGCTTTCTGAATGGTCTGAAAGCTCCTCCTCCCTGAGAATAAGGCTTTATAAACTATTATGGGATGGCTAGCTCTCAGGGGCTGTTTTAAAGGGTGGGTTTTTTTTCTCATTCATTTGTTTTAGCCTTTTGGCCTCTGTGACTTCCAGGGACGTCAATCACACAAAAATGTAATAAACTTTTACAAGGTTTTTAAAAGATACATTTCTGAAATATCCTGGAAGAACCAGGCATTGAGCCAAAGCACATAACATTATATAGCCTGTCCTACTGGCTTGTAATTAGTCTAGTTTTAAATTAATTAGAGAACATACCCATTTATAATAATAAGAATTAAATGAATAAACAAAACATAAGAGAAAGAATGGGTATAAGCTTTAGGAGAGGTGGAGGGGTTGGAAGAAACTTCCTTTATGAGTATGTTGCTTGGTGCATATATTTGTCTTTATTAATAAAAATATATTAATCTCTCTAGAGGCAATTGCCACCTATGTTATGTCCAGTGGGTATTATTGTATGCAGCCCAGGAGGACAATTAACATGGATAAAGAACAGATATTAAAGTACAAGATTTATTTACAAAAGGGATGCAAAGAAAAGTCATGCATTTAGTTGGACAAATGCCTAAAGGATTTAACTTGAGCTCTTACTACTTCTTTCATATCAACCCATTTTTTATACTTTGGAGCAATTGAATGAAAGACAGTAGAATATGAAGATTCATAGTGTCTGACAGCATCCTCGTAGACTTCTGTTGCCTGAGTATACTTTCAAATTTTAATCTGGGAGTCTGTTATCAGTGGTTTTGGTTTGTTTTGGTTTTCCCCAAGCCATTTTCTCATACTGAAGCTTTCTAATCAGGAATATAATGTCCCTGGAAAATTGTCTAGCATTTCTTTCAACTAGTATAGTTGCTCCATTGAAAGACCAAAGAAATCTTGCTGTTCACCAGAAACAGCATGGGATCTCAAGATAAGGCCTGAATTCATTGATGCCCTGGTGTGTCTTTGTACCCAACTTGGTCCATTGTATTCTTGATGCCCATTGTCTACTAGCTGGGCAGCACTTCCAGGTCTAATCCAGGGCAAAGCTAACCCTCTATGCCCTCGCTTATAATAATGTCAGGGAAACAGGAATGCAGAATGATCAAAGAAATATTTCAAAATAGTAAGGCAAGGTTCTCTGGATAGAGGTGTAATATCTTTTATTAGACCAACTGAATACTTGGAAAAATGTTCTTTGCAAGCATTTGGGCACAATCACCCTTCTTCAGGCATTGGGAGTCTCCGCTGTTCTGAGACTCCATATTCATTAAGCAGGATTTCAGAAATATGGCTAATGAGCAGTAATTTGTTCATTGAAGAAAGACTTGGGAATTCCCAAAGGGACAGCAATCTATACTGGAGTAACTTTACATTAAGCAAGTTTTGAAAAGCTCAGGTATTAGTTCTAGCTTGCCTGACTGAACATCACCCTGCATTTAACTTATAAGTATCATGATCACAGTCTGATCTTTGGTGAGACAGGCAGAGGTATGTTGGGGAGAAATGGCCTCCACTTCACTCTGCTGGGGAGGAGGCTCTTCTCAGTCAGACTGGCTGACCTGCTTGACCAGGCTTTAAACTAAGTCCGGTGGGGGTTGGGGGGATTACCGCCACTGCAAGCCCACTGGGTAACCTTTGTAAATCCAGCAGGCTAAGGCACTTGATAGAACCCACCCCTATCCTAGCCCTGGAACAATCTGTAGGGAAGGCAGGGACCCTCAATGGGACACTTGCCTGCCTGTACACCAATGCCAGGAGCTTGGGAAATAAACAGGATGAACTGGTCCTCCTGCTAAATAAGAATGACTATGACATCATAGGGATAACAGAGACCTGGTGGGACTCCACCTATGATGGCCACAGGTATAGATGGCTATACCCTGTACAGGCAAGATCGTGCAGATAAAAGGGGTGGGGGTGTAGCTCTGTATGTCAAGGACAGCTACACACTCCTGCAAATTGACATTGGCACCCCAGAAGAATGACTGGAGTCTCTCTGGATTAAAACATGTGGGGAACATGGCACAGGGGACCTCATGGTAGGAGTCTACTATAGACCTCCTAACCAGAAACAAGAGCTGGACCAGGAATTCACCAGGGAACTGGCTGAGGCTGCATGCTTTTGGTGCATGGTTGTTATGGGAGACTTTAAGTACCTGGACATCTCACGCATAGAGCACTTGGCCAAATCAGAGTGGTCGCAAAGCTTCCTCACATGTGTGGACAATTTCTACCTGACGCAAGAAGTCTATGGGCTGACAAGAGGTAAAGCGTTGCTGGACCTGATACTGGCCAAAGGGGAAGACCTAGTCAGTGACCTAAGAATTGGTGGAAAGCTGGGTGATAGTGACCATGAGCTGATCACTTTTACTATCCATCGCAAAGCTGGCAAGTTAGTCAGCAATACAGCAGTCCTTGACTTCAGGAAAGCTGAATTTAACAAGCTCAGGAGGCTCATTGTCAAGGCCCTAAGGGACCATGACTCGACAAGAAGAGGAGTCCAAGAGGAGTGGTTTGCTTCTCAAGGGTGCGATCCTGATAGCACAAGGGATGGCCATCCCATCTCTGAGGAAGGGTAGCAAAAGGACACAGCAACTCCTTTGGCTCAGCAGGGAACTTGAGGATCTCCTACACTTCAAAAGAGAGACTTATAAAGGCTGGAAGGCTGGAATTACCACCAAGGAGGAGTACTCAGCACTAGTTCATACCTGCAGGGAGCAGATCAAGAAAGCCAAGGCTGCAACCGAACTCCATCTGGCTTCACATATCTGAAAAAAGACTTTGTTATCCTTGATATGTTGGGAGTCAGAAAAAAAGCAAGGGTTACATTGGACCCCCCTGCTGAACCAACACCCAGGAAGAGGCCAATCTGCTTAATGGGTACTTTGCATGGGTCTTTCATCAGTCCAGTGGGACCGCCCTGCCTAGCAAGACATGGGACGGTCAGGGTGAGGACGTATTTATACACAGCATTGGTGTTGATCTAGTAAAGGATTATCTCGAGAGGCTGGACACCTTCAAGCCATCTGGTCCTGACAGATTACACCCAAGGTACTCAAGGAGCTGGTGTCATAGCCCAACCGTTGCCAAAAATAGTTGAAAACTCATGGTGCTCAGGTGAAGTACCTGAAGCCTGGAAGAAGGCCAATGTGCTACCCATCTTCAAGAAAGGGCAGAAAGTAGATTCCAGAAATTACAGGCCAATCAGCTTGACCTCAATCCCCAGTAAGATTCTGGAGAAAACTATCAAGGCAACCCTTCTGGATAAGCTGGCTGAGGGCAACATCCTGAGGGATAGCCAGCATGGGTTTGTTGCAGGTAGGTCTTGCCTGACTAATCTCATCTCCTTCTATGACCAGGCGATATATCACCTGGACAAGGGAAAAGAGAATGTCATATATCTGGACTTTAAAAAACCTTTGATCCGGTGTCCCATGACCTCCTCATGGAGAAATTGGCCAACTATGGCCTAAGCTACACCACAGTCTGATGGCTGGGAAATTGACTCTGAGGTTGGACCCAAAGAGTGTAGTGGTCAATGGTAGTGAATCATTATGGTGCTCCGTGACCAGTGGCATCCCCCAAGGATCTGTCCTTGCACTGGTTCTCTTTAACATCTTTATCAACAATGTAGACATCAGTGTCAGAAAAGCACTGGCTAAGTTTGCTGATGACACTAAACTTTGGGGCATAGCATTGACACCTGAGGACAGGCTAGTGATCCAGGCTAACTTGGATAAACTTAGTATATGGGCAGATACAAATCTGATGACATTCAATACCGATAAATGTAAGGTACGCCACCTTGGGAGGAGGTGGGGAGGATAGAACCTGCAGCATGCCTATAGGCTTGGTAGTGCTACGCTTGCTAGCACCACTGCTGAAAGAGACTTGGGGGTCATGATTGACCACAAGATGAATGTGAGCCACCAATGCAATGTCGCAACTGGTAAAGCAAACAAAGCTGTGGCTTGCATCCATAGATGCTTCTCAAGTAAATCTCAGGATGTCATTCTCCCTCTGTACTCGGCCTTGGTGAGGATGCATCTGGAGTACTGCATCCAGTTCTGGGCTCCGCAATTCAAGAAGGGTGTCGAGAAGCTTGAGAGAGTCCAGAGGAGAGCCATGTGCATAATCAGAGGGCAAGAGAATAGGCCTTATGAAGAGAGGCTGAGAGCCATGGGACTATTCAGTCTGGAAAAGCGCAGGCTCAGGGGGGACCTGGTGGCTGCTTATAAATACATAAGGGGTGTACATCAGGATCTGGGAGAACATATGTTCACCAGAGCACCCCAAGGAAAAACAAGAACCAATGGTCATAAATTTCTCCAAGGAAAAACAAGAACCAATGGTCATAAACTCCTCCAAGACCATTTTAGGCTGGACATAAGCAAAAATTTCTTTGCGGTCCAAGCCCCCAAGACCTGGAATAGACTCCCTCCAGCAGTGGTGCAGGAACCTACTCTGGACTCATTCAAGAAACATTTGGATGCTTATCTTGTTGGGGTCCTTTGACCCTAGCTGACTTCCTGCCCCTGGGACAGGGGGCTGGACTTGATGATCTTTGAGGTTCCTTCCAGCCTAACGTCTATGAAATCTATGAAGTATCTTTGTGGCATTCATCACCACAGAATCTAAACTGCAGAATGCTGTTAAAATAGGTACAATAAGTTACTGCTGTATGTTTTCATCAAAAGAATGTTTATGATCATGCATGTGTGTTAATTTGCTTGCAGCCTCTCCTGCTGTGTACATCTGTGTGGGAGTAATGTATGCAGCAAAATACTGAGGCTTGTTTTGCCTCACTAAATCTCTTAACTGACACCTTTACAGAGCAGCACAGCTTAATGTAGAAGAAATAAATTCAGCATGAGAACTCAGTTTAGATTAAGTCTGAGTTTAAGTTTGTCATTTACACTAGATCTCTGCCTGATATGCAGTCACATGACTACTAGTTCCTGGCCTCCTCCTGGTTACTTTCAAAGAAAGAGTTCAGAGAAGCAGCTATGCATTAGGGCAATGTGGACAACTAGAATTTTTTTGATGCTGCCATCTAGATGAATACATTGACTGTTTCAGAGAGAGAATGAACAATAAAATCCTCTACAACAAACACCACTACAACAACCTTTCCCTTTCAGAAAGAAAGGCCATAGAATCTCTAAGAAATAGTAATAAAACCACCAGATAAAGGAGGAGCTATGGTTACCTTTACCATGAAGACCACATAAAGGAAGCCAGCAGACAACTCTCTGACACTACGTACTATAAAAAACTGGCTTGCACCCTGGCCAAAAGGGACCTAAGGGTAGTGATTGACCATCGCATGCACATGAGCTGGCAGTGCAATGCTGTGGCCAGCAGGGCAAAGAGCACACTGGCATGCGTTAACTTTTGCATATCATGAAAAACTAAGGAATTGATATTCCCACTGTACTCCACACTGGTGAGACCACAGCTGGAGTACTGTGTCCAGTTCTGGGTGCTGCACTTCAACAAGGACGTGGAAAAACTTGATAGGGTCTAGAGAAGAGCCACCTGTATGATCAGGGACTTGCAAGGCAAGTCGTATGAGGAGAGGCTGAGGGACTTGTACCTCTTCAGCCTACAGAAGCGAAGGCTGAGAGGGGCTTGGTAGTGGCTGTCTGCTACATCAGGGGAGTACATCAAGAACTTGGTGAACAGCTGTTCACCAGGGCACCCCTGGGGAAGACCAGGAGCGATGGATACAAACTCCTGGAAGACCACTTCAGGCTCAATTCCAGGAAAAACTCCTTCACAGTCAAGGTGTCCAGACTGTGGAATAAACTCCCTCCAGTGGTGATGATACAGTCACCTAGCCTGGAAATCTTCAAAAGGAGACTGGACAGTCACCTTGCTGGGGTCACTTGACCCCAGTTGTCTTTTCCTGCTTAGTATAGGGAGACTGGACCTGATGATCTACAAGGTCCCTTCCAGCCCCTAACATTCTGTGAATCTAAGAAAAACTTCAGACCCTGATCCCTCCACTATCCAATCCAGGGACATGTTACATGCTACCTAAAATTGACAAACAAAGGAACCCTGACAGACCTATTATTTCCAGCCATGGAACCTAATGGAAGAAATATCAGGTTTCATCAAATCCATCCTAAAACTGCTCATCACCCAAGGACCAAGACACAACAAACTTCCCACAAAACAGTCAAAAACAGAGACCACCTTCCCTGCAATACCTTTCTAGCCACCATGGAGGGTGGCTTACACCCCAAAATCCCACACCAGGATGGCATCCAAGCCTGCCTTACAAAGCTACAGGAGAGGGATTACAACTCAGAGTATGGACCTCAAGATATCACTGAACTCATACACTTCGTTCTCACACAACAACTTCAGTTTCAACAGTCAACACTTTCTCCTGACCATGGGCACAGTTATGGGCTCCAAAATGGCCCCACAATATGCCAAACAATATGGCCCACCTGGAAGAATAATTCCTCAAGAACTTTACCATCAAACCCATGCTATACCTGAGATATATTGATGGCAACTTCATCATTTGAACCAAAACCCTGCAGTCTCTGATTGATCTCCAGCAAAAATTCAACAATCATCACCCTTCTATCAGACTATCACTTGAATAATCTAACACTAGCATTTCCTTTTTGGACACTATGATCAATATCTAAAATGGTAAAATACAAACCACCATATACAAGAAACCCACAGACCAACATAGATATCTATACAGAACCATCAATGGCTCTAAACACATCAAGAAGGCAGTAATTGACAGCCAAGCTCTCTGATACCACTGAATTTGCACCAAGGAGAATACCTGTGATCACCACCTCACACATCTCAAAAGGGCTTTCACCCAACAAGGACAGTCCTCCAGAGAGAGATCATACTTTTGAAAGAGCCACCCAGATACTACACAAGGATTTTCTGCAGTACAAAAAGAAAATCCTCATGAATCGTGCACCATTAGTAATGACATACAGCCCTTCCATAGAACCTACACAGGAAATCCTCAAACAATTGCAATCCACATTAGAAGAAGACCCAATTATTAAAGAGGTCTTTACAGAACCACCCATCCTAGCCTTTAAACAAGCACTGAACCTTGCTAACCTCATCACCAGAAGCAAACTCCCTATGATCCAAACCATACCTAATGGATACAGATCATGCCAGGACAAGAAATGCAAAACCTGCCAACTTATCTCCACCACTCCCACAATAGCTACACCCCACAACAGAACCATCACCATTCCTGGATCTTATACCTGCACCTCCAGAAATGTTATATATCTCATCCAGTGCATCAAATGCCCTGATGGAAAATATGTAGGAGAAACCAAACAACAACTGTGCACGAGAATGAATGCACACCAAAAAACTATCAAAGACAAGAATACCCAACTATCTGTTGGGGCACACTTTCCGAAAGATAAGATTCCCTCTTTGATCTCTCAGTTCTAGTCCTCAAAGGGAGCTTACAAAACACCCTTCATAGATAAGCCTCCAAACTTCACTTCATGAATCTACTGGACACACAAAATCATGGACTCAATATAGATTTTGGGTTTATGACACATTGCAATCTGCCTGACACCTGATTTACTAGATCCCAGAGCTGACCTTTTACACTTCTCTTCCCCCTCCCCCTTTGTCTCCTTCCCTCCTTTTCTACCCTCTGTCTTCCTAATTTCCAGATATTTACATTCTTACTGACATTCTGTCACACTTTTAGCTTCTTTCATTTCCTGGAGAACTCAGAACAGCAGAAACTCCCCATGCCTGAAGAAGGGTGATTGCACCTGAACGTTTGCAAAGTACTTCTTTCCAACTATTCAGTTGGTCGAATAAAAGATTTTACATCTACCTAAAGAACCTGACCAGGCCTAGATGCAGGCATTCAGAAAGTCTGAGGCAAAATCAATCTAAGTCATATGGTTTTCTGTAAGTGGCATAGTTTAGATCAGTAGCGAACAGTATACTCATTTTCCCAGGGGTAGGGAGGGGGGGCAGAATCTTAGGCAAGGCTCTGACATTTTTTAACCAGTTTGAGTGCCAAACTTCTGTTTTGTTAGGGGTATAGACCAATTTAGTGCCCCAAATATCAGTTCTATTAATAGGTATAGACAGCTTTCTGATCGCTTACCAGGGTAAAAGTATAATGTCTGTATCTGGCCTCATTTTCCTTTCTTCTCTACAATGAACAAGTTGTTGCTTGTTAGCCATATTTCTAAAACCCTGCTTAAAGAATGTGTTACTATTTTCAAATATGTCTTTGATATACTGGACTATATTGGATAGAGGCACATGATTCAACTGCTAGAGTGAGAGCTGACATACAAATAAGATCCTTAAAATAATGCAATTAAAAAAAAAGATTATGTACCTTCTAGTGATAAAGATCACCAGTCAATAAGCTAAAAATGACTGTAAATGACCTAACAGATTGTTCATGTATTAAGGCACTGGTTCTTAAACTTTTTTAGACTCAAGGCACCCCTTGTGAAAAGCCAACCATTAATTTCCAGTCATTTTGTGACTACAGAAAAATAATACAGCAATTCTTGTTTTGCAAATAATGCCAAAAGACCACACTAGTTGATAATGATTTAATTTTATAGATTCCTGTTTGAAATGTCTGAATTTATCTTGTGAATCATGTTTGCACATTTAACAGTGCTAACATTGTGTGACACCCTGTAGCATCCTTGAAAAGATATCATGGCACCCCAGGGTTCTGCAGTACCTTGGTTAAGAATTACTGGGTTAAGGACTCTTAGTTACACCCTTGCAACATACCAATTGTCTTCTACATTTTAAATGCTTGCATTGAATCAGACTTGCTGCATCTGATGGCCATGCATTGATCTGTTGTTTGTCAGTCATATCCTTACAATAGGAGTGGGGGTGGGGGATACCAGTTCAGGCCAGGGGGACAATAAGATGAGGAAAGGTTATCAAGAGTGTTTTGTAAATTTACTGTAGAAGAATAAGGTTAGTAAATGGGATTTATCATCAGCATGCAAAGAGAAAGAAAAAGGTCAGGGATTGGGAACAGAAAAGGGAAGGCAACATTTTTTCCAGTCTTTCCTGGTGTGGAACTCATACCTCCAGTGCTATATTGTGGCATCATGATGGAAATAAATGTTAAACCATAAGAAAACCATGACTAGAAATGGTAGAGTAAACCTATTGCTTTAAAACCCAAAGCCAAACTTTAGTGACTAGGAAAAAAAATATGATGGTTCAAAATTGAGTTACATTATTACTTTTTCTTTTAAATTTGAAAGTTCATACATGTCCATGGTAAAAAAAAAACAACCCCCTCCTGCCTCTTCCCCCCGCCATAGGTTCTTCTTGGCTCTAATAATGTTTGGAGGATTTGGCCTACATGCAAGGCATCTCCACCATGAACCTCTGAATGTAACTCATACTCTGAAAAATTCATGCCTCTAGCTTATGTAACTGTCCAACCCCTTACATTTTCAAGGATGTAGTCACCAAAGTGCAAGTGCTTTGTTGTGTTCAGACCATTAAAAATGGTAGGGTAAGTTATGAAGCTTTAGTAAGTCTTTTCAAGGGCCTCCAATGACTGAAATTATGTGACAAAACTGCCTTACTTGCTGCTACAGCTTTGAAATAAAGACATGATTAAGATATGAGAGAAGGGTCTATCAGAATAAATGAAAATTCTTCCAACCACTTGAAATCATAGTGACTTTGCATCAGGGTGAAAGCAATGCATCATGATGGATTGGGTTTTGATTGTTTAAACAAGAAGCAGGAATATATACCCATTTTCTTACACCACCTTCATGGAAACACACTAGATCAGGGGTGGGCAAGTATTTTGGGCGGGGGGCTGCTTACTGAGTTTTGGCAAGGCATTGAGGGCCACATGACAGGCAGCCGGGGCAGATAAATATTAACTTCCTAAATTTTTTAGGGGCCCTGTGGGCTGGATAGAATGGCTTGGCAGCCTGCATCTGGCCTGCAGGCCACATTTTGCCCACCTTTGCACTAGATCATAGGTGGGCAAAATGGCAGATCCAGCCAGTGGCTAGACTCAGTTTCCCAGCCCATGCCCATACAGCTCCCAGACAGACTCCTTGGAGACCCTGGGAGTGAGAGGCCATGACAGTGTGGAGCTACAGAACCAGGGCTCTTCCCAAGCCTGGATCAGCCCCACACTGTCAAATCTCATGCTCCCGTGGTCTCCATAGAGAATGGCCAGAAGCAGTGCAGGCAGGGTATGCAGCTGGACAGGGCTGGGGTGGGAACTTGTGGTGTTAAGAGCACATGGCCAGGGCCAGAGCACAACTGCAATATGCTCCCTGCATGCCCATGGAACCTGTGTTTGTTGCAGGGGTGTGTAGGCAGCAGATTGTGGCTCAGCCCAGCCCTCCGCTGTCACCACCCCAAGATCCTGTGGTCTCCCCGGCCTCGCTCACCCATTTTGCTTTTGGCTTTGGACCCATCCTAGCTGCCTGGTTGTGCACAGTTCTCACCCCTGGTGGTAGGTGCTTGGCAGATGGGTCTGGGTGCCTGGACAGCAGCGGTGGGTCCAGCAGCAGGAGCCAGAAACAGTTGCTGGGGCTGCTGGGAAAGGGGGTCTACTGTGGGCCAGATCCATCCAATGGCTAGACTTTGCCCACCCATGCTCTAGGTTTTCTGAATCCTTTCCTTGTCACCAGAACAACTTCTGCACAGAGCAGATACTCTAGTCTTGGGATGTGCATGCATAGATAATGCAAATGGAAAAAAAGATTTAATTTCTACTTGACTTTCAACTAGCAAATCTCATAGCCTTGCTTTCTTTCTCCCCAGTTTATGGTGATGCTGTGGGCAAGGTTTGTATTGTAGCATGAACTGAACTAATGTAGCTGATGTTAACATAGAGTGTAATAATAGTAAAATATAACCATGTTAGTCTTGTCCTGTAAGCAACTTGAAAACTCCATTTTGTATCCTTCTGCTTGACATAAGTGAACTGCTTGGCATAAGTGAATGAACTCTGTATAGCCTTTATGTATAAGTGTATATAAAAGGGTGGATGGTGAGAGAATGGGATAGAGACAGGAGAAGATTGAACTGTTTATGTAAGCAACAAGGCACTAAATGTAAGTTACCAGCCTAACTAACCAACTAACTAACAAATCGCTGAAGAATGCCTTTGAAGCTTGAGGGCACAAAGGAGATAACAGAAAAAGAAGTTCTGCCAGACGGGCAACAAGAACACTCCAATGCTAAGATAACCTGAACGCAAAAGAAGAACAGCCGGAAAAACAGAAGCTGGGTATGGAAAAACCCCAAAACACTGAAACAAAGGATGCCAATCCCTATAAAAGAACACTCTGAAAATGCCAAGTTGGGTCAGTTTTTTTCCCTACTGCTGTTTCAGTGGAGCACAGATGCATCTGTTCACCCCACTCCAGCTGTTATCTTTAAATATGCTATCTTCAAATCATCATCATCTATTCAATAAGCCCAAGTTGGCCACCCTGGACTGTTATTGAACAACTATTGCTGGTAACTATATCTGGTGTATGTGTGGATGAAATGGTTGTTTTGTGTATGTGTATGCCTGTTAAGCCTCTGTGAGTCGGCAGCAATCTGATACGGCTTCAGATCTGGCTGCTTCAGATGGCAGTGATCCAATCCAGAGCTCCAGACTAGGTTTCAGCCTTGATCTGGCCGAAGCGGCTCCAAAGCTTCGGAGCCACCTTGGAGAACTGGTCATAGAGTATAATGGGGAATCAATTAAATATCTATAACTTTGTTATTTTTTGTCCAATTTGGATGAAACTTGCCGAGATGATAGCCTCTGCTGATCGCATAAAACCTGCCAAGTTTCAAGAAGATCAGAGCAGGGGTTTGGGAGGAACTGTACCCCAAATTCTTGAAAGCCAAACTCCTGTCACGTCTATGTGTTACACCACAGGGGAGTCAAAACTGCAGGGTTGGTGGCCCCTGGTGAGGCCACAAAGCCTGCCAAGTTTCAAGAAGATTGGTGCTGGGGTTTGGGGGGAACACCCCTCAAGCTGCGGACAAGCAAAA
>NW_017729029.1:68088399-68099609 GCF_001723915.1 Gavialis gangeticus | reverse complement strand
AAAGCTGCAGGGGTGGTAGCTCTTACTGAGGCCACAAAGCCTGCCAAGTTTTAAGAAGATTGGTGGAAGGGTTTGGGGGGAACTGCACCTCAAGCTGCGGACAAGCAAAACTCGTGACATGGGTGACCCTGTGTGTGTTAAGGAGCAGCAGGGTGAAAGCTGCAGGGATGGTGGCCCCTGCTGAGGTCACGATGCCTGCCAGCTGTCGAGGAGATTGGTGCAGGGGGGTTCTGGGACCCTAAGCCACTGGCTGCTGACAGGCAAAACTTGTGCCATGGGTGCTTGTGGGACTGACCGTGTTGGTCTTGGGGCAGTTGATTGTATTGATTCTTTCCTCTCCTTAGTCTGGTTTTGTAGGTGCTAATTGATGGCAATTAACTGGTTACATTAGCTAGGTCCTGTGTGTTGAGCTGGTCCCTGAGTGAATCATGATTGATTGGTAACTGGTAACACAGCTTAGTAGCCAGGACTGCAGTAGTGTCTCCCACGCCCCAAGATAGAGACAGTCAGTCTCACAAGCACCAGTGTCATGAGTTTTGCCTGTCACAAAAAATTAGAACAGAAATAAGAAAGAATAAATGAACAGAAGAAAGCACATTACCCATAGGGTGGCATTTGTACGGCTAATTAAGCATTCCTTCTTTTTCCTCTAGATGTTATGTATGAAGAGGTCAAAACCTTTTCCAAACAAAATATTATCAGAGTACCCTCATTGTAGATTTTTTTATTGCTTTGGGCTATTCAGATGACTATGATTCAGTTCACATTAAGAGAACAAATGACACACTATTAAGTAAATAACTAAAAGACCATTACTTCGACCTGATACTGCCAGACCACAGCTTATTGAAAAGCATATCTTTATTAATAATGATATCTGGATAGAGATATGGACCATGTTGGTCTAAATACAATATCAAGTGCACAATAGATTTAAAAAGAAAGCAATGAGGGTAAAACTGAAAATAGAGAGTACTGTAGAACATTTGTGTTATACACATAGATTTTTTGCCTATGCTTTTAATCTTATGTATTTTCTTGAGTTTTGCATTGCCTTCAGAAACTCCATTTTGTATTGCTCTGTAGCTTGACATAAGTGTTCAACCTTTGTATGTTGTATGTGTGAGAGAAAGGGTGAGAGCGTATCTGTGAAAAAGGAAAACATCAGTTGGTGACTGGCTGAAGAATGCAGAAAGATCAAAACAAGAAGATACAGCCCCAAAACAGTGAGAGAACAATGGCAATCAGCCTTCAAGGAAGAACATGGTGATAACACAGCAAAAGCCCAGAGGACCGGGTGAATTGACAAGGCTATATAAGATAGGGCAAGATGTTTTGATTTTTGGGTCTTGTTCTGCATGTCATCCTGGAGCATTGGTTCGTCTGATGAGATGGACCAGCAGGAGCCCAGCTTCTTACTTGTGATCAACTTGGCTCGCCACCAGATTGATCCAAGTATCAGTAAGACAGGTAATGTATACCAGTGCAGAACAGATATTGGGGTGTGAATGTAGTGTGTGTGTGTGTGTGCGCGCGCATTAAGCACTTAATCAATAAACACAGTATCTTCCCTGATGTTCCCTTATAAGGTCTTGCTCATGATTTGAGCAATTGGCAATTTGTGTAACTTTTGTATATTATTTATAAGTAATCTTAAGGGTTTAAGAAGGCTAACTTATTTTTGTCAAGATTTTTCTGTCAAGATACATTTTATCCCTAATTCATGAAAATATTTTTCCCCTTTATTCTCAACTGACAAAATCCTTGCACGTCTTTGAGCTCAAACTTCATGATGGTGACAGTCCACTCTCCACAAAATATATGTAGTAGACCAATACAAAATGGCACACAAAAATTGGTTAACTTACAAATCTAAAAATCAGATCTCTAAACTTTGGTGAATAACTCACTTCAGGTTCTGCAGCTGGATCAAAAACTACTGTTTGTACCTGAATCCAAGGCCACTTTGAATTTAAGATGACCACCCCACCCCCAATAATTAGATTATAAATATGGAAAACTTATAAATTTGTTATAATTTTCTATGTGTAGAATCTAATTATTGGAGGGTCATCTTAAATGTGTCTCCCCCAATGGTACAGTGGGGAAAATGGTGGCAGGAGGGCAGGTGGCTGTGGGGGGTGGGTCTGCCCCTCCTATTTCTTCCCACAGTAGCCTGCCTGCCTCCCATAGTGCTTACAGCCTCTGACCCCCATTCTTCTGTACCTCTTATTGTCAGATGTGGCTCCAGTTCCATCCCCTCCCAGGGCACAGTACATAAAAGCATGGTCACTGCCCAGCTGCACAGTGCATCATGGGGAGCTGCATTGCTGTTGAATGGCTGGATAGTGGGTGGAGGCTTCATATGTTCCCTGCCCAGGAGAGAATAGAGCCAGAGCCTGAGTTGCACCTGACAGTAGGAGGAGGGAAAGCGGGCAGAGGCAGAGGGGACCTGTAGTACTCAAATCCAAGATGAGGTAATTCTTTCCCTGTGCTGAATGGGGGGAAAGCATCATCTTGGTTTCGAGTAAATACAGTAGTAGGAAACAATCTGTCTGCTCTGGTTTGCTGTTTGTTTGAGGGGGAGAGGGTTGGGGTTTTTGTTTGTTTGTTTGTTTCATTCTTGATAAAGTGGAAAACCAAAACCCTGATTCTAATATCCAGATGAATGAAAATATTTTTAGTTTAATATTTCAGTTATAGCAAGGGCGCTTGTCAGTCACAATATGGATGCAGGAGGCAGCAGGAGAAAGAAGTCCCCTTTAGAAAGGGGCATTCTTCCTTAAAAGCTGGAGGAGGTGTTACCTACACTTTATATAATAACCTTGGTATTAGAGCACTTACCCAGGATGTGGAAGACCTGGGGTTCTTGGTTTTTCTCATCTGTCTCTTAATCATTTGACACTGGTGCAGCTGTGTAACAGAGGTTGTAGCGTCTCAAAGACACAAAGCTCCTTTCCCAACTAGTACATAAACCTTCTCTGAGTTTGCCCTGGGCTGAGATGTGGATTCAGATCCTTGCCTCAAATTAGGAAGATGAGGTATTTGATTCTGGTCTCATACTTCAACTAAGTGCTTTAAGCCCTGAGCTGTTGAGTTTAAAGGGGGTCTGTATTTTGTATGACCAGGCTTAGTCATATGCTGAGAATGGATGATGATCATATTACCTATGGATTTCTTTTATAAAGAACTCTTTATAGGAAGAAGGTCATGGTAGCCTTATCTCCAGTTCAAAGATGTGTGATATGAAAGCAATGAATATCAAGCCAAATGATTGGGAGAAGATTTCTGAGGATTGAAATGCTTGGGAAGAGTATAGTAAGCATGGAATGAAGGCTTTTGAGGAAAGAAGAGCCCAACATACAGAGGAAGGAAGAACCCCATACCACCTTCAAGATTGTTTGATACAAACTTCATATGTGATGAGTGTGGAAGGGACTGTGTCACTCAAGAATTGGGCTCTATAGCCCATTCACAGAAGTCGGGTGAGCTGATGACTCCCTCAGTGCTATTCTATCATCTTGCAAGATGGACAGATGCCTACTGTTACTGCTACTAGTTTGTATGACATCCGGTTCAGTAGTTGTCCATTTATGTCTGCTGGATCAAGCCCTAGAAGCAAAGTAAGGGGAAGAATGCCTAGCTGGATTTTTGGCACCTACTAGCATGAGTGCATACTTAGTGGCAGAAATAAATGCTAGGGAGCTAGACAAGTGAAATGTTTTATATTTAGGTCCTTCAGGATTTGGTGGCAACTGGTTTTGGGACCAAACCTCTTTGTAGATTTTGGCCTTGTGGCCTGTTCTAGTGACTGTCAGGACAAACATCAAACAGAATGCACACAATAGATGTAGTTGCCATTTTTTTTTTCTGGCAATTTATTAGATTTGATTTATATACAGGAAAAGTTGTTACAAGGTTGCCCTAGCTCTGATACAATAGTTTAGGTTGCGTTACATAGCCTGCCTTTGGTTTGCTTATTGTTTCTTTTATTTATTATATGTAAGGAAAAAATGACAACTTGGTTTCTACATGATTGTATCTGTTGTTCAGCCTATGTAGTGCATATAATTTTTTACTTTTGTTTCTTGTCTTAATTGGACTGAAAAAAAAAGGAGGGCACTCTTCTCTATATATAGGTACGTCTTACATGGAGCAAAAGTTCATTAGACCCAAGATGCCTTAAAGGAAAAACAGACATTTCAGATTAACAATTTTCTGATGAAATGTTTTGACCAGTTCTATTAAGAAGTGAGAGACAGAGATAGAGAATTTTGTGAGACTAGAAGATCTCACATTGACAGTCCTGGTGCAAAACTTCATGTAAATCATGGAAGACCATTACAATGCTTAAGGAAAAGCATTTCAGGCTTTCCTGTCCTGCTGTTTTAGACTGCCCTACCCAGACTTAGAAGGTAAGGTTATATATCTTGTTTTCCCAGCACTTTTGAGTTCTCTGCTGTGACATGGGCTTGGGCACTTGTCTCAGTCTGTTTTCTTTGTAGGCTATGAAATTAATTTCACATGGGACATTTGAAAAATAGTAACATTTGGGACACTCATGTGGTCTCCATTAAAAGCTGAATTTTGGTGAATTATTCTTCATACTTTGGTAAGTGTCTTCCTTCCTATCCTCAGTATGCCTGTGTATCTAAACCTCAAACAGTCCAAACTAAGAGACTCCCAGATCACAGTAAGAGTACAGGTAGACTTTAAAAATGCATGCTTTCCATTTTTTTTTGGGGGGGGGGGAGTAAAAATAAATAAATATTGCTTTTGTCAGTTAGGTATGAGATGTGGAAGAGGTCAATACCTTGAACCTAGCTACTAACCTAGCTATGCTGGCAAAACTCTTTGTGTAGATGCAGTTATGCAAGCAACAAAGGTCTCTAACGAAGCTAGCTTTTTTCTGTTTGGAAAACTGATGTATGTGCAATATGGCTAAAAGAACTTCAGCTAGTATAAGCTGTATCTGCAGTATAGGCAGGGCTGTACCTAGACTCCTGGAGGCCCTGGGCAAACTTTTAGTATCAGGCTCCCCTTTGCCAGAGATAATGATTTTTTTGCTGAAAAAGTCTTTATCACATCTGTGGTACTGATGTCTTTAAATAGTTTGTTTTCGATTAATAACATTGCCAGGCCCGTATATGTACAATATTAAAACTTTTTCTTGCAAGTGTATTTTTTTTGTCACTTCCTGGTTTGTCCATTCCTGTGTCCGGGTCTGAGTATAGGGTTGCTGATAAAATCCTCATAAGAAGAAGAAACTTTAAAACTATTTTTGTAAAATATTATATCAATTCTGAGAAGAAAAAATGACACTATTTGTAAGTACTTATGGATAGTTCTTGGAAACTCAAACATGCTGTACACAGAAAACAAAAGTTCAAGCTTCATATAAAGCATTGTCCCCTGAAAAAAATTGAGGTACATTTCAAAAGGAAAATGACCCAATGGCTATCTGTCTATGTTAAAATAGGTCAAGGGCTGTATCTATACTGCACAATGCGGTGAAGAGATACCTAATTCAGTTTAGGTACTAGGAGCAATCTGTCCACATATATACCAAGCTCACCACTGGCTAATTGGGCCATTCTGGCTCTACTGCTTTTGGTACCTGAGCAAGTTTGTTTAGAGCCAACTCGAGCCTGGATTAATTTAATCATCTGAAAGATCTGCCAAATCTATTTCAGTGGGCACCCACCTTTTTGGAAGGTGTGCCATAAAATAAGCCCCTTACCCTCTCTGAGTGCCACACTGATCTCCTCCTGCCTTACTTCCTGCTCTGTGCCCTGTGCTCCCTGCCTCGTTCTGTTACTCTGCTTTCTGCTCCCTGTCCTATCTGCTGCTGTAGTCCCTGCTCCCTCCCTAATCTGCCACATGCTGCATACAAAGGCTTTTCAAGTCACTTCTGGCAGATGCTGGCCACACCTGATCTACTTCACATATTTTACAATAGTGCCCTCACTGCAAAACATCTGTTTTGCATTATTGCTGCAGAGACTAGCAGAGAATCTTCAAAAAGCAGTCATGTTACCCTGCCTCCTCTTCCCTTGGATATAGTGGGTGGCGTGGGACAGAATTTGATGGGGGGGGCGGGATGTTGCTATTACTCTGATCTGTTTTTAATTGAATATTGAAAGAAAAGAAGGAGGATGCTGAAAGAAACTAATATGGAAGTTGATGAGGCATAGAAATTGTTAGAGGTGAGGGGTGGTCTCCTCCCTCAAAACTCTGACTCTTGCTGTGAAAGGGGATCTTATTGCTTGCTGCAGTGAGTCAGAGAGCAACAAATCTTGTTCTCTCAGCCAAGCCAAGGGAAGGAAAGCAAAGGGAATTTAAGTTTCCTATTTTAAAAGCTTTAAAGAGAAATATACCTGGGTAAAGTGGTGCTTTGTATCTTGCAAACTGTTCTTCCCTTTCAGCTTTAGATGACATACCACCATTTTAGAAATGGTTATTACACATGGGCATATATCTTATTGTAATCTAAGATGGGCAATATTTGTATATGCTGAAGAGTGAGGAATGGTATGACAATTTGATATCCATGCACCTTGTTTGAATTTAGCTACAGATAAGTAGAGCTGTTGGATTGTGTACTAAAATTAACACAGATTTCTAGGAGAGGTTGCATTATTGATTAGTTCTCTCTTACAGCGGTTTAATATTAAAACATTGTTACTTTTTACACAGCAATATATAATCATAATTTTGAAGCTAATGCTTTTTCATTAAAATATTAAATCCCACAGCAAGTAACCAACATATATCTTTGTAAGAGTGCTTACTGTGGCACAAGAGTGTCACCTAGTGAATGAATTGGGGGAGACATAAAACCAAATGGTTCTGTGGTACTTATAACCTAAAGTACATACAGTGGTCAACAAAGGTAATAATCCATAAATGTTTAAAGTTGGGTTATGATTATTGTACAAAGATGCAATAGAATTGTTTGGCAAGTAATCATTTTTTTAAAACGGGGAGAGAAAAAAAATATTAACCACTTTTAGAAGTGGTAGAAAAATCCCATTTAATAGCTTTTATTTACTTTTAAACTGTAGGTCAGAATTTCCAAACTTGGATGTTTAAGTATAGACTTAAAAGTTTAATGTAGGCTCCCATTTTAGAAAGGCATTATAAACTGTATTATTTGAGAAGAATGGAAAAATTCTGTATATATATTGTCAAAAGAAAATGTATTAAGGTTTATTAGACTTCTAATCTGAATAATTAAGTAGAATTTAATTCAAATTCTTAGTTGAGATACTTAAAGTGGTACAAAATCCTGTTATTATCTAGATCACTAGGATGGTTCATCTGCTTCACTTCAGCTGTTCTTTTTATGTTCTCATTATTTGTAATCATTCCCAGGCCCCATTTTTAACTTCTTTCAATTATATACTCCTCTTCCAAACTCTGTCAGATTTTTTTCAATTCTGCCTATTTTGCCTAGCTGTGTTCCTTTTTTTCCTGACACATTTGTTATTGTTTCCCTTCCTTTTAGTTGATTATCTGTCACTTTCTTTTTCTTTAGTTTTTTTTTTTGGTGAGGGGCAGGGGGGAGGGAATAAATAGCACATGCATATAATGGAAGCTCAGTATAAATACAGGATTTAGTTATAATGGTCTTTTCAACTGGCTTGCTTAATAGAAGGGACATATTGAAAAACACTCTGACCTTCTGAAACATGAAAGTTCTGCAATCTGAAAGGTCAGAGGTATAATGTAGGCCAAGCAAGATATTTAGCAAAAAAAGTACTCTTTTTGCACTCTGACAAATTAAAACAGGTATTTCATTTTTGGCTATTCATTGTAGTATTACCACAAACCGATTATTATATCCACAGTGTGGATCTATGATCACATGCAAACTTTCTTGGAACCAACCTTATGATTCAAGTCAACTTTTCCTGTTATAAATGTTTCCTCAGCTATAAACTTATCATATCATTCTGTTGTTACCATAATGACTGTATTTTATGTTTGTGCGTGTGACATTTTTGACAGCTTTCCTAGGGGAAAATCCTGTTCTAATTAAGAGTGATGTTGTCAGTAGTTTGGTAGCATAATAATCAAATTTATTTTTCACCTAATATAGAGATCCCATTCTGCCAAGTTGTTGCAGTATTTTTTTCCACTTAGTCTGTATATTATAATTCTATACTTTGCTTTTCTGTTGTTCATTAAAGAACTTTGTTTATATAATGGGCATCATTAATGGTATCCTTTGAAAAAGACCCATCACTTTCCATACACCGGATCGTGTGCAAATGTCAACCCACTTCAGTTTGCTTCTCTGCAGATTTTGCTTCTCTGCAGTCAAACAGACTACCAGGGGAAGATATATCATGAGTTGTTTGCTGCCTGAACAACTGCTCTGCTGTTGAATATCTATGATTGCACAGTTAACAATGCCAAGATGTGCTTTTTCTTCTATATACACGTGCCCCAAGCAGCATGAAGGAAGGGGCTAGGGGGATGTCTTTATTTATTTATTAATTGTACTTTGGTGGAATGAATATCCGTAGACAAACTACTCTGGTTTAGCTTGTCCAAGAACAAAAAAAGAAAGGATGAGGGGGAAATGGACAAGGGTCAGAAGCCCTTTAGTGGAAGCTTGATATTGAACCTGCTGCTGCTGTCAAGGTGAGTTTGCTGCTCAAAGAGCTTCACTATCTCATGTGGACTTCAACCAACCAACCAACCAAACAAACAAACAAGCTAGTAATCAGAGAATGCCTTGGCCACTTCACTTTTAACCTACTCCTAGTAAGGTTCCTAGTGAGTTGCTCAAAGATGAGGCTCCTACCATAGCAAAGAAAGAAAGCTGTTCTTTCCACAAACCTAATGTAGAGTTTCAAGGAAGTTCCTTCTTAAAGCTCTTTCTGAAGATTGTCCGGAAGGATCGTTTCTGTCCAGGTGATATGATTTTCTTCAAGAATCACCACAGCAGGCCCAAGATGCTCCTGGATATAAGGCAGAAGGCCCAGAAATTAAGATATTGCCACTAGGCAAGCCGTTTCTCTATCCATCTCAGCATTTTATGAGAGTAAAGACCTTAGATCCAAAGTGCTCATGGCTACACCATGTTTACAGGATGTGTTTATTTAGGTTTTTGGGATTTTTTGAAAAACCAAAGCTCAGTAGCTCTAAATGTGATGGGAGCAGCAGACACTGATCTCTTTACTGTTAACTGCCTGGTGAGTAAGGGAGGCAGCATCACCATTTCTTCCTCCTTGCTTGTTAATTCATTGCCAATCTTGCTATACAGCTGAGAGGCTCTCTCTTTGTGTGACCTTGTTAGCTGGTCAGGATCAGCTTGTGGAAGTGTTGTCATATAGGATTTTGGGAAGTTTCTTGAAAAATAATCATGTTATGGGAGAGGCTCCATTGCTGCTTTCTCTATGTGTATAATCTTCTATCTGTCCAGAATTGGCTTGTATACAGTATGTTTTCTGAGGTTTCTATAGGCTGGGCTTAGACAACCCTTTTCCCCACAGTCTGAGAAGGTCCAGTATCTTCTCTGTGGGGTGTAATTGTCTATTTTGGTAGCCATGCTTGTTTATGCCTATACATATACAGGCTGGGATTTTTTATTTATCTCTTAAATAAACTAGGGTTTCAAAGGAGGGGAGGGAACTGGTTTGAATTTTGGCCTTTCAGACCACTAGAATTCAATTACTTGTGTCCTGAGGAGCCAACACAATTGCTTTTGGTACTAGAGAACTAATCCATCCAAGAGAAATAGGGGACTGTCCACAAACGCTTTGTGTAGGTAGAAGAGGGCTTTTGTTATTCAAAGAATTGTGTTTGGCAGAGTAAGGGCCCATTAGGCGTGGACTTCAACAAATGTAGAACTCAAATTCTGTTGATAAAACCATATATCATAGATCAGACAGAGAGACTTCAGTAGAAATCTCTTCTGCTCAAAGATATTTCAGTAATACTTTTGGCAGCTGTGCTTCTGAGCTGACTAGAGACATCACGGTTCTACACAATGCAATCTTCTCCTTTTGTAACATAAGAGTGAGGAGGCAAGTAATTCATTCTCAATCCCTGCCCTAGAGGATCACTCAGTTTCTGATACTGATCCTCTATCTGTTTATATCTAGAGTAGGGTAGCATCTTGGAGACTAAGAGTATGTACAGACATTACATTTAGATGGATTTAACCAGTGGATTCACCTCTGCACCTGGAACCAACACTTTTCAGAGCAATACAAACATGTATTAGTATCCAAACTGATAGAAAGGAGTATGAGAAAACATATTCTTGACACTAAAAACAAGTCAACATTTATGTTTGCTTAATTAAATATGAAAATGTCCAGTCTTTCAAAATGCCAGAACTGAAAGTGTGTCTGCCAACAGTTGATCAATATGTAACATTTTGCCATGCAAGTACTTTGCAATATAGTTCACAGATGTAATGATGTGCACTGAATCTATCATTCAGGGTTTGAGAGGCCTGCACCCAGTATTCCTTTAAAAGGCTGTCAAAATACTCGCTCAAAGTGTTTAACTTCATAGATTTATGGGTCAGCTTTCACGTTTCTTGTACAGCTGAAAAACTGTTATGACTAGGAGTGAGAATCTGGTCTGTTACCCTGGAGACAGAAACGTTAGCAAGATGATCCAATGTGAAACTTGTTAAGCAGCCAGACTTCCGGCCCAGAAAGGCACTGTTTACCAATTTCAAGCTGATTTTCTTCCAGGAGTAAAAGATACTGAATACCAGTTGAAATTCTTTCAGACAACACAACCTATCCCATTACTTACAGTGCTTATAGTGCTTACAGGTGGGATAGAGAAGGAAGGAAAGGTGGGGGTGTGGCGCTCTATGTCAAGGAGCAATACACATTCTCTGCCAGCAAAATGGGGTCAGAGGGGCAAGCGGAAGTGCTCTGGGTCAAGATACAAGGGGGCCGTGGGGAGAGGGATCTAACGGTGGGGGTCTACTACAGACCCGCCAACCAAGGGGAGGAGCTAGACTGGGAATTTTTGGGCCAGCTTGCAGAGGCACTTAAGGCAAGGGATGTAGTTGTCATGGTTGATTTAAATTACCCGGACATCTGCTGGGAGGAACAGTCAGCCAGGTCGGACTGTTCCAGGAGGTTCCTGGCCGAGATACAGGATCTCCACTTAATTCAGGAGGTGCACAGTCCCACCAGAGGAAATGCCCTGTTGGACCTGGTCCTGGCCGCAGG
>NW_017729029.1:68085199-68087524 GCF_001723915.1 Gavialis gangeticus | reverse complement strand
ATCCACAGATGCATCTCTAGCAGGGACAAGGAGGTGATCCTCCCCCTCTATGCAACACTGTCCAGGCCACAGCTGGAGTACTGTGTCCAGTTCTGTGCTGTTCAGTGTTTCCTTGGGGTATACCTTTAATACATCCTTGTAGCATTTCCTCTGGCCACCATGAGATCTCAGGCTATAACTAAGCTGGAAATAGACTGGTTGTGGGAGTCAAGAGTTGGGCATCCACACACAGTGTCCAGCCCAGTGAAATTGTTACTTGAGGATCACTGCTTCAATGCTGGTAACACAGCTTTAGCAAGGATGCTGGCAGTTTTGTAGAGATACTTTAATTTGATGTGGATGATTTTCTGGAGGCATCATTGGTGATACCTCTCCCAGGATCTTGAGATGCTGATGGTAGGTCACCCAAGTTTCACATCTATGAAGGAGGATGGCGATGATGACTGCTTTGCAGACCTGGATCTTGATGTCTTTCCAGTGATCACAATGAGTAAAGACAAGCCAAAGCAATTTCCCAAAGAAGGCATTTGTGCACCAGCTCCTGTGCTGGATTTTCTTATTAATGTTCACTCTCTGAGAGAGGGGGCTATTCAGGTAGGGGAAGTGCTCGGCTACTTTCAGGGTCTTTTCCTTAATAGTAATTTCAGGAGGGGGGTCATATTCATGGCCTGTGGCAGGCTGATAGAGCACTTTAGCCTCCTTCATGTTGAGAGAGAATTGAGCCCAAAGTTTGGTAGGTTTCTCCAAAGAGATCCAACATAGTCTGGAGTTTTTCCTCAATGTATGCAAGGATGGCACAATTGTCAATGTATTGAAGGTCAAGGATGGTTTTTTTTGAGTGCTTTGGTCTTCAACAGAAAATGTCTCAGATTTGAAAAGCTTTCCATCCATTCAGTATTCTATGTTAATTCCAGAAGGAAGGCAGTCCTTAATGAGAAAGAAGATGACTATAAAAAAAAATGGAGAACAAAGTTGGAGAACAAAGTTGGGGTGATGACACATTTTTGCTTGACCCAGTTTGGATGACAAATGGATCTGTTTCTGATCTGCTACATAAAATGGTCACAACCATCTGGACATGGAGAAGCCTGGGGATCTTGATGTACTTTTCAGGACATCCAAATCTGGACGGTACTTTCCACAAGGCTTTGTGATTGATGGAATCTAAAGCCTTAGTAAGATCACTGAAGGCCAGATACATGTGCTTATGTTGTTTCCAACACTTTTTTTTGGACTTGATGGACAACAAGGATCATGTGAATTGTCCCTCAGGATGGTCTGAAACCACACTGATATTCCAGCTGGACTTCCTCAGCAAGAGGTTGAAAATGTTTCAGGAGGATGCAGGCAAGGATTTTCCCTGCTTTGAAAAGGAGGGTAATACCTCAGTAGTTCCAAACACAGACTTATCTCTTTTATCGCAGATTGTCACAATGTTGGCATTCCTCAGGTCCCCAGGTATCTCTTCATTGTTCCAAATTCATAGAATACATTTGTGGAGTCTCAGTACAAGTTCCTTGCCACCAATCTTGTAGAATTTGGCAGGTATGCCATCTGGGCCAGTAACCTTGTTATTCTTGGTTTCCATGTTGGCACTCCAGACTTCTTTTAGGATTGGAAGATTTGTAACGGTGTTGGGGGATAGACTCAATCACGGTATTCATTACAGCCAACTCACAGTTCAGGAGTGCCTCAAAGTGCTCTTTCCATCTAGCTAGGATAGATTCATTGTCTTCAAAGAGTGTCAAGCCATCCTGTGATCACAAGAAAATAGGACCATGGGAAGTTGGGTCATAGATGGCCTTCGTTGCCTGGAAAAAGCTATGAATGTCATGTTTGTCAGCTTAGAGCAGGATCTATTTGGTTTTATCTTGCCACAACTGATTTTTGATTTCCAGATACTCCTTTGAACTTCAGTTTTGAGGAGTGGATATAACTCATTCTTCTGTTGAAACAAGGTGTCATCCTGCCAAGCAGAATGAACTCTTCTCTTTCTGTCAAGGAGGGCTTGGATCTCAGTGTCACTCTAATTAAACTAGTCTGGGTGTTGGCGGGTAGTATGAATTCAGCACAGGGCCACATGGACCCCTTCCAAAGTTTGTCAATGTTGATTTCATATGTGGACAGGGCAGAAAGCTTTTCAAGGAGACTGTGATGGTGGACCTTGCCTCTCTGTATCCTTTTATAATCTCCCAAAGAGCTGTAAGTACCCCGACTTTCCTGCCTGCCACGTCTTGGATGTTATTATAATATGTTCTGCTTTATGATGTCACTTGTTGGGAGGGTTGTTATATATATATTTGTTGTTTTATTTAGCTCTTTGGG
>NW_017729029.1:68078294-68084642 GCF_001723915.1 Gavialis gangeticus | reverse complement strand
TCTCTCTTTACTTTTGCTATCCTGAGTATGTACCTTTCATCTGGTGCGTGCCTGAAGTCTTGAATCTTTGTGGTCAGCACTCAGTTGTTTTCACTAAGCTTGTGGGAGTGAGTCAATTCACTCTTCTCTTTTTTGTTTGTTTGTTTACTTTTTAGCGTGGCTGCCAGCTGCATCTCCAGTGCCTCTTCCAGGATCCACCCCTCTTTCTCAGAGCTCTGCTCTCTCCAGCGGCGAGAAAAATCCTGAGGTAAGTGTCTTATCTCCTGGAGATCTTCTTTCTCCCTCACTTTCTCCTTCAGATGCTCTTTCTTTCTCCTCCCTTTCTGAGATTCCCTTCTCCTCTTTCTTTTCTTTTCCCGGAGCTTCTATTCTAATATGGTAATAGCTCCGGAGGCGGCGTTTTCTGGCTCTTTTTGCTGCCTTGCTGTTTACTCTTTCACAGAGACGATGTTGGAGTTCCTTACAAACCTTCCTGTCTTGAAGAGATTTGGTGTTGAAAGTCTGTCCATTGCTTTTACCTGTTCTTGGTATTCTGGAGCAAGCAAGATGTTTATAATGGATCTCACAACATGGTGATCTGCCCAGCAGGTGTTGGTTCCTCACATGGCTCATGTAATACAGACATCCATTTGATCATGGGCTCTAAAAATAACATGCTTCAGGAGATGCCAATGCTTAGAGTAAGGGTGTCTCCAGGTGGCCTTGTATTTCATAGTTTCAGTTTCTAGGGTCGGAAGGGACCTGAGCAGATCATCTAGTCAGACCCCCTGCCATGGCAGGAAGAGCACTGGGGTCAAGTGACCCCAGTAAGGTGGTCATCCAACCTCCTCTTAAAAACCCCCAGGGTGGGAGCCTGCACCACCTCACTTGGAAGCTGGTTCCAGACCCTAGCCGCCCTGACCGTGAAGTAGCGCCTCCTGATGTCCAACTTAAACCTTCCCTCCGCCAGCTTGTGACCATTGTTCCTGGTCACTCCTTGCGGCACTCGGGGGAACAGGGACTCCCCCAGCGCCTGCTGATCCCCCCTAACCAGTTTATAACAGGCCACAAGATCCCCCCTCAGCCTTCTCTTTTGAAGGCTGAACAGGTTCAGGTCCCGCAACCTTTCCTCATAGGACCTACCCTGCTGTCCCTTGATCATACGAGTGGCCCTCCTCTGGACCCTCTCGAAGCTGTCCACATCCCTCTTAAAGTGCGGCGCCCAGAACTGGATGCAGTACTCCAGCTGCGGCCTGACCAGTGCTGCATAGAGGGGGAGGATCACCTCCTTGGACCTGCTCGAGATGCATCTGTGGATGCACGAGAAGGTGCAGTTGGCCTTCCTAACCGCCTCCCCACATTGCTGACTCATGTTCATCTTGGAGTCAATAATGACTCCCAGATCCTTTTCCACCTCTGTGCTGACAAGAGGGGAGTTCCCCAGCCTGTATATATGGTGCCGATTGTTCCTCCCCAGGTGCATCACCTTACACTTGTCCGTGTTAAACCCTATCCTGTTCTCCTCCGCCCATCCTTGTAACCTATCTAGGTCCAACTGTAGCCTGTTGCTCCCCTCTATTGTGCCCACATCCCTCCACATCTTAGTGTCATCAGCAAACTTGAACAGGGTGCTTTGCACCCCCTCGTCCAAATCACTGATGAAGATATTGAACAGTGCAGGCCCAAATTTGTCTGAAGATAGTGTTCAAACAAACATGAAACTATTGGGAAAAGAGTGGGACACCAAGGAGATAGCCAGGAAGATGTTGGTTTCCCTACCTGTCAAAGGAATCTAATCAAGGTGTTATAATATGCCATCCTAGAATTTTACTGAACTCAAAACTGCTCTTGGACATAGATAAGTTGAATGGGAACTTCAACCTGCTGGATATTCAGCAGCAGACTAAGTCAAGCTTAAGAACACTTTCCAGCCAAAACTTTGCAGTAAAAATCTCTATTTTAATTAAACAATTAAAAATTTTTTAGTCTTTGTTGTAGACTCACACAAGGAAGCACTTACTCAGGACTGTAATGGACTTGTCTGGCCTTGTTTTTTAGCATCCCCTGAAGCTAGCCCAGGGAAAAACCTTGGCTTCTTCTTACTCTGAGACCTTGACATTTTGTTCCTGGACCCCTTCCCCATTATCCATGCCTCTGCTTCAAGAAGCTAACTTTCAGTTCATTTCTTGAGGGAAGGACTTTAGGGAGAAACGTACTTTGAAGTTCCAAGCTAAAAAATCAACAGTTCCTCTTCAGAAGCACTAAATAGTCCCTCTGTTACCAATCCAGCCTGCACAGATGTGAGCCTACCAATATTACCTCTCCTTACTGTTCCCAGCCAGGATCCTTAAAGGTGCTCTCCTGGTTCTCAAGGAGTCACAGCTGACTCCTTGTTCTTCAGAGCTGCTTCCTCCATTGTTATGCTTATTTCTCTTTTTCTTCCTATAATCCCACTTTGTTGAAGTGTCAACAAGCATTCAAGTCTCTGTTGATGTCATAAATCTATCCTGTCTTGTTCCACATGTGGATAGCCCTGGGATTTAGCAAAGGGTTAAATTAAACTTTCCTTCCCTGAGTATAGGCTGGTTGGGGAAATCAAGGCATACAACATTATAACAACGTGAATACACTTAAAACACAAATACTACTATAAACCCCGGGTCTGTTACAATAATCTGTTACAATGTTTTAACATACTATAAAGGATTATATAAGATTGTTGTTCCTGAAGTAAATTTATAACAAATTATTAAAAAATATCATAATAACTTCTAGAAAAATCTATAAATGGGAGTCTCAGATCCTATTAATTCTCTATGTAAAACAATTCCAGGAGAAGGCTCCTACTGTGCAAGCAAAAACTGTCTATGACCATGGATATTACAACTCATTAACTATGTTCTTGAAGAAAGTAAAATTAAGCACAAAATTAAAGCATAAAATTAAAATTACACAAAATAGAACACAAAATGATTATTTCAGTTAATTTCTCTTGGATGCTTCTCTAGACAATTTTAATATATATCTTGATTTTCAAAGTGGGCTCCCTTTCAAGGGAACCAGTGAAGCTTTTTCCTAAAATCAGTAGTGCATCTTTCCATAGGCGTCTTGTGGACACAGTTGGAGAAGGCTTTGAATTTCAGGATTGGTTCCATTTGGCATGCCGAGGATAAAAGCCAATGAATAAATGGGAAAACATGAGTATTTAAACTAATTTCTATGTAACTAAAGAAAATTTTTAAATTGATTACTCAAAATAATCCATTAAGGAGTTGTGTTGTTGTCTTGAGATAGTGAAATATATGAAAACATTAAATCTAACTTCATAGCAGTGCTTTTTAACTTCAGCTCACCAACACAGAAGTACTTGTGTGAGGCTGCCAATGAATTGGAAGGCTGATTCTTCTTAATGCTGTGTTAGTAGCTTTTTTTTACTCACTGTTCTTAGCAGATTGCTTCCTCACTGAATTGAACAGGATAACCTATGAAGAATGCCATAGTCGAGGAAGGCAGGAGTGAAAAAGGAAGCTTATTATTCAATTTTAAGAGGCTTTATAATCTCTACCTTGAAGGAAGAAACTTGTATCTTTAATGCTTGGTTGGGTCCAACATTATTTGTTGTCCTTCTTTCATGGGTTCTGTAAACCCATGAAAAATTTTATAATTTCATCTTATTCATGAACTAAAAACATTACTATGTGGTCTGTATGCATAGCATATCATGGATGTGGTAGGAAATTCTAAACACGCCTTTAGAATGAAAACTTTTTATTTTATTCCATCAGTTTTGTGAAATATGTTGTAGTTTGATCAGGGTTCAACAGGAAATGTAATTCTAAATAGCTTTACATTTAGGTACAAACTATTTCAGCTATCGAATGGTCTTAATTTTTATTAGCTTAATTGCTTCTTAAAGAAAGACTTGAAACTTAATAGTCATTAAATAATTCAATGTCTTTCTTTTTAACATACTTTGGAGTGGTGGCTTCTGTCTTTCTGGGTTTGCTAAGGATGTTGCACAGAGACAATCACTTCTCCAATTATTGTACATAACTTAAATGGCTTCTTACTTTATTACCCAATTGTAGCATCAAATGACCTTCCTTTATAGCAGTTATAGCTTCTTGCTTCTAACTAAATAAGGTGAATGTAAAGAATTGTACAAGGAACCCAAGACACTTGCCATCCCAAGCATTTATGGAAAGACCAACATTTACATAATTGAGAGGGCATACTGCAGAGACAGTGCAGCCTCTTAAGACTTGACAGAACTAAAAATGGTCTGTTACACCCATAAGGCTTAGCCTTGATATAAGTGCATCTATGGAGTTAATGCTTGTGCACCATTATGTGACTTGCTTTTCTGTAAGAAGTCTGATAAAATGGCTTACTAACATACACTCCACCTATATCTGAAGCAGGAGGCTCCTGGTACTGACTGTTGATGGAAAAATAAAAACTTACCTGATTGGTGACTTGTGACTAAAGGACTATAAATATCACCACCTTGAAAAGAAAAAAAAAAGTATTTTTCCCCAGTCCTGATTGTGTCTGAAGACTGAATACGTCTGATCTCCCTTCAAGAAACCAGCCTTCTCTACGATGCCTGACCAGCTGACAGAGATATGTATTTATAGTACTGGTAGTATAGATATATAATTGAAATGCTTACTTTCTTGATAAAACTATATCTATATGCATAGCAATAGTTGATACCTTGTAATGCTCAATAAACAGATTTATTAAAGAATTAAAGCACTCTCATTTGGAGTAATTGAAAAAGATTTTCATTAAGAGAATGAGTAAAAACATTCTTAAGGCAATGTTTATCCTGTCTGCTTGTTCTCCATTTGGAAGGAAAACCAGTGTCCCCCTGGTTCTTAAGGCAAGGTGACAATATGAGTGAGCTAAAAGTAATCAACATCTTGTATATGATACTTTTACAACCATCACTATTAAAAAGTGCTAATGGAATATTTTTTTCTTAAAGAGAGAGAGACAAGGTGGATGTTGGCCCATTCCATGATGTAGTTTGCCAGGTAATATATCCCTATACTTCTTTTTGCTCGTAAACTGAACATCTTTAAGTTCTTCTAAAATCAGGTCCAATACCAATAACTAATGCTTACATGCATTTTCCAAAAATATGGCCTTGAAAAAACTATCAAAAGTAAAAGCTAGTTGTAAAAGCCATTTCAGAGTTTATCTATAAACATTTTGAGAATTTGTGGTTATTTCTTTTACTGCTTGAGATTGCTACAATCCTATTTGGCAAGTGGCCTGATTCTGTTTGTTTGTGGCTAGTTCAGAGGACATGCCAGAGGACTTAAATACCTAATTTCTGGATTCTTCTTGGAGTTTGACATATGGCTGCTCTGCCCATAACATTTCTTCATCTCCAGAAGAACTGTGAGCACCTAGTGACAGCACAGGCCCAAAAAAGAACTGCATATCGAGGTTTTGGTGCTCACAGGTAATTGCTAGACTAGGCATTGGCAATTATTTGGGCCTGGAGGCCACATAGGGAGTTTTGATGAGTTGTCCTAGACTAGGTTAGCACTCCCTGCCTCCAACTGCAACAACTCACCAAAAAATTCCCTATGTGAGATGGGGCCATAGGCAAGTGGGTTGTAGTGTTCAGGAGTGAGACAGGTGGGTGAGGCCAGGGTCATGGGGAAGGATCACTGTTGGCTCTGGATTTAGGACCCAGAGGCCTTGTTTGGGGGGGGAGGAAGGGGACCCACCCTCAGACTGACCATGACCTTTCCATTCAATAATAGGCAAATTTGTTGATGCATGATGATGGGATGCAAAGACCTACCTCACCGCCCCAAGTGGGATGTATGAGATGGGCAGATCATGTGCCCTTTGTCCATGGTGGTTCTGGGGACCCTTCCCAGGTGACAGAGGGAGGGATAAGACAAAGGGAGGGACCCTTTGTTACTCTCAAGTCTCTGCTTTTGTATTTTCCTTCCATCCTGATGAGTCTTGATCTGTGGCTATTACTGGTCAGTTATGTCTCTATGGTCAAACATCTATGTAGCCTTCTGGGTCTTCTCCTAATTTGGTCTGTTCCCCCAAAACTGGGACTCGCCCCCCCCACCCCAAGGCATTGTATCTGGTGTCACTTTATCTCATGTTATGGGACAGTATGGTACATACTCCCTTGGTTCCCAGACTGTATGTCCTTGTTGTGTTAGACAACTGTCTGCTTTGAAGGCAGTGATCTCATGTTCTGGCATGCCCCCTCAATTCTCTGGCTGTGTCCATCCATTGGCCTTGTGTTAGACAGCTTGTCTGCTTTCAGGGCTGGATAAACTATGCGACTGTGAGACCCAAGCTCTTTAGAAATTAATTAACTATATATAT
>NW_017729029.1:68072611-68078147 GCF_001723915.1 Gavialis gangeticus | reverse complement strand
TAATTGACACACACACACGTGTGTGTGTGTGTGTGTGTGTCACAACTTATTCCCAAAAACAAACCTTTAAATACCATTTCTAAGCCAACAGTCACACGGTGACCCCTGCCTAGTGCAGGGGTGTGGGGTGGGTGTGTTTGCACGTGTGTGTGTGGGGGGGCTGCCTGGGCACTAAGTTCTGGGAGCTGCTAGGGTGAGGGGAAGGAGGAAGGGGAAGGGTGCACAGGTGGGCAAGTAGGCAGAAGACAGTCAGGAGCTAGAGCCTGACTCCTGTGTGCTGGAGCAGAAGATACATGCCTGAAGCTTCCTCCTGACCCAAAGTGGTGTAGCAGGAGGAGGAGCCAGCACTGGGAGCAAGGGGAGCCAGCAGTACCTAGGAGGCTGCAGTCACACCAAGAGCAGCCTTGCTGGTAAGCTTCACATGCTGGCCAGGGCCTAGCCAGGGCTGGTGGGAATGGGCTGGAATATAGCAAGGCCTGCCCCAGGTGGAGTACTGCAGGAGCAGCTCTGGGCTGCATTCAATTAGTTAGCAGGCTGGATCTGGTTCATGGGCCATATTTTGCTCACCTGTGAGCTAGACCCTTCTGGGCAAAGCCTAGCTTTGTAGCTTTTCATTTAAACAACATTATTTAGAAGAAGGAGATAATGTTTTAAAACTTCTTGAGAGGAAACTAGGCTTCCTGATTCTGCTCTTGATCCACTATTGGGCTAAACTATGAGCAAGGCAGTTGTATTTTGTGTGCAAGTGCCAAGGTTCTGCAGCTGCATTTGTGCTATTTAGGTTTGTAAAATGAAATAGAATTTAGTTCCTAAAGTCTGCTTCAGTATAGATCACACCCATATTCTTTAAGGTCGTTGATGGCTGATGGACTTGCTGTATGAAGTACCACCTCCTCATTTACAAGCCTTTTGAAATAAATGCAGTTGGTAGGAATGTGAAGGCTGAACAAACCCAGGGGAAAGCTCAAGAAGAAGGATCAGATGAATCTGAGGCATGAAAACCAATATATCCAGAGACTAATCTTTTAACATGTTATTTCCCTCAATCAGGAGAACAAAAAAAATGCAAGAATGGATTATTTATTTATTTTTATTTATTTTATTTTTTTATGGATAGAAGCAAGAAGACTAAGACCCTACTTAAATTTAAGCACAGAATGGAGAGCCTTTTATGAAAAAAATCACTGAAAAACTTATTTTTATCTGTGGACAAATTTCTTTGGTGATATGAAACACTAAGAATGCTTGGGTTTATCATCATAATCAAGTAATTTAGATTAAAAATATTAATTATCTTTCATTTATGTTGCAGTTCCATGGAGAACAATTTTAAGGCCAACTAACATCTGCAAAAAATATTCTGTAGCTCAGCTCCTCCCAGATTTTTATTCTTTCAATTCTCCTCTGACCAAATCAACAGAAAAAAACTAATAAGTTTACTTTCATTTCTCAACTCATCTTCCAGTACTTATATTCCAGAAGTTTTGTTCAAGGCTTATGGCTGAGCAAGGAAAAGATTTATTTCACAAACCTAAATGATTTAGAAGCCTTTGAGTAGCAATTCTACTAAGTGCATATTTTGTACATAAGATGCTTAAATGAGCATTGAAAGAATGACCTATATGTCAATTTCATAATTTTAGACTGAAAACTATGTGACATATTGGCACTTTTGTACCTTCACTCTTTATATCATCTTGGTTGGATGACTGGTTCCTGTAGAAAATCAAAGCTGGATAATTATTTGGATTCCTTTTTAGGGAAATGTCTGTCATATAGATGATATCACAATTCAGACAGAAGAAGGCTTTTTAACACCCTAGCAACCTACTAAATCATTTATGAGTTTGAACCTAGCTACTTTAATTGGTACCTTCTAAAATGTTAACTACTAAGATTTTTCTAGCATATTGAAGCATTTTGACTAGCCCAGTGACTTAATAATCAGAAAACACCATTGCACAAGCAGGGGTATTTTCTGATACCAAGTTATGAATTTTGTCTGAAAAATTTTGCATATGCACAAGGAACTTTATCTGCAGCACCCAGATTTGTTTGTAAAAAGGGTAATAATTTTCAGATGGGGAATGAAAAAAAATCCTGACACAGAGGTTTCGGTTCTTCTGTGAAAGGGCAAAAAATGGCTATTCTGAATTTTTAGTTCAGTGAGTTGGGAAGTTAGAACATTACAGAATAATCTTGCTTCTCTAACAAACCCATTTGATCAGGGATGGACGCATGACAGACTAACCTTTTCTTTTCTCAAAGCATTACTTTTAGCATTCATTTTAATGCTACACTTTTTCAAAAAAAATTTACTAGTGACTTTTAAAGTTGAATCATCTGGACCAGCATATCTTAATAAAATAATTGATGCTGTCTATAAAGGAAATGGGGAGAAAACAAGAAAAGCCATACTCAAAGAAATCATTGACTCTAGTGGCTCATACATCCAAAAATGTTTATCAAATTCAACCCTAGGTTTGAGGCGTGAAACTAATAAAAAATCATTTTAAAGTTTGAAAGTTTCGTATAGCAAGTCATATGATTGAAATGTTACTTAATAGAATCATAGAAAAGAAAGAACGGAAGGGACCTGTAAGATCATTAAGTCCGATCCCCTGCCATGGGCAGGAGGTAATTGGGCTGAAACGAGCTCAATGGGGTGCTTGTCCAGCCTCCTCTTGAACACCTCCAGGGATGGCGACTACCCCTGCTGGAAGTTACCCACATGGAAAAGAATTGTTTCTGTATGTTTAGCCTAGACTTTTCCTCAACTACTTGGTGCCTGTTGGACTTCATCCTCCCAGGAGGTGCTTTTCTGAAAAGTTGCTGGCCCAGATCCTGGTGTTCTTCTTTGACATATTTGTAGGCAGCTATCAGGTCACCCCTCAGCCTTCTTTTACCTAGACTGAACAAACCCAGATCCCAAAGTCTCTCCTCATAAGGTCTATCCCCCAGGTCCTTGATCATGTGAGTGGACTTTCTCTGCACCCTTTTGCACTTGTCCACATCCTTCTTGAAGTGCAGTGCCCAGAACTGGACACAGTTCTCCAGCTGTGGCTTCACCAATTCCCAAATAGAGAGGGAGGAGCACCTCTCTGGATCTACTGGGGACACATCTGCCGATGCACACCAGAGTTCTATTTGCTCTGTTGGTGATTTCATCACTCTGGTGGCTGATATTCATCTTCTGGTCAATTGTCACCCCCAGGTCCCTTTCGGATGCAGTGCCAGCCAGTAGACCATCATCCATCATATAGATATGGTGAGGGTTCTTCCTACCCAAATGAAGGACCCAGCACTTGTCCCTGTTGAACCACATCTTATTGCATTCAGCCCATAGGACCAGCCTGTCAAGGCCGTCCTGGATCTTTGTCCTGTCCTTGGATATGTCAGTTTGTCCCCACAGCTTGGTATCATCTCCAAACTTAATCATTACACTTTTCACTCCCTCATCCCAGTCATTGATAAAGATGTTAAAGAGCATGGGCCCGGGGAACTGATTCCAGAGGGACACCACTGGAGTCGGCCCTCCAGGATGAGGCCACCCCATCAATTACCACTTGCTTGGATCAGCTGCTGAGCCAGTTGCCAACCCACTTCACTGTACACTGGTCTAGGCCAGTACTTACCAACTTAACTGAGAGGATTTAATGGGAAATGGTATCAAAGGCCTTGCTGAAATCTAGGTAGATGATGTCCACCTCCTGTCCCATGTCCAGCTGGTTAGTTACCTGGTCATAAAAGGACACTAGGTTTGTTAGGCATAACCTCCCCTTGACAAAGCCATGCTGGTTGTTTCTCAGTATCCTGCCAGTTGCGAGCTGATTGTTGATGGCCTCCTTGACAATTTTTTCAAAGATTTTGCCCAGGACCAAAGTCAGACTCACTAGTCTATGGTTAGCAGAGTCATCCCTCTTCCCTTTCTTAAAGATGTTAGCCCTTTTCCAGTTGTTTGGGAGCTCTGCCTTTTCACTGGGGTCAACTGTGGGATTCCCCTCTGTGTTCAATAGAGGTGCCACAGTGGAGCTTGATTTTTTTTCCTGCTCCCTTTGTACCTATAGAAGAATTTTTTGTTGTCTTGAATTTTGCTTGCCAGCTTGATTACCATGCATGCCTTCGCTCTCCTTGTCTCATGTCTGCAGACCCTGGCTGAATAAGCATACTCTTCTCTGGATGCTGAACCATTTTTGTGTTGAATGTATGCTTCTTTTTTCTTTTGGAGAAGTTCCCTAATGTTGAAACCAAAACACTTTTTTGTTGTTTTTTTTTGCTGGACCTGACAAGACCTTAATGATTCTTATGGGGCTGTGGAGTCCCTCAGGCTTTCACTCTCCACTCAAGTGCAAAGATAGACTTGGATAGTTGTGCAGGTTCAGTTGTTATCTAGAAAAGGAACAGTTTGTTAACTGCTTGCTTTCCACAGCAGTTATTACAGTGACTGGAAATTTGTTGGGTTGGCTGGAGGCTTATTTTTCCCTGAGTCACAGCTTCAAAATTAGTAGCCTTTTCATAGTGACAGATGTGTCGAAAACACCAATCTTGTTTGATTTATATTGAGAATTTTATTTTGGTTAAATTAATCGACTTGCTGGAACTTATTGGATGTCTGGCTCTGTGACAAAACAATACCATGAAATGGAAGGACAGAGTTCTGCAAAGCATTAAACAAGTATGATATTCAAGGTAAAATCTTAATAAAATGTGAATTTGCATATACTATTACAGTGGTTTTCTATGCTTACTCCTATAGGGAATACTAGCATGGAGTTATTAAGTTAGGTACTCCTCCTAGTTCCAAAAATATAAATCTAATTCAATATCTACTTAAGATTTAGAGTGGCAGAAATGAAAGCAGAAATTGGTTCATTTAATCTAAACTGGGAAATGAAATTGAGGAAAAAGAAAATGAGGTAAAATGACATTGATGAAGAACTGTAATGGTTCCATGGAACCAGAGTACCTCTCATTAAACAGAGACTTTATTTTCATCCCATTTGGAAAAAAATCACCAGAGAAACAGATCAGTTGAAAAGATAAAGTTGTTTTCTTTCAAAATACAGGAACTTCACTTTCCATGAAAGCATCCTGAAGTTAGCATGTTTCAGCTTCTAAACTAAGATATTTAGGCCCTTATTGCATGTTGCACTTCAAGCTTCTCAAATGTTGATCGGTGTTAGTGTTAGGTTGAGTTTAGAGGGTAAAAAACTTCTTGGACTGTCCCCAAACTATACAGCTGTGACTTGCTACTAAAAAGCTAATGAGCAGGGGCCTGACTAGGAGCTACAGCTATGACAGGCACGGCTGGTGAGCTTGGACTGGTGGGATGGTGGAGCATCCCACAGGAGCGGGGTGGGGTTTGTACCTGACTGGGAGTTGGGGGTGTTGCAGCTGGCCAGGCACTCCATTTGGTAGTGGGGAGGCTGCAACCTCCCCCCCCCCCGCGGGATGCTCCACTACCCTACCAGTCTGAGTTTACCAGCTGTGCCGGAGCTACAAACTGTCCACATAAAACAGGAGGGTGGGGGGAAGA
>NW_017729029.1:68064502-68067611 GCF_001723915.1 Gavialis gangeticus | reverse complement strand
ACCCCCCCCCCCCCCGCGGGATGCTCCACTACCCTACCAGTCTGAGTTTACCAGCTGTGCCGGAGCTACAAACTGTCCACATAAAACAGGAGGGTGGGGGGAAGAAACACTACCTTCTGGGATGCTGAACGACTGAAACTTTGGTGGCTTATCTTTGGGGTTTGGCCACACATTTGTGGAACACAAGCTGGGTTACACAGTTCAGAGAGAAACTTGCCATGGAGTGGCATAACAGTACAATAACTAAAGGTTGCTTAAAGCTTACACATCTTAATATGTGGATAATGTGTTAGAAGTTCCCTGAACTGCCTAAAATAAATGTGTAACAAAGCTTTTGGATTCCAATAAACAAGAAATATGTTGCTAACCCTCAGAGACCTACATAACTTCAGTAATGAATGCCATTCAAAATACTAGCTGGATATCAAAAAGTAAGTTGTTTCACCAGCCCTTCTATTCAACATGATTTCAAGTTCATGAATGTATGTGTTGCCCTTAATTGAACATTTGAGGTGAGGAGGTTTCTTTGATAAAGTTATTCTCTGCCTAGCTTCATTGAGTTGTAGTACATTAAGGGTATGTACAAACATTCATTGCACCTGGTCTAGGTTTAGGTGGCTTGTTTTAAGCCACCTAAACCTAGTCAGAAGCACATGTGCGGTCATTTGCCATTGCATTTGTTAGATTGATCAACCCCTTCATAGATTAAGTTAATCCTTTCTCAATCTAAGGACCTTGTTACATATTGCATTTTGAGCCTTTCAAATGTTGATCAGTGTTAGTAGTAGCTCAAGTCTGAAGCAGTTGCACCTTAAGGCTAAAAACTTTCTCCTACTGTCTCCCACCTGCACAGCTGACTTGCCACTGGAAGGCTGGCAAGCAGGGGCTTGACTAGAAGTTACAGCTGTGAGCTGTTATAACAGGACTGATGAGTCAGGACAGGCTTTTCCTGCTGCTTTAGGTGGGATGGGGGGGTGGGAGATGTGTTTGTGAGTTGGGGGGAGGGCAGGAATATGAAACTGGAACGTGGAGAGTTAATAGGATGGGGGTGGGTCCTGAAAAGGGAGGTGGAAAGGAAATGGGGAGGGGGGAAGGATAGTGAAATGAAATCACTCTGCCACTGAAGGATAAAATAAGAAGTAAAAAAAAAGTGATTTTTAGAAAGAAATAAAGAGGAAATTAATTTTAGAAAGGTCTTATTTAACTGAGATTTGGGACTGGGGTGTGTGGTGCTAGTAATGTTTTCTGGGGTGGCTGGGAGGTGGGAGAAATGAAGGAAGGCATTTTTCAGTGAGCCACTGCCCCTGGCTTAGGAAGAAAAACACAGCTCATGGGGACCTTATTTGACCCCCAAACTTGTTCCACCCCACCCGCCCAGCCTCCCTAGACCCCACTCCTGGAACCATCTGTACTCTGGCTAACTGCCATGTGCTCTGTGGGATGTTTGCATTGGATATACCCCTGGAGGTCAAAGATCACAGCCCCAGGGGAGGGAGAGGGAGTTGGCTTAATTAAGGAAGGTTTCATATTTTAATCATGTTTAGGGTGTTGGGGGTGCTGATCGTGCTTCCTGGGGTGACTGGGTGGCAGTGGTGAGGAAAGGCACTTTTGAGGGGACCCAGTCTGGCCTCCTACTTTGTTCCCCATGCCCTCCTTCCCCTGACCCCACTTCTGGACCTGTCCATACCTGGCTAGCTGGCATATGCTCTGCAGGCTGTTTGCATGGGGTTGCACCCCTGGGACTGGGAAAGTCACAGCACAGGTAAGAGGGTGAGTTGGTTTGGTGCCAAAAGCACCCCCTGAGCAGTAGAGTTCAGAGGGTGGAAGTTTGTCCACACAGAACAGGAAGGTGGGGGACAGGACACTGCATCCTAGCGTGCTAGAAAGAGATAGGAGCCACCTGATAAAGAGAGTTCAAAGCACCACACTGACAGCATCAGGCCACCACGCTGAGAACATCTTTCAGCTGATAGCTGCCCAGATGGCCAGGCAGGGGCACACATGGCAGTAGTACCACACAAAGGCCAAGACACAAAGTGTCCCCAGGTACCAATTGCCTGGGCCCCAGAAGCTCCTAAGAGTGAGTGGCCCTGAGCTACGTGCCAGGGCAGCTTTTTATGTTGCTGGAGACACCACAGGTGCTGACCCCAGACTCTAGCTCCCTCTGGCTGCAGATCTGGGAGGAGCCAGGCAGGGTTATTTTGCTCCAAGTGGCACAATTTTCCCTACACCAAAGTGCATGTCCAGGCATGTGTGCTGAGGCAAGAAGCCCCAGTTCAAATTTGCACCACTTCTATTTGAGCTTCTGCAAGCATATGTGCCTGCATGTGTGGATGCGCCCCATGAGATTTCTTTTGGCCCAATCCTCCAATTTGTTTAGGTCACTCTGAATCCAATCCCTACCCTCCAGCATATCTACTACTCCCCCAGTCTTGGTATAATCTGCAGACTAGCTGAGGATACACTCTATGCCATCTTCCAGGTCATTGATGAAAATGTTGAACAAAACCAGCTCCAGAACTGACCCCTGGGGAACAGCACTTGATACCAGCTGCTAAGTAGACATTGAGACATTGATTACTATTCTTTGAGTCTGACCATCCAACCAGTCTTCTATTTGCCTTACTTTCATTCATCCAATCCATACTTCCTTAGCTTGCCTGCAAGAATGTTGTGGAAGATCATATCAAAAGCCCTGCTAAAGTCAAGGTATATCACGTTCACTGGACTTCCTGCATCCACAGAGCCAGTCATCTCATTATAGAAGGCAATCAAGTTGGTCAGGCATGACTTGCCCTTGGTGAATCCATTCTGACTGTTCCTAATCACCTTCTCCAAGTGCCTAGAAATGGATTTCGTGAAGTTCTGCTCCGTGAGTTTTCCAGGGACTGAGGTGAGGCTGACTGGTCTGTAATTACCTGGACCCTCCTTTTTCCTTTTCTTAAATATGGGCGCTATGTTTGACTGTTTCCAATCATGTGCAACCTCTCCTGATTGCCATGATTTTTGAAAGACAATGTCCAGTTGCTTTCCAATCTTATCAGCCAACTCCCTCAGCACCCTCATTTGCATTCATAGTTTCATAGTTTCATAGATTTAGGGTCGGAAG
>NW_017729029.1:68058891-68064491 GCF_001723915.1 Gavialis gangeticus | reverse complement strand
GTCAATAATGACTCCAAGATCTCTTTCTGCCTCTGTGCTCCATCTGGCCCCGTGGACTTGTATGTGTCCACCTTTTCTGAATAGTCCCTAACGTGTTCTTTCCCCACTGTTGGCTGCTCACCTCCTCCCAAAGCTTTACTGCCTAGTGCTGTAGTCTAGGACCTGACCTTGTCTGCTATGTCTTTGATTATGTCCAGTTTGATACAGAAAGCTCCAGAAATTTGTGCATGGCTTGAAGGAATTTAATGCTTGTGGGGGGGAAAAATTATTAATTGCTATGTTTTTTCCTGAGGAAGCGGCTTCTAAATAGATTCTGATGTTTATTAAATACTTAATAAATATTTCACAATGAATAATCAGAGTTATAGTGAACCAAGGATGAAGAAATAACTTGCTTTGAATCAATACATTTGCAAGGAAAGCAGGCAGAAATATGGTCTCCTAAATGCATCAACTACTAAAATTAGATTTTTTGTGTGCGCATAATATAGAAAATCATTGTGGATGGAAATGGTGTTATAAATAAAACTTATCAATAAAATAATTTAATTCAGTCACCTATATATACGTAGATATCCATAACATAATGCACTATTTAGTGTGCACCAATTAATATATTATATACTTTTCTTTAAAATATGTAACTTTTGGGTGGTGGTTATATATTTTACTTGTTTGATTTTAGTTTAGAAGCTCTACTTCCTAAAAATAGAATTAATTTCCAAGTCATGGTAATTAAAATGCTGAATGTAGCATTCTGTTCAGTGGAAAGCAGAAGAGTTATTATTTTCCAAGTATCTAGATAGTAATTGGGGTTTTATGCAGCAGATGAAGCTAAGATTTTAAAGAGGAAAAAAAAGGTTTGCTGTGCATAAAACTAGCTATCTAATGTTCAAGCATGTGGTATAATTTATTTCTTTATAATTGTGTAATGTCTGGGTAGTTGACAAAATGACTTCCATTTGCTCAAGTGAATTACTCAGTTTTTTTGTGCTCAAGTTCAACATCTCAGATCAATGGTCAGCTATTGATCTAGAATGTTTTTTTAAAATTTTGGTGGTTATATATGGCCTTCAAGTTTGGCTTAGTTTTATTTTGACCTCTTCATTTTCAGAGTGATGAATAAATATTAAAACAGATATGTTGAGAAAAAATGTGTGCAATTTATAACCATTTGAGTTAAGTAAGAATTGTAATTGATATTATTTTGCGATGAAAATAGTTTAGCATTTTATTATTGCATCTGAGAATACCTATGTCATATTAGTATATCAGTTCACAATAGTCACATCCCAAAATGGAAGATTAATAAACATGTAACAACTGGATATTGCATTATGTATGCTGCTTTTGCTGATATCTGTTATAGCAAATGATTTTTGCTGCTAGAAAGTGTTTTAAGATGTAGGCAACTAGAACTTAAGTCAACAGAAATTGTATCAAACAAATAACGTCATACTACAGCACTTGGAAAAAAGCTGGCAGATAATTTGTAAAGCTCCCATAACTTGTATGGGATCTTTCATATATGACTGCTTTAGATACTGGACCCTAGCACTACAGACTATTTTATTCCTGTGTTTCACAGTTGTTAAAAGAAAATGTTCTATAATTTCAAATGATTGGCTGAACAAAATGCAGAATATAATACACTTTGGAAAAACTATTATATGAAATTTGATCTTGTCATCATTCGAAAGAAAGGAAAAAATGTCAAGGCTTCTACAAGTTAGTACTTCAAAGTCTTTAAAATCAGGTGACTAAACAAAATAAATGGTTTGTAATGTATCAGCATTATCTTCATTCTTCTGTGAATATTGTTCTTTCTAAATGTAAGGACAAATAGAAGTGTCATATATACTAGATACAATGCACATGTTTTTGCCTAGCTGAGCTGTCATGGAAATATCTAATAGGGATATTGATTCAGTTTTAATAACAAAGGGAAGATCCAGTTCCAGAATTCAGTATATTCTTTAGCTGTTCTGTGATAAAAACATAATTTCTTGTTGCAATAATAACCCTTAGAAGTATTTGAAAGAATAATCTGCTTTCTTCCAGTGAATGGGTAACAAAACCCTCCTGTTAACTAATCTTAATAGCAAGTGTTGACGAGATGGTGGGTTTCTAATAGCTTGTTGTAGCAGGTACAACTCATTTACTTAATTAACAGAGTGAGGTAGTTAGCAATGTTAGTGTGAAGTGAAGCAGAAGGCAGGACAAGACTTATACCTTCTAAACTAATTCACAGATGCATACGCTTTCCTGTGCAACAGCTTACTTTGTTAGAAGCTTATGCATCTCTGAAATAGTCTATAAGGTACAACTCTACCCTGCCTTCTGCTTAATTTCATTTACTTTTTTAAAGGAAGTGGAAAGTGGGGAGTAGATATCTACAGACAGGGCTGTCCCTAAGGGGGGGGGGCATGAATTGAGGTGACTGCACCAGGCCCTGCGCTTTGGGGGGCCCCGCGGAGCAGGGCGGAGTGGTTTCAGTGACTCCGTGCTACTGCTGGCTTCGCATCTGGCTGCTTGGCACCACCGCCCCACTGCTGTGGAATCTACTGCTGAATCCAGCACATCCGGATGCTTGGCACCCCCAGTGCTGAATCTGCCACCAGCTTCCTTGCATCTTGGGGTGAAGCCCCACACAGGCTGATTTGCCCCGGGCCTCGCACTCTGCTCGGGTCATCTCTGTCTGCAGAGATAAAGAAGTGAGTGGAAGGATGGTTAGTGATAATCTAACCCAGTTAGGGAACTTATATGAACTATTGCATTGCAACACACAAGGGGCATGTCTATACAAGATGCTTTACTACTCAGTAGACTATATAAAGTTCAGTAAAGCATCACTATGTAACTGTGTGCTGAGCTACTGCACAGTAAAATAAGCTAATGCACAGTAAATCTACTACCTGTATTTATAGGTAGTAGATTTACTGTGGTCCATTGTGATCTGGGGCAAGGCCGTATTTACAGGTAGTAGATTTACTGCACATTAGCTAATGCACAGTAGCACGTGTAGACACTGACCAGAAGCAAATTTGCTCTTTAGCTGTCCCTGGCTGACCCACAGACCCTAGCTTGATCCCTGGGGCCTGGGCCAACTGCTGCCTGCCCCTGGCCACTGTGTACTGTTCTGGTGGGCACATGCTGGTTGCTGCAGCACTACGGAGTCCCAGCCTGACTCCCAGGCCTCTGCTGACTGCTTCCTGGGCACTGTGCTCCTGTGCTGTGGATAAGTACCTGAACGTGGCAGCACCTGGAGTCCCTGCCAGAGATGGAACCAGTGATGGCAGGTTCCTCAACCCTGGGGAGAGCAGTCCAGAGACCAAACTGGGCAGCAGAGTAGACTGCTGACCTCATTGTAGTCTGGGGCAAGGCTGAGGTTCAAAGACAGTTTGGCTAGGGCTTGGCCCCATAAAGGAAGAGGATCAGGCTAGACAGTGCCCACCCTCATCTCTGGCCAAGCCCCCAAGCCACTGGTCTCACAGCAGTGTCCATACCCATAGTGTTGCCACCAGAGGCTGGGGTGCCAGGCACCTCTTCCCCAATCTGTACACCATAAGTGCCTCCAGCCCACATCCCCTGACACTACACCAGCCACAATCTTGTAAATACTTGCATGGGGAAGAAGATGTTTTATTTGTGGTGGGCATTGCAGTTCGGGGGGGCTGTTGTTGGGGTGGGAGGGAGTGTTGCTGGGGAAGGAAATAAAGATTGCTGATTGGAAACTGTCCAGAGATCATGTGTTCTTCAGGGGGGTGCTGTAGGCCTGGGGTATGTGGGCAGCTGCTCAGATGCCCTACTGTGGGGGGTGTGGGAGAAGGTGGTCTGTGAGTGCCTTGCAGATATGATGCCCTGTCCACTGCTGCTGGGGATAGGGGCCCCTGCCAGGCTGAGTCTGTCCCCCTCCACTCCCCCAGAGCCTCCTAGCACTTGTGCAGCAGCATCCAGAGACTGTAGCTCCTCCTGACTGCTGCAGAAGATCAAAGCAGAGCAGAAGTAGGCCTGGATCTGCTTAATCCTATAAGGAACAAATCTGCTCCCAACAGGGTGCACATGTAGAACCTCTCTCAGGGCTGGTTTACTGCACAGTAAATTACTGTGCAGTAAATCTAAATAGCATTAATTGCATGAGTAGACACACCCAAGAAACAGAAATAGAATTACATGAATAGGTTTAATTTTGTCATTTTGGAATATTTCATTACAATTTTAACATAGACTTTTGCAAACAATTCATTGTAAGTATCGGAACAATTTTTCAAAACCTTGTTAAAATTATTTTTTCCTTGATAAGAGCGTACTCAAACAATCAGAGTTTCTTGGTTCTAGTTCTAAGGTCACTGAAGCGAATGGACGTCCTTCTTTTGTGACATAAATTGACAAGTCAGTTGGGCCTTGTATCAGGCCTTAGAAAAGGACTCTTCTGTTTTGGATATTAATACCATATTATTTATATACATTTATAATAAAACCTTATAAGAGAAAAATAACCTTTTGCTGAGCATAAACTAATATAAACATTATTTTTGCTGAATTGAGGTATTAGACTTAAAATGGGAGTTATCTGTATGTGCTGGCACATTTAAAAGGTTTGGAAAACAATATTTACTGGTAAATATTAGACACTTGCAGTGATTTTACATGAAGCAGTCTTATTTTTGACAATGGAAAATCAATGCATAATAGCAGTTGCTAAACACTTAAAAACAGCCCTTTTATTAGCTGAAATAACTATAACTCTGCTATAACATGTTCTTTTTCTTTTTCCTGCTCAAGGGCACTTTTAGAAAGCAACACAACTAGACCAAGTAGGAACATAGGTGTGAATCACTGAATCCAGTCCCTTGCTATCCCTGGTGATCTCATCATATAATCCTGTATATAAACTAATCAATCTCCATCCCAGAAGTAGGTTTTATACCTCAGCTATGCCTACTAAAAGGATGTTCACTCCTCCTTAATTTCTACCTCTCTGTATTCACAGCTAGGTTATCCCCGTTTTCTTATCCCATCATTGATAAGAAGGAACTTTGCATCCCCTGGAGAATTGCAATTAATTGTAATTATTTAATGATTTATTGTTTGTATCTATTTTTCTTCAAGACTTCTGGGACCACTGAATCCTGTTGATATTTCCAGTACATCAGTTTAGTAGGTAAGTCAGTATATCTTATGCTTAAATAACATTTTTGAAAATATGAAACCTACTTCCCTTAGTCAGTAGGACTGTACCTATATAGATTCATTTGTATTTTTTATCATAATGCTATGTGGTTAAATTGAATAAAAAAAATTATGGGGTATTTTCCAAATTAAGTATTTCAGTAACATTTTTCAGGAAGCGTATACACCCTGAAACCGGTATATAGTAGAACTCTTTTAATCTTAATTATCCCTGCGATTATAATATTTGCATGCACACTTGTTTATTAATATTAATTCTGATGATGAGCAAGACAATACTTTCGTGTTATCTGCATGCATGTGTGCTATTTTTAGTCACATTTGGCAAGCTCATATATCTATCTTGACACAAATAATAAACAGACCATAATCTAGATTACTATCTCTACTACAACACATGAAGAGTG
>NW_017729029.1:68045095-68053891 GCF_001723915.1 Gavialis gangeticus | reverse complement strand
ACATTTGGCAAGCTCATATATCTATCTTGACACAAATAATAAACAGACCATAATCTAGATTACTATCTCTACTACAACACATGAAGAGTGCAAATATTGGCCAAAAAGAATTAGGATATACATAAAACCAAAAAGGTTCATTTGTCTGCAACAACTAATGAGGATATGCTATACAAATTAATTGACTGTGTATGCAAAAAGTTTAATCAAATCAAATCAAATTTATTTTTATCCATTCCAGGCCTGGGGACCTTTTAGAGAATCTCACTGGAGGGCAAGCTGTTGACCCGCAAAGCAGCAGCTGTATCCAAGCAGCTGGAAAAGGCAAAGTGTTCAAGTGAATGTCATGGGAGGGCACAGTTGTGAATAATTGGCAGAGGCACTGTTGTTCCCCACTAGAAACAAATCAATGATGTGTACCATCTTAAGTGGTGGTAAGGATGGGATATATGGGGACAAGGCACCCCACAAGGAAGACCCCAGGAAAGACTTGGAGAAAATGTCCTATGCTACCCTCAGCTCCTGACAGAATAAATATTTCTATCAAGACATGGCAGGAAAGAGTAAAATAATCTGAGGTAGATGATGGTGTTATTCCAAGTTTTCTGTCCTGATGGCGCACATGAGCAGAATGTCCAGAAGGCAGGGACCCTGACCATACAGGTTTACCCCTTGACAGAAGGGGGTAAAAAAGTCACTATTGAAAGTACAAAGACTATGTAAAACAACTACTTAAGTCCTCTTATCTGTATTCATCAGTATGTCTAATGTATGCAGTATGTCCTTCTCCTACATTGAGCTCAAGAATCCTACACATGTGCAAAGCTAAAATGAGGACAAAAAATCCATTATCCTGAAGCCTACATTCTGCCGTTATTTATATGAAGGTAGGGAGAAAAAAGGGGTGGAAAGGTGTGAGTAGCCAAGTGAATGATCCTTAACTAATCTAACCACAGCATTCAATGTAGAGGGGTTGTTACACTATTTAAGGTAATGTCCAGAGCTTTTCATGAACTAAATAAATAGCTACTAAAAGTTATAGCTGTCTGCACTGTTGCAGGTGAAGGAATGGACATAATTGCCCCTAAAAAATAACAGGATTCTGACAGCCTGTCAATGGCTGTGAAAGCAGCTGTCAAATAGATATCCAAGAAAAAAAGGACAAGTATGAGGAAAAAAATCTGAGAGAAAAAGAAGAGCAAATACCAGACAGCAACATATTATTTATTTGCACCTATTTACCATTGCTGTCCTCTGTGTGTATATATATAGAGAGAGGATGTGTCTGTATATTTATAAAGTTTCACTACATGTTGAAATTTGGGTAAATGGTTTTGATGAAGTAGAGAATACTCTAAATAGATTGTGAGGATACTAATAATTGAATTTCCGGTCTCTCCCTCCCAAATTAAAGAATTACATAGCTAAAATTAAAATAATCTGGATTTAGAATAACAGCATTATATTACCTAAACAAATTAGTTAGGTAAAATATACCTCAAAGTATGTTTTTGATTTTTTATACTTCTGTGCAGCATTTCTCAAGGTACATAATTCTCAAAGACTTTAGGAAATTAGTTTAGTAAGGCCAGGCATTCAAAATTGAGATTTTATCTGAAATTTCTCTTTAAGGCACTCCCAGAAGTCCAATTATCATTTGATTTTATTCTGGGCTGCAGTAGGGATTGTAATAATTTATCTGAAGGGTTATGTGGCAACAGTTGATTACCACAGCAAATAAATATGAGGTACTATAATAACAACAGACTTAGTCTGATATAATATTTAATGCCAATATCAAAAAAATATTGCTTGGGCTTCAGTAAGCTTGGGGCAGTAATGAGTGGTTGAGTTTATCAGTGGGTGGATTGTGGCCTTTTGAACATGTGATCACTAAAGGGAGTGAGGTATACATGCTTCAGATCAAAACTAAAAGACTGTGACATATAAGATAAGCTAAGAACTCCTATGGCAGGGCACCAATGCAGGGTCTGAGTTTGTATCAATATGTTGTATAAATCGAGGTAGAAATTTAAGGTTAAAAATTTGGGTTAAAACTTTGACTTGTACTCCATAAAATATGGTATATTAATTTCTTTTTTCCAAGTATAGGTATTCTCTTTCAAAAATATCCATGGCTTATATTTTTCAAGAAGCTTAGAGGAGTTTGCAATCCTTTTGAATTTTAATGGGATTTGAATACTTAACTCATTTTGGATCCATGACTTCTCAGAACCTCAAAAGTATTCCTACTCTATTTTTTGTATGTAATCTGAAATTGTCGTTGGGTGATAGTTTGGTTTGAATGGGACAAGTTATAGCATTACCTTGGAATTTGTTAATTTTTTTAGGTTTAAATGGAGCAGCATATGAAACCTATTTATAATGTGGGACTGATGCCTATACTGTCCTTATACTAATTCCTCTGTCAATCTGGTGCAGCAGTACCAAATTTGGCTTTTCTTTCTTATGGATAAATATAGATCCGGAATGGGCAAAATACAGCCCAAGGACTGGAGCCGGCCCACCAGGCCATTTTGTCTGGTGTGAGGGTGCCCACCAACAAATTGTATCCCACCCAGCACTTGCACCTCACGCTGACCTACATGTGTAGAAGGTCCCACCACAGCCAGCACACAGTTTCTGAGTGCAGCTCCTGCTGCCACTGCTGAAGCTGCTGGGGGACCTTCTCAGCTTCCCTGGTGTCCAGTGGTTCCTCCATCTCCCTGCTGCAGTGCTCGCTCTGAACAGCAGGTAGGGAAGTGGCCGGGGTGGGGGGTTGGTTGCAGCTGGATGGGAGTACAGAACATGGGATTGGTAGGAGAGTGGAGCCCATTCCCAGGTGGGTGGCAGCAGTATGGAGCTTGGGTGGGCATTGTGTGGGTTTGATGGGCAGTGTAGGGCCTCTCACAATTTCCCCCCATGGCAAATGGCCTCTGCTGCTACCAGCAGCAGCAGCAACAGCAGCAGGTGGCAGGCACTCAGGGCACTTATGGCCTGTGTAGGCACTGCCATCCAGTGGCATCCAGCTCCAGCCAGTGCTGTATATTGTGGCAAGGAGTGCAGCCAGGCCAGCCCACCTCTATCATGCAGGGCTCCCAGTGATTCAAGTGTAGCTCCCGACAGTTGTGTACCACCAGAGGAAGCCCCACACAATGGAGCCAGCTACCTCCCCAGCTGCCTGCCGTGCAGGTTCCAGGACTCCACTGAAAGTGCAGGGGAGCCCCACCCCCTACTGCCCAGCAGAGTCCCAGGACCTGCGTGGCAGAGGGCGGAGAAGGCAGCTGGCTCCATCGCACTGGGCTTCCCCTGGTGGTACGCAAGAGCCAGGAGCTGCATGTGCACTGCACAGAGCCCCACATAATAAAGGAGGGTTGTCCTGGCTGTGCTCCTTGCCACAACATACAGTGCTATCTAGAGCCATGTGCTACTGGGCGGCAGTGCCTGTGTGGGCCACAGGTGCCCCAAGCACCCGTCGCCTGCTGCTGCTGTTGGCAGTGTCAGAGATCATGCGCCATGGGGGAAAGTGTGTGCGAAGTCTCCATACCCCACCCCCCACACTCCATCAAACCCACACACTTCTCACCCAATCTCCCCACTCCTGCCACTGCCTGGGTGTGAGCTCTGTGCTCCCATCAGCCCCATGCTCTACACTCCTGTCCAGCTGCAGCTCACCCTTCCCTTGTCCCTGCCACTTCCGTACCTGCTGCCCAGAACGAGTGCCACAGCAGGGAGATGAGGAGGAGCAGCTGGACGCCAGGGAAGCTAAGCAGATCCCCACACCCCCCATCCTTCCTCACACCCCACAAACAATATACAGGACTAAGTCTTTATTTTTGAGTTATTCTGTAATCATCTCTATATACACTGTGCAAACAAAAATCATGACAAAAATATTTTTTGCAATAAAATTAAACTATGTTATAGTAGGTGTTTAACTTTTAATATATGATTTGTTTGTTTTTTTTCTGGTTCCAAGATGGCAACCCTCCCCTCCCAAAAGGATTACTTCCAAGGGCAAGGGGAGAGACTTCTGGTGGCAAAGGTCAGGAGGTAGGGGAGGGACTTCCAGTCCCAAGATGGCAAACATAGGGTGGGGCACTTATCAAGGGCATGGCCAATGACAGCTCACCAAAATTCACTAAGTGGCCCTCCAGCCCACTGCTGCTGTAGATTATATAGATTCTATGTATTTACTTTCGCATTTATCCTCTCTTAAGGCAACAATAATGGGAAATTGAAAGGCAGAAAATTAAAAAACTGAATAAAGACATTCTTTATTTAATAGAGCATAATCAAACTATGCAAGTGATTGGCACAAAATATCAAAATCAAAATGATAGCAGGATAGAGAATTTATATGGATAATGAGGCTATTCACAGGTGCATTAGGTAAGAATAAACAAAACATTATGAGTCAAATTCACCTGCTCCTTTGCAAAAGTCAACTTCTAAACTGTCACTTTGGGTGTGTTTTTCATAACTGTCTGTTATGTATGACGGGGTTGTCAACCAGGGGTACACAGAAAGTGGCTAGGGGATATGCACGGGCGAGTGGGGACAGAGTGCTGTCACCCACTGCCCTATGCTGCTGTTGCCTCTCAGGAGCAGGGCCGGGGGGGGAGGGTAGTGGCTCCCATCTGTGGGCCTGTGCAGGTGCTGCCTGGCCAGCTGGATATGGGGGGAGGGGGAGCTCACACACAGTGGCTGCTGCTGCCATCCACCACCTCACACTGCTGCATCCACAGCATGCAAGTCCCACCCCTGCTTTGTGTCTATCTGCCACCCCCCACTCTGCCAAAAGTGTACTCAGAAGGGGTATGCTCCTTTAAAATGCCCCGATGCATAGTGTTTCACATTACTCTAAAACAACTGGAACTTATGTGTGGCTGATAGTTTTTGTGCTTTTGAATACAATCACAAAAATCAGAGCAGTAGCTTCTAAAACAGGACTTAATAGATTTCTCAACTATGCCAGTTCAAGAGAGAATTTCATTTAGACTATATCAATATGAGGTATTAAGAATCTCTCTAATCTTCCTTTGTGCTGATCCTGAAAGTTTTAGTCATTTGGTTTAAATTGGGAAGATTAAAATTAATCTTTGGGGATATTAAAGATATCAGCATCATAATCAGAGCAAGACTAAAGCTGTCTTAAATAAATCACCCTAATAATTAAGTTATCTTTTCTTTTTTAAAGATTTGACAGAGATACCTACTTGCCTATATTAATAAATACCTGACTAGCTCATCTAGTTTACCAAGGCTCATGCACATGGGAGAACCATGAAGCACTCCTACTTTTCCGGAGTGAGGAGAGTGCTTTTGTTTCCTGTCAGAACCACGTATTAAGAACAGAAGTATCTTTCATTAGCAGGGACCTCAGATAGAGTTAAGATAATTAGCCAAGTAGTTTAGGAGTACTGAGCCTAGTAGTGGATCCAGGATGCTGACAGAGGATGCAGAAGTGGCAGAAAGCTCATTCTACATGCATCTGGTGGCAATAATCACACCACTGCACACCCCTGGATCAGTCTGTCTCAAAAGTTGATGAGAGATGCAGCTTATTTTGCACCCTAACTCTGCTCTTTTACCTTGTGCTGCTGCTACTTGTCCCCAGGGTATGTCTGTGCCATGCACACTCTGGTATGAGGCATGTTACCTTAGGTGAGGTAGAGGAGACTGGAGCCAGCAACTGTACTGGCCCCAACAGCCTTACCTGAGGTCCTGGGGGCTGGGGAAGCTGCAGCTGCAGCGCTCCTGCAGCTTGGAACCTGGACAGCAGCCAAAGCCTGGCTCTAGTTTTGGGTGGTGCATGCTACTACCACATGCAATGCACCATTTTATTCTGCACAGGTTTTTTGACCCTGGGAACTCCTTGCACTGGAAGGTAGCAGTGTGGGGGATGCCTGAATGTGCAGTGTGTGGTGCTGCAGACAGGTCTGTGGAGCCACATAATTCACAGCCATGCTTGTCTGGATGCACCCTGTGAATCTTCCCACTACCCTGGATCTACAGTGATGATTTTGTTGATAGCAACTAGATTTGCATACACAGATAAAAGGCAGGAGAGGGTCTTTGTGCACAGAATGGTTAAACAAAGGCAGGCAAGAAATTATTCATAATTAATTAATGGAAGCATAGGTTAGCAGCCTGTGATGCTCATGAGTCATTTGTTTCAAGTGGTAGGAATGAAGCCAAGCAGGACCAAGGATTATTCTATAAAGGATTCAAAGACCTGCCACACTAACTTTTGTGGATATAATTTTTCATTCTTATTTCCTCTTATTACAATTCTGTATTATAAAGGATCACTTCATTTTGTCAAGCAGTCAACCTCTCTGACAAATGCACCTCTAAAGAATTTTAAATAATACATATAAATTGTGAAATAGACGTGGCTATAGGTTGTTTACTGTAGAAGTATAATCACACTCTGATATTCTGTGTCATTTCTATTAAATAGTGAGTCAAAAAGTCAAGTATTTAGGAACGAGTAGATGTTGCTAGTCTCTCTAAAGAAATATCCAATGTATTATATATTTATTGATATAATAAAACATTAGATCAAGTCTTTGATCAACATCTATAAAGTTTCAAATAGAACACCATAGCTAAAAGCTTCAGGGTTTTTCAAATTGAACCAAGCACCACACTTGGTCCTCCAAAATCACGTCACATAGAATCAAAATAAAGGGTAACTGGTAATGTTGACCATGCTGCATACAAGTAAACTAATAGTTCTGCACTGTGCATAAATCTTTTTTTGCTGGACGACTGTTTTGCCAATTGTAATGTTTTAATTCCCTTAATGTATATTTCATGGCTAATACATTCCAAAAAACGTATGTTCATTGTCACAAGAACCTGCAGGAAATGGAAACTTTATACAGGAGACCTTTGCCATTCGCAGCGGATACATTCTCGTAACCCCTCCGAATGGCAAAATCCACAAATAAGGCGCTGTGTTCATGAATGCTGTCGGGGGGGAGGCATGGCTGTGCCGGCAGTGGTAGCAGGAGTGCTGTGGTGGCAAGCAAGAATCTCCCAAGGAGCGCCTTTAAGTGTATTTAAGATGCGGGTTTGGCATTCATGAATATTTGAAACTGTGAATGCCAAATCCACAAATAGCAAGGGTTTCCTGTAATATTCATTTTACAGATAAAGATAGGTATAAAAAGCTAAATGATTCATCAGGTTTCAGGTAAAAGCAATGGAAGGGATTGAACCAAAATCCTCTGTCTCCTTGTTTCATCTGATAAATATGATATGAGGCAGGCAGGCTCCACCAAAAAAAAAGGATACGACCCCTCACCGCTTCTGCCTTCAGCAGGAGCTTGTAGCCACTAGAACAATGATGTGTGTACAGTGACAGAAAAATAAAACCCACCATTTCAATTAAGGGGCAGAGAATGCAACCCTAAAGGACTAAACTCCCATCACATGTACAAGCACCCCCATTCATCATTTTTTGTTTTCAGTACATCAGATATTTTAGCTCAATTTTGTATGTTAACAGTATATTTAAAAAAATGTAGTCATGTTTCCAGGCTTTATTACAAATTGCACAGCAAAGTGCAGTGTAATAAAACAAAAAACATTCTATCTGAATCTAGAAATATCTTAACTAAAATAAATGTTATGGGCTAACATACGAGCTAGTATTTAACCATACCCTTAATCAGTTTCTGCTTGAATTCTTTTTATATTTCCATCTAGTTTGGTAACTACCCAGATAAACTAAAAGAAATGCATTTAGAGTCCGAACTATAAACCAGGGATAGTTTACAGGCCTGGTTCTAATTTATGGTTGTGCTCTGGCAATAGAGATGGGCCTTACTATGGGTGAAAGTATAAGTTATGTTAATCATAGCCCCTTAAGGCCCTTTTACACTGCTGGAGAAGGGTAAAGAGACATTAGTGAAAATAAGAACTGTGTTTCTTAGTGTGGTAGAGAATAAATAATCTGCAGCATATAAAGATGGTTGTTTCCCCCTGCCCCCTCGCCACCCCTCACCAAGTATATCTATCTGCATATCAGCTCAGGAAACTAGATATTTACAGTGATAACCATAGTGAACTTCCTTTACCTTCTGGTCTTCTTCCTTTTATGGTCATAACAGGCTCTGTTTGGGTATAATTCCTTCTATTTCCCCTTTCCACTTAAACCATTTACTGTGGAAATGTCTCATCAAAAGATGCTCTGCAGTATTCTTTAAGATTGCTAGTATTAGTCTCAACACCTGTTCCCTTGGTGAAGGACCCAGAACTGGGGATCTTGTTTGGCAAATCTAATGCACTGGGAAGAATTTCAGAAACTGAAGCAAGGGTTAAGCATGCCTGGTATATATTGAACTGTATGTCTGAGTACTTTGAATCATTTGAGTACCTGTGAAATTGCATCCTTTTAGATTCTTAATGACTTCAGAAGGAGTTTGTGTGGTTGAACTACCGCTTCCGATTGGCTGATCTGGCTGTTTCATAGTTTCTAGGGTCGGAAGGGACCTGAGCAGATCATCTAGTCCGACCCCCTGCCATGGCAGGAAAGAGTACTGGGGTCAAGCGACCCCAGTAAGGTGGTCATCCAAACTCCTCTTAAAAACCTCCAGGGTGGGAGCCTGCACCACTTCACTTGGAAGCTGGTTCCAGACCCTAGCCGCCCTGACCGTGAAGTAGCGCCGCCTGATGTCCAACTTAAACCTTCCCTCTGCCAGCTTGTGACCGTTGTTCCTGGTCACTCCTTGAGGCGCTTGGGGGAACAGGGACTCCCCCAGCGCCTGCTGATCCCCCCTAACC
>NW_017729029.1:68036740-68044694 GCF_001723915.1 Gavialis gangeticus | reverse complement strand
TCAAAAGCCTTCCTGAAGTCTAGGAAAACTATATCCACTGCCACCCCTGCATCCAATGATTTAGTGACCTGGTCGTAAAAGGCCACCAGGTTGGTCTGACAGGACCTGCCGCTGATGAACCCGTGCTGGTTGCCCCTGAGCATGCAGTTCCCTGCTGGCCCCTCCTGGATGTGTGCCAGAATAATTTTCTCGAACAGCTTGCCCAGGATTGAGGTAAGACTGACTGGCCTGTAGTTCCCTGGGTCCTCTTTCCTCCCCTTTTTGAAGATGGGAACCACATTGGCCCTCTTCCAGTCCTCCAGCACCTCTCCAGAGCACCACGAGTGTTCATAAAGCTGCGCCAGGGGACTTGCAATGACCCCAGCCAGTTCCTTTAGGACTCTAGGGTGAAGATCATCTGGGCCGGCTGACTTAAAAACGTCCAGCCCCAGACGTAGTGTTTCATTCACTACAGATTTTACTGTCAGAGTTTATTGTATGCACCAAAGTACTTTATACCTAGGATGCCCATTATGTTGGATCATGATAATCTCTTCACAGGAAAAAATATTCATAAAAGAAAAATTAAAACTATTCTGTATTTTAAAATAAAGGATCTGAAAACATATCTTTCATAAATAAATCCACTCATAGTATCCATAATATATATGTTAATGTCAGCTGCAGAATTTATACTTTCTGTGCCTGCAGCGTTGTTAGCAGAAATAACTATAGATAGAAATATTTAATTGGATATTCACTGCAAAAGGCTTCTTAACATTTTAGTGACAACACATTTTTTTAAGCATGCAGAATTAAAGGTGGTTTTGTTCATCACTCTATTACTAGGGCTTGCATTTTTTATTGTTCACATCCTTTCACATTTTAATCATACTCATAGGTTACTAGGGGGTTAAATGTAATAGTCACTGTCTAAGTTAAGGACCACATGTGGACGCATAGAACAATATCCATTAATATCATTCATTACTGGAATCAGTGCATAATTTAGCCTAGTTCTTTTATGAAAAGAAAAAAAAAATCTTTTTAGATGGACCTAATTTGTTTCCATGACACGCATCCATTAATTTTGAGTATCTTCTGGCTGGCTCATGATAACTGCTGATGTGACAAGTGGTATTTACACCAATAAGAGCTGCAAATAATGTTTTTAACTGACTTATTTTTTCTTATGTGAGTCATGAATTTTCTTTCCCCCTTAAAGAAGGCCATGGTGCACATTTATGTTTTAATAAATAATTGTTAGCATTCAGGCTGTGTGCAGGCAGAGTGTGAAGTGGCTAGGTATGTGAAGTATACCTCCCCGATTCAAGCTGAGGGTACACAACTTCCACCCTGCCCTCACTCCGTAGCTATCATCACATGGTCTCACATGCACCCAAATAAGAGAGGCACCTTGTTGTGGAAAGTCAAAATGAAGAAAAAAAGATTTTTCCAAAGTCATGACAAAAACTTGGCCACATGCAGGAGGGGCAAAGGCTCCTATACTCTTCCTCCCCTTCCTGAGGTCTGTGGATCTTGGATAAATCAATGCGAGGTGATGGCCCAGTCATTACAGGCCATTCAATAGAGAGGCCTGCTACCATTGTATTTCAATCATTTCCAATCATGCTCATTCATCGAGGAACCAATTTACATGGGAGGCATACGTGACTCATACAGTTGCGACACGGGATGCCCGGGCAGAGGACACAAGATGGAGACTTGACATATAAACTGAAAACTTGACATGACTTTGGTTCACTTACAAACACAGGCCTAAACTGTACAATATCTATATGAAACAATAAAAATCAATACAAAAATAATTAATATAAACCTAATAATTATACAATATAAAACAGTGGATATCCAAAAACTTGCTACCAAAATAAAAATGTTTAAAGCTTATCCTAAGTTTGAGCTCACTTATACTTATATATAGGGAATAGAGAGGGAGAGAAGAAGTCAGAAATGGTTGGGGAAGGGGAGGGAATGCATTTTAAAATAAATTTTAAAAAAGGAAAAACTGGGAGTATTGCTACACCTGCACAACCAAATGCTAAAGGTTTAGCTGCATCATGGTTGGATGCTCAGCCAAAAACTGTTTGCAATTTGGCAGCAACTGTGACAGGGCTAAACCTCTAGTTTTTGGCTGAGCAGCAGATGCCAGCCCTCTTCCATGGGGCTGGAATGGAGCTAGTCCCCTCAATTCCAGTATGGAAACTGGCTTCCTCACTTAAAACACACGCCATAGTTTTGGATAGCTAATTTTGAGGAAAAAGCTGCATGTGTGCTATACAAGTAAATACGGTATATTTACTTAAATTTAATATTTTATTAAATCCTATTCATGAAGGGCATATCTACACTTCTTGTTACGGAGTGCTGAATTTAAGCACAGTACGTCGTCTAAAGCCAGAAACATAGCCACTTTGCACACCTAAGATAGTGAGCTTATTAATATCCATCCACTCTAAAGACCACCTGTACAACAAGGCTACCACTTGTCCTTTCAGCTAAAGGGCATATTTCATTCAGGTTATCATCTTGGGCTGTCATCTTTGTCATTAGAATTATTAATTTATGCAGTATAGATTAAATCTACTGAGTTTTTACAGTACTGTTCTGAAATAACCTTTTCCTATTACATATGAAGAAACCATTCAGGTGATTTTTCTAAATTATAAATCAGATATTTAGTATTTACTTTATAAAAATGACATCATTGGGTTAAGACAAATAATTTCAAAAGGCTGTTCCTATTTCCCCCAGCCCATCACTGGCCTGGAAAGTCAAGAAAGTAAATATTGAAACAAAATGTATTAGCTGCCATGCACAGTTTTTTAACCATATAGAAGTGGACTTCTGCTATTGAATCAAGCAGTGGGAAACTGAGAGGAAACATAGCAACAGTTTAATTTTAAAAAGCTGTCATGCTGTTTCTGGTAACACAATTAGACACTATTTCAGCTGAAGGAGCTTCAGGAAGCTTAAGCCTGACAGTTATGTAAATTCTCTTAAACTGAAGGATTTAGCATAATGGATTTCATGTCCATAAGGAATTTCTTCACCCATGTCTGCCTTCGTAATTACGCTTCCTTTTGAAATATGTTTTATTTAAAACCTATATATTACATAGGGCTGCAATAAAAATGGAGAGGGAGATGCTCTTTGAGTTGGGTAACTTTTCAGTTGCCACTACCACTAATTGTTCTTTGAATGGAAGGTTACTTTTCATCTACTGCCTAGAAAAGTCAGATAATTCAACTGGTTTAATAGTGAGTAGAAAACATCAAAAGATTTCAGATCCTTGTCTTTGACATCACGCAACATTTTTATATTGAATCCCACAGCTACATGTCAATAGAGACAGGAATAGCTGATTTCAATTGATCTTTTTAGTATTTGTGGTATTTTAAGACTTTTGTGCAAAACAGTCTGCACTTTAAATGTTTTTTCTTCCTTTTACAAGTCATGAGGGGGTTGCATAGAGTAATACAAACAGGATTCTGTGAGTTGTCCAAAAAACTTAACCATTCAAATGCAGTCATAGGCAGATCCAGGATTTTGAAAAGTTGGGAGGTGCAGGAACAGCGACCCGTGCTGCAGGGCTGGCTACACCCACTGCCCCTAACACCAGGGCAGGCAGACCATGGTATGGGAGCAGAAGTCAGGGCCTTTTTTAAAATCTGCAAGTCACTGAAGAATACTCCCTAACTCTGCACCCTTTCTCATTGCATCTGTGCTTAGCAGGATCTCCTATGCTTCCATTTCCCACCTTGTCCTCTCTATTTATGCCTGTGCATGCAGGAAGGGAAGACCCACCTGCCACCACTTGTGAGGGCCCCTCCTGCCCTGCTGCAGCCAGGGCTTCTAGGGCTGTGTGGGGAGTCAGGCTCAGATGAGAACAGAAGCAGAGGAGGGTGGGCTCTTTCTCCATGTGCCTACTGATCGGCTAGCTAGGATCTTCCAAGGGACTGGGCAGGAGGGGGAGCCTGCCTGCCACTGCCACTGTCCATGCCTGAGCCTGGCTCCCCCTACAGCTTAGCTAGAGCTCCCCCCACCCAGGGACAATGGGAGGTGCCACTGACCATGGAAGAGAAGGAAAAGGAGAAGTAAAGCCCATGATCTAGCAGCCTGGGTAGCACTGTGGGGGACTGGTTTCAGTGGTGGGGGGGTGCAGCTGTTAGAGAGCTCTGCTGGCCATGCTGCTGCCTCAAGCTCAGTCTTCTGGCCATAGACTAGGGCCCTCAATCTGCCAATCAGTGGTACCAGGCACCAATGCTTCCTGATAGACTGTTGTGGGGGAAGGTAATCAGGAAGCCAAGGGGAGCAGGTCCTCTGTACCCTTAGACAATGCAAACCTGCTTAAGCCAGACTATTTTCCTGGTTCAGTGTGATTCCATCTTAAACAGGTTTCACTGTATGATACTGATGTGGAACTGATTCAGGTTGTTCTTCTGGATCGTGGCTATGTCTGGCTAATTAAATAGGCAGCTACAGAGGTGTTTAATACCTAACAAATCTGGGAAAAGTAGGTTTGTCTCAGCTTCATTCTTGTCTTCTCTACATGCCTGATTGAAATGCCTCTGCTATCGCATTAGTTGTTCCTACTTTGTTTGTAGGTGGTCGAGCACTCATATAGATTATCTGTAAAATCTCCTACTTCCACCAGTAGAGTCGAAAGAATATGTGTGGAAAGGATTATAGTTTAGACAGGAGCAAAGGAGTCTAAGCCGAGAATAGATAAGATTTGTCTGCGCACAGGTAAGAGATCCAAACTGCTTTTACCACATTCAGTTTAACTTGTTTTTCCAAACCCGAATTTTCTACTAACTTATCTCCACCAAAAGACTCATCTAAATTCCAAGACACCTATGGATTTAGTTGTTCTTGTTATTATCTGCATCTTGTAATGATAGTCAGAACCTAAAACTTCTCCGAATAAAATCATTAAATTATATTGCAGTAAAGCAATATTGCACATTATATTTGTTTGCATAGTTGTTATCATTTTTGCTTTACTGAGCTTTGGTGGTTTAATTTGACTTATATGTATACACACATATGAGTGTTAGCACATGTGTGAACATGCATACACAGACACACAAAATAAATGGAAGTATGTTGAACTTCTGGCCCACTATGGAATCAACATTATAATATTATTACAAAATGACTTAATTATTTACGGGGGTGTATTAACAGAATTGTTGTGTGCAAGGCACAGAAAATAATTCTTCCACTATTCAGAACTGGTGAAGCCTCATATGGAGGCAACTCAGGTGCCCATTTTTGGGCACCTAAATTAAAGAAAGATGTGGATAAATTGGAAAGAGTTTAGAGGCAAGTAAGTAAAATGAAGTCTAGAAATCATGACATATGAAAAAGGGGTGGGAAAATGTGATCATTTACCTTAGAGAACAGAAGATTGAGGGAGAATATTTCAATGGTCTTCAAATGCAAAAAGGTTCAAATGCAAATACAGAGTACAGTGATCTATTGTTCTGTGTCTACAGGGGCCAAAGTAAAGAAATTAAGGGCTTAAATTGCACAAAAAAGTGGATTTAAATTGGATGATAGCTTTCTGTGAGGGTGGTTAAGCTCTGAAATAGACTATCTAGAAAAGTTGTACCATCTCCATTTTAAAATGCAAGTTAGATGTATTTGTCAAAGATGATCTTGCCTTGGGCACAGGATTAGAGTAGATGACCTTCAAGGTTCATTCCAGTTCTATTTTCCTTTACTATTGTTCTATTTGACTTGCTTTCAGAGCCTTTCTATTTCTCATTTATTTGTCATATTATTATGGAATTCACATTAATTTTTCATTAATTTCAGGGCTGGTCCACTCTTCAAAAGTTACAGTTTAAAGCTATATTAGTTAAGGATGTCATTTTTGCTAATATAGTTATCTTAATTGAAGTTGCATAGTAGATACAATTTTTAACTGCAAAGTTGCCTGTATCTTATTTTAATTCTCCAACTGCTATATTCTGATATAAACAAATATGCCTTAGCTTAACTTGTATTTAGCTTAGCTTGTGTTATTGGCTTATCTTTAGCTTAACTTGTGTGATTGGGTTCTGGAGAGGGTGAAGTTCTATGGCCTCTGATATGCAGGAGGTCCTAAATGACCTACTGGTCCCTTTCAGCCTTACATTTCTAAATCCATAGTAGAGGGAATTGCCATCTTGATGTCAGCATATGTTGTGCCAAAATGTAATGCTAAGTCTAGTACATATATTTCATATTCAGCCACTTTTTAACTGGGCCTTTGCACTGGAAGCTAGGCCAGACACCTAGCTAATATCCATTCCTTTAAGCTGTTGGGTACATCCTTTCTTAGAGTCGGATTTGTTTCTGATTTTTCTGCAGATTTGTAGTCATAACAGTGCAGGTACATAAGTAGTTTGTGACCAAGGTACCAGGAGCATATTTGATAAGGTTACATGATGGAATGCCAGAATGGAGGCAGCGGGGCTAGTAACTGGTATGGCAAGTCATCATGCAAAGCCCTGAATTCACTGGTGATTGTGGAAACATGGAAAGGTTAACCTGACTATTGCCAGCCACTCCATCTTCCAGCAGAGGAATCTCCCAAAGGTAAGTTTGATAAAGGTATACCTACCCCATGGTCTGCTGTGTATAGCTGGAACCTTGAGCTCCCCCTGCTTCTGTTCCTATGCCCTCCATTTTCTGTGTGATCAGATTCATGCCCTAGTTGTTCACCCTTAGTTAAGTGACTAAGATGCAAAACACCTCCATAAGCCCTTTTTCCACCTGCTTTGGGCTATGCAGAATTGGCTTCCATTTCCTCAGCCAAGCAGAAGTTTACATAATACTTTACATTTGGAAGCTATATTATTTGCATTTTAAAAGACAAGGTTATTGTATGTTTTTTTCATATAAAATTAGAGACTATTTGAAATCATTTAAGACAATAAGGTCACACTCATCTGCAATGTAACTCCAATGACTTAACATTATACCAAAGATGAATTTGCAAATGACCTTCAGGATAAGGTTGTACCTGGTTTCATTGTGAATACAATAAGCTTTCCAATTATTTCTTCAGTGTAGCATGTGGCAGTGCGACTAGCCCACTAAAACCCCGCCCCCTTTGTCCACCTTCGGACCCAGTTCAGAAGGGACCAGGGTCATGGGAGGCAACTGCAAACTAACTGGGAAGAGAGCCTAGGCTGGATCAGTGCACGGCACAGCCATGCCACTTTTTAAGCTTCCTTTCCATCTGTGTAGGTGGTGCGTGGCTCAGCGTGCCACTGCAGGGAATTCAAAAGGCACTGAGGGAGCCAGGGAGCAGAAGGGAAGCAAAGACTGCTCAGAGCAGCTAGAGCCTGGCAGCATGGACTGGACACTGGCAAGGGAACTGCTAGAGGAGGGAAAACTGCAGCTAGGGTTAAAACTAGAATAGAAGATGGAGAGCACTAAGGCTCTGCCCTCAAGTTCAGCTGCAGAAGGGACTGAGCCAGGCAATAAGAAAAGTCAGTCATCATAAAAAGGTTTTTTTCCCCCCATTTATTATTGTATTCTATTTAAAAACAACAACAAAAATAAAAAATGAGAAAGGGGAGGAAGGGAAAAGACATAATAGAGTAGCAGGGTCAAGACAGCCTCTGAGTTAGGTCCCAGGGATGACAAAGCACTCAGGGGATGAAGACACATTGCAAAGATGACAGGGGAGACCTAGACAGGAACCTGAAGTGCATGGCAATGGCCAAGCATCACAGCTCATCATCTACATTGGTTAGCGAGTGGTTGGGGTGCAGGGGAAGCAGAGCCCCGCATCAGTCTCAGTGGTATTGTGAGTAAACATGGATGGGAGCCTAAATGAGCTCACACTGAACCCCTCCTTTAATTTAACATCAAGGTGTGGCAGTTGAGTTGGGGAAGCTGTCTTGCCCAGGAAGTTTCATAATGATCCACAGAATTTACCGGGGGGGGGGGGGGG
>NW_017729029.1:68033976-68036622 GCF_001723915.1 Gavialis gangeticus | reverse complement strand
CCGGGGGGGGGGGGGTGACAAGCACAATAATATGTATTTTTTGCTTTTTCCTAAAGCACCAAGGATTGATCCTTCCTATCATCTTTGTCGAACTGCTGTTACCACAGGCAGCCCCTGCTTAATGCTGTTTCATTTGGCACTATTTCACTATAATGCTCATTTTAAATTGATATCTGATTTCACTTAGCACTTAGGAAGTAAAGGACAAGTGGGGGTGTAGCAGTGTAGGTAAAAGTGGAGAGGTACCTGGGGAGTCAGATATCCATTGTAGTGTGTCAGAATTCCAATGTCTATATTCGGTCCATAAGCTTCTGTACCTAGGAGGTTGATGAAGTACATAAGCTCATCTGTGAAAAGTTGTTTGCAAATTCCCTTTGAGGATTAGGCCTGAGAGATTGGAGTGGAGACAGGTTGTGTTCTGTTCTTGTCTTTGATAGGTGTTGCTTTGTGACTCCATATATTTTCCATCAGGACAGTTGGTGCCATTATGGAGATATGTATTGTATTGTGAAGATATCTCCATACTGGAGATATTGTTGGCAGGTTTTGTGCGTCTTGTCATGGAACAACTTAGATCCATTCACTGTGTTTTGGGCTGTAGGAAGTTGGCTTCTGGTGATGAGGTTAGTGAGGTTCAGTGCTTGTTTGAATTTACAAACCACTTTTCACAGACAAGCCTATGAACTGCACTTCATCAACCTCCTAGGTACAGAAACTCATGGGATCAATATAGGCATTGGAATTCTGACAGACTACAACCTGCTGGACATCTGATATCCCAGGTACCTCTCCACTTTTATCTGTGCTGCTACATCCCCTTCCCCCAACCTCAGCCTGTCCTTCACCCCCTGATGCCTCCATTTCTATTTTCACTGACTAGCTTTCTTGCCTGCATTGCATGCCAGCCTCTGGCTTCTTTACTATTCCTTCCATCCAGGAACAGCACACACACCAACTGCAGGTGCTTCCTCAGCCTGATACAGGGTTTCTCAACCCAAAAACTTGCTAAGATATATTTCTGTAACTATTCAGTTGGTCTGCTAAAAAAAGATACCAGATTAGATTGACGCAAAGAACCTTGTCTGCCAGTGCCAAGTCCTTAGACCAACACCCCTCACATTTAGGGCATGGGCACATCTAATCCTGGGGCTGAAAAAGAAGCTCCTGCAGGAGAGGAAAGAAAGGCTCTGTCACAGTTTGGCTGCCTGAGATGCTGCTGGTCACTAAGTTATTATTATCTGTTGTCATTTAAAATGGTAGACCAGACTGAGGCTGTAGGGGAAGAGGAGACCTCATTGGGGAACACTACTGTGTCATGTAGAGGCCCTAGTGCCAGTGAGGGTGAACCGTAACTAACACACACACACCACACACACAATGTGAGTTTTGCTTGTCGGCAGCTTGAGGTGTAATTTCCCATAAACTCCTGTACCTATCTCCTTGAAACTTGGCAGGCATCATGCCCTCAGAAGGGGCTACCATCCTCACCCTTTTAATCCAAATCTCCCTGAAAATTACAAAATTATATGCAGTTTTGTGCTTCTCCGTTATAGCCTATGGGTGAAACGTCAAAACAGCTAAACAGTTTAGATGAAACAAAATGGAACAGTGCTTTCGAAACTAAATGAAACTCAAAATGAAACACTGTCCCAGTGAAACGGAAGCCAAGACAAAATGGTGCTATTTCATGCAGCCCTAACCAAGTTACTAAATGTACAAACAGATTCGCATGGTGTAAATGAAGCGTTGCAAGGGCAACACAGTTAGCCATGCAGAGCAGTTTGCTGGATTACGGTAGTTTATTTGTTTTCAACATCCTAGGTGAAGATAGGAGAAGAGGGATCCCCTGGATACCTACAGTTTCACCAGTAATAGGCAGAACTAGTAGAAAGTTAAAAGAATATTTAGGAGGAAGATATGGGGGAAAGCAGGGAAAGAGAAGTTGTGTTATCCAGTTCCCTTTGTCTGATCCCTAAGCAGTCATGTAATCAAAGTTGCCCCTCCTGGTCATTTGTTATCAAGTTATCTTATCTTCAGATTTAGAAAAAACAAAAACCTTGTTAGCTCAGTCTGATAGCTCATTCTTTGTCTACTAGGGTTTTCATCTGAATGAATTCTACTAAGGTTAAAAAATACTTGCTTGCTATTCTCATGTCTCATCATCTTTTGTGAGATGGAAGGATTTCGTAGGTTGATATCTTTTATTGTATCAACTATTTAGTTAGGATTTCTTATGTTGGATAGCTGTCATCAGGTATTTTTGATAGTATGTTTGGGCTTGCTGCATAATAGTCAAGTATGTCTCCAGGTGAATAAGTTTAGCAACATATATGAATATCTTCTATTTAAGCTGGTCTCCTTCGGAGTTGGTTAGTTGAAGGAGGTGGTTTGCAGATGTTGAGTCCCCTTGGGATGATCTTCTGTTTCTTAGATAGACTTAATAAAAGACATCGCCCTAAAACATCCTTGTATCTCATATCACTTCTGGACCATCATGACTAAAATCTCACTTTTACACTTCATTAAGTTTAGACATAGAAGCACTTAATGAGGTTGGGAGGGGGACATGTTTTTTTACTGGTCACCTTCCTTCTTTCACTTCTCCATGTGGAACAACGAAATTAATATTGTGGCTAAAGGACTGCT
>NW_017729029.1:68028976-68031476 GCF_001723915.1 Gavialis gangeticus | reverse complement strand
ACAAACAAGGTTCCAAGCTTTATGATATAACATAAAGAATAATTAGGAAACTTTTGAAATGCTAGAAGGCTAAAAGTGAAAATACCACAGCAGAAGCCTCTGCTCAGTTGAGTACAAGTTATTTGCTCAGAGCTTGCTCCTTAACTCAGTTCAACACTTCCAAATAGAGACAGTGGCAGAAAGTCCGTGACTGAATTTCTCACAAACCAGGCTTTAGATCAAAGAATGCTGGTTCAGTATCAGCCAGCAATATATCAGCAATTGTCTGTTGTTACCTTAATGAACGAGTTAAACGTGTCAAGCCTAGCCCTTTTGACTGCTGGAAAGCAAATAGTTGTGCTGGATGATATTGACAATTTAGTTGTTGAATTGCTAAGATACATCCATGGACGTATCTTCTCTGAACAGGTGATTAGCAAAGCAAGAGATATAGCAACTAAAGGCCCAGATTGTCCTCAATATTATTTTAGGAACCAGTTCCTAAAAAGAAGTTGTATGTGTTAAAGAAAAAATAAGTACCTAGATACAGTTACATTTTTAAGTGAATCTAAACAGATTAAATTATGTATAAATGTATGTGTGTATATTTTGGCAATCCCTTGCAGTTGAGGAAGAGCATTTTACATAATTGCTTCATCTGTGGATCTGAAGATGGCTGACAAAGCCAATCCAGAATCAACAGACTCTGTTGTAACTTTGGCATGTGTTTCTGTGCAAGGCGAGTGGCTCTGGATTCTTGATTCAGACCACAGCACTGTTTCTGTTGTACCCTCTTTTCTGTCTCCTGTTGTCATCACAAGGTTTCAAAATACTGAGATCATTGCAACAGCCTCTTCCTCCATTTGGGGTGGCTGTGGGTGATCAACTTCCCAAGTTGATGTCAATGTTGCATTTTTCAAGTTGGCCTTGAGGACACCCTTGAAGCATTTTTTCTACCCTCTTGAGTGTACATGGGGAGAATATTTATTCTTTCCAAGTAAGTATACTACTACTGGAAAACCATTAATGTGTAATGAAGCAGATCATGCCTATGTTTATATTATACATACAGAAGATGTTCAGTACAAAAATGCTTTCCTTCCAATTTGATATGTATTGTGTCCAATATAACTTTCCACTTAGTCAAATTAATTTCTATATAAATGTAAGGAGAATGTTGCTCCATTACAAATTGATTGGTATTAAATATTTTGTACAGAATTCTGAATGGTTGACCAATATTGTCTGAAAACAAGTCTAGCTAACGATGTAAAAAACATTAAGTCATCACACAAATCTACTGCTACAATCTCTGATAAGTACTGTGACCTTTTATATGTAGCACCATATAAAAATAGCATGGGTCAAAAGTGTATTAACTGCCGCTTTGGAGAAACCAGACTGCATCTGGCACTAACAGAGGTATCAGTTGACCCGATTCTTTTACTGGTATTTATGCATAGTAGATGGATGTCTGCCTTTCATAAAAGCTAATGGCACACTACCAGTTACATCTTTGTGATGCATAACTTTCTATTTAACTCCAAGGGATACTTGGTTTCTGAAGAAACAAGTCACTATGTGAGGACTAGGAAAAACAACAACACACCAAGTTTTCTCTCATGTTTTCTTCATTGGATGTACATCACAGGCTCCTTTTGATGAAGAAACAAAAAACCAACACAAAAAAAGGGTAAAAAAAACTCTCTTGAAAAAGGGATTAACTACATGTATGGGGATGTAGCAGGATGGGCTCTAGAATGGCCATGGTGCCCCCCAGGGAACACCCTAATCCTGCCCACACTCTCTGTCCTCTATATAACCTACCTTTGTATCTTGTCTACCGTGCCTTGATGCTCTTTTGATAGATTGGAAGCTTCGCCTAAGTCCTGGAGTGCTCTCATCAGCATCTCACTGACCTGTCGTGGTCTCTGGGCCCTCTGTCCACTAACCAAAACCACATGATTTTCAGTGGGTGTCTTTCAAACTCCAGTCAGCCTACCAATGCCTGGCTGCCACTACTCGAGCCAATGGTCACCACCAGTGGCCTTAATTAAGCCTTATATATATCTTAATCATCGTGACCTCCAGGATCTCCCATAGCCATGCGCATGCCTCATAGGTATCACTGTTGCTACTTACTTTTCTTGTATAGACCTTGGCTCTCTTAGCCTACAGGTTACTTTGACTATAGATTTGCAGCCTGAGCCTACTTGTTCTGGCCTGGCCTTTCAGTCTCAGCCTCCCATAGGCTCTGGACACCTGTAATGCCCTTTGGTGACTCAGACTCTGGCCTCTTGGTCTCAGGCTGCCTTGACCTCGCCTCCTCTGGGCTTAGGTTCTGGCCTTCCCCTCTTGGCCTCAGGCCACCTCAGTTTTCCCTTTGCCTTGTACCCTTGCCACTGGTAGGGTTTGAAACCAGGTGTGACCCTCAGGTGTCCTTGAGTGGCCTCTTTACCACCTCTACAGCCACTAACCAATCCTCTGGTTTAAAAGTAAACAGAAGTGCAAGCAACAGCTT
>NW_017729029.1:68021806-68023976 GCF_001723915.1 Gavialis gangeticus | reverse complement strand
GTTAATGTGCTTTAATGACTGCACATGTAGACACCAGCCTATTCTGTGCATTAATTTACTGTGCAGTAAATTTGAGCCAGCATAAATGCACATGTAGACATGCCCAGGAGCTGGGCATGATGCCAGCTGAGTCCCTCCCCCAGCAGCCAAGTGGGTCCCTCCACCCCCTCCAGTGTCAGACCCACAACAGCCACTAACCAATCCTCTGGTTTAAAAGTAAACAGAAGTGCAAGCAACAGCTTCCAACTAGAAGACTCAAAGCCCCCTCTGTGTCACCATTCCACTGCAGAAGCCTCCTCCATAGTCACTGGCCCTCTTAGCCCTAGAAATACTTGATATGGCCTGCAGCTCCCACTCCTGGTCAGCTTAATTTATCAAGAGCTCTTTCCCTCACAGGGTTTAGGGATGAACTGGTCCTCTGCCTTGGTGTGTATTGCCTGGGCTTCTCCCCTCCCCATCAGGTGTTCTCCTGAGCAGCCCTACAGGTGTATTCTCTCAGACTCCAGAGCAGCCTATTGCTGTCCCTCCTGCCAAGCTGCAATAGTTCCCTTGATGCCTGATCAGGACTCTCTTATTGTCCTATTGCTAGTTGGTTAGCCATACAATAGGCACTTGCAGCCTCTGGATCCTGGCCACCAATTCCCCTGCAACTAGCTCAGAATTAGCTGTCTTCACCCACCTGGGGACATACCTCTTGCAGTTTCTTCCTTAAGGTAACTGGAGCTCCTGGCTCCCTGTTATAGGGCATGGGGTGGGTGGGGGGAAGGACTCAAAAAAAGTCATATTTTGAGAGCTTGCAAAACTTTTTAAAAGGAGTCTGTGAAGGTTAAACTGAACAACATTTTTGAAGGCACTTGAGTGATATTTAGGAGCCCAGTCTCTTGAAAGGTAATGCAGCTTAGGCTACTCAGACTTGTCTGCAAATTTTGCCCACCATCTTGCTCATCCATCTCTATGTTCTAAAAAAGAATTGATTCTAGTCGTACATGGATAGTGGAGAAATATTGTTTTTGCACTCTTTTGTCACTGCATGAAAAAGACAAGTCACTTTAACCGTTGAGCAACATTTGATTGAAAGTATTTTTTTTTGCAAAGGTAGACAAGGATACATGGCATTTACATTTAATACGTGTTTAATATTAGGTTAGTTCTTGGGAGTACACTTCTGTACTTTATGATATAGCATGGCCAAGGTTTCCAAAAAATGGGTAACTAACATTGAATTTAATACAAACACCTAGATTTGCAAGACCTTGGGAAATCAGACCATTTATTTAGGTGTCTACAAGCAGATGTCATTAGCTTGAAAATGTTCTCCAGCTATATTCAATCTTTCAAAATACTCTAAGGAAAATAAACATCTGCTATTTTTTTATCAAACTGTATAATGTTTATGAAGTTTGAGAGAAAAGCAAACACAATACTGAAATATCCCTGTTCTAGCTCTGACACAAACAGACTTCATATAAATAAAGATTGCTGTTAGCAATAAAAATGCAAGCATAATTTGAAAGGGAAAATATTTTTGAGACCTGCCTCTGTAATCAGCTGCAGTCTCTCTTTTGCTCCCACTTCCCCCTTTTTATAGCAGCAATCAATTTAATTTTATCAAGATTCTAGATATAGTACCATGGATCAAGTAGCATTCTATATGCCACAATTGACAGAATGGGGACATATATTTAAAATAAATGCATCACCACTTTTTTAGAAATTTGAATGTTTTCCATCTCAGCACACTGCAACATTTTCCATTGAAACATTAGCTATTTGTTATCATATTTAAACCATTGAAAGTTGTCTCTGGTCAGGTGATTCTTATCACATTAAGTCAGATGAAATTTTGCTTACTGTTTAGTGTGCCCCCCTCCCCAAAAAAATACAAAGCCTGATCAGTGTCAAGCAACTGAAGAAATATTCACATTCCACAGCATCTCGTTTGTCCATTCTGATTCGTCATCTTTTCTTAGCCCCACCTGTTCATTCCAGCAGTCACTCTCCTTTTTAATTTTATTTCAGCTAGAAAACTTCAGAATAATAGTAGGTTTAGAGAAGAACATTTAGAATGATTACAGGTAATAAAAAACTCTCATGTAAATAGACAGTGAAAATATTGTTTACCTTACAAAGGAAAAATAGCAAGGTGGCAAATTCCAAATCCCAGGAGGAA